>NC_058522.1:112427613-113052613 GCF_904849725.1 Hordeum vulgare subsp. vulgare | reverse complement strand
ACCTGATTGCATGACCAGTTATTTCGGGAATTCATAGGTGGGATATCTAGTAGTATCTTATAGGACTATCTTCCTACAGACGCTTGATTGAGGTTTGGGAAATCTTGGTCATATGTTTGTTCCGAGCAGTTCCAGCTCACACTTGTTTGAAGTGGTCCTTATCGGAATTTTGTCGTCTGTTACTTTGAGGATGCACTCTTGCTATGTTGTTCGAGTGCAATGCTAAATTCTATTCAGATATCCTGTCTTTTGATTCAGCAATATCTTCAATTATTCTGTGGACTAATATGTTGTCCGTCTTCAGGATGGCTCCACCGACTCGTCAGACCCCAGCGTGTGAGGATATGCCGCCTCCACCTCCTCCTCCTCCTCCTCCGTCGCCTCCTCCTGCAGAGGCCTGGCAGGTGATGATGGCAGCTACTAATGCAAACACTCGGATGTTGTTGCAGTTGATCCAGGAGAGAGCCAATCATCAGCAGGGCAATTTTCAGCAGGGTGGCAATCACTTCGCCAATTTGAGTCAGTTCTTGTCAAACCAGCCTAAGACATTCACTTCTTGCGACCAGCCGTTTGATGCGGAAGATTGGATCCGTGATATGAACAAGCATTTCGAGTGTAGCAATGTGCGTCCGGAGGACTATGTCAAGTTTGCGACGTTTCAGTTGAAGGGGCAGGCTTCTATTTGGTGGCAGCAGCTTAATGACTCCAGAGGTGGCAGGGTGATGTCTTGGGACGAGTTTTCTCGTGACTTCAGGTCCCACTACATCCCTTCCAGTTTTGTTGAGGAGATGCGTGAGAAGTTCAGGCGTTTGAAGCAGGGCAACAATTCGGTGTACAAGTACAATGTCGAGTTCCACGAGCTGGCCCGTTACGCGTTGTAGGATGTCCCGGATCAGAAGAGCAAGATCTATCAGTTCAGGGGTGGCTTAAAGGAGGACTTGCAGTTAGCACTTGCTTTGCACGATCCTGAGGAGTTTGACAAGTTCTACAACTTAGCTCTCAGAGCAGAGGCAGCCTTGCTCAGGGTGGAGAACTCCAAGAAGCGCTTCAGAGATTCCAGCTCTTCCTCGACTCAGGTGGTTCAGAAGCAACAGAGGTTTTGGGTTTCTCCTCCTCCTCCTCGGCACTCACAGCAGCCAAAGCACTCAGGTGGACGTGGTTCTTCCCACCCACCCAACCCTGGCTTCCAGCAGAGATACCAGCATCAGAAGCAAGGGCCTCCTCAGATTCAGTTCCGGCAGCCAGCAGATGTCATTTGTCACAAATGTGGGCAGAAGGGTCACTATGCCAACAAATGTACTTCTCGGCTCCGTCTGCCGCCTCCTCCTCCAGGCAAACTTCCAAGCAACGCTCTTGTCAAATTCAACCCCAGATCAGCTCGAGTCAACATGGTGAATGCAGCTGAAGCAGACAACTCCTCTGATCTGATCATGGGTAACCTCCTCGTCAATGATTTTCCTGCTAAAGTGTTATTCGATTCTAGTGCATCGCATTCTTTCTTGTCATATCCGTTTGCGGCAAAGCATGATTTCCATCTTCAAGAGTTGGCTAGGTCTCTGGACATTGTTTCTCCGGGTATGCTTATGAGTTCTCGTTGGGTTGCTCCGGATGTTTCTATCAAGATGGGCAATTATTCTTTTCTGGCCTCTCCGTATGTCTTGGGCAAGTCCGACATCGACTTGATTCTCGGTATGGACTGGTTGGCCATGAACAAGGCGTCAATTGATTGTGAAGCTAAAGAAGTGAAGCTTACCCACTCTTCGGAGGATGTGATTATATTCGCGGCGCGCGATGACACAATTCGTTTGTTCTCCTTGAATGAAAAGGGTGAGATCAATCCTATTGAGCAAGTTCCAGTAGTCTGTGAATATCAAGATGTGTTTCCTGAAGAGCTACCAGGCATGCCTCCCCACTGTGAAGTTGAGTTCGTCATTGAGCTTGAGCCAGGCACAGAGCCAGTGTGCAAACGGCCGTACAAGCTGGGTCCAGAAGAGTTGAAGGAACTCAAGAGGCAACTCGATGAGCAGGAGCGTTTGGGTTTGATCAGACCAAGCTCGTCTCCGTGGGGATGTGGTGTTCTATTTGTCAAGAAGAAGGATGGTTCGGACCGCTGTGTGTCGATTACCGCCCATTGAACAAGAAGACAATCAAGAACAAATATCCACTTCCAAACATAACTGAGTTGTTCGAACAGCTGAAAGGTGCTAAAGTATTCTCCAAGCTTGATCTCAGAATGGGCTATCATCAGATTCGCATTCGCGAGGAAGACATTCCAAAGACGGCCTTCAGGACTAGTTTTGGCTCGTATGAGTATACGGTCATGTCTTTTGGTCTGGCTAATGCTCCTCCGACTTTTTGTCGATTGATGAACTATATTTTTCTCACCATACAAGAATGAATTTTTCTTGCTCTATCTCGACGACATTCTAGTCTTTTCTGAGGATGAGGAAGAACATGAGAAACATCTCAGGTTGGTGCTTGATAAACTGAGAGAATACAAGCTATATGCCAAGTTTTCCAAGTGCGAGTTCTGGCTGAAAGAAGTGGTTTATCTTGGGCCTATTATCTCTGCCGAGGGCATTAAGGTTGACCCGTCCAAGGTTCAAGCCATTGTTGAATGGGAACCTCCGCAAAATGTGAAGCAGCTTCGAAGCTTTCTCGATCTTGCCGGATATTGCAGAAGATTCTTTGAGAACTTCTCCAAAATCGCCAAGCCGCTCTCTAGTCTTCTTCAGAAGGGTGTCAAGTATGTTTGGTCTCTAGAGTGTCAACTGGCTTTCGATACACTCAAAGAGAAGCTTATCTCCACTCCGGTATTGGCCCCTCCAGATGATTCCAAGCCGTACCAGGTCTTTTGCGATGCTTCTCTCCAGGGTCTCGGTGCAGTCTTGATGCAAGATAGGAAGGTGGTTGCTTATACCTCCAGGCAGCTGAAGCCTGCGGAAAAGAACTATCATGTGCACAATCTCGAGCTAGCAGCTGTTGTGCACGCCATGATGACTTGGAGACATCTCTTGTTGGAACGTAAGGTTGAAGTTTTCACCGATCACAAGAGTCTCAAGTATATCTTCACTCAGCCTAACTTGAATCTTCGGCAAACACGTTGGGTGGAAATGCTCCAGGATTTTAATCCGAGTGTTGAGTACACGCCAGGCAAGGCAAATGTTGTGGTAGATGCATTGAGCAGGAAGGCATATTGCAACAGTCTGATTCTGCAACCTCTCCAGCCGGGTCTTTCTGAGTCTTTCAGGAAGCTCAATCTTCAGCTAGTTCCTCAGGGTTTTCTTGCGAACCTACAGATCTCTCCTACCTTGGAATATCAGGTCAGAGCAGCTCAGCTACTTGACGCTATGGTGAAGAAGGTCAAGATTGGCGTGGGAAAGAGTCTTCCCAAGTATAAATGTTTCACTGTTGATGCCAGGGACACGTTGTTTTTCGAGGATCGCCTTGTCGTCCCGAAAGGTGATCTCAGAAAGGTGATCACGGAAGAAGCTCATAACTCTCTGCTCTCTATTCATCCTGGAAGTTCCAAAATGTACCATGAGTTGAAGCAGACTTTCTGGTGGACTCGTATGAAACGTGAAATTGCACAATTCGTAAACGAGTGTGATGTATGTCGAAGGGTGAAAGCAGAACATCAAAGACCAGCAGGCCTCTTGCAGCCTTTGCCGATTCCCGAGTGGAAGTTTGATCACATTGAGATGGACTTCGTCACCGGGTTTCCGAAGTCCAAGAAGGGCAATGACGCTATCTTCGTCGTCATCGACAAATTGAGTAAAGTAGCGCATTTCCTTCCAGTCAAGGAGTCCATTTCAGCAGCTCAGCTGGCAGAGTTGTACACCTCCAGGATTGTCTCTTTGCACGGAGTACCTATGATGATCTCGTCAGATCGCGGAAGTATCTTCACTTCCAAGTTCTGGGACTCCTTTCAGTCTGCTATGGGCACGAAGATCCGCTTCAGCACAGCGTTCCATCCTCAGACTAGTGGTCAAGTGGAGAGAGTGAATCAGGTTCTTGAGGACATGCCGAGAGCATGTGTTATCTCTTTTGGCATGAGGTGGGACGATTGTCTGCCTTTCGCGGAGTTTTCGTATAACAATAGTTATCAAGCAAGTTCTGGTAAGGCTCCGTTTGAAATTCTCTATGGAAGGAAGTGTCGTACTCCGCTCAACTGGTCCCAGACAGGCGAGCGTCAGATCCTTGGCAATGATATGATAGAAGAAGCTGAGGAGATGTGTCGGATCATTCGCGACAACCTCAGAGCAGCGCAGTCCCGTCAGAAGAGCTATTACGATAGCAAGCACCGTGACATGTCGTATGAGCTTGATGACTTTGTCTATCTCAAGGTGTCGCCTATGAAGGGTATGCAGCGTTTTGGCATCAAAGGCAAGCTTGTGCCTCGTTTCGTTGGTCCGTTCAGAGTGGTCGGCAAGAGGGGCGACCTTGCGTACCAGCTCGAGCTTCCATCAACCTTTGCAAATGTCCATGATGTGTTCCATGTTTCTCAGCTCCGGAGGTGTTTCAAGACCCCCGAGCGCACTGTGCATCTTCAAGATATCGACCTTCAGCCTGACCTTTCTTATCGTGAGCATCCAGTTGCGGTTCTCGTGGCGACTGAGCGCAAGACCCGTAACAAGACTGTCAAGTTTCTCAAAGTGCAGTGGTCACACCATTCTGATAAACAGGCTAAGTGGGAACGCGAGGATCACCTTCGTTCCGAATTCCCCGATTTCTTTCAGTCTTAGATCTCGAGGGCGAGATCTTCTTTGTAGTGTGGGAGAGTTTGTAGTGCCCCAGATGTAACCTTCCCTATTTGGAACCTGTTGCAAGTGGGTCCACCTTGTCAGGGATATGTTGATCTCATTTGTGCCATGACCTCGTGTGATGTTCCTTTTTGTTTCCTTCCCATGCATGCATGCCATATCTTATCTTCCATGTTTCTTTGAGACTTGGTGATTGCAAGTGTGGTGTCTGGTGATTTCATGTGATGTTGGTGCATATGTGTTGGGGTGAGTAGTAGTAGTGTTTGTGGTGATAGTTGGTTTGCAAAACCCTTTGTTTGCAAAACCCATCTCTCTCTTTATTCCCTAGTTCAAATATTTACTTGCTCCTAAGCTATTTTAAAAAAATGTCTTTTATTTAGGGGGGTATTGTGGGTGTTTAGTTGTGCAAGTTTGGTGATTTTAAAGGTGTTTTAAACAGGTGCAATAAATCACAAAACAGTTATTATAATTGTTGTTTTGTATTTATTTAATTGCCCCATAAAATTCCTTTTGCATTTTATTTAAAAAGCTTATGTATTTTCAGGTCCAGGGGCATTTTTGTTTTGATTTTATAATCAGTAGTTAGTCCTGTGGGCCTTTTCCCTTCTCTGTAATTAATCTAATTAGATAATAACATGTCCAGGGTTGTTTTCTCTTCTTTTTTCTGGTGGGCTTCCTCCCACTCAGAGAGGCCCAGCGCCTCCTATCCCCCTCGCGACAGCAGCCCATCCCGCGTCCCTCTTCCTCCTCCATCTACGTCACGGTGTACGACTCCACCTCCTCCACCGATTCTCCATGGCTCGATCCTGTGGCTCAAGCGTCTCCCCCGAGGTAATATAAGATGGAGGGAACCTTCCTCCTTCCCTAGGGTTCCCTCTCCTTCCTCCAGCGCCGCCGCCACGTCCCTCCTTTTCTCCTCCCTCTCCCTGGTAAGTCCTCTGTAGAGTAGGAGCAGAGAGAAAGAGAACCCCTCGCCGCCGTATACCCCGCCTTCTCCGTCGAGCAGCGCCGGCGGCCATGTCCAGGGGCACGGGGACGGTGCCCGCGCCCCCATTTTCGTCCTCGGTGAGGTTGAGGGACGTCTACAACGCCAGCCAGGAGCACGTCAAAGCGTTTGCTCCGGTGACCTGCTTCGTCTACCTCCGTCGACATCAATCTGCATCAGGGCCTTCTCCCGCGCGTCTCCCTCCTCTCCGGCCGGCCTCCTCCACCGTGCGGCTCCTCTTTCTTCCCTGAGGTGAGCCGGTACTATTCCTCCCTTCTCCCTCGTTGGATCCGGCGAGTAGGCTGCAGGAAGCCCCTGCCCCGAGCGGCAGCAGCAGATGGGTTGCTATTGGAGTAGTAGATGTGGAGGTGCAGGTAGAGTAGCTGCAGCCGTAGCTAGTTGCACGCGGTTGCCAAGCTCTTTGGCGCGGCGCAGCGCAGCAGCAGTTAGCCCCGGCAGCCTCCCTGTCGCTGGCACTTATCGGTGCAGAACAGAGCACACAGTAGGGATAGTATTCTTTGCAACATGTTCATTCTCTGCCAAGATCCTGTTGTGTATCCCAGTGGTGGTTGTGAGGGCGCTGTTGTTTGGACTAACCGCTGGTGCCAGGTTCGAGCCCCAGATTGTGCAACCCCCCTTTTATATATTTTTTCTTTTCGGTCAATAGCAGTAGATGCAGCACCAGAGGTATTTCTTGCTAGCTGCACCCTCTGTGTCGAAGCCATGACGGTAGCAGGGTGGCAACAATAGCAGTGCAGTGCAGATAGGTCTTGGGTTCGAACCCCCCCCCCCCCCCTCCAGCAGTGCAGTGCAGAGAGATCTTGGAAATCTCTTTTTTTTCTCTATGTATATTATTTCTTTGGTGTGTTTATTTGCTGCTAGCAACAGAAAACTGCAGAGGCATGTGATCAGGGTGTATTAGGCTAGTTTTGCATTATTTCTTTTGTTGTGTCCTTGTTGTTGCATGTGTAGATTATATGTGTTTGTGTGTGTGCACTAGCTGTATGACATCTAGTAGATTCATGTGCATGTGAAGATAGTGTGTGTATGTGTAGATGTAATGAAGTGGGCTGTTTTGTTTGTGCCCTTGTGGTGTAACTAGGGAGTGTGCATGGTAGGTTGTTGTTGTCATGGGGTAGTTTGTGCCATTTGAGTGTGTGGTATAGTGATGCTTCTTAGTAGTTGATCCTAGGAACATATTAGCAAGAGTAGATATAGCATGTGTAGATTCTTCTTCGTTGTAGGTACTAGCAATTGATGTTTGCAATAGGTTGTGTGTGTGGGGTGGCTTAGTGAGTAGTATTTGTGTTGTTGATGTGCATGACACAAACATGGGGTTCAAACCCCCATGCCACTTTGTCATTGTGCACATGAACACAACCTTTGTAGTTGTTGTCTTAGTAGGAACTACATGAAATGATGCACTAATTACTAGGCATGATTTGGAGTAGTTTCCTCTTCCTTAATTTATGGCCACTTGTTCCAAGTAAGTGCTCACATGTTATATATGATTTTGGGGTAGAATCTCCCAAGGAATCCAGTGGTGAAGTTTGTTTTGCCACTAGGATACTTTATGGAGTTGACATATTCAGATTTGTTGCAAGTTTGTTCCTTGATTCCATGGAATAGGTGGAGCCCAAGGGCATGAGCTTTTGTGTGATAGTAGTAGGGGTTTTGCTCTACACCATAGTGGTGTCATTTATCACTTGGTGTTATGTATGTGCAAACTATGCCTAGACAAAGTGGGCATGTGGCTGAAAAAG
Source organism: Hordeum vulgare subsp. vulgare (assembly GCF_904849725.1). Lineage (NCBI taxonomy): Eukaryota > Viridiplantae > Streptophyta > Magnoliopsida > Poales > Poaceae > Hordeum > Hordeum vulgare. Next base: position 113,045,102 of record NC_058522.1, on the reverse strand, counting down.
TCCAGCTTTGTGAAATCTGAAATTTCACTAAATCTGGGATGCTGGAAACATTTTCTTCTCTTATAGATGAGGATGTGCTGGTCATTCTGTTGAGAACTAGCCATAGTTCAGTGCTAGGATTTTGAACCTGATATGTTTGTGAAGCTCCCTGTCAAATTTCAAATCATTTCGAGTCCAGTAGATTGTGTTTTGATTGCTGTCAAAAAGATTCAGAACAGAGACAGAAACTCAGGTGCAGGAATTTTCACTAAGCCCCTAAGATCTGATGGTTTTGGGAAAGTTTGTTGCCTTGTATCTTCTAGAGTTCAATTCCTTTTGCTGTGATTCTTGCTGGTGCTTGTAGTGTTCTTGGTTGGCTTCAGCCACATATATTAATTGTCATGTTTGGAGGCCTGTAGCTATGTTGTATGTAGCTCCCAAAGAGCTAAGATGCAGATTATGGCAGATTATATAGTTTTGTCATTTTGGTCATTGTGTGAGCTTAGGGGGTGTTGTGGTGTTCTTCCTTGCTCCATTCCATTCATGTTGGAACGATACATGTCTTGGCAACCTGGGAATACCAGATTTATGCCATTTGAGTGTGTGGTGTTGATTCTTCCACGTAGAGCTTCATATCTTGTTTCGTTGATTCCCGTTGATCAGTAGCTCCGTTTGCAATGTTCTTTATATGGTTTTGCACCGTTTTCACGAGACGCATCTGTTCATGTCATTCTCATGCATGTCAAAATAGCTTAGTGTACAGTTCTGTCCAGAAACTTGCAGTAGTTTATTTTGCTTGTGCTAGTGATAGAAATAGTGGTGCATGCTCAATTTTCATCTCATGCATCATGTCATTGTTGCATCTTGTGGTGCTGCTGTTCATTGGCTGTTATTCTCATGTTGGGTAGCACCGGGATCGTAGAACGAATACGTGGAGTCAGGAGAGTACGTGCAGGACGAACCAGAACCATTCCAAGCTGAGGATATCACAGGCAAGATGATATGACCTTGATTCCATCTCTAGACTTGTTATGTTAGTTTCGTTTCCATGTCATATTGCTCGCTTCCTACCACTGAATTAAATTGCCTCTTGAAATGCCATGAGCCCAAACACCGTTCTCCTTTCTAGCAAACTTGTGTGGCTAAGTAGGCTTGCTCAGCTACTAATGTTAGCATTGCTAGTTGCAGGTGTTTTTGACTCATGTGATAACATGAGCTTGATATCATTATATTAAATTCTGTTATTTAATTAATGCACCTATATACTTGGTAAATGACGGGAGGCCTAGCCTTTTGTCGGGTGCCTTGTTCCGTTATTGCCGCCTTAGTTACCGGTTACCGGTGTTTGATTCCATAATGATCGCTCCTAACACGTTCGGGGTTGTTATGGGGACCCCCTCGATAAATCGCGTAGTGCTAAGGCTTGTCCGGCAGGACCCAACATTGGTGTTAATTTGCTAATCACTTAATAATAAACTGCATAGGGAATAGCTACCCCGAGGATTTTAATCAACAACCCGGGCCAGTGCTCCTCATGAGTGTTGGTCCAAACTGGGCAGACTATGGGTCCACCACAGGGCAACCTAAGGTTTGGTATACCTGTAGTGTGACTCATCCGGCGTGTCCTGAGACTGAGATACGCGGCTCTTATCAGGGTCGTCGACACGTCGGGAGGTCCTGCTAGCCTTGCCTTACCTTAGCGGTATATCTTGCGTATAGGAATCCCAGTGAAGCTTTGGTTTCCCCCAGAGTTGAGGTTTTCCTCTAAGGAATCCGACGAGATCACGAGATTCGTGATAGAGGATGCCTTTGCGGCCTGTGTTCGTTTCTGATGGACTAGTTGGAGCACCCCTGCAGGGTTTAATCTTTCGGAAAGCCGTGCCCGCGGTTATGTGGCAACTTGGAATATTTTGTTAACATCCGGTATTAGAGAACTTAAACATAAACTAATAAAACTGCCAACTGTGTGCGTAACCGTGACTGTCCCTTCGAAGATCTCTCTTCGATCGGGAACACGGTGGGGTTATGAATGCCGTAGGTAGGTGTTCAGGATCACTTACTGATCAAGTAAACCCGACCGTTAGCGTAGACCACCTTCACTTCTACTTTGCGTAAGTTAGCCACTTAATCAAGCATAGGATGCTGCAGCCTGATATACTTCACCCCTACCCTACCTAATAACATGACTAGTTCTGGCACCAAGGTCTTAGATTGCTGAGTCCCCGTGGCTCACGGATTCCTCCGAAACTCCCAGCAGGTACAGGTACCCCAGACACAGATGATCCCGACGGCACCCAGCTGGCGTGGCAGTACGACGAGGAGACAGACCGCCTCTACGTGAACTATCCAGAGGACTGAGGCGTGGTCGTGATCGTGGGCCTGCAGCAGGGTAGCATAGCATTTTCCATGTTTTGTAGTCCGTAGCGGAACTACCTTCATTGTAACTGTGTTGTACTCTGAGTTATTAATAAGGAGACAGTTGAATCCCGAATTGTCTACTGTTATTATTATTTGTGCTATGTTACTTGCTTGCGAAACGCTTAGATGCGCTTCTTTCCTATTCGGGGGCCTCGGCCCCCAGATCGGAAAGGACCGCATCTTGGTCGTTACATGCCCGTGGCCGTTCAACCCTCGTTTGTGCCACCCCCCCAAGCGGCATGGCAGCATCGTCGTCCACCGCGGCTTTTTTGTAGCCCCCGCCGGGCAGGCATGCGCGCCCAGTGCCGCCGATGTCGGCGCTGCAGAGGAGGCCCGCATCGACCCGAAAAGGCAAGATCTCGAGTGTGAAGCACAAGAAGGCGGCTGCAAGAGCAACCTCGCAAACGCCTCCTCCGGTTGTCAAGCTTGCGTGATAAGATATATATCATGATGCAATCAAATGAGGTGTTGGTGATCAAGATATTGGAGGCGAAGAAGGAGTTGCCCGAGAAGAAAGCGCGAGAGAAGCAAGAAAAGTGGCTCTTATTCAAGGAGGAGGGGTTGCGCAAGGCCGCCACTGAGGAGATGAAAGCCCTTACCGAGGAGAACAAGGCTTTGGCCAAGCTTCTTGCGGAGGAGAATAAGATCATGACAATGGACCGCAATGAAATGGACGACATCATCAAAGAATGGCATGATATGACAAGAAGAAAAATCTTGAAGACAAGGATGATGGCTGCAAGGTGTGATGGCTTCGGTGCCGGTGGTGGAATGAGTGGCGGTGGTGAAGAGTGATGATATTGACGATGATGGTCATGAAGATGGTGAAGATGGTGGTTACTTTTGCATGACGTCTTTTAGCGTCTTGATTAAAAACTATGGTTTAATTTGTACGTAAACTATGTTTGATTGTTCAAATTTGATGCAAATCAGCGGAATTGATGTCAAATTAAAAGTTTGAATTTTTACAAAATATTCTATGAATATTTTTATTTTATAGTTCTGTGATGCGAGTTCTGTTCTGCCGCGGCCCTCATCAGCCCGTAAAAAGTGATTTTTGCAAACTATAAACGCGCGATACAGGTCCGTGATATATTGGATCTGCTAGAGTTGCTCTAAGCTTCTCGTTTGCCGCATTGGCATTGCAGCGGTGTTGCCTGCTCGTCTGGTCGAGTCCGTCCGACCAACATGAATGTTGTGGAGTCATGTTTGCTCTCGAGCAACGTTGACGACATGAACCAATCTTTTATATAGGACAGGAGTATCATAGGAGTACAATAGTATTTAGAAGTGAGATACATGTCTCAAATAATAATACAAAAATAGGAATATATAACATCTCAAATAGAAATAGGAAAAAAGATGTCACTTGGTTCACGGTTTTTTTTCTTTTGCTACTCCAAACCAATCCGACAAGATAGAAACCCCTCAATTCTAAACTTAGGGGCGCCTATGAGGAAAATTCAATTTTTTTCATGAATACACGAAAGCTTTATGTATCATTGTATTGATAGAAGAAAAAAGAGTTTGAAGCATCATAGACAACGCCCCACAAGCACGAACACGAAGGCTAGCGTGAATGGAGAGGCCAAGCACGCATACAACGAGGAGGGGAATGCGCTAACCCCAAAATTAAAAAACTACGGTCTCTGGCGAGATTAGCCCAAGTCCATTGGCTCCAGCACTTTCGGGGAAATTCATGGAACCCCAAAACACTCACCAATGAGCTTTGAATTAATTCTTCGCGTGGTGTTTCACGATACGATTTGGACCGCAGATCAGCTTGAGCAGTTGGCATCAGCTTGAGCAGTTGGCAAACGATCTGGACTGTAGATCAGCTTGAGCAATTGGCAAACCTTGTCTTATATTTTAAAATGTCGCTACGCTGCTAGGCCTCAACATTCAAACGAGCCATTTTAAAATACTGACCGCAAGGTAAACGAAGAAAAGCTCAAGCCTCAATGGTCATGCATGGAATGAGGGAAATGTGCACGGCTTTAGAACTCGTATGCGCTCTGGCTTTGTAGATAGGTTGTGAGTTACATACTGTTCTCAGCCACAAAACTTACATCAAAAGCTTAACCAAGGATTCTGTTTGCTGAAACGAGAGCTCCTTCCGCTTGCTTCATTCCGCTTTCCTCCGAAACAAACCGTCTTCTGGTGAGCAGTGACCAAGTAGAGTAGAAAGCAAACACTTGTAACGGCTAGCTTTTTCGTAGGGAGACAGCAAAACACACAAATGTTCAGGGTTTACCCTCGACTCGTTACTCAGGGCAATTCAAATGTCGAGGGTTAAACCCCCAACTCATCACGAGAATACGGATTTGCACCAAGTCAATCAATATACACCGTGCATGTAACCTATAGAAAAAAGGAACAGTCTCCAGGCAAATACAGAACACCTTGTATCTCAAATGGGGAGGCTCTAAGCAGCTATCGTAATGGCACAGAGGTGGCTCATGAATCAAGCCGGTATGCAGTAGGAGGTGCTGAGGGTGGGAGGAAGCACGCACACCAGGTGGGGACCTGCCGGGTTGCAGCTGATATTCGCATCGCCTACGTCGGGCAGGCCTAGCTGTGGCGGGTGTACATACCCCGACACCAGCGGGACACACGTCACGGCGATCTCGATCCTTGATCCTATGGGTAAAATGGATGCCTACTGTTATATTGGTGCACACAGTAATTCTGAATTGGTGCTAAATAAAGATGGATGGCAAGTGAAGTGAACCGCAGATGTGTCTAGATTCTAACCTTGTGTTTCTGAGAATGAAATGTGACCGCTTTTCCTCCCAGCAACCATCCAGTTCTGTGGATTAGCGTCCACCTGATAAAGTATCTCATCCTGCCAAATTGAATTTGGATTAGTTATGATGAAAGTTTCCAGTGGCATCTGCATAAAGTGATGCCTACTGAGACGCAAGAAAGGAATGTTCTGCAGACTTACATCGGACAGAGATGCCTCCTCCAGGTCCTTGAGCCTTTCAACCCGCCATTTCATGTTGACTAATTGACCAACCCTCAGGCAATCGGTAGAAAACGGAAGGAATCCAACTGCCAGGCATGGATCCAGAACAGGGCGCTTCAGTTTGAGTGAAATCTTGAACAGAAGCTCTTCAGAGTCATCAGGTTTAACAGGAACTGGAGAGTGTGCTCCGGTTGCTCGGTCACCGGATATCCCGTATTTAATATTCAACATGCTGTCTGCCTGTTCCAACTCATCTAGGTCTGAAAATGTGAAAGTTCAAATGGGTGATTCATGTTTAAGATTGGTAGCGCTTAGAAAATGGAGTTTACGTTGTACATTTTAGATGGTCATTGTGGCAACCAATAATTCAACCTAAGAAAACTATAATTTTTGTGGTTAGCTTTGGCATAGTGAAGTACATGACTAGTAGTCGTACCAAGGAGTAACAGACGTGAGCAATCATCCATTGCAAGTCAGCTATGGTAAGTGAACTTCCTAGAGAAGAAGTACCTTTTGTGCCACTTAAACGTATCACAAATAAGATTCCAGCTTTGGAAGAAGGAGCAATAACCAGAGGGAACAAACTCGAAGTCGGACGTCCATCTCCCTTGCCTAGGTGCTCAAATCCAGCTTGTAGGTCCAATAATACATCCTTTACATGCAGAGTAGCCTTCACTTCAGAATGCAATATTACCTGGACACAAAATAGAACATAAATTGGGATCCAATAATCCAAGAGAAATTAGTACTAATAGATACATGCATTTGTTCAAATATGTTACTAGAGCTGCCAAAAATATACTTTATGTGCATTGTTGCTGACACCTAATACAAGATGAAGAGCATATTTTATGTGCCTTTTTTTTTACAATGTATCATCTAACAATTGTGTAAACATTAAGACTGTACCTGCAGAAGTAGAGTTCCATCATTGCACTTGTCAACAACACGTGTGCTCACATGGAATGGATTAGTGAAATGTACGGCAATGGTCCTGGAAAGCAATCACAATGGTATTTCTTTACTTGGCATATCTAAATAATGAAGTGAGAGCACAAATACTTGAGGTATACCTTTCAAATATTTGATTATGGAAAGCTCCAAATTCAAGCTTGAGAGCAATCATTCTCATCCCATCTACTATGCTATGTTTCTGAGGGGATGCTGAACAAATAAAGACACGATAAAAATGTCAACTGACTGGATGAAACACACTACTATACCTGATGTTATCTATTTCATACGAACCTGGGGATGTTCCCTTTGCAATTGTATCGTCGATAGCACGAACAGGGAACCAAACAAGAGTTGTCACGTCACTAGCCCAATCTGGCAGTTCTATCTTCCCATTTCCGATAGGAACCTTCTCAACCCTTCCAGTATCAGTGGACCTTGATAATGCTTTGGAAGCATCAAGATTACCAGAATGATCCCCATCGCTTCTGTAGCTTTCTATCTCAATCATCTGCGACTCCTCGATTTTTAGTTCAGCACCGGCATCTATATGCAGTATGCCACCTTTCAAAGAATAGTCTATAGGCTTGACAATCAACCCGATCCACTGGAGTTCATTCATAAGCAATGCAGAGGATACAGCAGGAGTAATATCAACCAAAGCCCTCGGTTTTCTCACCTAGAGTGAATGCAAACACAAAAAGTGAGACAGGCCCGATTGAAAGCACACACCCTAAGTATAAGAAAGGTTTACCATGTTATATTTAAGTGTGCCTATTTATAATTTTGAAAATAATGCTAGCTGACTTATGGTTAGTTGACATGATTCACCAGGACCGATTTGTCATAATACTCCAGCTAATTTTAATGCATTACCTTCAAAACAGGTCTTGTGGGCTTCTCAAAGCTCATGAATTCATCAGTGTCCACTGGACTATCTTGAGAAAATCCATGTGATCTGAATGACAGCTTGCCAATCTGTCCAGTGAGAGCGCCCAACACATAGGAACCTGGCTTTTGAGGAGGAATGTCAAAGGTGATAATATTTCTACCTGGTACAAGAACACGTGCATCCGTACTCCTTATTGCCTGCATGACATGGCATCATTCATCGATTAGGTGACTGCAAATAATACATGTGCAGACTTCTGAAAGTTGTCCTACATGTACGAACTTCTGAAAGTTGTCCTACAATGATGAAACTGGATTTGGATTGGGAACATACTATTGTATCAGACTAAACAAGAAGTCTAGATCCCACAAGTAAAAAAGGAAAGTAATTGATAGTAACAGCTAATTAACTATACCTTAAGACCTTCATCTGCACTAGAGAAAGCTGACAATCTTAAACTGAGAGACTCAAGTGTCATGTCATCTGGGAAGCCACTCCAAACTGCTACAGATAGTGTACCGGGATCACCATCACATAATTCTAGCAGCGGAGCAGGATTTCCGGCGAATGTAATTAGTGATGAAACATCAAGGGGTACAGGATGGCTCATTTCACTGTGAGCAAGCCGAACAACCTCTGACTGGAAAGCTTGCCGCTCTTTAGATGAAAACAAGCTACTCTCAATAGAAAGTAACTTCACACAGGAAGCCAGATAACCAGCTTCGTCATTAAGAATCTTCTGGCATTCTGCAAGATCAGGAAGAACATCTGCCAACAGCTCTTCCCAGCCTTCTGCAGAATAGAGAGCACACACTTTTTCATAGGATTTTGCAGCCAAATCATAATTCCCATGCTTAAAATATATAGCTGCAATCTCTCCATCAAGCACAACTCCATGTCTTTTCCACCAAGAGCGGTGATAATTGTCAGCTGCGCCTTTAGTAAGCTCCATATATCTATTCTGTTAACACAGAAACAAACACTCTTTGCAGTTTATTTTTTTAATCTATTGCTTGGGAAAATCTATTTAAATAACATGGTATTCAAGTAGTGTCTCCAAAATTACTTACTTCAACAAACTAATTTTAAAATAGATTAGGGAGGAGGGGGGGGGGAATGAGCAGAATGGGAAAGTATAATTAAGGTGTTCCAAAAATATATATAACAGGATAGTAAGAAAAGAATCTATAATGACGAGCTGTGGCTGAATAAATATAGCACCTCAAATTCTTCTGGTGATGAAAGTGACGTCATAAAGTCAGGATCAGATATCGTCTGTTTCAATGCATGCTCAGCAGCAACATGAATTTCTGACAATCTCATGGGCCGATCAACTGGTAGAGAAGTCTCAGAGGTTGCTGGCCCAGACATAGTTCTTGTCATCAAGTTAGAAGACGATTTGTTGGGAGAAACTTTTGAATGTGGACCAAAACCTGAACTGTCCAGACAAAAATATACACATACATAAATAAGACAACCCATAGTTTATGCTGAAATTCCCACTCCAGATATAAATGCATCATAAATGGGAGAAATGGCTGCCCTTACCCATCAACTGAATCATATAATTCAGCCAAATTTCCAACTGAAAGAAAAGCTCTACGCCTATTAGCCTCACGTAGAAGAGAGGAAGGTTCCAGTGGCAGGGGTTTCCTCTGAATGTCAAAGAGCTTTTCTCTTGCTTTTGCTTGAAGAATTGTCTGCATAGAGAGAATATTTCACAACTTTAAGCCACAGTTTGAATTACATATGCAATTAGCAGCTAAACAGTAAAGCATTTTCTTTTGTCCAAGATCGAGGGAGAGCCGTAAAAGAATTCCCATTTTCCAACTCCAACATTTGGCATCTCCGGTTTCTTTTTTATTATTCTACACCCAAATGCATAATTATACTAGTGATGAAACTGAGTGTTTCCGTGTATGAAAAATTGCATGTTCACAGGAACAAAAAACTGAAAATGATATTGATCCCTAACATGGATGCAAGGAGTAACATTTTCCATTTCCATATGCCATGCTTTATTTCATGCCATTTCGTACAGAAAGATTTGCCTTTTGAGCATACAATATTAGAGTAAGGGCGACAACATTTAGTGACTGATTTCTAACATGTTGATGTTGTCACTTCGCATGGTTATGGCCCAATTAGACCACATAAGAGTGAAATAGACTTTTGATGCAGATGAAACATAATAAGAAGGCATGATATAAAGCTGAAAAATGCTTGCCTTCTCCTTTGCCATTACTTCCGACGACGAATCAGGTGGAATCGAAGGCCAAGTAGCTGGCTTTGGCCAAGATAGCATGCTTAATGATGCACTACAGGTACATTAAACATGTCAGCTTGAACGCAAAACTGGATGGAAAGGTGAATTCAGAATATATAATAGTGACATTGATCTTATACCTGTTGACTGGACTCTTTTCTATTTCAACCCCATAACCAATCAAATAAGCAAGCCTCATAAACTGCCATATTCATCAAAAGTAATATGTAAGCAAAGAGTTTTGCATGTTTTCAGCGAATTAGGCAAATATAGTCCAAAAGATAAGCAAAAAGGAGTGGATGGAACATTTAATCTGATTGCAGCAAGAAGCTAATAAACCAACAAAACACAAAACAAGAACTGCATTCTCTAGTGTCCATTTGAACTTCAAATCATTATAAACTGCAGACAGATGATTATTCGAACTTGCCTTAGCACGACAGAGAGAATAAAGGTCACCCTGAAGACGATAGAACTCCTTTTCTGAATCAATAGCAACAACTCCACCATCATACTGTGTACTTGTAGATTTAATTAAACCCAAACAAGCAGTTATCACCCATACTTCGCGGAAACAAAAGGGTAGTGCATTCTGAAGGGAGAAGGGAAAACACATTCAGGATTAATAAACAAGTAGTATTTCGCAAAGGGTGATAGTCTTCCTAGAACATATTTAATTCTTGGCGAGAAAAATAGTGAAACCAAAGTTACATACTTCATGCAAGGCTAGCGTCTTGGAAAAGCTGACAACAAAAGCATATCCTCTTGCAGCAACCTCAACTGGCCGAGAAAGTTTAAATAATAACTGAAAAGGTGAAATGAAATAAATGATAAATAAAATATTTAATTGTCAGTTGCCATAGAACTATTAATAATGAATTGTATAAAAAAATAGCATAAATTAAAACGACACAGGTTGTAGTTCTATATGACAAGATCCATTTGAGCACAATAAGAGCATGTCCCTCTCCTAATTAATTAAATAAGTGTCAGTCCTTTAATGCTTGTGCAAAATTACAAGTAATTATTGTTGTTTCATGCTCCTCTCCTAATCATAAACATTGCGTAACTCTAAGTTGCTACAAAATAAAGCAATAAATCGAGGTGGTTTCATACTTACATAAAATACTAAGCAGTTGTACAATATTGCACAAACTATTTCAACAAGGGACAGATTTAGGGAATGGCTGGCCATACTCTTATCTTCGGCCAGCACCCGTGTCTTGCTCAATGGAGTGCCCGGACCCCCGATATGGCACCGTCGCGGGCTGCGCCAAGGCGACTCCACATCCCTGCAGTTATTCGTCTTGGCTGTCGACACGCTTGCTCGCCTCATGCACCGGGCACTCCAGACCGGCATCCTTCGGCGCCTTCACCCACGCCGCAACATCCCGGCCATATCCCTCTACGCCGACGATGTGATGCTGTTCTGCCACGCCGAGATGGATGAGGTTCTCGCCGTGAAGAGCATCCTGGGTATCTTCGGGACGGCATCACATACTTGGGCATCCTGCTTACCACCCGCCGGCCCTCAGCGGCACAGATGCAGCCGCTTGTCGACGCCGTGGCTGGGCGCCTCCCGTCGTGGAATGCCTGGCTCATGAACAAGGCTAGGCGGCTGGCGCTTGTTAAGTCGGTGCTCAGTGCGATCCCCATACATCAGATGCTTGCCCTGGCGCCCCCGAAGAAAACCCTGAAGCAACTCGAGAAGATCCAGCGCGGTTTTCTTTGGGCTGGCCGCGAGGTCGCCCATGGAGGGCACTGCCACGTGAACTGGCATGGTCTGACGACCGATCGAATATGGCGGGCTGGGCGTCCGAGACCTTGAGCGCACGGGGCTCGCCCTCAGACTCCGATGGCTTTGGCTATCGAGGACGGACACCGACCGTGCCTGGCAGGGCCTCGACCTGCAGTTCACACCTGAGGAATGCGGCCTCTTCTACGCCTCTACATCCATGGTGGTCGGGGACGGTTTGACAGCCCTATTCTGGGAAGACCGTTGGCTCCACGATCAGTCCATTCGCGAGCTCGCGCCCCTGCTCTACCTATGCATCCCCAAAAACAGGAGAAAAGCGCGGACTGTGGCGGAGGGCATCGGCGGCAACGCTTGGGCATGTGACATCCGCGGAGTCGTAGGCCTACAAGAGATTGGGCAGTACCTGCGGACATGGCAGCTTGTGACGCACACAACATTGTCCACCGAACCGAACAAGCTCGTCTGGAACTGGACGGCCAATGGCGTATACTCGGCGAGGTCCTGCTACCGGGCCACCTTCCACGGATCGATGACATGCCGCTCCTGGAAGCTTATTTGGAAGGGCTGGGCGCCGCCGAAAGTGAAGTTCTTTCATTGGCTTGCTAACCAGGACCGCTGCTGGACAGCAGAGCAGCTCGCTCGCCGCGGCCTTCATCATCACCCTCGATGCCTTCTATGCGACCAAGAGCCGGAAACCATCCGGCATCTGCTGCTCACATGCCCTTTCGCGAGGCAGGCCTGGCACGAGACCCTATCTTGGTTGCGCCAGCCGGCCCCGTCGCCAGAACACGACGCCTCGCTCCAGGACTGGTGGCTGAGGGCGAGGGATGCCACGCCACTATCGCTTCGCAAGGCGCTGATGTCGGCCGCGCTACTGGTGCCCTGGATGATCTGGAAGCATAGAAACGCGTGTGTTTTTGACCATGTAACACCATCGCTCGATGAGCTCATGGACAGGATCAAGGATGAGACCAGATGTTGGGCAAGAGCCGGGGCCAAAGGGCTCAGGGTAATCTTGCCCACATCCTGGGATGTTCGCTGATCCTCATGTAACGCTGCTGTACTAGCCTCTTAGGAGGATGTACCCCCCCCCCCCCTTCTTTCCAATACAATGAAACGCAAAGGCTTTTTGCGCTTTCTCGAAAAACTATTTCAACAAACGAATAATCCATTATGCACATACCTTAGCCTGGCAAGCAAATATGTATTGCCTAAACTCAAATTCCCTGAACACGTCATCCTGAACAATCTGGGTTAACGCTTTGAACCCTGGATTTAGCAGCGCAGCCTGATCATCACCAGTATCCAGTCCTCCAAATTCTCGAGGTTTCCCTGGGAGATTTACTGCATTCATGCGAACAAAATAATATGGACACTAATGAGCAAACTATCTCATCAAATACATATACAGGAAACTTAATATTCCAAAAAAGACTGGTGGCACAGGTAAGCTTTATGTCAAAATGTAACACTTTCTCTTTTCTTAACATAGAAGACAAGGAATTAGTTGGTGACATCACCATTATAGTATCTGAAGCAAAGAAAAGCGTGCCAAATAGTCGGTAAATAAATAGTTACTCACAGTCACCTCCAGAAAAAACAAGCAAGCTTTCACAATAGACCCATAAATTTATGGTTGGAAGTAATATCAAATCATTTATAATCATATTTGGTGTTCATGCTACTCTCTGTTTCATTTTACTTTGCAATTCATTGCTCCAAATATCAGCCAGTTAATTGGCATCTCGGTCAGTTAATCGCTACTCGGCGGGTCACCGAATAGCTGATTAACTGGTTATCGGCCGATTAACTGGAAAATTCGCATATTTATCCCTACTCAGCACCCCACCGATATGGTACCAGTTACCAATATCTTGAACATTGCTTTGCATATTAGAGCCGTGTTCGGACTTCCTCCGCTCCGGGACTCCGCGCCGGAGCGGAGTAGTCTCCAGTGTTAATTTGGGAAGTTGCTAAGCCGCCGCTCCGCGCTCTCGGCTCCGCAGAGGGCTGCCGAACACCCGCTAGATAACATACCAAGGAGTTAAGAGGGGCTGTTTAGGCTTCATGCATTGGCTCATGGAGCCGCTGGTTATATGCTTGTCCATACATCGGCTCGTTGTTCCTCGGTGTCCTAATACGCGATGTCTAACTAACTAATCATCACTTGTCATCTATAAGAAGTTCGGTTCAATGCCTCTATATAGTAATACAAATTCAGAAACCTCAAGGCAAACTACTTCTAATCTACGGTTCATATTACATGTGCAATAGATGAGGAACCTGTGTTGCAGTTCTGACAGCACAAGTTAATGTTAGCCTATGCAAATGAGAACTGTTCCAGATTCATATTGGGGTCAACATTACTGGAGAAAGCGACAAGGTGACACTGGCGCATAACCAACTGGCTGGACACAACCGGATTCAGACATGCAAAGGGAGAGCCCTGCTGCACTGCAGGCGGATTCTACCATGACAGACTACAATTCAATGTCCGCCTAGTTCACAAACTTTTGTAATGCTATATAGGTCAGTTAGTATTGCACATTTTATTCTCCAACAATAATAAAAATCCATCTTCCCCAAATTCTCTTCCTTAAACCTATAACTCCCTTGCACTATTTCTTTCTGTATTGCCACCAGCAATGGCTAATCACCACCATTAGCCTTGGCTACTGTTGTCCTACCCCTACAAACTACAAAGCAATCGCATACACCTTATGAATAGATGTATGGAGTTACTCTGAGTTCATGAAAAACTGCATCACTCTTGATCACCTTACAATGAACCCTGATATATTAAAAAGAAAATCCTTTGATGATGCAAAAGTTTAATTGGAGATGAAGGTCAAAACTCAATGCAACATAACTGCCCCAGATCAAAGTTGAAGAAAAACCTGATTCTGAATAGCATAGTTCAAGCTCATCGTATTCACGGAGTGAATCTTCATGAAGATTAGTCACCTCAAACATAAATGCCAAACTTTCCTGAAGAAATAAGAGTGTAAGCTCAAGAAAGCCACACAAACATACAGGTAATAAAACACAGTGCCACTGAGAATGAAATAAGTAACAACAATTGATAAGCATTAGAAATGGTTCCATTGCTAACCTTCAGAATGAAAAAGTTGCAGAAGTTCCATATCGGTGTGAATCGCTGCTCACTTAACCTGCGGTTTTCCTCTTCATAGAACTGAACCCTTCTATCCAATGTGTTTCTTATGCAGTCCACCATTTTCGAGTCAAAATCATCCCAGAATTCATCATCAGGTCCATGCAGATCAAATTTGCAGCACCTATATCATTGGTGGGCATTTTAAATTTGCATGTAATTAAGTATTATTTGCAGTATCTGAACTGAAAACCCCAAAAGGAGTTGCTTGAAAATTCATAAATGGAGGCATCCTCCGAAAAAAATCAGTGCAAGATGACATGTGACAGTAGGATGTTGAAGTCAAACAACAAATACATACAAATATTCAGCACACGGATATGTGTGTTACTAACTCCACTATGGAGACATGGCAAGAAACTTACCTTTCTCTCTTTTTAGTGTTGAAATCGGCCTCAAGCCTAGCGTATACTTTCTTTGCCATCTTAGTTGCTTGATCATTGCTAGGATGGGCCTTCGACACAAATACAATGAACCATTCTCTCTCATCATTTTGCACAATTAATTTGAGGCGAGGCTTAAGAATGGTCTTGAACTCATCAAGATCCTGTACATGTCATATATGTGAAGGATGGCAAAAAGTCATGGTCCATTTGAAAAGTGATGTTATCTAAGACTAGAATCAGAAAGAGCAGCATGCAGCATGATATATTTAAAAATGTGGAGAGAAATACCTCGCAAGTAACAAGAACAACAGTAGCATACGGTTCGCGAAACCAAAACAAGTATTGTTCTTGTGGAAACCGACTACGCAGCCTTGAATCAGTTGTCTGTATAAACTCAGCTGGTAGGTTTTCCACAAGAACAGGGTTCCTCGCCTTGTTATTGAGACAGGCTTTCTTGACTGGCAAGCGCTGCTTGAAACTATCTTTGACGTTGAGCCACAAGTCACTGACATCCTCAACTGTTACAAAAGATTATTTGCTGTATGAGAAGGAAATTATATAACAAATACACAAATTTGATCTCGCATTTTGTCAGCATGTGCGGTGAGGAGCAAAAGTAGTCGTGTTAGTCAACTTTCATTGTATAGCTCCGGGCTATACCAATGGGCATCTGCCTGTCCAACACTACAACACTACAGATGTGTGCAATTTGAGATAAATTTCATAATATGCTGGTGCATTATGTGGTTTCCATGCAAATTGTTTGGCCAAATTGGAAATTGGAGACAACACTCATTTCCCATTAGCTTAAGCACTGCGAACTTCACTTGTCACTAATTGAGATGCGACCAGCAGGAGGCAAAACACAACCCTCCAGTCCTCAGATCACCATGAATATCACTCAACAAGATGTCACAGCAAGCCCGAGACCACCATTTCATCTCTATTCTCTATAGATGTCACCATTTCGTCTCCAATTGCCGCCTGATCGGGCGCAACCCGAGAGCGTAGGCCCGAGATCACGCGGGCCGGCTGCGCAGATCGCGCTATGCTGCGAGTCGCGGCAGCGTGCGAGAGAGCGCGTTTCATGGTAGGGATGGGATCCGAGGGGTTAGGAGTAGAGTTAAAAGAGGGGGTGGCGTACCGGCGATGACGATGCGGTCGGAGGAGGACTTGATGGTCTGGAACTGTGCCAGATAGTTGGCCATGACCGCAGCCGGCTCAGGGGCAATGAGATAGCTTCGGCGCTGGGGCTACTCCTCCATGCGGCGAGCGCTCCGCCGCCAGGGAGGTCGCCGGAGACAGGGACGAGGCGGGGGAGTGGCGAGATGCGGAGGGGAGGGGAGAGTGGTGGGGGAGTTGAGTTTGGTGGAGACGACAAGGCGGCAGGCGCTCAAGCGGGTCGGGTCGGGTGCGAAGCGGGCAAATGGCTAACGGGGCGAAGAGGCCGTGCGGTGGTCCAACTGAGTAGCTCGTTGGACAATTTTTGTGTTTTGACTTTTGGCCTAACAAATTCTAAATTTAACCTTACTTTAAAAAAAATCAAATCTAACCTCTTTTGGTGATGTCAACATCTATGGCATCTGATTTGTATGGAAGACGCTAAGATCCCTAACGTATGATATGGACTTGAATGATCGGCTGATCGGCTGAGTGTGTGACGTGCCTCGGTATCACACGCCATGGACCCTAGCGTCTGATCCTGGACCACACGCCACGGACCATAGCGTCTCGTCCTGGACCACATGCCAAGGACCCTCGCGTCTTGTACCAAACGTCGGGGACCTTGGCATATGGATAACGTGGCACATGTTATCAAAAAAATGTTTGTGTGATCTGTTCTGACGAGACGTCAGGGTCACTAGCTTTTGGTACCAAACGTGAGAGTCCTTGGGGTCTGGTCCACGACGAGACGTCAGGGTCCCTCGCGTGTGGTATCGAGTCACGTCACAGACTCAACAGATAAGCCGGTCATGCAAAACATCAGGGACCTTGGTGTCTTCCATGCAAACCAGATGTTACGGATGTTGGCGTCACCAAAAGAGCTCAGATTCAATTTTTTCTGAAAATAAGACCAATTCCGGAATTTGTTAGGTCAAAACATAAAAATTGTCCTCGCTGGCTACGGTTGTGTAGGTCGAGTCGTTAGAGCATCTCCAACTGCGCCCCAACAAGTCCCCCAGGCCAAAAAAAATCGTCGGCGGAGAAAAAATGGCCCAATCGTGCCCCAGGAGCCCTTTTTCATCGGTTAGGGCGGAAATTGGCCCCGACGGTCCTAGATCGAACCCAACGTGCTAGGGGCGCATGGGGGCGCCGGCGTAAACGTTTTTGGCACGAAACAACTATGGACCCACCGAGTCAGCGACTGACGCGCGGTCATCATCCTCATCGCCTCGTTTCCCGCGAGAATCACTGCGAAGGTTGCACCGTCGGTCAGCCTTCCATTGATTCTTCACGACCGTCGTAGTGAAGGCGCGGCGACGCACGTCCCGTCCATTCGGCACCGCTCCGCGTGCCCGCCCGCCCGCAATTATATAAGTCGCCCCTCTCCCCGTCGATGGACACACGCCTCTCTCGCTAGTATCTCGCCGTCGACGCCCTCTCCTATTTCGTCACCGGCGCCTCCTCTCCCTCTTTCTCCCCAAAAATGGTCGAGCGCTTCCCCGGCGATGGAGCAGCACCTAATGGCTTCGGCCGCCGGCACCTCCACGAGGACGAGGCCCGCCTTCTCTACGAGGTGGACTATCCGGCGCCACCGCACATGCGGGTGTTGGGCTCGTGGAGGCTGAGCGCCGGTGAAGTCCGAGTGCCACCCCTGCCTTCTGGAGCTGACCGACGAGCGGAGACCGCGCGCATCCGGTCGCCGTTGCCGGAGAGCTCGCGGAACTTGTTGAGGTACGCCCCCAACAGCATCATGTTGTGGACGACATACTTCGAACGCCGGCACGCCGCCACCAACGGGGTCAAACCCCGCGGCCGTCACAACTCCGAGGGGCGCCGCCAATGGTGGGCGTTCCCGACCGCACATTGGAGGATGTCCTCGAGCACATCGAGGGCGGGAACTCGTAGCAGTACGAGTACCCGCTGCCACCCGCCTTTTCCCGCCGCCGCGGCAGCTCTTGGACGCCGAGGCGGATGGAGACGATGTCGTCCTCTTTGTCCAGCTCCCACTCCCGCTCCTTCGGGTCGCCGGCACTCCTCCCCATCAAACGGGAGTCGTAGGAGACGCCGCTAGGGCGACACACGTGTAGCGGCGACATCGTCGTCAACGAGCTCGACGCCTCCTCCCACCTCGTCAAGATGAAGACGGAGCTGACGCTCCTCCCCGTCAAGCAGGAGCATCTGACCATGGTTGCCGATGACGAGACGGCCCTCAAATGGGCGTGAGATGACTATGTCCGGGGGGAGATGGAGCGTCAGCACCGCGCCCTTGAGGAGATCGCCGCCCGGCGCCGCGGCCGCGTGGAGGACGGCGTCGTCATCCTCGACGACAACGACGAGGAGGTGTTCGGGCCTTCCAACCCCGTTCACCACAACGACCCAGGGCTCGGGTGCAGCAAGGATGGTGGCGGAGCGCACGACGACGACGGCGGTGACTACACCAACTTCTACAAGCTTCTCGACATGTAGAAGGCGGCAGCGTCGGGCGACAGCGGCGGGCGGCGGCGAGGTAGTTTCCATATAGGGTTTAATTATGTTTTAATTTCACTTTTGTACAAATTTCAATGAAAAACTATGAATTCCCTTTAAATTTGAGTCGTTTTTGGCCGAATTTGGGTCGAGTTTTTTTTTAAAAACTAGTTGAAGCGACCTTTGAGGGCGACTCAAAACCCGAGCCCCCCCCCCCACGCTGTTTTTTCGTCGGTGCCCCCCGAGGCGGCTCTATTTCACGCCCCTGGAGGGCCGAACGGCTGAAGATGCTCAGGGTACATCTCTATCATACTCTATATCCATCTGGCCGTAAAATTACGATACATATGGTCGAAGCATAGAAATTTATCGCAAAAATTATCATGGTCGCAGTGCCATATCGGTCCCCTCTTGCACAGTCCGATCCAGTCTCCTACATCTTCGTTACCGCGCTGCGTGCATTCCTCCCCAAACGCCAGTCGGCTCATCAGTCGTCCTCGTGAGCTTTCTAGCCGCCGTTGGTCAGACCCGTTGCCATCAAGAACAAACCCATTCATCATAATCTTTTTTTTTCATCGTCACCAACATTGCAACCATGGCAATGCTACCATTGTCAACTGCATAATCACTCCTTCCAAGCTGTAGCACTTTTGGTCAACCTTATGAGACAGATAATTGGTTCTTTCAGTAGCGTTAGAAAAGGAGATAAAAACCATGAAAAGAGAACTAGAAGATCTTCAGAACTAGAAGATCTTCACGACCATCCCTTGAGAGTTGGTCCGACTCATGCCGAGTTAAAGATCATAAGAAGTTGGTTGAATTGTATTACCATGAAGAGATCATGTGGCGCTAGCAATCGCGTATCGAGTGGCTTGCAAGAGGTGAAAAGAATACAAAATACTCCCCGTTAGATACATCTGTTTGAGGTCAACTAATTTTAGACAAAGGAAGCATTTACATCTAAGGGCTTGTATGAGGAGAATGAAAAGTTCACTAAACATGAAGGGACAAGTACGTCCAACTTGACCGAGATGGAAATCATGGCTAAGAAAATTTATAGTAATATTTTTGCTTTCGAAGGGGCTAATGGAATGGAGCATGTATTGGACCATGTGCCATGAAAGATGTCCGACAAGATGAACATGTCTCTCTCGGTGCCTTATTCAAAAGAGGAGATCAAAGTGTATTATTTGGTATGTTCCTAACGAAAGCTTGCTTGCTCTTTTGTAAGAGTGGTTGGGTAATCCTCAAGTGCAAGGGTGAACTAACCTAGCAATACGTATTTTACTCGATCTAGAACCATGGTTTATCAAACTAGTAGGAAATTTTTCTTCAACCAAAGTTCTTGGTACTTGCACACATAACACAAAATAGACTTGTGATAGGTGCAAACCATTGAACAAGTTCACATACGAAGGTGGCCCAATCTTCACGTTGGAGGATCAAATCGGAGGATAAGCAGCTGCAAGCAGCCAAGACAACTAGCTTCATACCTAGCAAGGTTTGATGCAACCCGTACGTTGGGGATGGTCGACCGGAGCTATAAGAACTCCAACCCGTTGTCCGAATAATCGCAAAATCACAAACCGGTTGATACGTCCATTTTGCATTATGCTTTTATGTTGATATTTATCGCTTTAATGGGCTGTTATTACACTTCACGGTACAATACTTATGCATTTTCTCTCTTATTTTGCAAGGTTTACATGAAGAGGGAGAATGCCGGCAGCTGGAATTCTGGCCTAAAAAAGGAGCAAGTTTGAGATACCTATTCTACGCAACTCCAAAAGCCGTGAAAATCAACGAGGAATTATTTTGGAATTTATAAAAAATACTGGGCTAAACAAGTACCAGAGGGGAGCCACCACGAGGCCACAAGCCTGCTAGGCGCGGCCTACCTCCCTGGTCGCGCCTAGGGGGTTTGTGGGCTCCCTGTTGCCCCTCTGGCTCCCCTCTTTTGCTATAAGGAGGGTTTCATTCCAGAAAAAATAAAGAGGAGGCTTTCAGGAGGATTCGCTGCCGCCACGAGGCGGAACTTGAGCAGAACCAATCTAGAACTTCGGCAGGGTCGTCCTGCCGGGGAAACTTCCCTCCCGGAGGGGGAAATAGTCGCCATCGTCATCACAAACACTCCTCTCATCGGAGGGGACTCATCACCATCAATATCTTCATCAGCACCATCTCATATCCAAACCCTAGTTCATCTCTTATAACCAATCTCCGTCTCGCGACTCCGATTGGTACTTGTAAGGTTGCTAGTAGTGTTAATTACTCTTTGTAGTTGATGCTAGTTGGATTACTCGGTGGAAGATTATATGTTCAGATCCTTGATGCTATTCAATACCTCTCTGGTCATGAATATTATTATGCTTTGTGAGTAGTCACTTTTGTTCCTGAGGACATGGGATAAGTCATGCTATAAGTAGTCATGTGAATTTGGTATTCGTTCGATATTTTGATGCGTTGTATGTTGTTTTTCCTCTAGTGGTGTTATGTGAACGTCGACTACATAACACTTCACCATTATTTGGGCCTAGAGGAAGGCATTGGGAAGTAGTAAGTAGATGATGGGTTGCTAGAGTGACAGAAGCTTAAACCCTAGTTTATGCGTTGCTTCGTACGGGACTGATTTGGATCCACTAGTTTTATGGTATGGTTAGACTTTGTCTTAATTCTTCTTTCGTAGTTGCGGATGCTTGCGAGAGGGGTTAGTCATAAGTGGGAGGTTTGTCCAAGTAAGGGCAGCACCCAAGCACCGGTCCACCCACATATCAAACTATCGAAGTAGTGAACGCGAATCATATGAACATGATGAAAACTAGCTTGACAGAAATTCCCATGTGTCCTCGGGAGCACTTTACCTCCTATAAGATTTTGTCCAGGTTTGTCCCTTGCTACAAAAGGAATTGGGCCACTTTGCTGCACCTTTGTTACTGTTGCTACTTGCTACTTGCTATGAATAATCTTTCCGCACAACTATCTGTTACCGATAATTTCAGTGCTTGCACAGAATACCTTGTTGAGAACCACTTGTCAGATCCTTCTGCTCCTCGTTGTGTTCGACACTCTTACTTATCGAAAGGACTACGATAGATCCCCTACACTTGTGGGTCATCAAGACTCTTTTCTGGCGCTGTTGTCGGGGAGTGAAGTGCCTTTGGTAAGTGGAATTTGGTAAGGAAACATTTATATATTGTGCTGAAATTTATTGTCACTTGTCACTATGGAAACTAATCCTTTGAGGAGCTTGTTCGGGGTATCTTCACCTCGAACGGAAGCACAAGGAGTTGCTCCTCAACCTGCTGCACCTACTGAAAATATTTGCTATGAATTTCCTTCGGGTATGCTTGAGAAACTGCTGGCTAATCCTTTTACAGGAGATGGAACATCACATCCCGACTTGCATCTAATCTATGTAGATGAAGTTTGTGGTTTATTTAAGTTTGCAGGTTTGCCCGAGGATGAGGTCAAGAAGAAGGTATTTCCCTTATCTTTGAGGGATAAAGCATTGACATGGTATAGGCTATGTGATGATACTGGATCATGGAACTACAACCGGTTGAAATTGGAATTTCATCAAAAGCTTTATCCTATGCATCTAGTACATCGTGATCGGAATTATATTTATAATTTTTGGCCTCGTGACAGAGAAAGCATCGCTCAAGCTTGGGGGAGGCTTAAATCAATGTTATATTCATGCCCCAACCATGAGCTCTCGAGGGAAATTATCATTCAGAACTTCTATGCTCGGCTTTCTCATGATGATCGCACCATGCTTGACACTTCTTGTACCGGTTCTTTTATGAAGAGAGATATTGACTTCAGATGGAATTTATTGGAAAGAATTAAACGCAACTCTGAAGATTGGGAGTTTGATGAAGGTACAGAGTCAGGTATGAATCTCAAGTTTGATTGCGTTAAATCCTTTGTTGAAACAAATACTTTTTGTGATTTAACGCTAAATATGGACTTGACTCTGAGATAGTAGCTTCATTGTGTGAATCATTTGCTGCTCATATTGATCTCCCTAAAGATAAGTGGTTTAAATATCATCCTCCCTTAGAAGTCAATGTAGTTAAACCCAATCCAGTTGAAGAGAAAGTCATCGCTTATAATGATCCTGTCGTTCCCAATGCTTACATTGAGAAACCACCTTTCCCCGTTAGGATAAAGGATCATTCTCAAGTTTCAACCATTGCTACTTTTGTTACTTGTAGCTTGCTACGAATCATCTCACCACACAATCACTTGTTACCGACAATTTCAGTGCTTGCAGATTTTACCTTGCTGAAAACCACTTGTCACATCCTTCTGCTCCTCGTTGGGTTCGACACTCCTACTTATCGAAAGGACTACGATTGATCCCCTATACTTGTGGGTCATCAAGACTCTTTTCTGGCACCGTTGCCGGGGAGTGAAGCGTTTTTGGTAAGTGGAACTTGGTAAGGAAACATTCATATAGTGTGCTGAAATTTATTGTCACTTGTCACTATGGATACTAATCCTTTGAGGGGCTTGTTCGGGGTATCTTCACCTCGAACGGAAGCACAAAGAGTTGCTCCTCAACCTGCTGCACCTACTGAAAATTTTTGCTTTGAATTTCCTTCGGGTATGCTTGAGAAATTGCTGGCTAATCCTTTTATAGGAGATGGAACATCACATCCAGACTTGCATCTAATCTATGTTAGATGAAGTTTGTGGTTTATTTGAGCTTGCAGGTGTGCCCGAGGATGAGGTAAAGAAGAAGGTCTTTCCTTTATCTTTGAAGGATAAGGCATTGACATGGTATAGGCTATGTGATGATACTGGATCATGGGACTACAATCGGTTGAAATTGGAATTTCATCAAAAGTTTTATCCTGTGCATTTAGTACATCGTGATCGGAATTATATTTACAATTTTTGGCCTCATGACAGAGAAAGCATCGCTCAAGCTTGGGGGAGTCTTAAATCAATGCTATATTCATGCCGCAATCATGAGCTCTCGAGAGAAATTATCATTCAGAACTTCTATGCTCGGCTTTCTCATGATGATCGCACCATGCTTGACACTTCTTGTACCGGTTCTTTTATGAAGAGAGATATTGACTTCAAATGGAATTTATTGGACAGAATTAAACGCAACTCTGAAGATTGGGAGCTTGAAGAAGGTAAGGAGTCGGGTATGAATTTCACGTTTGATTGCGTTAAATCCTTTGTTGAGACAAATACCTTTAGTGATTTTAGCGCTAAGTATGGACTTGACTGTGAGATAGTAGCTTCATTGTGTGAATCCTTTGCTGCTCATATTGATCTCCCCAAAGAGAAGTGGTTTAAATATAATCCTCCTTTAGAAGTCAATGTAGTCAAACCCACTCCAGTTGAAGAGAAAGTCATTGCCTATAATGATCTTGTGGTTCCCAGTGCTTACATTGAGAAACCACCTTTTCCTGTTAGGATAAAGGATCATTCTAAAGCTTCAACTGTGATACGTAGAGGCTATATTAGAATAGTGATGTCAGTTATGCTACTGCACAAAAGACCTTCCAATGGTGCCAGAAACAGATGTGTCGATGGCACCAGGAATCCTTCAGCTGCCGCTACGCCTTAAGGGACTTCCTAGGCAAGTATGCAAAGGATTTCCCCCATGGCCTTGGAGCCTTGCATTGGTGTTCCCTTGAAGCGGAAAGGGTGATGTAGCACAGTGACGGTAAGTATTTCCCTCAGTTTGAGAACCAAGGTATCAATCCGATGGAGGAGTATCTCAAGATCCTGCACAAACACAAAAGCTTGCTCCCAACGCTATGAAGGGGTTGTCAATCCCTTATAGATTTTTTGCCAAGTGAGAACTGAAAGCAACAAAGTAACAAAGCAAAGTAAAAGCGGAGATGCAAGCAATGGATGTGAATAAACCCGGGGGCCGTAGTGTCTACTAGTGGCTTCTCTCATGAAAGCAAGTAGACGGTGGGTGAACAAATTACTGTCAAGCAATTGATAGAACCGCGCAAAGTCGTGGCGATATCTATGCAATGATTATATCTATAGGCATCACGTCCAAAACAAGTAGACCGATACTTTCTGCATCTACTACTATTACTCCACACGTCGACCACTATCCAGCATGCATCTAGTGTATTAAGTCCATAAGAACAGAGTAACGCCTTAAGCAAGATGACGTGATGTAGAGGGATAATCTCAAACCAATGATAAAAACCCCATCTTTTTACCCTTGATGGCAACTACTTGATGTGTGCCTTGCTGCCCCTACTATCACTAGGAAAGGTCACCACATGGTAGAACCAAAACCAAGCACTTCTCCCATTGCAAGAATCATAGATCTACTTGGACAAACAAAACCCAAGACTCGGAGAGACTTACAAGGATATCAAATCATGCATATAAGAAATCAGCAAAGACTCAAATATATATCATAGATAATCTGATCACAAATCCACAATTCATCGGATCTCGACAAACACACCGCCAAAGAAGATTACATCGGATAGATCTCCATGAAGATCATGGAGAACTTTGTATTGAAGATCCAAGAGAGAGAAGAAGCCATCTAGCTACTAACTACGGACCCGTAGGTCTGAAGTGAACTACTCACGAGTCATTGGAGGGGCGATGATGATGATGAAGAAGCCCTCCAACTCCAAAGTCCCCTCCGGCAGGGCGCCGGGAAGGGTCTCCAGATGAGATCTCGCGGAAACGGAAGCTTGCGGCGGCAGAAAAGTATTTTCGAGGCTCCCCTGATTTTTTGTTGAATATTTGGGAATATATAGGCCAGGGATCTAGATCAGGGGGCGGCCAGGGAGGCCACAAGCCCTGACCCCGCCGCCTCCCCCCTGGTGGCGGAGTGGGAGCTTGTGGGCTCCCTGGAGCCCACCTCGCTTGGCCCAGAGGCCCCCTGATCTTCTTCCGTTCGGGAAAAAAACATTTTAGGGTTTTTATTCCGTTTGGACTCCGTTCCAAAATCAGATCTGAAAAGAGTCAAAAACACAGAAAAAACAGAAACTGGCACTTGGTACTGACTTAATAAGTTAGTCCCAGAAAGATATAAAAAGATACATAAAACATCCAAAGAAGACAAGATAACAGCATGAAACCATCAAAAATTATAGATACATTTGAGACGTATCAAGCATCCCCAAGCTTAATTCCTGCTCGTCCTCGAGTAGGGAAGTGATAAAGACTGAATTTTTTATGCTTTCATGCTACCTAGCATAGATGTCCTTTGTAATTCCTCTTATGTGACGTGAATGTTCAGATCCGTTAGATTCAAAATAATAGTTTGCTATTGACGTGGAAATAATAATAATTCAAGCAAACTAACAAGGTAATCATGAACTTTCAAAATAACAAGGCCAAGAGAAAGTTATCCCTACAAAACCATATAGTCTGGCTATGCTCTATCGTCATTGCACAACGAATTTAAATCATGCACAACCCCGGTATTGGTCAAGTAATTGTTTCACACCTTTACTTTCTCAAACCTTTTCAAATCTCACGCAATACATGAGCGTGAGCCATGGTTATAGCACTATAGATGGCGTGGAATGTGGTGGAGGTTGCAAGACAAAAAAGGAGAAGATAGTCACATTAACTAGGCATATCAATGAGCTGTGGAGATGCTCATCAATAGATATCAATGTGAATGAGTAGGGATTGCCATACAAATGATGCACTAGAGCTATGAGTATGTGAAAGCTCTTAAAGAAAAACTAGTGGGTGTGCATCCAACTTGCTTGCTCACGAAGACCTAAGGCAATTTTGAGGAAGCCTATCATTGGAATATACAAGCCAAGTTATATAATGAAAATTTTCCACTAGCTATATGGTGGTGACAAAACGAGAGACTCTCAATCATGAAGATCATGGTGCTTAATATGCACAAGTGTGGAAAAAGTGGTAGCATTGTCCCTTCTCTCTTTTTCTCTCATTTTTTGGGTGGGCTCTTTGGCCTCTTTTTTTTATTATTTTGGTGGGCTTCTTTGGCCTCTTTTATTTCCTCACATGGGACAATGCTCCATTAACGATGATCATCACACTTTCAACTCAAAACTTAGAGCAACTATGACTCTATATGGAATGCCTTTGGTAGTGTACCGTGGCAATGATCTAGCATGGCATAGACATCAATGGAAACATCATGCTAGCTATCTTACGATCATGCAATGGCAATGTAGACGTGGTGGCACATGTCATGGTGGTAGTTGCATGGCAATATATCTCGGAATGACTTTGAAAAAGCCATAATAGGTAGGTATGGTGGCTGTTTTGAGGGAGGCTAATGGTGGGTTTTGTGCACCGGCGAAAGTTGCACGACACTAAGAAGATAGTGATGGTGGAAGGTGAAAGTGCATCTAAACCATGGACTCAACATTAGTCATGAAGAACTCATATACTTGTTGCAAAAGTTTTATTAGTAATCGAAACAAAGCATTCAACGCATACTCCTAGGGGAAGGGTTGGTAGGTATAAACCATCGCGCGATCCCGACCGCCACGCAAAGGATGACAATCAATATAATAATCATGCTCAGATTTCATCACATAGCGGTTCACCATACGTGCATGCTACGGGAATCACTAACTTCAACCCAAGTATTTCTAGATCCACAACACCTTACTAGCATGACTTCAATATTACCATACCACAACTCAAAACTAATTGAGATGAATCAAACTTCTCTTACTATTCAATGCACATGAAGGTGGATGTTTTCGTATCCCTTTGGATAACTACCCCTTTTGAGACTACTTTCAAAGCATAGATCAACTACCAAGCCATGCACCGATGTGCTCTAAAAGATATAAGTGAAGCACATAGAGCAAACGTATCTAGCTCAAAAGATATAAGTGAAGCACATGTGAGCTGAATTGTCTACCAAAAGATATAAGTGAAGCTCGACAAAATCACGGTGTGTGCATGTCTCTCTCTATAGGTGTGCAGCAAGGATGATTGTGACACAAAAAAAATAAAAGACTCCTACGATACAAGACGCTCCAAGCAAAAACACATAACATGTGGTGAATAAAAATATAGCCCCAAGTAACGTTACCGATGGATTGAAGACGAGAGAGGGGATGCCTTCCCGGGGCATCCCCAAGCTTAGGATTTTATGGCAGAATCTCTTGGGGTGCCTTTGGCATCCCCAAGCTTGAGCTCTTGCCACTCTTTGTCTCTTTGTCCATAAGAACTTCACCCAAAACTTGAAAACTTCACAACACGAAACTTAAACAGAAACTCGTGATAACATTAGTACAAGAAAGCAAACCACCACTTCCTTAGGTACTGTAGCAAACTTAAATTCTACTTGTGCTGATGTTGGGTTACTGTATTTTCAATCTTCCATGGCTAATACCCCCCGATACTATCCATAGTTTCATCAAAATAAGCAACCAACACAACAAAAACAGAATCTGTTAAAAGCAGACCAGTCTGTAGCAATCTATATATTTTGTATACCTCTGTACTTCAACAATTCTAAAATATTACGACAGTCTGAAGAATTTACGTATAAATCAGGAGCAAAAATAATCAACTCAAAAGCTCTTACAGAAAAAAAATGAAAATTCTTTTCGTGAGCAGAAAGTTTCTGTCTTTTCCAGCATGATCAAACGATCATCCCCAAGACTAATCATAACGGTTTTGCTTGGCACAAACGCAAAAAGAAACACAAAAAACACAATCATAACAGAATTATGAAAGTGTTGAAAACACAAAACAGAAATAAAAAGGATAGATTCATTGGGTTGCCTCCCAACAAGCGCTTTTGTTTAACGTCCTTAGCTAGGCAAAAAGTGATGGAATCACGTATAGTCATCTTTGGTGCTCAAACCATAGGTAGCCCTCATCATATATTCATAAGGCAATCTTATTTTCTTTCTAGGAAAGTGCTCCATGCCCTTCTTTAAAGGAAATTAAAATCTAATATTCCCTTCCTTCATATCGATGATAGCACCAATAGTCCTTAGGAAAGCTCTACCAAGAATAATGGGACATGAAGGATTGCAATCTATGTCAAGTACAATGAAATCCACGGGTACATAGTTCTTATTTGCAACAATAAGAACATCATCGATCCTTCCCATGGGTTTCTTGACAGTAGAATCCGCAAGATGAAAATTAAGAGAACACTCTTCAATCTCATGAAAACCAAGAATATCACATAAAGACTTTGGAATCGCGGGAACACTAGCACCCAAATCACACAAAGCATTGCACTCATAGTTTTTGATCTTGATCTTGATAGTAGGTTCCAACTCATCATGAAGTTTTCTAGGTATAGAGACTTCTAGTTCGAGCTTCTCTTCAAGAGATTTCATCATAGCATCTACGATATGCGCGGTAAAGGCTTTACTTTGGCTATAAGCATGTGGAGAGTTTGCAATGGATTGCATCAAAGAAATGCATTCAAACAAGGAGCAATTATCATGATTGAATTCCTTGAAATCCAAAGTGGGAGTTTCATTACTACCCAAAATTTTGACTTCTTCTACTCCACTCTCCACACCTTTATCATCAAGATAGGTGGACTCCGAATCATTGGGGCGTTTTCAACCAAAGTGGATTCATATCCAGCCCCTCCATAAGTAGGTTTGACACGCGAAAACAAAGATTCAAGAGGAGACACACCAAGCACTTTAAGATCTTCGTGATTTGCATCACTAGAACGCACCCTTTTAAACCATTCATGTCTAGCGCGAATTTGGGCGGTTCTTTCTTTGCTCTCATTCATGGAGATACACATAGCTTTCAAAGTTTCATCCAAGTTGATCTTGCTAGGAGCGCATCTAACTTTCAAAGCATCAATATCACAAGACATCCTATCAACGCTCTTAGCCAAATCGTCTATTTTGAGTAGTTTTTCCTCTATGGACGCATTGAAAATCTTTTGAGAGTTGATGAACTCTTTGATATTACTCTCTAAATCAGAGGGTAATTTGTTGTGATTTCCATAAGTGTTGTTGTAGGAATTGCCATAATTGTTAGAGGAGTTACTAGGAAAAGGCCTAGGAACATAATTTCCTCTAAAAGCATTGTTGTTGCCAAAATTGTTCCTACCAACAAAATTCACGTCCAAACTAGCGTTGCTACTCTCAATCAAAGAAGATAGTGGCATGTCATTAGGATCTACGGTAACGTTTCTACTAGCTACCAAATTCATCAACTCGTCCATCTTAGCACTAAGCGAGTTAATCTCTTCTATAGCGTGCACCTTTTTGCTAGCAGGCGACCTTTCAGTGTGCCACTGAGAGTAGTTGGTCATGATATTGTCTAGGAGTTTTGTAGCGTCTCCTAACGTGATTTCCATGAATGTTCCACCTGAGGCGGAGTCCAAGATATTGCAAGAAGCGAAATTCAAGCCAACGTATAAGATTTGTATAATCATCCACAAACTCAAGCCATGAGTGGGACAATTTCTAATCATAAGCTTCATCCTCTCCCAAGATTGTGCAACGTGTTCATGATCAAGTTGCTTGAAATTCATGATATCGTTACGTAAGGATATGATCTTAGCCGGCGGAAAATACTTGGATATGTAAGCATATTTGCACTTGTCCCAAGAATCGATATTATTTTTAGGCAAAGAAGAAAACCAAGTTTTTGCGCTATCTCACAACGAGAAAGGAAAAAGTTTCAACTTAATCACGTCATTATCCACATCTCTTTTATTTTGCATATCACAAAGCTCAATGAAGGTATTGAGATGGGATGCGGCATCTTCACTAGGAAGGCCAGAGAATTGCTCTTTCATAACAAGATTCGGCAAAGCTATGTTGATTTCATACGATTCCGCACTAGTGGCGGGAGCAATCAGAGTACTAATAAAATCATTATTATTAGTGCTCGAGAAGTCGCAAAGTTTGGTGTTTTCAGCCATGATGACTTCAACAAACAAGCAAGCACACAAGCAAGGAAGAGAACCAGCAAAGGGAAACGGCAAAGGAAAAAAGAAAATGGCGAAGGAGAAAAGCAAATGAAAACGGCAAATGTGAAGTGGGGGAGAGGAAAACGAGAGGCAACTCGCAACAAAAGTAAATGCAAGAGAATAGTTTGTGAGACCTACTTGGATATATCTTGATTTCTCCTCCCCGGCAACGGCGCCATAAATGCTTCTGATGTCAGCTATGCTACTGCACAAAAGACCTTCCAATGGCGCCAGAAACAGATGTGTCGACGACACCAGGAATCCTTCAGCTGCGGCTACGCCTTAAGGGACTTCCTAGGCAAGTATGCAAAGGATTTCCCCCGTGGCCTTGGAGCCTTGCGTTGGTGTTCCCTTGAAGCGGAAAGGGTGATGTAGCATAGCGACGGTAAGTATTTCCCTCAGTTTGAGAACCAAGGTATCAATCCGGTGAAGGAGTATCTCAAGATCCTGCACAAACACAAAAGCTTGCTCCCAATGCTATGAAGGGGTTGTCAATCCCTTATAGATTGTTTGCCAAGTGAGAACTGAAAGCAACAAAGTAACAAAGCAAAGTAAAAGCGGAGGTGTAAACGATGGATGTGAATAGACCCGGCGGCCGTAGTGTTTACTATTAGCTTCTGTCATGAAAGCAAGTAGACGGTGGGTGAAC
The DNA here is from genome assembly GCF_904849725.1 of Hordeum vulgare subsp. vulgare. Lineage (NCBI taxonomy): Eukaryota > Viridiplantae > Streptophyta > Magnoliopsida > Poales > Poaceae > Hordeum > Hordeum vulgare. Next base: position 113,014,115 of record NC_058522.1, on the reverse strand, counting down.
AAATTACTGTCGAGCAATTGATAGAACCGCGCAAAGTCGTGACGATATCTATGTAATGATTATATCTATAGGCATCACGTCCAAAACAAGTAGACCGATACTTTCTGCATCTACTACTATTACTCCACACGTCGACCGCTATCCAGCATGCATCTAGTGTATTAAGTCCATAAGAACAGAGTAACGCCTTAAGCAAGATGACATGATGTAGAGGGATAATCTCAAACCAATGATAAAACCCCCATCTTTTTACCCTTGATGGCAACTACTTGATGTGTGCCTTGCTGCCCCTACTGTCACTGGGAAAGGTCACCACATGGTAGAACCCAAAACCAAGCACTTCTCCCATTGCAAGAATCATAGATCTAGTTGTCCAAACAAAACCCAAGACTCAGAGAGACTTACAAGGATATCAAATCATGCATATAAGAAATCATCAAAGACTCAAATATATATCATAGATAATATTATCACAAATCCACAATTCATCGGATCTCGACAAACACACCGCCAAAGAAGATTACATCGGATAGATCTCCATGAAGATCATGGAGAACTTTGTATTGAAGATCCAAGAGAGAGAAGAAGCCATCTAGCTACTAACTACGGACCCGTAGGTCTGAAGTGAACTACTCACGAGTCATTGGAGGGGCGATGATGATGATGAAGAAGCCCTCCAACTCCAAAGTCCCCTCCGGCACGGCGCCGGGAAGGGTCTCCAGATGATATCTCGCGGAAACAGAAGCTTGCGGCAGCGGAAAAGTATTTTCGAGGCTTCCCTGATTTTTTGCTGAATATTTGGGAATATATAGGCCAAGGATCTAGGTCAGGGGGCGGCCAGGGAGGCCACAAGCCCTGACCCCGCCGCCTCCCCTGGTGGCGGAGTGGGAGCTTGTGGGCTCCTTGGAGCCCACCTGGCTTGGCCCAGAGGCCCCTTGATCTTCTTCCGTTTGGGAAAAAATCATTTCGGGTTTTTTATTCCGTTTGGACTCCGTTCCAAAATCAGATCTGAAAAGAGTCAAAAACACAGAAAAAACACGAACTAGCACTTGGCACTCAATTAATAAGTTAGTCCCAAAAAGATATAAAAAGATACATAAAACATCCAAATAAGACAAGATAACAGCATGAAACCATCAAAAATTATAGATACGTTTGAGACGTATCAAACACCTACACCCCCTGAGCAAACTAGAGTTGAACCTAGCATTGCTATTATCAAAGATCTTCTGTCTGAAGAAGTTGAGGGACATACTATTCACTTATGTGAAGATGCTTCTAGAATTGCTAAACCTCACGTTAGAGACAAACATAGGCCTGTTGTTGGCATGCCTGTGGTTTCTGTTAAGATAGGAGATCATTGTTACCATGGTTTATGTGACGTGGGTGCTAGTGTTAGTGCAGTACCTCAGTCCTTATACGATTAAATCAAACACGAGATTGCACCTGTTGAGATAGAACCTATAGATGTCACTATTCAGCTTGCCAATAGAGATACTATCTTCCTGTGGGAATTGTTAGGGATGTTGAAGTCTTGTGTGGTAAAACGAAGTATCTTGCTGATTTCCTCGTTCTTGCTACCGCACAAGATAGCTTCTGTCCCATCATATTTTGTAGACCTTTTCTCAATACCGTCAATGCTCATATTGATTGTGAGAAGCAAACTGTCACTGTTGGCTTTGAAGGTGTGAAACTATTGCCTTAGCTTCTATTGCCGTGCCTCCTACTGATCCCTTAGAGCAATACTTGCTTGAGCATGAAAATGATATGCATATGGATGAAAGGGATGAGATAGATAGAGTTGTCTTAGAACAATATCCTATCCTTAAGAATAACTTGCCTATTGAACTGCTTGGGGACCCACCCCCACCAAAGGGTGATCCTATCTTCGAGCTTAAACAGTTGCCTGATACTCTTAAGTATGTCTATCTTGATGAAAAAGAGATATATCATTTTATTATTAGTGCTAGCCTCTCAGAGCATGTAGAAAAGAAGTTACTAAAAACTCCGAGGAAGCACCGTGCTGCTAATATACTCTTGATGATCTTAAGGGCATTAGTCCTACCCTATGCCAGCACAAGATTAAAACTGATCCTGATTTCAAATCAGTTGCTGATCATCAAAGGAGATTGAATCCTAAGATAAAATAGGTAGTAAGAAAAGAAATACTAAATGTCGTGGTTTTGTCACGGCAGATGTCCTCGTGAAAGGACTTAGTACTGGAGCCATCGCACCTTGGTGGCGACTCAAAGGGGTTAAGCGGGAGAGACACGGCGATTTACCCAGGTTCGGCCCCTCGAGAGGAGGTAATAGCCTACGTCCTGCTTTTGTGTGTATTGATATGGATTCGATTACAAGGAAGGCGTAACTCGCCTAAACCTAGCACTCGATGATTTCTAACCTCCCTCTCCCCCTCCAGACTCGCCTTTATATATAGGTCGAAGCCCTAGGGTTTACAAGAGTCCCTTCCCCTTTACAAATCATGACCACCGCGGTCTCTAAGTCGCCGTCCTGCAAAACCCGGAGACCTTCCACAAATCATAACCATCCTGCGACTTTGAACCGCCCAGGCTGAGGCCCAACTAGCCCTAAAGGATGAATCGCCTTACACGTAACCCGGCCCATATTCGGCGGGTCACTTAATAAGCAATATCCCCAACATTAGGCCCCAAATTGACTTGAATCTTCATGCCAATGCCTCCGTTTTAGGTGAAGGCGATTCACTCCTTTGTGTTCCTCCATACGCCAGAAATTTTAACTCGCCAATTGGTACTGGAAAAAGTTTTTGAGCCGCCAATGCATTTCCCGTCAGCACTCCCCTTAGCCCTCGATTTTCGGGAACTCCAACATAATCCCAACGGATCTTTTAGTGCATCATTATCCCGAAATTTTCGGACGTCATCATAGCGAATCTTTTCTTCCTCGTCGGTTCCCGCTCACGGCGCCTCGATTCCAGCGCCTGTCCTGATAAATAGGCGGAAGGGACAGGGCTGACGCTGGCCACCTACCAGTCTCGTCAGTCCCCCCATTATCGCAGCAAAGAACCGCACCGCTTCCCGAGGGTTTCGCCGCCGGCTGCAAACTCTGCCCCCGTTCGAAAAACTCCAGTGCTGCCCGCAAGCCGTCGCCGTTCGAGGAACTCCGGTGCCGCTCGCAAGCCGTCGCCGCCCGAGGAGCTCCGACGCCGCTCGCAAGCCGTTGCCGTTTCGAAGAACTCCGGCGCCGTTCGAGGAGCTCCAGCGTCGCCCGCAAGTCGTCGCCGTCGCCAGGCTCCGCCGCCGCCGAGGGTCCCTTCATTCTCCAACAGCCTCCATCATCGCCGATCTTCTTCGACCAAGATCTTCAGGTTAGGCCACCGTTTCCCCTTCTTTAAGGGTAGATTTATTTGTTGTTCATGCTGCCGCCATTGCCATAGCTCTGAAGCCCTATGCTCGTCACCACCTTAACTGTCGAACTGATTAGCCCAAGCGCCATTAGGGCACCTAGTGCTTCGAATAATCCTATCCATCTGTGCCCTTGCGAATTTTCTATATAGACTAGTTTTTTCAAACATGAGGTACCACCCTAATCACACATCGTTCATGTTTTAGCCACGTCCGTAAGCTTTTATATCTGTTGAACAGATCCATTCCTCTTTCACTGTTTGTAAAAAGCTGTTTGGAAACCTCGTCCTTCCCTTAGTGTTTCGGAAAGAATAAATTTTACCACCCACAGTAGCGTCGCTTCTGAGAATAGCCCTGCTCCGATAGGTCGCCACATCAGCCCAACCCGGCCTCCCAGTCCGGCGGGTTAAGCAGGAGCTAGTCCCGACTCACATAGTAAATGTTCGAGACATGTAACACCAGTTTCTTGCCTATTTGTAGCATGGGTGCCGTTTTCAAGAGCGATTGGCTTCCTACCAAAGTCGATGATACTGTTTTGGCGAATTACGTGAAAGCGGTCTGCTTGGATCCTCAAGACGTCATTGGATGGCGCACCGGGTTAGGAGAAGACCTCCCCAACCCCAAGGAGGGGGAGATAGTAGTTTTTGTGGAACACTTAGAATGGGGTTTTAAGCCGCCCGGATCTAAATTCCTTAGAGACGCCCTGAATTTTATGAACGTCCGACTCCAGGATTTGGGACCCAATTCCATAAGCAACCTAAGTCAATTCCAAGTCCTTTGCGAAGCTTATTTGCGGATCGAGCCTTCCGTCCCTCTGTTTTGGTACTTTTTCCACTTGAATCGCCAGACAGAATTCCACAATGGCCCCAGTTTGGAGCTCGGTGGGGTCAACGTCCAGCGTCGCAGGGACAGTCCGTTCCCTGCACTCACTATGCCTAGCCATCCCAAAGGCTGGGGTGAATCTTGGTTTTACTGCAAAGAAACATCTCCTGCCGGCGAGAACAAACTTCAGGGCTACATGCCAAGCCGCCTTCCGGTCAACTTCAAGCTCCCTGACAAGCTCACCGAGGAAGAAGAGTCGGAATTCGTCCCAATTCTGTCCGAACTGAGATCCTTGACTAACAATGGTCTCACCGGGGTTGACCTGATCCGCTGCTGGGTCGAATGGCGGATCCTCCCTCTGAGCCGTCGAGAAGGCTTGATGTGCGAATTTGACGGTACTCTGGATCATCCCCAATGCTACTTCCACACAGCATTAACAGAAAAAGACATCGTCGCCATCATCAAGAAGCTGACCGGCGAGCCTACAGCAAAGTGCGGCCAAATCGGCCTTAAGCCCTTCTGCAAGATTAACCCGGCGCCCAAGGTAACCAAGGCTAACTCGCCCTCAATTTTTATTCCATCTGTTTTATTGCCATCATGACTTTATGCCATATATCTTTCCAGAAAGGCGACAAGTTCTGGTCTAGGAGACCTAAGAAACAAGCCATGAAGAGTGCTAAGCCACCTTCCAAGAAAAACAAGGGCAAAAGTAAATCGGCTGCGGCCGAGCCATCTGAAGTCGACGAATCTCAAGCTGGCGACGCACTCTCAGAGGTACCAATCCGTCCTCATTTTCACTCGCCACCTATCACCTTTTAACTTTATTTATCTCTCGCTCCTCTTATAATAGAATGAAGATAACGAAAGCCAAGAAGACTCTGTCGAGGTAATTTCCGTCTCCTCCGATTCATCTCCTTCTCCACCTAAGCCGGCCCGGCGAATATGTGGGAAAGTTCCTCTCTCACATCCAAATGCCCATTTGGACCCAAATTTCTTACTGAAGAAAACGCAGCACGCCTCGAAACGGAAAACGCGAAGTCATTCTGGCGACCTAACACCTCGCTTGCCAACAACGAACAAAAGAAAACCAAGCGAGGTACCTCTCTTTTTTTTGAGCAACCATTGTTCGTGCTGCTTTGGATCACAGTCATAACCCGCCTGTATTATCGATGTACAAATTCTGCAGGATTCTCCCCCTACTTCTGGCGACTCAGTGATGTCGACCCTTCCACCAATGATCCGAGTCCCGGGGTAAGTTCCTTGTCCTGATCCTTGAGAATAGCACTCTTTTTAATTTTTTTAAACACACCTATATCTTTCATTAGGGCGCAAGCCAAAAAGAGGAAGACCAGTGGATCAATCCCTGACACCACTTCTGAGCTTCCAAGGAAAGCTAATCCGACTCAAGAAGATCCGAGTCAGAACGAGCCAACAATTCAAGCAAACCCTCCTGAATCGCCCAAAGGATCAACGGATGTCCCTAGATCACCGGTCGTAATGGCGACAGCTGATGAACCAGATGCTGTGGTCATTACTGGTTTTGGTTTCTCCAAGCCGGCAGCGACAATCCTCTCCAAACATATGGCATCCCCTTCTCCATCAATTCCCCAGTCTGGGCCTTCCAAGGCGAAACTTTCTGACTATGCAGGTCTGGAGTTTAAAGAACTCTGTTCTGGCTTCGCAAGTCGCCTGGAAGCGAGTTACGAGATGGAAAGGAATCTGCTGAAGATGTTAAATAACAAGCATGGGGTAAAATTTATACTCTATATTATCCCCAGTAACCCCCAAGGGCCGGGTCATCAGTAAAACGATGAGCCGGGTCTTTTAAAAGCTTCGCGACCAGTAACCCCCAAGGGCCGGGTCATCAGTAAAATGATGAGCCGGGTCTTGATTTCTGTATAATTTCCCTTGAGAAATTATACATTAGCCCCCAAGTGTGAGGGGTATTGCCTTGCAATAATTCTGAGACTTGTCTTTGTTTTAAATTTTGAACAGGAAAGCCTTGCCCAGACCGAACTGGCCCTTGGCGACTTAAGGAAAAACTTGGCTGACCAACAAGATGCCCGAACTCAGTCGGAAGACAAATATAAGTTGGCTCTGGTTGAACTGGAAAAGCTCAAAGCCAAGTTAGAAAGAACTCAGGCTGACCACAGCGCGGTTTTGACGAGAGCCGAAAAAGCAGAAGCAAAGCTGGCAACTGTGCAGCAGGAGCTATCCGGCTTAAAGCGCCATATTTCCAACATGACACAAGCCATTTTTGGTAAGCTTTACCTAACTCTCCAATCTTATCCTCTTCCTTGGGCAAATTCCTTAATGTTTAACTTACCGGTTATTTAATCACAGGCTCGAGAGTCGCCAATCTGCAAGACGACAGCGTGTTGATGCTGAAGGCGATCTATACACTGACGGAACAACTATACACAGGCAGTGTGCTGACCGTCAAAGTTGTGATAGGTGCAAAGGAGCCCATAACTTCCATCAAGAAGGTGCTTGGATATCTATCCACACTGCCTCCCCAGATCGGCGAGTTAACCCGATCAGCCGCCCCGAAGGGTGTCCTGACGGCTCTGAGTCGCTGCCTGGCGTATGCTCCAGAAATTAATTTGGAAGAAGTAGCTGCCGGCTTCCCTCAGCTCAAAGATGACGGCTCGGAGTTCGTGGAAGAAGACTACCAGAAGGTTGTCAAGGATTCTCGACTGGCCGCGACTCAACTCGCCGCCAGCCTTGACTTGACAAAATATCAGGCGGCTTACGATGATAAGAATAAGAAAATCAACCCGCCAACCTTCGTGGTGACCAACCTTATCCCTCGGCGACCCAAGAATCCCTTCGACTGGGAAACAGACCTGGCATCAATCTTGACCGATGAAGACGATTTTGCTTCTTTGTCCAGATGCAATTGGGTCTTGGGCGATTTACAAATCGAAGCTGGTCAGAGCTCACTCCAGGACTTAGCGGAATAGATTTTCCTTGAATTTGGCCCAAGAGCCATGTAATATTCAATGCTATCTTTTGATGACATCTTCTGCAAAAACCCTTATACCGCTTTTGATGCGGTTTTAAAATATTTTGTTAATCCTTAGCAGAATCGCCTGTAATGCTCAATCCGCCAAGGATGAAAACCTTGAACACATTATCTGTGCAAATAAAAGAACTACAAATAGTTTCAACAAATAAACAGTGAGGATAAAAACCTCCAAGGTCAAATCATAACACGAGTAATTTTGTCGGCTCATACGGTCGCGACAGGAGGAGGCGAGTCAGAAAGCTTGTGCACCCACCCTTAATGCAGGTTTTGTCGGCTCATACGGTCACGACAGGGGGAGGCGAGTCAGAAAGCTCGTGCACCCACCCTTAATGTCGGCTCATATGGTCGCGACAGGGGGAGGCGAGTCAGAAAGCTCGTGCACCCGCCCTTAATGCAGGTTTCGTCGGCTCATACGGTCGCGACAGGGGGAGGCGAGTCAGAAAGCTCGTGCACCCACCCTTAATGCAGGTTTCGTCGGCTCATACGGTCGCGACAGGGGGAGGCGAGTCAGAAAGCTCGTGCACCCACCCTTAATGCAGGTTTCGTCGGCTCATACGGTCGCGACAGGGGGAGGCGAGTCAGAAAGCTCGTGCACCCACCCTTAATGCAGGTTTCGTCGGCTCATACGGTCGCGACAGGGGGAGGCGAGTCAGAAAGCTCGTGCACCCACCCTTAATGCAGGTTTCGTCGGCTCATACGGTCGCGACAGGGGGAGGCGAGTCAGAAAGCTTGTGCACCCACCCTTAATGCAGGTTTCGTCGGCTCATACGGTCGCGACAGGGGGAGGCGAGTCAGAAAGCTCGTGCACCCACCCTTAATGCAGGTTTCGTCGGCTCATACGGTCGCGACAGGGGGAGGCGAGTCAGAAAGCTTGTGCACCCACCCTTAATGCAGGTTTCGTCGGCTCATACGGTCGCGACAGGGGGAGGCGAGTCAGAAAGCTCGTGCACCCACCCTTAATGCAGGTTTCGTCGGCTCATACGGTCGCGACAGGGGGAGGCGAGTCAGAAAGCTCGTGCACCCACCCTTAATGCATGTTCTGTCGGCTCATAAGGTCGCAACAGGATGTCATGAAATTGCTCTCTCTTTTTCTTAAAGAAGAAGCCCCCGAGTCAGGGAAACATTATATTATTCCATAATGAAAACTGAAAAACTTACAAAGCATGGAGTTTTAAGAACTCAAGTGTAGTAAGGCCGCAAATGGGCAATATTCCAAGGGCGAGTTGACTCAGCCCCCGTAGTCGGTCGATCAGGCCGAAGATCCATCAAGTAGTAAGAACCATTGCGGAGGCTCTTGCTGACAACGAAAGGTCCCTCCCAAGGGGGCGAAAGCTTGTGCATGCCTGCCCGATCTTGTATCAGTCGAAGCACCAAATCGCCTTCCTGGAAGGTCCGACTCTTCACCCGGCGACTATGATAACGCCGCAGATCTTGCTGATAGATCGCCGAACGAGCCGTTGCTAAGTCACGTGCCTCTTCCAAGGCATCCAAAGAGTCCTGACGCGCCAGCTCATTGTCTCGCTCCACATATGCGGCGACTCTAAGAGAATCATGCCTTATGTCGGTAGGGAGGACGGCTTCTGCACCATAGACCAAGAAGAAAGGGGTGAACCCCGTGGACCGACTCGGGGTGGTCCGGATGCTCCATAATACCGAAGGTAACTCCTCCACCCAACATCCTGGAGTTCTTTCCAGGGGAATTATGAGCCGAGGTTTGATCCCTCGCAAAACTTCCTGATTCGCCCGCTCGGCCTGCCCGTTTGACTGCGGGTGAGCAACTGCAGAGATATCAAGCCGGATATGTTCACGGCGACAGAAATCCAGCATCGCTCCTTGGGACAAGTTAGTACCATTGTCCGTGATGATACTGTGTGGATATCCAAAACGGAAAATCAGCTTCTTCAGAAATTTTACCGCAGTCTCCGCATCGCAAGTCCCAACAGGCTCCGCCTTAATCCATTTAGTGAATTTATCAACCGCCACCAACAAGTGAGTTTTCTTGTTGGAGGATATCTTAAAGGGACCGACCATGTCCAGCCCCCAGACCGCGAAAGGCCAAGTAATGGGGATCATCCTCAATTCTTGAGCCGGCACATGAGCCTGTCTCCCATATCGTTGGCACCCCTCACACCGCCGTACTATATCTTCTGCATCTGCGTGAGCCGTCAACCAGAAGAAACCGTGTCGAAAGGCTTTTGATACCAAAGAACGTGACCCGGCGTGATGCCCGCAGTCTCCAGAATGGATGTCATTTAGGATTATGCATCCTTCCTCGGAGGAAACGCACCGCTGAAAGACCCCTGAAGCACTTCGTTTATATAGCTCGCCATTAATGATGACCATGGACTTGCTACGCCGAACAATCTGGCGAGCCAAAACTTCGTCAGTGGGTAACTCGCCACGAGCAAGATAAGCTAGATAAGGAAGAGCCCAATCCGGAGCGACATGGAGAGCCGCCACAAGCTGAGACTCGGGATCTGGTATCGCCAATTCCTCCTCCGTGGGTACAGTTACGGACGGTTTATGCAGGATATCCAAGAAGACATTAGGGGGGACCGGTTTTCTCTGTGAGCCGAGTCGCGAGAGGGCATCGGCTGCTTCGTTGAGTCGCCGATCAACATGATCAACCTGGTACCCATGAAAATAGCCCGCCACGTCAGATACGGCTCGCCTGTAAGCCGCCATCATAGGATCTCGAGAGTCCCAGGTGCCCGAAACCTGTTGCGCCACCAAATCTGAGTCCCCAAAACATCTGACTCGGGTTAGGTTCATCTCTTTTGCTAGTCGCAAACCCTGAAGCAGAGCTTCATACTCTGCTGCATTATTTGTACAAGGGAACATGAGCCGGAGGACATAGCAGAACTTATCTCCTTGAGGGGATATCAACACCACACCCGCCCCCGAGCCCTCCAACTGCCTGGATCCATCAAAATAAATAGTCCAATAGGTAAGGTCAGGTCGATCTTCCGGAGCCTGAGGCTCCGTCCAATCATTGACGAAATCAACTAGTGCCTGGGACTTGATGGCCGTGCGGGGGGTATACTGTATGTGATGTGACCCAAGTTCTATTGCCCATTTGGCGATTCGCCCTGTTGCCTCGCGGTTTTGGATGACATCGCCGAGGGGCGCGGAACTGACCACGGTGATCGGGTGTTCTTGGAAATAATGTTTAAGCTTTCGACTCGCCATGAACACCCCATAGACCAGTTTCTGCCAATGTGGGTATCGCTGTTTGGAAAGAGTTAACACCTCACTGATAAAGTACACCTGGCGTTGTACCGGGTACTCCTTTCCTTCCTCCTTTCTTTCGACGACCACAGCCACGCTGACCGCTTTGGAATTCGCGGCGATATACAGGAGCATAGGCTCCTTTTCAGTCGGGGCCGCCAGGACCAGCGGGTTAACCAATTGATGTTTCAAGGCCTGAAATGCCTCGTCGGCCTCCTCTGTCCACACGAATCGGTCGGACTTTCTCAACAATTGATAAAGAGGAATCGCCTTTTCTCCGAGGCGGCTCACAAAACGACTGAGAGCCGCAATACGACCTGCCAATCGCTGAACCTGGTTAACATTCGTCGGCTTGCCGAGGGAAGTAACCGCTTCAATTTTGTCCGGGTTGGCCTCGATGTCGCGCTCCGATACCAAGAAACCCAGTAGTTTTCCCGCAGGTACGCCGAAAACGCACTTGGTAGGATTTAGCTTCATCTGATATACCCGTAAATTATCAAAGGTTTCCTTAAGGTCTTCCAGAAGTGTCTCCTCCCGGCGGGTCTTGATCACAATGTCGTCAACATAGGCATGGACGTTGCGGCCGATTTGGCTATGAAGACAATTCTGGATGCAGCGTTGGTAAGTCGCTCCCGCGCTCTTGAGCCCGAACGGCATGGACACATAGGAAAAGGCCCCGAAGGGGGTTATGAAAGCAGTCTTCTCCTGATCTTCCACGACCATTTTGATCTGATGATAACCTGAATAAGCGTCCAAAAAGCACAATCGTTCGCATCCCGCCACCGAGTCAATGATTTGGTCGATGCGGGGAAGAGCGAAAGGATCCTTGAGACAAGCTCTGTTGAGGTCCGTATAGTCAATACACATACGGAACGTGCCATTCTTCTTGAGCACTAACACCGGGTTAGCTAGCCATTTGGGGTGAAAGACTTCCACGATGAACCCGGCGGCTAAAAGACGGGCGACTTCCTCTCCAATCGCCTTCCGTTGCTCCTCGTTAAACCTGCGAAGGTATTGTTGGACAGGTTTGCATTTTGGGTCAATATTAAGATGGTGCTCAGCGAATTCTCTCGGTACACCCGGCATGTCAGAGGGCTTCCATGCGAAGATGTCCCGATTCTCACGGATGAATTCGATGAGCGCGCTTTCCTATTTGGGGTCCAGACCCGTTCCAATGGTAAACTGCTTGGATGAATCGCCAGGGACAAAATCGACTGTCTTTGTGTCATCCGTTGGTTTGGACTTGAGGGGCGACTCGGAATCTGTAGTCGGTTTCTTGAGTGGTGACATGTCTGCCGGATCAATATTGGCCCGGTGGTTTTTGAGCTCCTCCGCCGCGCAGGCGACTTCCGCATAGGCCGCGTCTCCTTCCTCACACTCCTTTGCGATTCTTCTATCTCCGTCGACCGTGATGGGCCCTTTAGGACCAGGCATTTTGAGCTTGAGGTAAACGTAGCACGGGCGGGCCATGAAGCGAGCGTAAGCCGGTCGCCCGAACAGCGCATGGTACGGGCTTTTTAGTTTGACCACCTCGAAGACCAGCGACTCCGACCTGTAATTCTGCGCAGTTCCAAATGCTACTGAGAGCCTGACCCGGCCTATCGGATAAGCCGATTTACCCGGGACGATGCCGTGGAAGACCGTGGTTGAAGGCATCAAGTCTTTCTCTAACAGATTCATCCTCCGGAAGGTGTCGAAGTATAGAATATTAATGCTGCTGCCGCCATCCATTAGTACTTTCGATAGAGTGTAACCCGCCACTTGGGGAGCCACGACCAATGCCAGGTCGCCCGGGTTATCTATTCTCGGCGGGTGATCCTCTCTGCTCCATGTTATGGTCTGTTCGGACCAGTGGAGATATCTGGGAACTGCCGGCTCAATTACGCTGTACGCCCGGTGATTTACTTTTTTATCACGTCTGCAAGCATTAGTGGTGAAAACATGATATTGCCCATTACTTAGCTGTTTAGGATTGTTGCGGAAGCCCCCATGGTCATCCTGGTCCTGCGGAGCCCCCTGTGGGGGCGGCTGCTGGAAAACTCCCGGCGGGTTGTACCGCCGTTGGTGGTGCACCGGGTACTGGCCGCCGCCTGGCTGCACCCCCCCCCTGAGCCTCTTGTTCGGGAAAACCGCCGAAGGGGTTGTGTCTTTGGTTGGGCGCGGCGAGTTGGTCTTGGCGACGGTTCGGATCTTCGCTCTGGCTCTTCTTGATTGCCTCGGCCCGAAATTCTCGCATCACGAAGCAGTTCTCCCAGGAGTGGCCCGCCGGGCCGTCGGCCGTGGCGTGGTGCGGGCAAGGGCCTTTGAGCAGCTCTTCGTAGTTACGCGGTCTTTTCCCACTGAAGCCTCGATTCTTCTTTTTGCCGTCATTGGCGTTGGTGTTGGCAACCAGATCCGAGGGCTCCTCATGCGGCCTACGCTTGCCGTTGGTCCCCTGGTTATGATGGTTGCGGCCTTGGAGGCGGGTATGCTTATTCGTTGAATCGCCCTTCTTGGGCGAGTTACCCTTACCATCCTCGCCGGGATCCTTGGTATCATCGGCTTCGGCGTATCTAGTGAGGGTATCCATCAGCTCGCCCATATCCTGAACTTTCCGTTTGAGTCGCCCCAGTTTCTGGACCAGCGGTTCGTAGTGGCAGTTGTGCTCGAGGATAAGCACAGCTTGCGCTACCGTGATGCCATCCGATGAATGGATAATTTCCGCGACTCGCCGCGACCAATGATGCGCTGACTCATCCGGGCGTTGCACGCAGTGTTGCAAGTCGACGATTGTCATCGGCCGTTTACAGGTTCCCCAGAAGTTTTTGATGAAACGCTTCTTCAACTCGGCCCAGGACTGGATAGAATTGGGGGGTAAATTTTTCAACCAAGTGCGTGCCGATCCCTCGAGCATCATGGTGAAATATCTGGCGCAAACCGCCTCGTTTACGTTGAGCATGTCCATGGCGATCTCATAGCCTTCGATCCAAGATGTTGGTTCGAGATCTGGTGTGTAATTAGGCACCTTTCTCGGTCCTTTGAAATCCTTGGGCATTCTCTCGTTTCGAAGGGCCAGGGACAAGCAGGGCACCCCAACTCGCCCTCCGGTCCCCGCGGTATGAGCCTGAGCCTCTTGAATGTTGGGTGGACCTTTGCCCGGCGGGTCCCGCTCGGGCGGGTTGTCCGGCAGGAGGTGTCGCGGGGCGCTGTTTACGGCTGGCTGATCCTCCGGCCAACCCCTGGTATAGCTCGCCTGGGGGTGGAGTGCAATCGCTCGGGGCTGTGCGAGAACTGCGCGTTTTGGACCACCGCCGTTTTCAACATCTCGATGGCGTTCCTTGCTTCGATCTCAGCTGGGGTGTTGCCGTGGATCGGGAGAGACTCCACATGGCGAGTTGCGGCAAGCACGTTATCCACCGGGTTAGAGAAGTGGCCTCGAGGGGTACGGAAACGAGGAATTTGACCCTCAGTCGTCTGAATTGGCGGGTTAGGAGGGCGGCCAAGCCCTCCTGCTGGAGCGGCTCCCATCCCGGGTGTTTGGGGAGTGTCGAACATGCGAGTTGGATTAAGATCATGGGGCAGGCGTCCCTGGTGCCTCCGCTGATGGACGGCGTCGGATGTGCGCTGCTGTCTTTCAAGCCGCCAATTGTCGGTGTTCAACCGCATCCTTTCGGCCGTAATCTGGGCTTGTCGAGTTTCCATCCTGGCGGACTCCGTCTCAGCATCCTGATGGGCCTTTGCCACCGCCTCCCTCAGTTTTACTAACTCCGCATTTATCTCTTCTTGGTTCTCAGGCGTGAGGGGGGTTGACATTAGTCTTGTGATTTCCGCCGCTAAATCCACCAGGACTGCTGACGCACTTCTGGACGTCCCGCCGGTTCCATCGCCTCCGGCGGGATTCTGTGCGGGTTGAGTCGCCCCGGCCATGTAGATGGCGATCTGGCGGCGGGTTCGATCGAGGATTTCCGGATCCATGGCCAATGACAAGCCCCCGAGACCGTCTCCGTGGAGGGACTGGATGGAATCGGAATCGCCCATGGATGACTCGTCGTCAGAGTTGATGGGGGTAACCTCCTGAGCCGCCGTGTGCTCTGGCTCCTCCGACCCGTGCGTGAAGCCCACAAAGACCGGGTGGGTCAGATTCCGGGTTACGACTAGATGAACGTACCTGGCCGGCTCGACGATGTCGGAGGAGATGTCCGGCTCCGGAACAGATGACCCGATCATGCCGATGAAGACGTTGATCTTGCCGAAGGGGACCCTGTAGCCTGATTCGAGAGAGTTTGCTTCAGGTCCCCATCGCCGGTTGTCGATGTAGGCTATGCCGCGTCGGCTCCAAGTCATGAGCGCCGCCGCATAACTCCCAGACCCTGGTAGGGATCCCTTTGAGAACTCAACTCCACCGTGCGCAGGCCCCACGGTGGGCGCCAACTGTCGTGGTTTTGTCACGGCAGATGTCCTCGTGAAAGGACTTAGTACTGGAGCCATCGCACCTTGGTGGCGACTCAAAGGGGTTAAGCGGGAGAGACACGGCGATTTACCCAGGTTCGGCCCCTCGAGAGGAGGTAATAGCCTACGTCCTGCTTTTGTGTGTATTGATATGGATTCGATTACAAGGAAGGCGTAACTTGCCTAAACCTAGAACTCGATGATTTCTAACCTCCCTCTCCCCCTCCAGACTCGCCTTTATATATAGGTCGAAGCCCTAGGGTTTACAAGAGTCCCTTCCCCTTTACAAATCATGACCACCGCGGTCTCTAAGTCGCCGTCCTGCAAAACCCGGAGACCTTCCACAAATCATAACCATCCTGCGACTTTGAACCGCCCAGGCTGAGGCCCAACTAGCCCTAAAGGATGAATCGCCTTACACGTAACCCGGCCCATATTCGGCGGGTCACTTAATAAGCAATATCCCCAACACTAAAGCTCCTGGAAGCAGTATCATTTATCCTGTTGCTCACAGCGATTGGGTGAGTCTGGTGCATTGCGTCCCTAAGAAGGGAGGCATTACCGTTGTCCCTAATGATAAGGATGAATTGATCCCACAAAGGATTATTACTGGCTATAGGATGGTGATCGATTTTAGGAAATTGAATAAAGCCACTAGGAAAGATCATTACCCTTTGCCTTTAATCAACCAAATGCTAGAAAGGCTGTCCAAACACACATACTTCTGCTTTCTAGACGGATATGCTCGTTTCTCCCAAATACTAGTTGCACAATCTGATCAGGAGAAAACCACTTTCACCTGCCCTTTCGGTACCTTTGCTTACAGATGTATGCCTTTTGGCTTATGTAATGCACCTGCCACATTTCAAAGATGTATGATGGCTATATTCTCTGACTTTTGTGAAAAGGTTGTTGAGGTTTTCATGGATGACTCCTCTGTTTACGGGTCCTCCTTTGATGATTGCCTCAGCAACCTTGATTGAGTCTTGTAGAGATGTAAAGACACCAATCTTGTCTTGAATTGGGAGAAGTGCCACTTTATGGTTAATGAAGGCATCGTCTTAGGACATAAAATTTCTGAAAGAGGTATTGAAGTCGATAAGGCTAAGGTTGATGCAATCGAGAAAATGCCATACCCCACAGATATCAAAGGTATAAGAAGTTTCCTTGGTCATGCTGGTTTCTATAGAAGGTTCATTAAAGACTTCTCTAAGATTTCTAGGCCTCTTACCAATCTCTTGCAGAAGGATATTCCTTTTGTCTTTGATGATGATTGTGAGGAAGCCTTCGAAATACTTAAGAGGGCTTTGATAACTGCACCTATTGTTCAACCACCTGATTGGAACTTACCTTTTGAAATCATGTGTGATGCTAGCGATTATGTTGTTGGTGCTATTCTAGGGCAAAGAGTCGATAAGAAGTTGAATGTTATTCACTACTCTAGTAAAACTCTAGACAGTGCCCAGAGAAACTACCCCACTACGAAGAAGGAATTTTTAGCAGTCGTGTTTGCATGTGAAAAGTTCAGGTCTTACATAGTTGATTCCAAAGTCACTATTCACACTGATCACGTTGCTATTAAGTACCTCATGGAGAAGAAGGTCGCTAAACCTAGACTTATCAGATGGGTTTTCTTGCTACAAGAATTTGATTTGCATGTTGTCGAGTGAAAGGGTGCTGATAACCCAGTAGCAGATAACTTTTCTAGGTTGGAGAACATTCTTGATGACCCAAAACCTATTGATGATAGCTTTCCCGATGAGAAATTGAATGTCATCAATGCTTCACGTAGTGCATCGTGGTATGCTGATTATGCAAACTATACCGTTGCCAAATACTTACCACCTAGTTTCACATACCAGCAAAAGAAGAAATTCTTCTTTGACTTGAGACATTACTTTTGGGATGATCCTCACCTAGAAGGAGTAGATGGTGTTATTAGACGTTGTGTACCTGAACATGAACATGGACAGATCCTACAGAAGTGTCACTCTGAGGCCTACGGAGGACACCATGCGGGAGATAGAACTGCACACAAGGTATTGCAATCAGGTTTCTATTGGCCCACTCTCTTCAAGGATGCCCGTAAGTTTGTCTTGTCTTGTGACGAATGTCAAACAATAGGTAATATTAGCAAAAGTCAGGAAATGCCTATGAACTATTCACTTGTCATTGAACCATTTGATGTTTGGGGCTTTGATTATATGGGACCTTTTCCAAAATCCAATGGGTATACTCACATCTTAGTTGCTATTGATTACGTCACTAAGTGGGTAGAAGCTATCCCCACTAGTAGTGCTGATCACAACACCTCTATCAAGATGCTGAAAGAAGTTATCTTCCCTAGATTTCGAGTCCGTAGATATCTAATGACCAACGGTGGTTCACACTTCATTCATGGTGCTTTCCATAAAGCGCTTGCTAAGTACGATGTCAACCATAGAATTGCGTATCCCTATCACCCTCAGTCCAGTGGTCAAGTAGAGCTAAGTAATAGAGAGATTAAACTGATTATGCAAAAGACTGTCAACCGGTCTAGAAAGAATTGGTCTAAGAAGCTCGATGATGCACTGTGGGCTTATAGAACTGCCTATAATAATCCCATGGGCATATCTCCGTACAAAATGGTGTATGGGAAAGCATGTCACTTACCTCTTGAGCTAGAACATAAAGCTTATTGGGCAATCAAAGAGCTGAACTTTGATTTCAGACTTGCCGGTGAGAAGAGGTTATTTGATATTAGCTCGCTTGATGAATGGAGAACTCAGGCATATGAGAATGTCAAGCTGTTCAAAGAGAAGGTTAAGAGGTGGCATGATAAGAGGATACAAAAGCGTGAGTTCAATGTAGGTGATTATGTCTTGCTATATAACTCTCGTTTAAGATTCTTTGCAGGCAAGCTTCTCTCTAAATGGGAAGGTCCCTATGTTGTTGAGGAAGTATATCGTTCCGGTGCTATCAAGATCAACAACATGGAAGGTAATTGTTCGAGAGTGGTAAATGGGTAGAGAATCAAGCATTATATCTCAGGTACTCCCATAAATATTGAAAGCAATATTATCAATACCATAACTCCGGAAGAATACCTAAGGGACATTTATCAGCCTGTTTCAGACTCCGAAAACGAAGAGGTACGTGATTCAGTAAGAAAACAGAGTCCAAAACTTTTCCAGTAGGAAATTTTCTCCGTTTTGGAATATTTCAAAAAATACAAAAATTGGAAGTAGTCCGGAAAGTGCGCGAGGAGGCGACAAGCCTGCATGGCGCGAGCCCACCCCCTAGCCGCACCATGAGGGCTTGTGGCTACCTCGTGCGCCTCCCGGACTCCGTTTTCGTGCAGGGTACTCCTTCTCGTCTGAAAAAATCATTATATATAATTCCGTTTGGTCTGACCCGTGCCGCAGATTTCCTATGTTTTTCATTTCGAGCCTGTTTCTGTTGCAGATCTAGATCGCCATGACTTCCCCAAAAGCTCCGAAGGACAAGATCTTCGAGAAGGTCATCAATCCCTACCTCACGGGAGTGCTGCAACACCCTCAATCTATTGAGATGCGTGAGGGGATGTTGCACATCCGTGATGTTGAGGGGCCTAAGAAGACCGGAAGCATGGAGACGAGGCTCGAAGCAATGGAGCAACAGGTCTTGAAGTGCCAAGGGATGGTGGAGCGTGGACTCAACGCCAACCACATGATGATCACAGAGTTCATCAACAAGCACAGGATTCATGCCAATGACATTGGGAAGCATCTCTCCAGCCTCTATGATAGGGTTGATCAACTCCAGGGCCAAATCTATGACCTGCAGAACCAAAACTGTGAGCATGAGTATAGATTTAAATCAATACGGTTGGCTGCAGATTTGAGGATTCCGGAGACTCGTTCATCTTTCCATGATGGAGCACCTATGCTTGGAAGATGGAGGATCAAACTCATGTTGCAACAACTCCACCATCACCACGAAAGGAAGACAACTGAGCATTGGTATGGGCAATCCCCTTGGCTTGTGCCAAGCTTGGGGGAGTTGCCCCGGTATCGTATCACCATCACATCTTTTGCCTTTACCTTTGTTTTAGTTTTCCTTTTCAGTTTTCTTTTTCTCTAGTAGTTTAATAGTCTTAGTGTTTTAGTCTTGAGTTTTGCTTTGTGTCACCCCCGATGTCTTCTTGCTCGTGAGCCATATAATAAAGAGTGTCTTAGTTGAAGGGCTTTGCCTCTTGCCATGATCAAAAGAGTGAGAATAGAACAAAAGCATGAAAGATCATGTAATGATCTTATGGGAAGTGATGGCTTCACATATAAAAAGAATGAGATTTGAAACTTGTTGAGGGTAGACAAACGTAGACCTTGGTCATTGTTGCAATTAATAGGAAGTGATAAGGAAGGAGAGGTTCACATATAAATACATCATCTCTGACACCATCTATGATTGTGAGCACTCACTAAACTATTGCATGCCTAGAAGTAGATGTTGGACAAGGAAGACAACATAATGAATTGTGTTTGCTTGGCTCTGAACAATGTTATATGATTAGAGATCCCTTAGCATGTGACGATTGCTTCCACCTCATATTAGCCAAACCTCCCGCACCAAGTAGAGATACTACTTGTGACCTTCAACCGAGTTTTGCCATGAGTGTCCACCATACCTACCTATGGATTGAATAAGATCCTCAAGTAAGTTGTCATCGGCGCAAGCAATAAAAATTGCTCTCTAATATGTATGATCTATTAGTGTCTGGAAAATAAGCTTTGTACGAACCTGTTATGAGGAAGACATAAAAGCGACAGACTGCATAATAAAGTTCTTTATCATAGGGGGCAATATAAAGTGACGTTCCTCCACACTAAGAGGACACACATCCAAACTTCAAAGCGCATGACAACCTCTGCTTCCCTCTGCGAAGGGCCTATCTTGTACCTTTACTTTTTGCCATTGAAAGAGTCATGGTGATCTTCACCAATTCCTTATCTCGCCTTTATCTTGGCTAACGTCATATGCTTGGGAAAGATCTGTATTCATATGTCTACTTGGAGGTAAGTATTCATGAATTATTATTGTTGACATTACCTTTGAGGTGAGCAGTTGGGAGGCAAAACTGTAAACCCCTATCTTTCTCTGTGTCCAGCTGAAACTTTGATCTCATGAGTACCACGTGAGTTGTAGCAATTGTGGAGAACGAAAGAATGATTGAGTATGTGGATTTGCTTTACCAGCTCTTATTTGACTCTTTCTGATGTTGTGATAAATTGCAATTGCTTCAATGACTAAAGGCTATCGGTTGTTACTTCTCGGTAAGGTTCTTGATCCATGCTTTACTTTGTGAAGGAATTATCACTTTAGCATGAGAGATTATATGTTGGTATTGCTGTTCTGATCTTGATCATGATGCATGCATGTTCGTATCTTGATTTGTCGACACATCTCTCCCTAAACATGTGGACATATTTATTGAGCTAGGCTTTCGCTTGAGGACAAGCGAGGTCTAAGCTTGGGGGAGTTGATACGTCCATTTTGCATCATGTTTTCATGTTGATATTTATCGCTTCTTTGGCTATTATTTCACTTCAGGGTACAATTCTTATGCCATTTCTCTCTTATTTTGCAAGGTTTACATGAAGAGGGAGAATGTCGGCAACTGGAATTCTGGCCCGAAAGTGGAGCAAAGTTGAGATACCTATTCTGCGCAACTCCAAACACCGTAAAAATCTACGAGGATTTTTTTCCCGATTTATCAAAAATACTGGGCCGAAGAAGTGCCAGAGGGGCACCAGGGGGTGCCCACAAGCCTGCACGGCGCGGCCACCCCCCAGGCCGCGCCATGGGGGCTTGTGGGCAGCCCACTGGCCCACTGGCCCCCCTCTTTTGCTATATGAAGGGTTTCGTCCAGGAAAAAAAATCAAGGAGGAGCTTTTTCGTGGTTTCGCCGCCGCCACGAGGCGGAACTTGAGCAGAACCAATCTAGAGCTCCGGCAGGACGATCCTGCCGGGGAAACTTCCCTTCCGGAGGAGGAAATCGTCGCCATCGTCATCACTAACACTCCTCTCATCGGAGGGGACTCGTCACCATCAACATCTTCATTAGCACCATCTCATCTCCAAAACCTAGTTCATCACTTGTAACCAATCTTCATCTCGCGACTTCGATTGGTACTTGTAAGGTTGCTAGTAGTGTTGATTACTCTTTGTAGTTGATGCTAGTTGGATTACTTGGTGGAAGAGTTTATGTTCAGATCCTTTATGCTACTCATTAGCTCTCTAGTCATGAATATGATTATGCTTTGTGAGTAGTTATTTTTGTTCCTGAGGACATGGGATAAGTAATGCTAATAGTAGTCATGTGAATTTGGTATTCGTTCGGTAATTTGATATGTTGTATGTTGTTCTTCCTCTAGTGGTGTTATGTGAACGTCGACTACATAACACTTCACCATTATTTGGGCCTAGAGGAAGGCATTGGGAAGTAGTAAGTAGATGATGGGTTGCTAGAGTGACAGAAGCTTAAACCCTAGTTTATGCATTGCTTCATAAGGGGCTGACTTGGATCCACTAGTTTAATGCTATGGTTAGACTTTGTCTTAATTCTTCTTTCGTAGTTGCGGATGCTTGCGAGAGGGGTTAATCATAAGTGGGATGCTTGTCCAAGTAAGGGCAGTACCCAAGCTCCAGTCCACCCACATATCAAACTATGAAAGTAACGAACGCGAATCATATGAACATGATGAAACTAGCATGACAGAAATTCCCTTGTGTCCTCGGGAGCGTTTTTCCTCCTATAAGACTTTGTCCAGGCTTGTCCCTTGCTACAAAAGGGATTGGTACACTTTGCTGCACCGTTTCTACTTTTGTTACTTGTTGCTTGCTACGAATCATCTCACCACACAATCACTTGTTACCGACAATTTCAGTGCGTGCAGATTTTACCTTGCTGAAAACCACTTGTCAGATCCTTCTGCTCCTCGTTGGGTTCGACATTCTTACTTGTCGAAAGGACTACAATTGATCCCCTATACTTGTGGGTCATCAGTGATGAACATGAGCCTAATGATAATATCAATAGTGATGCTCATGAAGATGCTCAACCTAGCCATGATAAAGATGTGGAGATTGAACCTGTTGATCTTGATAACCCACAACCTAAGAATAGAAGATACGATAAGAATGACTTTGCTGATAGGAAGCATGGTAAAGAAAGGGAACCATGGGTTCAGAAACCCATGCCCTTTCCTCCCAAACCATCTAAGAAAAAGGATGATGAGGATTTTGAGCGATTCGTTGAAATGATCAGACCTGTCTTTTTGCAGATGCGTTTGACGGATATGCTCAAAATGTCTCCGTATGCTAAGTACATGAAAGATATTGTGACTAATAAGAGGAGGATACCTGAGGTTGAGATTTCCACCATGCTTGCTAATTATACCTTCAAGGGTGGAACTCCTAAGAAACTAGGTGATCCCGGTGTGCCCACTATACCTTGCTCCATTAAAGGTAACTACGTTAGAACTGCTTTATGCGACCTTGGAGCCGGTGTTAGTGTTATGCCTCTCTCTCTTTATTGTAGACTTGAACTGGATAAGTTGACACCCACTGAAATCTCTCTGCAAATGGACGATAAATCAACTGCTTTCCCTATCGACATTTGCGAGGATGTGCCTGTTGTGGTTGCTAACGTCACTATCTTAACAGACTTTGTTATCTTGGATATTCCTGAGGATGATGCCATGGCGGTCATCCTTGGAAGACCCTTTTTAAACACTGCATGGGCTGTTATAGATTGCAACAAAGGCAATGTCACTTTCCATGTCAATGGTAATGAGCATATGGTGCACTTTCCGAAGAAACAATATCGAGTACATTGCATCAATGCTATCGAAAAAACTTCATCGATTCTTATTGGGAGCTTTGAATGCCCTATACCTCGTGTCAAGATGAAGTATGATTTGCTTGTTGGGGAGATACACATCCCCATTGAGGTGACCTAGTGACTATTCGAAAATTCTCCGTTCTCTTTTGCGATTCGAAAAGGTTTGTCGAGGAGGCTTGATCAACCTCACTGACGGATTTCTTTCGATGACCATGAGATGGATGAAGCGAGGAGTCACAAACCTGTGTTCCAAGCTTTCACTTTAGGTTGCTTAGAAGAAAAATGATAGATTTAGTTTAGTTTTCCCTGTTTTCTGTTTTAGCGTCCAGTAGAAAAGTACCCCAAAAATAAAAGTTCTCCGAACGTCCTGAAAATCAAGTATGATTTTTTCTGGATTTTTTGAATTTTTTTGAGACAAAGAGCTTGTCTGGGGGCTGCACGAGTGGGCCACAAGCCCTGACGGCGAGCGCAACCCCGTGGCCGCGCCACCCAGGCTTGTGGGCCCACAGGCACCCCTCCACTCATTCTTGCTCTCATCTGGTTCTCCTACCTCCAGAAAAAATTGTTTCGCAGCTCAAACCCGTGTTCTTGCTCCTCTTGCTGGGATTCTCGATCTCTTTGCTCAAATCATCATTCTCCGAACTGTTTTGGGGAAGTTACTCCTTGGTAAGTGACTCCTCCATTGGTCCAATTAGTTTTTGCTCTAGTGCCTTATACTCCGCATATTTTTGCTGCCTTGGTGACCATGTTCTTGAGCTTTGCATGCTGATTTTAGCTGGTCCCAAGTAGTTTTGATGCGTAATATGGCCTCTAGGCACTTGTGGGAGTAGTTGCTACTAGTTTAGTTGAGCCTTGTTCATTTTTCCTTTGGATCACTGAAAATTTCAGAAAAGGAAGATGATCCGGAGAAACTATCATGGTGGTTCCTCAAGCAAGAGAGGTCCCCGTCTTGCGATTCGGGAGCCTGATCCTTACCAACCAAGGGACACGCAGGTACAACCATGTGAATGGCCTTCTGATGAATTTATGATTGAGGCAGGTTTCGCAGATGAGTTGGATGCACTTGTTCGCAACGTCGGACTCGAAGAATTCATATCCGATAAATGTGAACAGTATGTTGCTCTCACTGCCTCTTTTGTTCGTAGATTCAAATTTTCAGCTGGCCGTGAGACATCGGTACTATTTGATCTCTATGATAAATCGTATACCATGGATTTAGAGGATTTCAATAGAATTTGCAAAATACCTATCTGGGGTAGTCTCAATGATCCTCCTAAATCTTCGGTTAGAGATTTTTGCTCTGGTTTTACTGTTGGAGAAACTAGAGACATTACGCAAGCTACCATGGGGAGTATTCATTTTCCTGCTTTGCATTACTTTGCCCTCTTCATAGGAAGATGCATTAATGACAAGAGTTTCAACATGGGAGCTATAGTAGCAAGGAGGCTGAATAAGAATGCTATTGAAGGGGATTTCTTTGGTGGGATCTATGCCACTCGCATAGCAAATTTTCTTGAAGTACCCATCCGTGAAGGAGATCCCCCGCTCCATACAGCTTTCCTTGACCGTGTCGCTTTGACACACTACCAGTTCCTTGAGAGGGATGACCAATCCCTCCTATACTAATTGATATTTAACCGACAGCGTGTTTTCCATATTACCCTTCCTGCTCCTGCCTTCTTTGACTTTCAGGTAAAATGGATATATTACATAACGAGAGGAGAGGCAGAGGAGTATGAGAGGGAGGGAAAGGCTGCTCGTCTCCGTGAGGCAGCTATTCAGGCAGTGGCTGCAGCGCTCCCGTATAACCCCCATTATGATTTTGGGTTTCGCCAGGACCATCCTTGGGAGTAGACCAACTTAGGCCAAAAGCCTAAGCTTGGGGGAGTACGTGTTCTCACCGACTTTACATTCTTGCTTATGCTTTCACTTTGTTAGCCGGTGTTCACACTTTGCCACTGTATTATCCATGCTAGTTTATTTTCTTTTTTCTCGTTTTATTTTCGTGTGTCTGTCTAGTTTGAGAAAACCCCAAAAGATTTTCTTTTTCTTCTTTTGCTTGTTGGGAGCTTTCCCGTGTAAATAGTTTTCTTTTTTCTTTGGGTCAAGGTAGAAGATATTGGTTACAATGTTTAGTGGCTCTTGCATGCATACCTGTTTAGCTTTCAAAGAGCCATATTACTTTGTCTTCTCCTTTGTGTTTGCCTCCAGATTCCAGCTTTAGTCCAATGCACGAGCACGCTTATTATTGTTCACATCGTTCGGTCGTGCAAGTGAAAGGCAATAATGACAATATATGATGAAGTGACTGAGCCTGGAAAAGCTGGTATGAACTCGATCTATTTTGTTTTTGTAAATATGACTAGCTCATCATGCCTGATTCAGCTTTATTGTGAGAGAAACATGTTTGCAATGACAACTTAGAGATCATAGTTGCTTATGCCATGCTTACTTAGCTAGGAGCTTATAATGGTTTGTCTTGGATGCCCAAATGAATTTTGAGATGACTGTGTTGTAGTATGATAGGATGGTATCCTCCTTTGAATGTTTCAAGTGGCTTGACTTGGTGCATGTTTACGCATGTAGTTGAAACAAAATCAACATAGCCTCTATGATGTTCATGTTCATGGTGATTTATGTCCTACTCATGCTTGCACTCAATGTTAGTTAATCTCAATGCATTTTGATGACTGTTGTCGCTCTCTAGTTGGTCGCTTCCCAGTCTTTTGCTAGCCTTCACCTGTACTAAGCGGGAATACTCCTTGTGCATCCACTTCCATAAACTCAAAGTTGTTCCATGTGAGTCCACCATACCTACATATGTGCGGTATCTACCTGCCGTTCCAAGTAAATTTGCATGTGCCACTCTCTAAACCTTCAAGAAATAATCTGTTTTGCATGACCGAACCGCTCATGTGGTGACAAGGGGCTATTGGTATCTTCCATGCTAGGCGTGTTATCCTCGATATGTGTTTATTCACTATCATTCACGAGAAAGGGGCCGGTAATTGGAATTCCCAGTTCCATGCTCAAATCGAAAAGATAATTGCAAACAAAACTCCCCAGGATTGATGTTGGTATGGACGGTACCCGAGGACTCGGCTAGCCGTGGAGTGTGATTGATTGGTGGTGGGGGAGTCAAAACTTTACTTTTCTGTTTGGGAACCGCCTATAGCATGTGTAGCATGGAAGATGTTGAGAACTCTTAGTCATTGTGTTGACAATGAAAGCATGCAACCCAAAATTATTATCTCTGTTTTCAAAGCTTGAGCTGTGGCACCTCTGCAAATCAATGCTTCCCTCTGCGAAGGGCCTGTCTATTTATGTTCCTGTTGAGTCATCCTCCTCTTACAAAAGCACCAATTAGAGAGCACCTCTGTCATTTTTATGCTTTGCTTTTAACAGTGTTGAGTATGACTGTGACTGGATTTTCATTGCCTTGAATTACAATGTTTAGTCGGCCCTTGGTCTTTGAAGGTGCTCTGCATTTATTTTTTGCGGTCTTAGAAAGAGCTAGCGAGATACCATCTATTCGTACTGCTTCATGTTGTTTTGATTGAAGTGTTGACGTTTGAGACTTATTATTATTTGCTCGCTAGTTGATTATGCCATTGATATGAGTTTACCGTGAGACCTAGATGTCATTTGCTTGTGATCTTGCTGAAATTCTGGTTATGAGTTAGACATAGTTGCAACAACAAGATCAAACACAGTTCATCAAAGTTTTTCTTTTGTCTCTCTCAGTTTGTCAACTGAGTTGCTTGAGGACAAGCAAGGCTTTAAGTTTGGGGGAGTTGATACATCTCCGTCGTATCTACTTTTCCGAACTCTTTTGCCCTTGTTTTGGACACTAATTTGCATGATTTGAATGGAACTAACCCGGACTAACGCTGTTTTCAGCAGAATTGCCATGGTCTTGTTTTTGTGCAGAAATAAAAGTTCTCGGAATGTCCTGAAAATTTACGGAGAATTTTTATGGAATAAGAGAAAAATACCCGCGCAAAGATCTACCGGAGGGGGCGTGCGAGTGGGCCACAAGCCCTTGGGCCGCGACCACCCCCCTAGGCCGCGCCGTGAGGGCTTGTGGGGCCCACGTGGCACCACTGCCCCCAAACTCAGCTCTATATCTTCCATCTCGCCCGGAAAAAAAATCAGAGAGAATGTTTCATCGTGTTTTACGATACGGAGGCGCCGCCACCTCATGTTCTTCATCTGGAGGGCAGATCTAGAGTCCGTTTCAGGCTCCGGAGAGGGGAAATCATCGCCATCGTCATCATCAACCTTCCTCCATCGACAATTCCATGATGCTCTTCACCGTTCGTGAGTAATCTCATCGTAGGCTTGCTGGATGGTGATGAGTTGGATGAGATCTATCATGTAATCGAGTTAGTTTTGACGGGGATTGATCCCTAGTACCCACTATGTTCTGAGATTGATGTTGCTACTACTTTGCATGCTTAATGCTTGTCACTAGGGCCCGAGTGCCATGATTTCAGATCTGAACCTATTATGTTGTCGCCAATATATGTGTGTTTTAGATCCTATCTTGTAAGTTGTAGTCACCTACTATGTGTTACGACCCGACAACCCCGGAGTGACAATAGCCGGAACCACTCCCGGAGATGAGCATAGTATGAGGAGTTCATGTATTCACCAAGTGTTAATGAGTTGGTCCGGTTATTTATTAAAAGGAGAACCTTAATATCCCGTAGTTTCCATTAGGACCCCACTGCCACGGGAGGGGTGGACAATAGATGTCATGCAAGTTCTTTTCCCTAAGCACGTATGACTACATACGGAATACATGACTACATTAGATTGACGAACGGGAGCTAGTTACTTATCTCTCCGTGTTATAGCTGTTACATGATGAATCACATCCGACATAATCATCCATCACCGATCCACTGCCTACGAGTCTTCTACTGCTGGTCCTTGCTATGTTACTTTGTCCAGGCTTGTCCCTTGCTACAAAAGGGATTGGGCCACTTTGCTACTACTGTTGCTACTGCTGTTACTTTGCTGTTGCTGCTACTGATGTTCCTTGCTACTTCGCTGTTACTTGTTGGAAGACTTTTCCGACACCGTTGTCGGGGAAAAATAGTTCCCCGTCCACGTGCTATTTACTGGCACCATTGATACAACAGTTAGGAATAGCCTGCCGTCAACAGATCTGTTTGTGACACCGTTGCTATCATACTACTTTGTTATAGATACTTTGCTTGTAGACACTAATCTTTCAGGTGTGGTTGAACCTGACAAACTCAACTGCTAATACTTGAGAATATTCTTTCGTTTCTCCTTGAGTCGAATCAACAAATTTGGGTTGAATACTCTACCCTCGAAAACTGTTGCGATTCCATACTCTTTTGGGTTATCAGGAGGTTTGTCCAAGTAAGGGCAGCACCCAAGCACCGGTCCACCCACATATCAAACTATCAAAGTAGCGAACGCGAATCACATGAACATGATGAAAACTAGCTTGACAGAAATTCCCATGTGTCCTCGGGAGCGCTTTACCTCCTATAGGAGTTTGTCCAGGCTTGTCCCTTGCTACAAAAGGGATTGGGACACTTTGCTGCACCTTTGTTACTATTGCTACTTGCTACTTGCTACGAATCATCTTTCCGCACAACTATCTGTTATTGATAATTTTAGTGCTTGGAGAGAATACCTTGCTGAAAACCACTTGCCAGATCCTTCTACTCCTTGTTGGGTTCAACACTCTTACTTATCGAAAGGACTACGATAGATCCCCTACACTTGTGGGTCATCAGCGGTTTAACCCACAAAAAAGGGTGAAACCATAGAGTACGAATTAGGAGGTGTTGGAAATATGCCCTAGAGGCAATAATAAAATGGTTATTATCATATTTCCTTGTTCATGATAATCGTCTATTGTTCATGATATAATTGTATTAAACAGGAAACAATAATACATGTGTGAATAAATAGATCACAATGTGTCCCTAGCAAGCCTCTAGTTGGCTAGCTCGTTAATCAATAGATGATCATGGTTTCCTCATCATGGACATTAGATGTCATTGATGACGGATCACATCATTGGGAGAATGATGTGATGGACAAGACCCAATCCTAAGCATAGCACTAGATCGTATTGTTCGTATGCTAAAGCTTTTCTAATGTCAAGTGTCTTTTCCTTCGACCGTGAGATTGTGCAACTCCCGGATACCGTAGGAGTTCTTTGGGTGTATTAAACGTCACAACGTAACTGGGTGACTATAAAGGTGCACTACGGGTACCTCTGAAAGTGTCTGTTGGGTTGGCACGAATCGAGATCGGGATTTGTCACTCCGTGTGACGGAGAGGTATCTCTGGGCCCACTCGATAGAACATCATCATGAGCTCAATGTGATTAATAAGTTAGTCACAGGATGACGTGCTACAGAACGAGTAAAGAGACTTACCGGTAACGAGATTGAACAAGGTATAGGATACCGACGATCGAATCTTGGGCAAGTTCTATACCGACACACAAAGGGGATTATATAAGGGATTGATTGAATCCTTGACATCGTGGTTCATCCGATGAGATCCTCGTGGAACGTGTGGGAGCCACCATGGGTATCCAGATCCCGCTGATGGTTATTGGCCGGAGAGCATCTCGGTCATGTCTGCATGGTTCCCGAACCCGTAGGGTCTACACACTTAAGGTTCGATGACGCTAGGGTTATAGGGAAATGTTGTACGAGGTTACCGAAAGTTGTTCGGAGTCCCGGATGAGATCCCAGACATCACGAGGAGCTCCAAAATGGTCCGGAGGTAAAGATTTATATATAGGATGGATGGTTTTGGACACCGGAAATGTTTCGGGCGTCACCGGTAGCGTACCGGGACCATCGGAAATGGTCCCGAGGGTCCACCGGGAGGGGCCACCAGCCCGAAGAGGTAGCATGGGCCAAAAGATGGTGGCCAACCAGACCAAAGTGGGCTGGTGCGCCACCCACAAAGGGGCCCAAGGCGCATGAGGTGGAGGGGGGGGGAACCCTAGGCGCTGGTAGGCCTAAAGCCCACCTAGGGGTGCGCCACCCCCTCCCCGTGCCGTGGCCGCCGCACCTCCCATATGGGGGGGGGCTGCCGCACCACCTAGGGTGGGAATCCTAGGGGTGGCACCCCCTACCCTCCTCCTATAAATATAGAGGGGTTTGGGGCTGTTTTGGATACGGTTTCTTCTCCTCTCGACGCAGCCCTGCTCCCCTCCTTCCTCCTCCTCCCACGGTGCTTGGCGAAGCCCTGCCGAGATCCCTCGTCTCTCCATCGACACCATGCCGGCGTGCTGCCGGAGATCTTCCCCAACCTCTCCCTCCTCCTTGTTGGATCAAGGTGCGGGAGACGTCACCGGGCTGCACGTGTGTTGAACGCGGAGGTGCCGTGGTTCGGCACTAGATCGGAATCACACTGCGATCTGAATCGCCGCGAGTACGACTCCATCAACCGCATTCTAGCAACGCTTCTGCTTAGCGATCTTCAAAGGTATGAAGATGCACTCACCCCTCTCTCGTTGCTGGTCTCTCCATAGGAAGATCTGAATATGCGTAGGATTTTTTTTGAATTTATGCTACGTTTCCCAACAGTGGCATCCGAGCCAGGTTTTCTATGCGTAGATTCTATGCATGAGTAGAACACAAAAGGTTGTGGCGATGATTTTTCAATTGCTTGCCGATACTAGTCTTATTCTTTTCTGGCGGTATTGTGGGATGAAGTGGCCCGGACCGACATTACACGTACGCTTACGTGAGACTGGTTCCACCGACAAACATGCACACCGTGCATAAAGGTGGCTAGCGGGTGTTTGTCTCTCCTACTCTAGTTGGATTGGATTTGATGAAAAGGGTCCTTATGAAGGGTAAATAGCTTTGGCATATCATCGTTGTGGCTGTCACATAGGTAAGAAGGCGTTCTTGCTAGAAACCCAAATCAGCCACGTAAAACTTGCAACAACAATTAGAGGACGTCTAACTTGTTTTTGCAGGGTTTGACATGTGATGTGATATGGCCAAAGTTGTGATGTTGCATGTATGATGTATGAGATGATCATGTTATTGTAATAGGTTTCACGACTTGCATGTCGATGAGTATGACAACCGGCAGGAGCCATATGAGTTGTCTTAATTTATTGTATGAGATGCAACGCCATGTGCTTACTACTTTTACTTCATTGCTAACGGTTAGCTATAGTAGTAGTGATAGTAGTAGTTGGCGTGACGACTTCACGGAGACACGATGATGGAGATCATAATGATGTATATCATGGTGTCACGCTGGTGACAATGATGATCATGCGATGTCTGAAGATGGAGATCGAAAGAGCAAAGATGATAATGGCCATATCATGTCACTATATGATTGCATTGTGATGTTTATCATGTTTTTCATCTTATTGCTTAGAATGACGGTAGCATAATAAGATGACCCCTCTTAAAATTTCAAGAACATATTCCCCTAAGTGTGCACCATTGCGAAGGATCGTTGTCTCGAAGCACCACGTGATGATCGGGTGTGATAGATTCTAATGTTCGCATACAACGGGTGTAAGCCAGATTTACACACGCGAAACACCTAGGTTGACTCGACGAGCTTAGCATGTATATACATGACCTCAAATACAAGAGACCGAAAGGTCGAACATGAGTCGTATGGTTGAATACGATCAACATGAAGTTGCTCACCATGATGACTAGTCCGTCTCACATGATGATCGGACACGGGTTAGTCAACATGGATCATGTATCACTTAGATGACTGGAGGGATGTCGATTTAAGTGGGAGTTCATACTTAATTTGATTAAATGAACTTAATTGTCATGAACTTAGTCTAAAAGTTGTCTTTATAAATATTGTAGATGGCCAACGTCAACCTCAATTTCAACGCATTCCTAGAGAAAAACAAGCTGACAGATGATGGTAGCAACTATGCGGATTGGGTTCGCAACTTGAAGCTCATCCTTGAAGCAGCTAAAAAGGCTTATGTCCTTGATGCACAGCTAGGTGACCCTCCCGCTCCCGCAGCAGCCCAGGACATTCTGAACGTCTGGCAAACGCGAAGTAATGACTACTCTCTGGTTAGGTGTGGCATGTTATACAGTTTGGAAACTGGGCTCCAAAGGCGTTTTGAGCAACACGGTGCATATGAGATGTTCCAAGAGCTGAAACTGGTTTTTCAAGCTCATGCCTATGTCGAGAGATATGAAGTCTCCGACAAGTTCTTTAGATGTAAGATGGAGGAGAACAATTCTGTTAGTGAGCACATACTCAAAATGTGTGGGTTACACGATCGTCTGACTTCACTTAGAGTCGAACTTCCGGATGATGCTATAATTGACAGAATCCTCCAGTCTCTCCCACCAAGCTACAAAGGTTTTGTGCTGAACTACAACATGCAAGGGATCGAGAAGACCATTCCCGAGTTGTACTCGATGCTCAAGTCTGCAGAAGTAGAAATCAAGAAAGAGCATCAAGTGTTTATGGTCAACAAGACCACCAGTTTCAAGAAGGGCAAGGGTAAGAAGAACTTCAAGAAAGACGGCAAAGCCATTGCCGCGCCCGGTAAGCGAGATGCCAGGAAGAAGAAAAAGAATGGACCCAAGCCTGAGACTGAGTGCTTCTATTGCAAGGGAAAGGGTCACTGGAAGCGGAACTGCCCCAAGTACTTAGCAGACAAGAAGGCCAACAACGTTAAAGGTATATGTGATATACATGTTATTGATGTGTACCTTACCAGCGCTCGTAGTAGCTCCTAGGTATTTGATACCGGTGCTGTTGCTCACATTTGCAACTCAAAGCACGAACTGCGGAATAAGCGGAGACTGGCCAAGGACGAGGTGACGATGCGCGTCGGGAATGGCTCCAAGGTCGATGTGATCGCTGTCGGCACGCTACCTCTACATCTACCATAGAGATTAGTTTTAAACCTTAATAATTGTTATTTAGTACTATCTTTAAGCATGGATATTGGATCAGGGTCTTGCTTAATGCGAGACGGCTACTCATTTAAGTCAGAGAATAATGGTTGTTCTATTTATATGAGTGATATGTTTTATGGTCATGCTCCGCTGGTGAATGGTTTATTCTTGATGAATCTCGATCGTGATGTTATACATATTCATAGTGTTAGTACCAAAAGATGTGAAGTTGATAATGATAGTCCCACATACTTGTGGCACTGCCGCCTTGGTCATATCTGTGTTAAGCGCATGAAGAAGCTCCATACTGATGGACTATTGGAGTCTCTTGACTCTGAATCATTTGACACATGCGAACTATGCCTCATGGGCAAGATGACTAAGACTCCATTCTCAGGAATAATGGAGAGAGCAACCAACTTATTGGAAATAATACATACTGATGTGTGTGGTCCAATGAACGTTGAAGCTCGTGGTGGCTACCGTTATGTTCTTACTCTCACCGATGATTTGAGTAGGTATGGGTATATCTACTTGATGAAGCACCAATGTGAGATGTTTGAAAAGTTCAAGAAATTTCAGAGTGAGGTTGAGAATCAACGTGACAGAAAAATTAAGTGTCTACGATCTGATCGTGGAGGAGAATATTTGAGTCACGAGTTTGGCACACACCTAAGGAAGTGTGGAATTGTTTCACAACTGACGCCGCCTGGCACGCCGCAACGCAACAAAGTGTCTGAACGTCGTAATCGCACTTTATTAGATATGGTACGATCTATGCTCTTACCAACTTACCGCTATCATTTTGGGGATACGCATTAGAAACTGCGGCATTCACTTTAAATATGGCATCGTCTCAATCCGTTGAGACGACACCGTATGAACTATGGTTTGGCAAGAAACCTAAGTTGTCATTTCTTAAAGTTTGGGGCTGGCGATGCTTATGTGAAGAAACTTCAACCAGAGAAGCTCGAACCCAAAGCGGAGAAATGTGTATTCTTAGGATACTCTAAGGAAACTATTGGGTATACCTTCTATCTTAGATCCGAAGGTAAAACCTTTGTTGCCAAGAATGGATCCTTTCTAGAGAAAGAGTTTCTTTCGAAAGAAGTAAGTGGGAGGAAAGTAAAACTTGATGAGGTAATTACACCCCCTCTCGAACAGGAAAGTAGCGCAGCACAGGAAATTGTTCCTGTGGCACCTACACCAACTAAAGAGGAAGTTAATGATAATGATCATGAAGCTTCAGATCAAGTTACTACTGAACCGCGAAGGTCCACAAGGGCACGCTCCGCACCAGAGTGGTACGGCAACCCTGTGATGGAAATCATGTTGTTAGACAACGGTGAACCTTTGAACTATGAAGAAGCAATGGCGGGCCCGGATTCCAACAAATGGCTTGAAGCTATGAAATCCGAGATAGGATCCATGTATGAGAACAAAGTATGGACTTTGGTGGACTTGCCCGATGACCGGCGAGCCATAGGAAATAAATGGATCTTCAAGAAGAAGACTGATGCAAACGGTAATGTGACCGTTTATAAAGCTCGACTTGTCGCAAAGGGTTTTCGACAAATTCAAGGAGTTGACTACAAAGAGATTTTCTCTCCCGTAGCGAAGCTGAAATCAGTCCGAATCATGTTAGCAATTGCCGCCTTTTATGATTATGAATTTTGGCAAATGGACGTCAAAACAACGTTCCTTAACGGGAATCTTAAGGAAGAGTTGTATATGATGCAACCAGAAGGTTTTGTCGACCCTAAGTGTGCTAACAAAGTGTGCAAGCTCCAGAGCTCCATCTATGGGCTGGTGCAAGCATCTCGGAGTTGGAACATTCGCTTCAATGAGGTGATTAAAGCGTTTGGGTTCATACAGGTTTACGGAGAAGCCTGTCTGTACAAGAAAGTTAGTGGGAGCTCTGTAGCTTTCCTCATACTGTATGTGGATGACATATTATTTATGGGGAATAATGTAGAGATGTTGGAGAGCATAAAGGCCTATTTGAACAAGAGTTTTTCAATGAAGGACCTTGGAGAAGCTGCATACATATTAGGCATCAAGATCTATAGAGATAGATTGAGACGCCTTATAGGTCTTTCGCAAAGTACATACCTTGACAAGATATTGAAGAAGTTCAATATGGAAAACTCAAAGAAGGGGTTCTTGCCAGTTTTGCAAGGTGTGAGATTGAGTAAGACTCAGTCACCGACCAAGGCAGCAGATAAAGAGAAGATGAGTACTGTCCCCTACGCTTCAGCCGTAGGCTCTCTAATGTATGCCATGCTGTGTACTAGACCTGATATAAACCTTGCCATAAGTTTGGTAGGGAGGTACCAAAGTGATCCCGGTATGGAACACTGGACAACGGTCAAGAATATCCTTAAGTACCTGAAGAGGACTAAGGAGATGTTTCTCGTTTATGGAGGTGACGAAGAGCTCGTCGTAAAGGGTTACATCGATGCTAGCTTTGAAACAGATCCAGATGACTCTAAGTCACAGACCGCATACGTGTATGTTTTGAATGGTGGGGCAGTGAGCTGGTGCAGCAGCAAGCAAGAAGTTGTGGCAGCATCTACATGTGAAGCGGAGTACATAGCTGCTTCAGAAGCATCTCATGAAGGAATTTGGATGAAGGAGCTCATCACCGACCTTGGAGTGGTTCCAAGCGCGTCGGGTCCAATGACACTCTTCTGTGATAACACCGGGCCCATTGCCATAGCCAAGGAGCCCAGGTTTCACCGGAAGACGAAGCACATCAAACGCCAGTACAACTCCATCCAGGACCATGTCCAGAGTGGAGTAACAGAGATTTGTAAAGTACATACGGATCTGAATGTTGTATACCCGCTGACTAAACCTTTTCCTCGAGCAAAACATGATCAACACCATAATGCTATGGGTGTTCGATACATCACAATGTAACTAGATTATTGACTCTAGTGCAATTGGGAGACTGTTGGAAATATGCCCTAGAGGCAATAATAAAATGGTTATTATCATATTTCCTTGTTCATGATAATCGTCTATTGTTCATGCTATAATTGTATTAACAGGAAACAATAATACATGTGTGAATAAATAGATCACAATGTGTCCCTAGCAAGCCTCTAGTTGGCTAGCTCGTTAATCAATAGATAATCATGGTTTCCTGATCATGGACATTATATGTCATTGATGACGGGATCACATCATTGGGAGAATGATGTGATGGACAAGACCCAATCCTAATCATAGCACTAGATCGTATTGTTCGTATGTTAAAGCTTTTCTAATGTCAAGTGTCTTTTCCTTCGACCGTGAGATTGTGCAACTCCCGGATACCGTAGGAGTGCTTTGGGTGTATCAAACGTCACAACGTAACTGGGTGAGTATAAAGGTGCACTATGGGTACCTCTGAAAGTGTCTGTTGGGTTGGCACGAATTGGGATCGGGATTTGTCACTCGGTGTGACACAGAGGTATCTCTAGGCCCACTCGGTAGAACATCATCATGAGCTCAATGTGATTAATAAGTTAGTCACAGGATGACGTGCTACGGAACGAGTAAAGAGACTTACCGGTAACGAGATTGAATAAGGTATAGGTATACCGATGATCTAATCTCGGGCAAGTTCTATACCGACAGACAAAGGGGATTGTATACGGGATTGATTCAATCCTTGACATAGTGGTTCATCCGATGGTGTCATCATGGAACATGTGGGAGGCACGATGGGTATCCAGATACCGCTGATGGTTATTGGCCGGAGAGCGTCTCGGTCATGTCTGCATGCTTCCCGAACCCGTAGGGTGTACACACTTAAGGTTCGATGACACTAGGGTTATAGGGAAATGTTGTACGAGGTCACCGAAAGCTTTTCGGAGTCCTGGATGAGATCCCGGACGTCACGAGGAGCTCCGAAATGGTCCGGATGTAAAGATTGATATATAGGATGGATGGTTTTGGACACCGGAAATGTTTCGGGCGTCACCGGTAGCGTACCGGGACCACCGGGACCACCGGATATGGTCCCGGGGGTCCACCGGGAGGGGCCACCAGCCCCAAGAGGTAGCATGGGCCAAAAGGTGATGGAAAACCAGCCCAAAGTGGGCTGGTGCGCCTCCCACAAAGGGGCCCAAGGCGCAGGAGGTGGAGGGGGGGGGGGAACCCTAGGCGCTGGTGGGCCTATGGCCCACCTGGGGGTGCGCCACCCCCTCCCCCTGCCCTGGCCGCCGCACCTCCCATCTGGGGGGCTGCCGCACCACCTAGGGTGGGAACCCTAGGGGTGGCACCCCCCTCCCCTCCTCCTATAAATAGAGAGGGGTTTGGGGCTTTTTTGGATACGATTTCTTCTCCTCTCGGCGCAGCCCTGCTCCCCTCCTTCCTCCTCCTCCCACGGTGCTTGGCGAAGCCGTGCCGAGATCCCTCGTCTCTCCATCAACACCACGCCGTCATGCTGTCGGAGATCTTCCCCAACCTCTCCCTCCTCCTTGCTAGATCAAGGTGCGGGAGACGTCACCGGGGTGCACGTGTGTTGAACGCGGAGGTGCTGTGGTTCAGCACTAGATCGGAATCACACCGCGATCTGAATCGCCGCGAGTACGACTCCATCAACCGCGTTCTAGCAACGCTTCCGCTTAGCGATCTTCAAAGGTATGAAGATGCACTCACCCCTCTCTCGTTGCTGGTCTCTCCATAGGAAGATCTGAATATGTGTAGGAATTTTTTTGAATTTATGCTATGTTTCCCAACAGGAGGAACCAGAGGCTCCTTCTCGTGAATGCGTATGATCTCACAAGATCAAAGGTGTCGGGGAAACCGACACCTATGGGAAACTCGAGGAGTCCCTTGAACGTTTGGCGAGGAGAGAGAGGTACGACATCGAGAGCGGAACTAGTGATCAACACCGACAAGGTCTTTTTACCCAGGTTCGGGCTGCTTGGCGCGTAAAACCCTACTCCTGCTTGGTTTGTATTGTGTGATCACTGCAGTGCAGTTTTGCTATAGTAACTTAGTTGGTTATTAGGGAGTCTTTGATCCCCAAAAAGTCCAACCCCTAAGAATGAGCTTTGGGCCTCCTTTTATAGGCAAAGGGTTCACCAAGAGTGTGCTCACGGGGTGCACAGTGAACAGTGTTCACCGCTCTACTTCTTCGGTGGTGTCAGGGGCAGTAAATGCTTGGTCTGGCCCCTGACCGGCCGCAAGATGGTTGCGACACGTACCCAGGTGGATCGACACTTGGGCCTTGCGCTGCCACACGAGGGATGTGCTGGAGCGGTCGGATAGTGGTAGAAACTGGGGGACACCTGGCGAGCGAACAAGGGCTTGCTGGCCTGGAGTCCCTGTCGGATGACTTGGTCATCTTCCTAACAAGGAAGGCTTGCCGGGGGCTTGAATACTTTCTCGGCAAGGAGGGCTTGCCGGGGGCCTCGTCAGTCCGTGCGGGCCTTCCCGACAAGGGAGACCTGCTGGGATCTTGATATTCTTTGGGTAGTCTTCCCGCCGAAGTGGGCTTGCCGGGGCCTTGGGAATCTTCCCAGCAAGGAGGGCTTGTCCGGGCCTTTCGACTGGAGCCTTTGTACTTCACGCCCTTGGAGAGGGGGAAGGGCGTGGTCTTGGTGGGTCTTGGACTGCCTTTTTGCTGCTCTTTCCAGTACATTGCTGTCGGGGGCATCGCCGATGCCCGTGCACAAGTCTGGGGCACGAGGGACCCCAGTCTCTAGTGCAATGACAGGAGCCCCCGGGCCTGGGGCACGCACGCGGGCGGGGCGTTGCTGGGCCAAGCCCAAAGTAGTGCACGAGCTCCCTTAGCAGGGGACTCTACAGCTTCGGAGCCGTTGCAGACGGCCCTTCCCCACGTCGCGCATCTAGCGCGAGAGGTGGAGAAGTGCGTACACAGTAGCCTCCCCACCTCCTAACGCGTTACTGCCACATGTGAAGCATGTACATTAATAGTCAGTCAAGTGGCGTTCGTGGCCATAAAGGCCACAGTCGTGGCAAGGCCCGCCCCTGCATGCATTGGTGCAGCAGGGCGGTTCCCTGTTCACCCGTGATCATGGGTGATTGGGCGAGAGGGGCGACGGTTTATGGAGTGAGGGGAGCTAGCTCCCCGCGCCCCGCCCTATAAATTAGGGAGTCTGCGAGGGGGTTTTGCTCATCCGCCAACTCCTGAAACATCCACCACCCCCAGCTTGCATTTGTAGAATCTTCTTTGGTTCCAGGTGGTGCTTGCCCCTAACCATGGCTAGGGGACGAGGGAGGCCACCATCGATCGCTAGGGCGTTAAAGGGGATCCCACTCGGATCATGCCACAGCTTCAGGGGGCGCAACCACGGAGGGCGGCACGAGCACCCGTGGCGGCGGAGGGGCGAGGAGTCGTGGTCGTCGCGGAGGCCGTGGCCGGAGGAGGCGGAGTGCTACTCGAGCACCTCCGTCTTCTCCTAGGCTTGTCCCTGCGGGGACTCACGTTGAAAGGACTCCGTTCGAGTTCCTTGTCAGACTGCAAGGCCGGATTCGGACCCGGCTTCAACTCCTCACCGCCTTCGCCAAGGTGATGAGCAAAGAGAAGCCCCTGATGTTGCGGCTTCAGGTGCACGACTGCGGCAACGGCGCGGTCCCGGTGACCATGGAGCAGCCGGGGCCTCGGCTCATGTTCCTCGGTCGCAGGTGGAAGAGCTTCGCATGTGCCCATAACCTTTGGGATGGGCATGTTCTTTGCTTCAAGATGATGGTGGACAACCTGATCTCCGTAAAGATATATGGGAGCTCGGGTGCGCGCCTCGGCTGCTTCAAAGAAAGCTCGAGCGGTAATGACAACCCTTCCTCACGCGAGAGCGACGAGGACGGGTCGGATGGCAGCGACGGCGAGTACGGGTCAGATCCTCGGTAGGCTAAGGCTGGGTACGAGGATCTGTCCTCACACTAACCGTTGGTCGAACCATCACCGTCACTCCGCGGTCCTCCTCCTCCTAAGCCCGGACCAACGAGCCGGAAGAACCGACGCTGCCGCGTACCGCGGGATCGCCTGGTTTCTGTTCCCGTTGTCCCTTCAGGCCCCGTTCTCCATTGTGCAATGCTGGTCGAGGAAGGGCCAATATTGGTCGCGCTGGGGGCCTTGCCGCTTTTTGTCTTCGCGAACTCCTGTTCGGCGAGCACGTCCCTCGCCAAAATACAGTACAATAGGTTAGAGTAGCAAAAATCATTCATGTAATATGTCTGAGTTTGTCTCAAACAAATGAATGAAATGTTGTTTCCCTTGCTCTGATCTTTCCCCTTGCATGATACGCCTTTTGCATTTTCCGGAAGCTTGCCGACGTGACTGGTCCTGCCGCTAGTGCTTTGAGGAACGGATCCTTAGCAGTTCGCTTGAGGGGTCGTTACCGGCAAGGCTCCTTGCCGCACTCAGTGCAACCGCCAGATATTCGAGGCGAAATAAGGTGCCATGTAGCCACTTAGACTGTTGAACATGTTCGAAATAGTGTGAAGGCGCTCTGTGTCCGTTCAGGTCGTTGAACTAGTTCGAAACAGAACTAAGGCACACTGATCGTGACAAGGTTCCATCTACGTGCAGGTTTCTCAAACAAGGTTTGGGATCTTCCAGAAAGGGAACAACCTATCTACTCTGAAATCTCATCTGCAATATTTGTCGTGTCGCGTCACTTCTCCCCGCGGCGCTTGGGTCTTTTGTCGGCGCTCAGGTCCCCGGCAAGCAGGAGACTATACTATTCCCGCAACTTCCCCTCTCGCAAGGTACTTGTTAGGGCATATTTTGTTCTAAGTATTTTTGGTGATTGACGACAACACCTCTGCGGACTAATCATGTGCATTGAGCATTTCAGATAATACATCACACGGCACAAGATGATTCGTCGCCCCTCGGTGTTGTTGGAGCACGGTGTTTTCTACGGTTCTCTTTGGTAGTGTTGAGTAGTAGGAAAGCCGTACTATTAAGAGGGGGTCCGTGTCGGAAAGGTTTGGGTGGAATTAGCTCACACACGCGCACATTTTCTTTCCACCACCTTCTATTTGTGGCAATGGAGCACCCGCTTGGTATATCCTTGCATTTATAAAGGGTCCAGTTGTAGTACCGCTCAAGCTGAGCGGTAGTACCACTACATGTGACCGGTAGTACGACTAGCTGAGTGGTAGTACCACTCCAGTTGAGCGGTAGTACCACTTAGGGATGGTAGTACCTCCCTGTCTAAGCGGTTGTACTTCGTCGGACTTTTGCGAATACTTTTCCAGGGGTGGTAGGCTCGGTAGTAGTATTTCTACTACCGTGGCTTTGAGTCTGCCTAGCTGTAGTACCGCCCAGGTCTGGCGGTAGTACCGCCCAGGTCTGGCGGTAGTACCGCTGGGGCTTGTAGTAGTACCGCTCCCTCCATGCGGTAGTACCGCTTACCCCAAACGGTAGTACCGCTAGGGGCGTGCTGGTAGTGGGGGTAAGGGTTGGACTTGTTCCCCCACTATATAAAGGGTTCACCTACCTCACGAACCCGACCTTTTACCTTCTAAGACTCCATTGTTGCTCCCTAAGCTCATGTGTGCCCGATCACTCTCCCTAGCCAATCAGACTTGTTGATTTCCTAGGGATTGGTTGAGAGGGCCAAGATCTACACTTCCACCAAGAGAAATTTGATTCCCCCCACTAATCCCTTGTGGATCTTGTTACTCTTGGGTGTTTGAGCACCCTAGACATTTGAGGTCACCTCGGAGCTACATTCCATTGTGGCGAAGCTCCGTGGTCTTGTTGGGAGCCTCCAAGCTTTGTGTGGAGATACACCCAACCTTGCTTGTAAAGGTTCGGTCACCGCCTTCAAGGGCACCTATAGTGGAATCACGACACCTTGCATTGTGTGAGGGCGTGAGGAGAATACGGTGGCCCTAGTGGCTTATTGGGGAGCATTGTGCCTCCACACCACTCCAACAGAGATGTACTTCCTGTCAAAGGGAAGGAACTTCACTAACACATCATCGTCTTCATCGGTTCCACTTGTGGTTATCTATTGCCTTTACATTGTGTATGCTATTGTTGTAGAGTATTTCTTACTTGCTTTAGTGGTCATAGTAGGTAGCATCATATAGGTTGCTCACCTAGTTATTATTTTAGAGAACCTTTATGTTGCTAACCCTAACTTGTTAAGAAAAGCTAAAAATTGGTGGTTGCCTTTTCACCCCCCTAGTCAACCATATCAATCCTTTCAATTGGTATCAGAGCCACGTCTCTTTATTAAGGGTTTCACCACCCGAAGAGTATGGCTGACGATGAGGAGGGAGTCCATGGACCACCCGAGGCCATGGCCTTGACTTCGGTCACAAGGGACACTTGAATGCGGCTATGGCCAACCTCAGGACGTCCTTGACGAACAAAGTCAAGACCATGTTTACAGAGTTTTTTGAGGGGATTAAAAG
This sequence comes from Hordeum vulgare subsp. vulgare, assembly GCF_904849725.1. NCBI lineage: Eukaryota > Viridiplantae > Streptophyta > Magnoliopsida > Poales > Poaceae > Hordeum > Hordeum vulgare. The sequence continues at coordinate 112,972,052 of NC_058522.1, read as the reverse complement.
TTCTCCCAAACCAGCGTTAGTGGTTAAACCTACCAACACGGAATCGGAGGCCAATTCCTCCAAGGAAGTGGCTAAAGGTATGCAATCTTCTTCCCCTCTCGACAATAATGGGACTGGAACCTATGCCTCGGTTCCACCTCCCCTGGTCTATGAAGGACCAGTTCCTACACCGCATATCAATAATCTTGGTCCTCCTCCTAAGCTTGTTAAGGGTGAGTTTGCTAACTGGGTGTTTTGCATTAAGTCTCATTTGAATCACAGCTCAACAAACTTATGGATAATCATTGAGCAATGCTACTATCCACATGACCCAAGCAACCTCACTCCAAGAGAAGAAGCGAACAATCAATATAATCACTCCGCATTATTCATTCTCCAGTCCGCAGTGCCTCCTGAAGATCTTCCTCACTTGCGCCCCTTCACTTGGGCTAAGGACTGTTGGGAGCATATCATGGTGTTGTACAAGGGAAGCTCAAGCATTCAACGGTCCAACTATGAAGTGGTTCTTGATGAGGCCAATGAGTTTGTGATGAAGGAAGATGAGGACCCTCGAGATCTCTATTGAAGGGTGACTGTTATTGCTGTTGCCCTCAAGGATCATGGAAGCAAGGATGTGGATGACACATGGATCAAGCGCAAGTTTCTCAAGGCCATCATGCCATTCAACAAAACCATGTCTTCCATCATTCGCCAACGGCCAGATTTCCACTCCTTGTCCTCCAGTGAGGTGTTGGATGAATTCATTGCGATGACTATCATGAACAAGACTGCTAATAATGCTCTTGCTTGCGTTCAGTCAAAGACAACTTCACCCAACCTTGCCTTAAAAGCCAAGGCTGCTTCTGAAGAAGAAGTATAGGAAGAGGAAGAGGACGGCTGCCTTGAAGACACTAAGTATGCCTATCACGAGCACATGGCTCTTGCGTCAAGGCAATTCTGGGGCAACAAGAGAAACTCAAGGCCCAATTTCTCCAAGAATAACTCAAGTGGGTTCAAGACCAAGCAACATGTGAGGACATGCTATAACTGCGGCAATGTGAGTCACTTTGTGGCAGAGTGTCCCTATGAGAAGAGGATAGACAACGGTGGCAAGCTCATTCGTGAAGACAAAGCCAAGTCTTTCCCAAACAAGAAGAACTTTGTCAAGAGACCCCATCCAAAGGGTATGGTGGCACTTGAAGAGTACAGCTCCGATGATGATGACAATGATGATACGGTGGCTACGGCTACTGTAGCCATTGCCACCTCCTCTCCCAAGGTGTCTCTCTTTGGCGCCCCCAACGATAACCACATCGCCAAGTGCCTTATGGCCAAAGGTATCGATCAGGTAACGCCCAACATTAAGACCACCATCACTACTGCTCCCTCATTGTTAAACCATGTTGATGATAGTGATGGTGTGGAACTTAATGAGCATGATTTTGACAAATTTATGTGCAAAATCAAAGGAGAATCCAAGAAGCACTTTGTTGCTCTTTTGGAACAACTGTGTGAGGCTAGTGACCTCATCGAGTCTCATGAGGAGATTATCTCCGAGATGCAAGGATATAGTCGTGACTATGCCGATGAGATTGTTGAATTACCTATTGCTCTAGAAGAAGAGCGCAGTCTTCGTTTGGCTCTTGAGGAGTCACACAGTGATGATTGTGCTAAATTACAAAAGGAGCTAGATCACGCTATTGTCCTTACACGCGTGCTTAAGTCTGAAAAGGCTGCACTTGGGGTTGGCCATGACAGACTCAAGGAGGAGTTCGATACACTTGATAAGGCCCACAATGTCTTGAAAGGTGCTCATTTCTCCCTGAAAGAGTCTCATGATCAACTCCAAGCAAAGCTTACCAAGGAGATCTCTACCTGTCCTCCCTTTGTTATAATTGATAATGCTTGTGCAACTAACCCTTGTTGTGAGCATGTAAATATTGTGGAGGAAAATGTTAATTTGAAGGATCAACTTGAGAAGGGCCTTGTGTCATGCATTCAAGGTGAAAAGAACCTAAACGACCTTTTGAGTAATCAAAAGGGAGTTGTAGGAAAGGAGGGACTTGGACTTACATCCAAGTCGAAAAGAAAAAGGAAGAACATGAACAAGCGATCCCCTACCCTCATGGACATTTTTGTCAAAGAGGGCGAAGGGACTCACAAGGAGAACATGAACAAGCTAGAGGATGGTACTGTCAAGAAGGGCAAAACTATTCCTACCAACACATCCGGCAAATTTAATCCCTCTTATGTTTTATGTCGTGCTGGTGATGGGCATGTTTATGCCAGATTTGTTGGTTCTTATCATGAGTCCATTTAATGGGCTATTTGGGTTCCTAAGACCCTTGTTTCTAACATTAAAGGACCCACTAAAAATGGGTACCTAAAACCAAGCCTTGATATATTGCAGAAGTTTGCTTCCGGTGGGGTGTCATGGTTGCTCGATAGTGGAGCAACAAATCATATGACCGGAAGCAAGGACTTAGTGGTGGACGTGCATCCTACCCCATCTATGACCACCCATGTCCAATTTGCTAATCCTTCAACATCCAAGGTATTGGGATTTGGTAAGGTGGTCATCTCTCAAGATTTGTCTATTGAGAAGGTCATGCTTGTTGAGTCCCTTGCTTACAATTTACTTTCAGTTCGTCAACTTGCAATTATGGGCTTTTCCACATTCTTTAATCTTGATACCGTGGTCCTTTTGTGGGGCAAGACTCTTAAAGTAGCCTATGTTGGATATGTCAAAAATGGTCTCTATGTGGTGAACTTTTCACAATGACCCACTAAGACTACGACTTGTCTAATAGCTAAAGTTGATGTGTGCTGGCTTTGGCATCGCCGACTAGCTCATGTCAATATGAGATCTTTTCAAAGTCTCCTCAAAGGGGACCATGTTCGTGGACTAACAAATGTGAGTTTTGCCAGAGATCGTGCTTGTACTGAAGGGAAGGTTCATGAGACTGCTCATCGTCCCACGACTCTCATTTACACTAAGAGACCCTTGGAGCTCCTTCATATGGACCTCTTTGGTCCCCCATCTTTTCATAGTCTTGGGGGCAGAAAGTACTGCTTGGTGATTGTTGATGATTACTCAAGATACACTAGGGTATATTTCTTCAAGAGGAAGAGTGAGACTCAACAAACCGTCATCAACTTTGCTAATGAAGCTTAATGTCAACATGAAGCAAAGATTTTGACGATTAGGAGTGACAACGGCACTGGGTTCAAGAACTACACCTTGGATGAGTTCCTTAGTGATGAGGGGATCAATCATCAATATTCAACACCCTACACCCCTCAACAAAATGGTGTGGCAGAGAGGAAGAACTGGACGTTGATGGACGCGGCAAGAACAATGATGGCGGAATTCAAATCTCTGTACAACTTTTGGACCGAAGCCATCAACACAACATGTCATGCATCCAATCGGCTCTATATCCACAAAGGCTTGAACAAGACTCCATATGATATTCTCACCGGAAACAAACCCAACCTCAAGTACTTCAGGGTATTTGGGTGTAAGTGCTTCATTCTCAAGAAAGGTGCACGTTTAGCTAAATTTGATTCTAGAGCTCAAGAGGGCATTTTTGTTGGTTATGCTACACTCTCATGCTTACCGTGTCCTCAACAAATCCACCGGGCTCATTGAGGAGACGTGTAACGTGGAGTTTGATAAAAATAATGGCTCCCAAGTGGAGAAAAGTGGTCTTTGTGATGTAGGTGATGAAATTCCTCCCCAAGCCATAAGAAGAATGGGGATTGGTCAAATACTCCCTATTGAGGAACCCCTTGTGGCCGAAGGAGAAGGACAATGCTCCACTCAAGTGGAGCAATCACCCTCGCTAGCCCCACACGCTTCCGATGAACAAAGAGAAGACCCTCAACCAGTTGAACAGGATCAAGGGCAAGATCAACCACATGAAGATGGTGATGCACCACATGATGTCCAACTGCTTATAGAAGGTTCCGAATCTGCTCAAGATCAAGATCAAGAGCAGCCACAAGATCAAGAACAAACCAGTGAGCCTGCTCAAGACGAAAATCAAGTTGATTAGGATGCTGCTCCTCAATTTCCTACTGTAGCACCTAAGAGGGGTCGCGGTGCCAAGACAGGATCAAAACTCAAAGCCAAGGCCAAGCAACGTGATCAAGTTGATGCTCCCCAATTAACAAGCGCGGAACTCTTGGAGCGTCACACATCCAAGATAGCATCCAAGCTGAGAGTCAAATCACATCTTATGAAGAACGTGCTTGGAAGCTTAAAAAGGGGAGTATCCACTCGTCAACAAATTTTAAATTTTTGTGAGCATCACGCGTTTGTTTCATATTGTGAACCTCAATAGGTACAAGAAGCGCTCGATGATGAGGATTGGCTTATGGCCATGCATGAAGAACTGAACAACTTCGAGCGTAATGAAGTCTGGAAATTAGTGCCAAGACCAAAGGAGGAACATAATGTCATTGGGACCAAATGGATCTTCAAAAACAAGCAAGATGCCAATGGGATTGTGGTTCGAAACAAGGGGAAATTGGTGGCTCAAGGCTACTCCCAAATCGAGGGTATTGACTACGGTGAAACCTTTGCCCCTGTTGCTCGTCTAGAATCTATTCGCATGCTGCTTGCATTTGCATCTCATCATGATTTCAAATTACAACAAATGGATGTGAAAAGTGATTTTCTTAATGGTCCTTTAAATGAGTTGGTATATGTCAAACAACCCCCGGATTCGAACATCCCAAGCTTCTCAATCATGTATACAAACTTAATAAGGCACTCTATGGCCTCAAACAAGACCCACGTGCGTGGTATGAGTACCTTACTGAGTTGTTACAAGATCGTGGGTTTGAAATTGGGAAGATTGATCCCACTCTTTTTACCAAGAAGGTCAAAGGGTATTTGTTCATATGCCAACTATATGTTGATGATATTATTTTTGGTTCCCCTAACGAATCTTTGCTGCACTAATGACCGAGAAATTTGAGATGTCAATGAAGGGTGAGTTGAAGTTCTTCCTTGGGTTCGAGATTAAACAAGGTTTAGAAGGAACCTTCATCAAACAAGCCAAGTACACCCAAGACATGCTCAAGAGGTTCGAGCTAGAGGACATCAAGCCGGTCAAGTTTCCCATGCCTACCAGATGTAAGCTTGACAGTGATCCCAATGGAAAATCAGTGGATCAAAAGGTATATCGCTCCATGATTGGATCCCTTCTTTACCTTTGTGCATCTAGACCGGATATGATGTTGAGTGTAGGGATTCGTGCACAGTTTCAATCGGCACCAAAGGAAAGCCATTTTATGGATGTCAAACAAATCTTTCGATATTTGGCTCATAGCCCAAACTTTGGCCTATGGTATCCCAAAGGAGCAAGCTTCAACCTAGTGGGTTATTCTAACTCAGATTGGGCGGGAGACCGTGTGGACAGGAAGTCAACTTCTGAAGGATGTCAATTTCTTGGTCATTCGCTGGTAAGTTGGTATTCAAGGAAGCAGAACCATGACTCATTGTCTTCCACCGAAGCTGAGTATGTTGCAGCTGCGAGTTGCTGTGCACAGTTGCTATGGATGAGGCAAACTTTAAAGGATGACGGTATCAGTTGTGATAGAGTGCCTCTTCTATGTGACAATCAAAGTGCTATCAAGATTTCCCTCAATCCGGTGCAACATAGCAAGACCAAGCACATTGATATTCTTCATCACTTCATTCGTGAGCATATCAAGCGTGGTGATATTGAGGTTCACTTCATCAACAATGAAGAGCAATTTGCAGATATTTTCACTAAGCCCCTAGATGAAGCAAGGTTCCGGGAGTTAAGGCATGAGCTAAATATCATTGATTCAAGTAATGTGGATTGAAACTAGGCACTGTGCACCTCATTCCACATTATGTCTAGTTCTAGGTGTAGGCATGGACATAGGGGGAGTGTTGTTCTCTCAATGAACTTTCCATCCCCCATTATGCATAGATCGATCAAGTCTTTCACATTGGACATTATTGATGGCACTTGTGCTTCAAAGATGAGCTTTGGTCATGAACCCAAGGATAATTCTTTACGGTGTCATACCTTTTGTCTCAAACATAGGTTGCTCCGGCCACCACCCCCTCCCTCCTGGTAAAGGAGGGTTATAATATTGCGAGTCATTATACTTCACTTGTGTCTTTTCTCTAGTACTGACTGGTATGTGTCCGTAGTATTTTATCGCTGGTCTGGCAATTTCTGGAAATTTTCTTTATGTTCTGGAGCGGTACTATCGCCAGGGGGAGCGGTACTACCGCGATGACCCAAGCGGTACTACCACGATGACCAAAGCGGTACTACCGCTGACTAGGGCTAGCGTCAGTACCTACATAGGGGGAGCGGTACTACTGTCTCGTGCGGTACTACCGCGATGATCCGAGCGGTACTACCGTCTTGACTCGAGCGGTACTACCGCTAGACCCGAGCGGTACTACCGCCCTGCCCGTACCCTGGGGCTATATAAAGAGAGGGGGTAGTTTCTCTCTGCCCCATTTGTTTCTTCTTCGTGGAGCTCTCCCTTTCTATCTCGAGTTCCCCCGGATTTGATCTTCCTCCGCAACGCTTCTCCTCCCGTTCCAGTTAGAGGGATTGCCCCTCCTCCCCCTTCCTCCTCCGTGTGCCATGGACTCCGGTACTGCCCCTATCCTCCTTTTGTTGTGTTGATGTTCTTGGTTCTAGGGTTGGGGGCTAGATGTATTGGCTTCATTGTTGTGGCATGATTTTGTCTCGTACGTGGATAGGAGGAGAGATGTTGGGAAGTGCCTCTATTTGCATTGTTGCATAGGATCTGCATAGTTTTGGTCCCTTATGATTTTAAATCTGCAGCATAGTGGTTAGATCCATGTCTTGTTCCTCCAGATCTGTAACCACGCGGTAATACCACCCTGACCGAGCGGTACTACCGCTCATGGAGCGGTACTACCACCCTGCCCGAAGCGGTACTACCGCTCATGCACGATTTGGTGCCTATGCTTGCTCCTACTTGGTTTCATTTGTGTTTTCTCCTGTGTTCTGGATGTTGCCATGACTTCTCTTGTTGTTTTCGCGTGTTTGTGTTGCGTGTCTCAGGTGGTCGCTCCCGTTGCTCCAACCTAGTTCGCAACACCGAGTCCAAGAGGTACCGCAAAACTGAAGAACCGGAAAGTTCCAATCCTTCAAAGCGCAACATCAAGAAGACTACATCAAAGGACAAGGAGTCCGCCATTGACTATGACACTATGCCTCTCAAGGATTTTGCGTGGTGCTGAAAGCAAAATCCTTATGTCACTGAGAGGGCCCAGTTCAGGGGCGGTGAGATGTTCTGGACCAAGCAGCAGCTCATGATCTATCAAGATGTCGTCCTGACTCAGAAGAAGAAATTTGTTCCAGTGCAGTGGATTGATCTCAATCATCTCCGGAAGGATACTGCATATTTTGGAGAGGCCCTGAGTATGATTGAGCATCTGGGTATTGAGGATATCATCACTTTTCACTGTGACTTCGATCCAGACGTAGTGGCTCAATTCTATGTCTCTGTCTACTTCCATAATGATGAGAATCTCCCTTTGACCTGGATGACTCATGGAGAGAAGATGACTGGCTCTTGGGTTGAGTTCATAAAGCTTTTGAAGATAAATTTTGTTGGGCTGCATAACCCTGTTGGTCTGCGCCCTCATCGAAACCCTGATAGCACCCCCAAGGACAAGCTGATGCCTTTCAATTGCTTTCTATTACTAGTCTTATCTTGATTCGACGACATCGTGGGATGAAGCGGCCCGAACCGACTTTACACGTACTCTTACGTGAGACTAGTTCCACCGACTGACATACACTTGTTGCATAAGGTTGCTAGCGGGTGTCTATCTCTCCCACTTTAGTCGGATTGGATTCGATGAAGAGGGTTGTTATAAAGGGTGAATAGCACTGGAATATCAATGTTGTGGCTGTCACGTAAGTAAGAAGCGTTCTTCCTAGAAACCCTAATCAGCAACGTAAAACTTGCAACAACAATTAGAGGACGTCTAACTTGTTTTTGGAGGGTATGCTATGTGATGTGATATGATCAAAAGGATGTGATGTTACATATGTGATGTATGAGACTGATCATGTTCTTGTAATAGGATTCACGACTTGCATGTTGATGAGTATGACAACCGACAGGAGCCATAGGAGTTGTCTTAATTTATTGTATGAGATGCAACGCCATGTGATTACTTTACTTTATTGCTAAACGTTAGCTATAGTAGTAAAAGTAATAGTTGGCGTGATGACTTCACGGAGACACAATGATGGAGATAATGATGATGGAGATCATGGTGTCATGCTGGTGACAATGATGATCATGGTGCCCCAAACACGAAGATCAAAGGAGCATGATGATACTGGCCATATCATGTAACTATATGATTGCATGTGATGTTTATCATGTTTTTCATGTTATTGCTTAGAACAACGGTAGCAAAGATAAGATGATCCCTCATTAGAATTTCGAGATATGTATTCCCCTAAGTGTGCACCTTGCGAAGGATCGTTGTCTCGAAGCACCACCTGATCATCGGGTGTGATAGATTCTAATATTCGCATACAACGGGTGTAAGCCAGTTTACACACGCAAAACACTTAGGTTGACTCGACGAGCCTAGCATGTACATAGATGGCCACAAATATGGGAGACCGAAAGGTCGAACATGAGTCGTATGGTTGATACGATCAACATGGAGATGCTCACCATTGATGACTGGTCCGTTTCACGTGATGACCGGACGCGGGCTAGTCAACGTGGATCATGTAACACTTGGATGACTAGAGGGATGTCGATCGAAGTGGGAGTTCAATAGTAATTTGATTAGATGAACTTAATTATCATGAACTTAGTCTAAAATTGTCTTTACAAATATTGTAGATTCAATAGCCTACGCAAATGTCTCATTCAACTTCAACGCGTTCCTAGAGAAAACCAAGCTGAAAGATGATGGGAGTAACTATGCGGATTGGGCTCGTAACTTAAAGCTCATCCTCACTGCTTCCAAGAAGGCATATGTTCTTAATGCACCTCTAGGTGATCCTCCCGTTCCCGCAGCAACCCAAGACGTTAGGAACGCCTGGCAGTCGTGGAGTGATGACTACTCTCTGGTTCAGTGTTGCATGCTTTACAGTTTAGAACGGGGGCTCCAAAGGCGTGTTGAACAACACAGAGCATATGAGATGTTCGAGGAGCTGAAACTTTTTTTTCAAGCTCATGCCCGGGTCAAGATATATCAAGTCCCTGGCAAGTTCTTCAGCTGTAAGATGGAGGAGAATAGTTCTGTCAGTGAGCACATACTCAGAATGTCTGGGTTGCACAACCACTTGAATCAACTAGGAGTTGAACTTCCAGATGATGCGGTCATTGACAGAATCCTCCAATCGCTTCCACCTAGCTATAAAGGCTTTGTGGTGAATTACAACATGCAAGGGATGTAAAAGACTATTCCCGAGTTGTATTCAATGCTGAAATCTGCGGAGGTAGAAATCAAGAACGAACATCAAGTATTGATGGTCAATAAGACCACCAGTTTCAAGAAGGGCAAGGCTAAGAAAAACTTCAAGAAAGACGGCAAAGAAGTTGCCGCGCCCGATAAACCAGTTGTCGGTAAGAAGCCAAAGAAAGGACCCAAGCCTGAGATTGAGTGCTATTACTGCAAGGGAACCGGTCACTGGAAGCGGAATTGCCCTAAGTACTTAGCGGACAAGAAGGCCGGGAACATCAAAGGTATATATGATATACATGTAATTGATGTGTACCTTACCGGCGCTCATAGTAGCTCCTTGGTATTTGATACTGGTGCTATTGCTCACATTTGCAACTCTAAGCAGGAACTTCGGAACAAGCGTAGGCTGGCTAAGGACGAGGTGACGATGCGCGTCGGGAATGGTTCCAAGGTCGATGTGATCGCCGTCGGCACGCTACCTCTACATCTACCTTCGGGATTAGTTTTAAACCTTAATAATTGTTATTTAGCACCAGCTTTGAGCATAAACATTGTATCGGGATCTCGCTTGATGCAAGATGGCTACTCATTTAAATATGAGAATAATGGTTGTTCTATTTATATGAGTGGTATGTTTTATGGTCATGCCCCGCTGGTCAATGGTTTATTCTTGATGAATCTCGATCGCGATGTTACACATATTCATAGTGTGAGTACCAAACGATGTAAAGTTGATAATGATAGTCCCACATACTTGTGGCACCGCCGCCTTGGTCATATCGGTGTCAAGCGCATGAAGAAACTCCATACAGATGGACTTTTGGAGTCTCTTGATTTTGAATCATTTGACAGATGTGAACCGTGCCTCATGGGCTAGATGACCAAGACTCCGTTCTCCGGAACAATGGAGCGAGCAACCAACTTATTGGAAATAATACATACCAATGTATGCGGTCCAACGAGTGTTGAGGCTCGCGGTGGCTATCGTTATGTTCTCACACTCACTGATGATTTATGTAGATACGAGTATGTATACTTACTGAAGCACAAGTCTGAAACATTTGAAAGGTTCAAGGAATTTCAGAGTGAGGTGGAGAATCAACGTTACAAGAAAATGAAGTTCTTACAATCTGATTGTGGAGGAGAATATTTGAGTCACGAGTTTGGCACGCACCTAGGGAAATGTGGAATTGTTTCACAACTCACGCCGCTTGGCACACCGCAACATAATGGTGTGTTTGAACGTCGTAATCGCACTCTGTTGGATATGGTACGATCTATGATGTCACTTACTGATTTCTCGCTATCTTTTTGGGGATATGCATTGGAAACTGCCGCATTCACTTTAAATAGGGCACCATCTAAATCCGTCGAGACGACACCGTATGAATTATGGTTTGGCAAGAAACCTAAGTTGTCATTTATCAAAGTTTGGGGCTGCGATGCTTATGTGAAGAAACTTCAACATGAGAAGCTCGAACCCAAAGCGGAAAAATGTGTCTTCATAGGATACCCTAAGGAAACTATTGGGTACACCTTCTATCTTAGATCCGAAGGCAAAATCTTTGTTGCCAAGAATGGATCCTTTCTAGAGAAAGAGTTTCACCCGAAAGAAATAAGTGGGAGGAAAGTAGAACTTGATGAGGTAATTGTACCTCCTCTCGAACCGGAGAGTAGCACAGCACAAGAAAATGTTTCCGAGGTGCCTGCACCGGCTAGAGAAGAAGTTAATTGCGATTATCGTGGAACTCAAGATCAAGTTGCTACTGGACCTCAAAGGTCCACAAGGACACGTTTCGCACCAGAGTGGTATGATAACCTTGTCATGGAAATCATGTTGTTGGACAACAGTGAACTTTTGAACTATGAAGAAGCGATGGCGGGCCCGGATTCCAACAAATGGCTTGAGGCCATGAAATCCGAGATAGGATCCATGTATGAGAACAAAGTATGGACTTTGGTGGACTTGCCCAATGATCGGCGAGCCATAGAAAATAAATGGATCTTCAAGAAGAAGACTGACGCAGATGGTAATGGGGCGGTTCAAGGGATTGACTACGATGAGACCTTCTCACCCGTAGCGATGCCAAAGTCGGTCCGAATCATGTTAGTAGTTGTCGCATTTTATGATTATGAAATGTGGCAAATGGACGTCAAAACGACATTCTTGGACGGCTTTCTTAAGGAAGAATTGTATATGATACAACCGAAAGGTTTTGTAGATCCTAGCAATGCTAACAAGGTATGCAAGCTCCAGCGCTCCATCTATGGGCTGGTGCAAGCATCTTGGAGTTGGAACATTCGCTTTGATGAGGTGATCAAAGCGTTTGGGTTTGTACAGATTTATGGAGAAGCCTGTATTTACAAGAAAGTGAGTGGGAGCTGTGTAGTATTTCTCATATTATGTGTGGATGGCATATTGTTGATGGGAAATGATACAGAACTATTGGAAAACACAAAGGCCTATTTGAATACGAGTTTTTCAATGAAGGACCTTGGAGAAGCTGCTTACATATTAGGCATCAAGATCTATGGAGATAGATCGAGACGCCTCATAGGTCTTTCACAAAGCACATACCTTGACAAGATATTGAATAAATTCAATATGGATACGACTAAGAAGGGGTTCTTGCCTGTATTACAAGGTGTGAGGTTGAGTATGACTCAAGCCCAACCACGACAGAAGATAGAGAAAACATGAGTACCGTCCCCTATGCTTCATCCATAGGCTCTATTATGTATACCATGCTGTGTACCAGACCTGATGTGAACCTTGCCATAAGTTTGGTAGGGAGGTACTAGAGTGATCGAGGAGTGGATCATTGGACAATGGTCAAGAACATCCTTAAGTACCTGAGAACGACTAAAGATATGTTTCTCTTTTATGGAGGTGTCAAAGAGCTCGTCGTAAAGGGTTACGTCGTTGCTAGCTTTGATACAGATCTGGATGACTCCAAGTCACAAACCGGATACATGTATCTTTTGAATAATGGGGCATAGCTGGTGCAGTTGCAAGCAAAGCATCGTGGCGGCATCTACATGTGAAGCGGAGTACATAGCTGCTTCCGAAGCAGCACATGAAGGAGTCTGGATGAAGGAGTTCATCACCGACCTAGGAGTGATTCCAAGTGCGTCGGGCCTGATGACTCTGTAATGTGACAACACTAGAGCTATTTCCATTGCAAAGGAGCCCAGGTTTCACAAGAAGACCAAGCAAATCATGCGCCACTTCAACTCCATACGTGGATACATCCAGGATGGAGATACAGATATTTGTAAAGTACATACGCATCAGAATGTCGCAGATCCGTTGAGTAAACCTCTTCCACGAGCAAAACATGATCAACACCAAAACTCTATGGGTGTTCGATTCATCACAATGTAACTAGATTATTGACTCTAGTGCAAGTGGGAGACTGTTGGAAATATGCCCTAGAGGCAATAATAAAGTGGTTATTATTATATTTCCTAGTTCATGATAATTGTCTATTATTCATGCTATAATTGTATTAACCAGAAACGTAATACATGTGTGAGTATATAGATCACAATGTGTCCCTAGTAAGCCTCTAGTTGGCTAGCTCGTTGATCAATAGATGATCATGGTTTCCTGATCATGGACATTGGATGTCATTGGTAACGGGATCACATCATTGGGGAATGATGTGATGGACAAGACCCAATGCTAAGCATAGCACTAGATCGTATTGTTCGTCTGCTAAAGCTTTTCTAATGTCAAGTATCATTTCCTTAGACCATGAAATTGTGCAACTCCCGGATACCGTAGGAGTTCTTTGGGTGTATCAAACATCACAACGTAACTAGGTGATTATAAAGGTGCACTACAGGTATCTCCGAAAGTATCTGTTGGGTTGTACGAATCGAGACTAGGATTTGCCACTCTGTGTGACAGAGAGGTGATACGTCCCTTTTGCATCATGCTTTCATGTTGATATTTATTGCTTTTTGGGCTGTTATATTACTTGTGGTACCATATTTATGCCTTTTCTCTCTTATTTTGCAAGGATTATTTGAAGAGGGAGAATTCAGGCAGCTGGAATTCTGGACTGGAAATGGAGCAAATCCTAGTCCACTATTCCGCACATCTCCAAATGCCCCGAAAATTTACGTGGATTTTTTCTGGAATATATTAAAAATACTGGGCGAAAGAACTACCTGAGGGGGGCTACCAGGGCCCCACAAGCCCCCACTCCGCCACCACCCCCTGGTGGCGGTGGGCAAGCTTGTGGGCTGCTTGAAGGCCCACTAGCCCCCCTCTTTTGCTATATGAAGTGTCCTGACCTGGAAAAAAAATCATACAAGAGCTTTTTCGTGGTTTCGCCGCCACCACGAGGCGAAACTTGAGCATATCCAATCTAGAGCTCCGACAGGACGATCCTGCCGGGGAACTTCCCTCACGGAGGGGGAAATCGTCGCCATCGTCATCACCAACACTCCTCTCGTCGGAGGGGAGGCATCTTCATCAACATATTCATCAACACCATCTCCTCTCAAATCCCTAGTTCATCTCTTGTAACCAATCTTCGTCTCGCGACTCCGATTGGTACTTGTAAGGTTGCTAGTAGTGTTGATTACTCTTTGTAGTTGATGCTTGTTGGATTACTTGGTGGAAGAGTTTATGTTCAGATCCTTGATGCTATTCATTACACCTCTGGTCATGATTATGATTATGTCTTGTGAGTAGTTACTTTTGTTCCTGAGGACATGGGATAAGTCGTGCTGATAATAGTCATGTGAATTTGATATTCGTTCGGTATTTTGATATGATGTATGTTGTTTTTCCTCTAGTGGTGTTATGTGAACGTCGACTACATAACACTTCACCATATTTGTGCCTGGAGGAAGGCATTGGGAAGTAGTAAGTAGATGATGGGTTGCTGGAGTGACAGAAGCTAAAACCCCAGTCTATGCGTTGCTTCGTGAGGGGCTGATTTGGATCCACTAGTTTAATGCTATGGTTAGACTTTGTCTTAATTCTTCTTTTGTAGTTGCGGATGCTTGCGAGAGAGGTTAATCATAAGTGGGATGCTTGTCCAAGTAAGGGCAGTACCCAAGCGCCGGTCCACCCACATATCAAACTATCAAAGTAACGAACGCGAATCATATGAACATGATGAAACTAGCATGACAGAAATTCCCATGTGTCCTCGGGAGCGTTTTTCCTCCTATAAGACTTTGTTCAGGCTTGTCCCTTGCTACAAAAGGGATTGGGCCACTTGCTGCACCATTTCTACTACTTGTTACTTGTTACTCTTTGCTTGCTACGTTTCACCTCGCTACACAATCACTTGTTACCTCTACTTTCAGTGCTTGCAGTTATTACCTTGCTGAAATCCGTTTATCAGAGACTTCTGCTCCTCATTGGGTTCGACACTCTTACTTATCGAAAGGACTACGATTGATCCCCTATACTTGTGGGTCATCAAGACTCTTTTCTGGCGCCGTTGCCGGGGAGTGAAGCGCCTTTGGTAAGTGGAAATTGGTAAGGAAACATTTATATACTGTGCTGAAATTTATTTTCACTTGTCACTATGGAAACTCTTCCTTTGAGGAGTTTGTTCGGGGTATCTTCACCCCGAACGGAAGCACGAGGAGTTTCTCCTCAACCTGAGGTACCAACTGAAAATATCTTTTACGAAATTCCTTTGGGTATGCTTGAGAAACTGCTGGCTAATCCTTTTACAGGAGATGGATCTTCACATCCAGACTTTCATCTAATCTATGTAGATGAAGTTTGTGGTTTATTTAAGCTTGCACGTTTGCCCGAGGATGAGGTAAAGAATAAAGTCTTTCCTTTATCTTTGAAGGATAAGGCATTGACATGGTATAGGCTATGTGATGATGCTGGATCATGGGGCTACAATCGGTTGAAATTGGAATTTCATCAAAAGTTCTATCCTATGCATTTAGTACATCGTGATCGGAACTTTATTTATAACTTTTGGCCTCGCGACAGGGAAAGCATAGCTCAAGCTTGGGGAGGCTTAAATCAATGTTATATTCATGCCCCAATCATGAGCTCTCGAGAGAAATCATCACTCAAAACTTTTATGCTCGGCTTTCTCATGAAGATCGTACCATGCTTGACACTTCTTGTGCCGGTTCTTTTATGAAGAAGGATATTGATCACAAGTGGAATTTATTGGAGAGAATCAAATGCAACTCTGAAGATTGGGAGCTGGAGGAAGGTAAGGACTCAGGTATGAATCTACCCGGACCACGACTGCACCTACGACCACACAACACACCCACGCCTAACCATTTGCCACTATGACACACCTCGGTTCCTTCGTAAGAAGAGACCGCAAGGACACCACTAGCACACTAACACCACGCGTGCGCCGAGCAGGCGCCTAATCGTCATGGACCCTGCCACCGCAGAGAGCCACCGTGTGGGCGGCAGCATCCTGGCGATCATCATGGACAATCGCAGAGTACAGCGCCGAGACCCCGACCAGCAACGCCACCATCCTGGACAGGAAGATGATGAGCCATCCCAGAGTCTCGTCCGCCATTGGCATTCTTCCTCGAGCACCTGCAGCAGCAGAAGAAGAAGAGGACCAGTGCAGCAGCAAGTGGTGAGGCTGGATGAGGAACAAGAAGGACTCCCTGGCCAATTTATAGCCAGGACCGGAGAGCCACTAGCCAGGCCACCAGCCCCGTTTGCCGCTCGGCCGTCGGTGCTCGCTGGGAATCCCAAAGTAGTGCCGACATACCAGGCCCGTGAGGTGGGTGCTTGCTGCGCCGGCACATGGCTCACCACACGCCATCGTAGGGTGGCCCCGGACACCGTACGCCCTAGGCACCGCAAGTGGAGACAACACCCGGGGCTCACCCAAGAAAGAAGAATCAGAGGTAGAAGAAGAGGCTGACGGCGGACCCTGGGCCCACTTGTCAGCCGGAGCAAGTAGCAGGTAACAGGTACGGCTAGCAACCAGGTATGACAACTTCCCCTTTCTCCAACATCCTCATAGAACGCTGAGGCACCAATAAGTGGTATTCTTGAGGTGACCCCATGAGACCGCATTTGGATTATCGCTGCTAGTAAGTCCTGCAGCATAACAGGAGCAGACCCTTGTTTCCGTCTTAACAAATCTCGGGGACGAGATTTTCTTAAGAGGGTAAGGTCTGTCACATCCTAGTTTTTGGCTTTCCTGACTAACTAACCTATTTCAAAATGTAGGACCAATTTTTTTTTGTGAATGCTTGTGATGCTTGGAGTGACTATTGTCTGTGTGTTTGTTTTGCATGTGATTGATCCCCATTAATTCTTGCCATTCTCTTAATCATATTCTCATCCCATGATCTCCTGCCTAATGATCATGCCATGTGCTTAGGATAAATATCTGTTTTTACCAAATATTATTTTCACCAAAAAGCTTTTCTTTGAATTAATCTTTCAAACCCCTGAGATGAGGTTTGTACTACAAGTCCTCAGATTAGGGAATTTCTTTTGCACCAATACTTTTATTTAAAACCTATTATCAAAATTTATTCCAAAAATCATCATATTATTATTTGAAAAGTTATTTTATTATTTTATTTAAAAGCCTTTCTGTGAGGCCAGAAATGGTCTCCTATGAAGGAAAGTTATTTTTATTGCTTTCAAAATATTTAAGAAAATTTAGGGAAACTCAGTGGATATATTTATTCCATATTTATGAGTTTCAACACATGGTCATGTTCAAAATATTGGGCAAACCCCTCCAAAACCATTCCTGCCTATTTCAAGCTTTTGGAATATTTCTATAAGAAATATTCTCAATAACTTCCAATAAAATTCTAGCATGTCATCTATGATATTATTGATGATCTTGCCAAGTTTCATTTCAATCCAAGTTGATTTGACTCCCCTAATCACCCTAAAACCCTATCTGTCCAGAATCAAATTTGAGCAACTCTACATTGTGAAGTGTCTCCAATTGTGCTCAAATTTGGTGGACATGTTCCAGTACTCCAATGAGGCATCCACACCAAGTGGTACACCAAGGAGAATAGAGGAACTTGTCCTAAAACCCTCAAAACCCTCTCTGTTGATTACTGACTTTGGTAAACTTTACATTATAAAGTTTCTCCAATTATCCTCAAACTTTTTGTGCATGCCTTAATGCTCAAATAATGCCCCTACACCAAATATTGGATTTGTGGGAATTCATTTGAATAGGGTTCTTAGCAGAAACCCATTTCTGCCCCTTTCTAGGGTTTTTCAAGTCTACATTGGAAAACTCCTCCAGCAAATCCCAAATTTGGTGTGTAAGCATATTTTCATCTATTAGTTGATCCTGTTAAGTTTCATGGCCATTGGAATCCATCTGGTGGCCCAACCACAGATCAAACACCTTGTGTGCACTCACTAATTTGGCTTCTTTTGCCCCTTCCACTTTATTCCTTGAGCTCAACTTTCTACCACAGCCTCACATAGTTACATTTCACCTCCAGTAACTTTCCCATGGCCACTGGTCAATTATTGGATAAGGACCCTTTGTAACTTTCTCTCATTTTCACCCTTGGCAGCACTGTTTTACCCTTCCTTCCATTCTTCTGCTTAAGCTATCACCCCCAATTCTTTCCAGAGCCTCTCTAGTGTCTCAATGCATCATTTCAAATCAATAAATGGCATGCTCATGTAGTAAAAATGAGCAGCACCTCTTCAAGTTCATTTTCGGCTGAAATGTGGCTTTGTACAGCAAGTACTGGCTACACTTGCTTTCTTGAGCTGAAACTTTGCAGTATTAAAGTCCTTCCATGCCTAACATTGCCAGACATAATTTCTCCCCAAGGCTCCCCACCTAAGACCCACTTTTATCAGCTATAAGTTTGCTGTTAGAAACTTAACATCAGTCAAAGCAAGTTCAAACCAGCCCCAGATGCTTCCAAACTCCTCCAGTGCATCGTGGCAAGCATGCCTTGCATGGTTGACACCTTGGCCTGGCCAAGGGGTGCCCCAGGACACCAGGTGGGGTGGTGACCACCACCGTGGCATGCTGAAATGGTGCTCTGCACCATTGGACTCTAGCTGCAGCTTGGGTCCAGCGAGGGGAGCGTGTCCCAGAGCGCCGCAGAGCATCCTTGACCCCCTCCACGACGCTAGGTAGACTCCAAGACCCCTCTGGGACATGTGGAGCCCGTGCCCACGTGAGCTCCAGAGAGCTCTCGAGCCCTCTCGGCTCCTCCTCTCCACTTAGAGCCTCCCGAGCCTCTTGGCTCCCAGTTAGCTTCTCCTCTCTCTCCCAGCAGCCTCGGAAGCCCCTCCTCTTCTCCCCAAGCTCTCCATTATCTCCTCCCATGCCCCATTTCCACCCCATGGCCGAAGCTCCCTCGGCGGCATCCGCTCGAATCCAAGCACCCCCAGCCTTCCCCTCTCCACCTTGCACCTCCAGGAGCAACCTCCGGGCCTCGCAGCTCCTTTCCCCTCCTTCCTATCCCCTCCAGGCGGTCAGGGCGCAGCTCCCCACGGCAACCATCGCGGCCCTCCACCGCGGCCGTGGGCCAACTGCCCCGAGGCTCCCCTGCTGGCACCAGGCGTGGGCGGTGGCTGCGGTGCGCCCCCCCCGAGCCGCCGGTGCGCTCGCCTAGGCCGGAGCTGGCCGGAGGCACCGGGCCAGTGCGGCTACCCCTCCTCCTCTGCTCCTCCCTGCCCGAGCGGGAGGAAGAAGAAGGGCATGACGAGCGGGGCCCCCTGTCAGCGACTAAAGGGATGGGTCCAGCTGTCTTAAGTGGAGGCAGGTTCCCTGGAGCCGTCTTCCTCGCGTCGAAGGCGTAAACGCTGCAATACGCCTCCCGCGTGGCGCCTCGCTGGTGGCCCGAGCCACTAGGCCGGCCTGGAGGCCTACCAAGCGCCCTATGCGCAGGATAGCCCCCAAAGCTAAGCTTTTCCCTTTTTCATATTTGCTTCAACTCATAAATTCCATTATAAAATCATTCTAACTCCAAATCACTTGGTTCAAATTTCTGCAGGTTCCTAAATTCAAACTCTATCCACCCATGTTCTTTGCACATTTTTCCAAGACATGTTTTTGTGGTGTGTTAATTAAAATCCACATCTGGATATTATTAACCCCATCTTTCAAAAATCCCATAGGCTTCATTTCAACTCCAAATGGAGTGATTCAAACTTCCACAGACTTCTAAAATCCTTCTCTATTTTTAGAACCCTAGTCAACATTTTTGTGTGACTTACTTCTGTTGCAATAAATAAATAGCTCCTATTGCTATTTATTCCTCATTGTAAAATCTCTAGAATATTCATACCATCTCCAAATCCAGTGAAACCACTTCCTAAATATTTCTAAAATCATTCTCTGTTAAATGGGTGCCTCCACTCATTTTTAACAGAATGATTTCAGTTGGCTTATTCAATGGCCACCTATTGCTCCTTTCACCTATTCAAAAATCCTTGATGATTCAAATCTCGTGTGAGAAGCTTTAGGTATTTTTCTTATGACTAGAGAGGTCCAAGAAAAATAAAACATCTATTTATAGAACACTTTTATTCTGCTTGATGTGTGGCTTACTATGGTTGTTTCCGACGATAGTTGATGGTAGACTGAGTACTCGGAGTTGGAGCGGAAGACCTCGAAGACCCCGAGGACTTACGTGAGCAAGGCAAGCAACCCTTTAACCATGACTTAAGCATATGAAATGATGCATGCTAGAATAGCAAGTACTTTTCCCGTTGCATCTGATCACAATGCCGGTTCATCATTGATGTGATGGTACCGAAGGCTTCTTCGAAGCACTTGCATGGTAGTAATGTTATTCACATGGCTCCTCGGAGCACAAACATGATGAGCTGACTCTACTATCTAGACAATTTATAAGATCATTGCATTGAGCTTGACCCTACCCGTGAGGGTCATATTATTACCATGTTGACAAATAAAGATAGAGCATTTTATCATGAGCATGATGATGAGTTAAATAAAGAGTTTACGAAAACCCCGTCGGGTGTCACTAATGCCCGAGGGTGATGATGAGTTGGTGATCACTTGTGGTGTAGTGATGCACCGGTGTTTTTTTGTGAGTATGGTTTCGGAAATGGGATTAGATTTATGATGTGTCGACCGTCCCAACCTTACCAGTACGACCACGATACCCCTTTATGGGATGGGGATTTGTTGATTACTCTGGTCGGTACTAGCAAAGAGCCACATTACTAGTGGCGGGAGTGATCGGTGTCACTCTCGTGATGGGGTCGTGCCAGGTAGGACGACTATGCCATTATTATGAGTTCCAGGCACACCGTTGGTCCGTGCATGGTTGATACAGTCCAGAGTCGGTGCTCGTAAGACGTACAACATGTGGGCTGGGTACCAATCGAGTGGACCTCTTTGTCTAGTATCGTTAGGGGAAAGATGATGATCGGGTACTTACCTCGGGTATATGTGATATACCGCGAGTCGTGGATGACACGGAAGTTTCCCGTTTCTCGTTAGTCCAGCGTACTACCTCTGCAGAGTGTAAACTATTCAAATAGCCGTGTCGACAGTCAAGGACAGTTGGGTGGTGCTGCTTAAACTACGTCCAACGTTTCCACATAAACCAAAAGTGTGTTTGTGTGGTGTTAAAAAGGTGTTGTTATAATCATGATAAAATATGACCAAGTTCGGTGACTTGGTATATAGGGTAAACCCGGATGGTATAGCCCTCACTAATATATTGAGGTTATGACAAGTCCGACGACTTGGCATATAGGGTGAACCCGGTGTGTTCAACCCTTGTCAGATATGTTGATATCTGTAACCTGTTCTTCAAGAGTAATTCTTTAACTTGATGCAAATACACGATCATTACACCCAGATGAGTTACACTATAGATGCATGATATTGTTATCCTTCACTTTCATTGTTCATATCATGGGCTGTTTGCGAGTACATTCAAAGTACTCATTGGCTTGCCACTGGTTATTTCATTGACCAGGTATGAAAGACATGATATGGTGAAGAATAACTCGGTGACGTTCTTGCGAGTTAGGATGCTTCCCAGTCAGAATGTCTGTAGGTTAAGGCTGATGGCATGGGTTCACGCTTTCAACCAATAATTCCGCTATTGGTCTAGTTTGGTGCTTGGCCTTTAAGGCCCTATGTATGTAAGACTCGGCCGAAGTGGTCATTTATTGTATCAAACGGTATGTATGGATGTAAGACTCTATTATTCAGTATCTGTGTTCAGTGAGCATTGATCCTTGGGATCACTGGGCACGGCGATCTCGACTTACCAGTCGGGGTCCCCACAATAAAGCTAAAGTTGATGCTATTGAAAAAATGCCGTGTCCAACATATATTAAAGGTATAAGAAGTTTCCTTGGTCATGCTGGTTTCTATATGAGATTTATTAAACTCTAAAATTTCTAAGCCTCTCACTAATTTTTGCAAAAGGATGTTCCATTCGTTTTTCATGACGATTGTGTAGAAGCATTTGAAATTCTTAAGAAAGCCTTGATCACTACACCTGTTGTTCAACCACGTGAATGGAACCTACCCTTTGAAATTATGTGTGATGCTAGTGATTATGTTGTTGGTGCTGTTCTAGGGCAAAGATTTGATAATATATTAAATGTCATCCATTACTCCAGCAAAACTCTAGATAGTGCTCAAAGAAACTACGCTACCACTGAAAAGGAATTTTTAGCAGTTGTGTTTGCTTGCGATAAGTTGTAACTGTTCACACTGATCATGCTACTATTAGGTACCTTGTGGAAAAGAAAGATTCTAAACCTAGACTTATTAGATGGGCCCTTCTGCTACAAGAATTTGATTTGCATTTTATTGCTAGAAAGGGCGCTGATAACCCTGTAGCAGATAACTTGTCTAGATTAGAGAATGTTCTTGATGACCCACTACCTATTGATGATAGCTTTCCTGATGAACAACTAGCTATTATGAATGCTTCATGCAATGCTCCTTGGTATACTGATTATGATAATTACATTGTTGCTAAATTTATACTGCCTAGTTTCACATACCAACAAAAGAAAAAGTTCTTCTATGATTTAAGACATTACTTTTGGGACGATCCATACCTTTATAAAGAAGGAGTAGATGGTATTATTAGACATTGTGTACCTGATCATGAACAGGGACAAATCCTTGACAAGTGTCACTCCGAGGCCTACGGAGGACACCTTGCGGGAGATAGAACTGCACACAAGGTATTCCAGTTTGGTTTTTATTGGCCTACTCTCTTCAAGGGTGCTCGTAAGTTTGTCTTGTCTTGTGATGCATGTCAAAGATTTGGTAATATTAGTAGACGTCAGGAAATGCCTATGAATTACTCTCTTTTTATAGAACCATTTGATGTTTGGGGTTTTGATTATATGGGACCTTTTCCAAAATCCAATGGGTATACTCACATTCTAGTTGTTGTTGATTATGTTACTAAGTGGGTAGAAGCTATTCCAACTAGTAGTGTTGATCATAAAACTTCTATTAAAATGTTGAAAGAAGTTATTTTCCCTAGATTTGGAGTCCCTAGATATTTAATGACTCATGGTGGTTCACACTTTATTCATGGTGCTTTTAGTAAACTGCTTGCTAGGTATGATGTTAATCATAGAATTGCATCTCCTTATCATCCTGAGTCTAGTGGGCAAGTAGAATTGAACAATAGAGAAATAAAATTGATCTTGCAAAAGACCGTTAATAGATCTAGAAAGAATTGGTCTAAGAAACTTGATGATGCACTATGGGCTTATAGAACCGCTTACAAAAACCCTATGGGTATGTCTCCTTATAAAATGGTTTATGGTAAAGCATGTCACTTACCTCTAAAGCTAGAACATAAAGCCTATTGGGCAATTAAAGAGCTTAACTATGATTTCAAACTTGCTGGTGAAAACAGGTTATTTGACATTAGCTCACTTAATGAATGGAGAACCCAGGCCTATGAGAACGCCAAGTTGTTTAAAGAAAAGGTTAAGAGATGGCATGATAGAAGGATAAAAAAGCGTGAATTCAATGCAGGTGATCATGTCTTGCTATACAACTCTCTTTTAAGATTTTTTGAAGGAAAACTTCTCTCTAAATGGGAAGGGCCTCACATTATTGAGGCATATGTCATTCCTCTGCCATCAAGATCAACAATGCCGAAGGCACAAATCCAAAGGTGGTAAATGGGCAAAGAATCAAACATTATATCTCACGTACCCCCATAAATGTTGAAACTAATATTATCAATACCATAACTCCGGAAGAGTACATTAGGGAGACCTATCAGAACGTCTCGGACCCCGAAAAGGAACAGGTATGTGCTACAGTAAGCAAACCGACTCCAAAACGTTTTCAATGGCAATTTTTATCTGTTTTGGAATATATAAAAAATTAAGAAAATTTAAAGCAGTCCGAAGCGTGCACGAGGAGGCGACAAGCCAGGGGGCGCGGCCTACCCCCTGGCCGTTCCCTGCAGTCTTGTGGCACCCTGTGCACCCTCTGGACTCTGTTTTCTTGTGGAATACTCCTTCAGGTTAGCCAAAATTCATCATATAATCTCTCGACAATATCTCCTGTTTTTGTTTTGAGCTGTTTCTGCAGAAGATTTAGAGTAAGATGTCGTCCCAAGATTCCAATGGGGAGAGCTATGTATCACATTATCTTGCCAATCCCAAACTCTACGGGGACGTAGATCGCTATGGATTATGCTCGGAGGAGGAACGGGAGATATGCAAGTATGCGGAAGAAAGCTTGGACGAAGGGGAGATTCCCTTGCCTCGACCCGAAGATATGCATGTGGAGTTCAAGAAGTCGAGCCTCCCAAATACAAGGAGAAAACCCAAGGTGTTATTTATCCCTTCTCGTTTTCTTTAGGAGAGCCAGGGTGAATTATGTCAAAGGATATTGAGGCTCGAGCTAGAAGTAGACGATCTGAGGGAACAAAAATTCATGCTGAAGTGGAAATTCGATAAGCTTTCAACCTCACTAGCAACTCCAACACCACCACCTCTGAAGAAAGACAACTGAACACATGGGTATGGGCACTCCCCTTAGCTTGTGCCAAGCTTGGGGGAGGTGCCCCGGTATCGTATCACCATCACACCTTTTTACTTTTTTTTGTTTTCTTTTTTCTAGTAGAATGAAGTTTTAGTTTGATCTAGTTTTAAGTTTTATCTTGATCTAGTAGAATGAAGTTTTAGTTTGATCTAGTTTTAAGTTTTTATTTTTGTCCCCCTATGTAGCAAGTCCGAAAGTTATATAATAAAGAGTAGTTTTGAGTTGAGGGCTTTGCTTGCTTGCTATGATCTAGAGAAAGAAATAGAAAGAAGTATAGAATAAAAGCAAAAGAACATACATGATGATCATATGGGGAGTGATGACTTCACATATAAAAAGTATGTTGATTGAAATTTGTTGTGAGTTGACAAACAAAGCTATTGGTCATTGTTGCAATTAAAAGGAAGTAATAAAGAAAGAGAGGTGCACATATAAATATATTATCTTAGTCATCTTTTATGATCATGAACACTCATTAAAATATTATATGCTAAAAGGTTGGTGTTGGACAAGGAAGACAACATAATGAGTTATGTTTGCTTATTTCTGAATAGAAGTTATATGGTTGTAGATCCTTCAACATGTGTCGCATGCTTCCACCTTATATTAGCCAAAAGAAACTCCTGCACCAAATAGAGATACTACTTGTGCATCCAAACACCTTTAACCCAGTTTTGCCTTGAGAGTCCACCATACCAACCTAAGGATTGAGTAGATCCTTCTAGTAAGTTGTCATTGGTGCAAGCAATAAAATTGCTCTTTAAATATGTGTGGTTTATTAGTGCGAGGAAAATAAACTTTATACGAACTTGTGATATAGAAGAAGTAAAAGCAACGGACTGCATAATAAAGTTCTGTATCACAAGGGGCAATATAAAGTGACGTTCTTTTGCAATAAGAGATTGTGCATCCAACTATAAAAGCGCATGGCAACCTCAGCTTCCCTCTACGAAGGGCCTATATGTTACTTTTACTTTCTAGTACTTACCTTTATGCAAGAGTCATGGTGATCTTCACCATTTCCTTTATTTCACATTTATCTTTTGGCAAGCGTCATGTTATGGGGAATGATCTAGAAAAATATATCCACTCGGATGTGGGTGATCATGAGTTATTATTGTTGACATTACCCTTGAGGTAAATGGTTGGGAGGAAAAAATATAAGCCCCTATATTTCTCTGTGTTCGATTGAAGCTTTGACCTCATAGGTACCACGTGAGTGTTAGCAATTATGAAAGACCATAAGATGATTGAGTATGTCGATTTGCTTTACAAGCTCTTATATTGACTCTTTCCTACGTTGCGATAAATTGGAATTGCCTCAATGACTGAAACCATAGTTTGTTAGTTCTCAATAGAGTTCTTGATGCATATTTTGCCTTGTGAATGAATTGTTACTCTAGTATAAGATATTCTATGTCAATATGTGTTGTTGTTCTAAAGATAATCATGATGCCCTCATGTCCGTATTTTATTTTATTGACACCTCTATCTCCAAACATGTGGGCATATTTATTGATCTCGGCTTTCCCTTGAGGACAAGCGACATTTAAGCTTGGGGGAGTTGATAAGTCCATTTTGCATCATGCTTTTATATCAATATTAATTGCATTATGGGATGTTATTACACATTATGGTACAATACTTATGGCTTTTCTCTCTTATTTTACAATATTTACATGAAGAGGGAGAATGCCTACAGCTGGAACTCTGGACTTGAAAATGAGCAAATCTGAGAGACCTATTCTGCACAGCTCCAAAAGTCCTGAAAAGTTATAGAGAATTGTTTTCAAATATATAAAAAATAATGTGCGAAATAAGTACCGGAGGGGACCCACCAGGTGGCCACAAGCCAGGGGCGCGACCTACACCCCTGGCCGCACCCTGCAGGCTTGTGGGGCCCCTGGAAGGCCTCCGGTGCCCATATTCTCCTATATGAAGGTTTTTGACCTGGAAAAAAATCATATCAGAGCTTTCGGGACGTGACGCCGCCGTCTCGAGGCGGAACTTCGACATAACCAATTTAGAGCTCCGACGAAGCTATTCCGTCGGGGAACCTTCCCTCCCGAAAGGGGAAATCGAAGCAATCATCATCACCAACGATCCTATCATCAAGAGGGGGTCAATATCCATCAACATATTCATCAACACCATCTCCTCTCCAAACCCTAGTTCATCTGTTGTATCCGATCTTTGTGTCAAAACCTCAGATTGGTACCTGTGGGTTGCTAGTAGTGTTGATTACTCCTTGTGGTTGATGCTAGTTGGTTTATTTGTTGGAAGGTCATATGTTCAGATCCTTAATGATTATTAATACTCCTCTGATCATGAATATGAATATGCTTTGTGAGTAGTTACGTTTGTTCCTGAGGACATGGGATAAGTCTTGTTATAAGTAATCATGTGAATTTGGTATTCGTTCGATATTTTGATAAGTTATATGTTGTCTCTCCTCTAGTGGTGTCATGTGAACGTCGACTACATGACACTTCACAATTATTTTGGCTTAGAGGAAGGCATTGGAAAGTAATAAGTAGATGATGGGTTGCTAGAGTGACAGAAGCTTAAACCCTAGTTTATGCGTTGCTTCGTAAGGGCCTGATTTGGATACATATGTTTAATGATATGGTTATATTTATCTTAATTCCTATTTCATAGTTGCGGATTCTTTCCAAAGAAGTTAATCATAAGTGGGAGGTTTGTCCAAGTAAGGGCAGCACCCAAGCACCGGTCCACCCACATATCAAATTATCAAAGTAACGAACGTGAATCATATGAGCATGATGAAAACTAGCTTGACATAAATTCCCATGTGTCCTCGGGAGCGCTTTTCTTTATATGAGAGTTTGTCTAGGCTTGTCATTTGCTACAAAAAGGATTAGGCGAGCTTGTTGCACCTTAGTTACAATTTTTACTTGTTACCCGTTAATAATTACCTTATCACAAAACTATCTGTTACCGATAATTTCAGTTTGAAGAGAATACCTTACTCAAAACCGCTTGCCATTTCCTTCTACTCCTCATTGGGTTCGACACTCTCACTTATCGAAAGGAATATGATAGATCCCCTACACTCGTGGGTCATTAGCAGCTTCGGAGTCCTCGGGGCCAGGTGAGCACGGGAATGGGCTCATGGCACCTCCGCCTACCTAACGGGGGTCGAGCGGTCGACGGAGATTGCCTGAGTGGCCAGCGATGACGAAGCCATGGAGGAAACCTTTTGGGAGGGTGCTGGAAATGGTGTTCTGAACAGGGAGAAGGACGGGGGCGTGGTGGAGAAGTCTCAGGAGGTCTTTGCGGTCAAGGGGAGGTGGAAGGAGCTCGGGTGCGTGCGTGTATCCCGAGACCAACGGAGCCCTGACACGGCGGCGCCTCGGTCGATCTCGAGTACCGGGGCTCTCTTAGCTCGAGGGGGTGCTAGGGGTAGTTGATTGGAGTGGAGAGAAAGGTTCTGGTGGTGTGAAGGAGTGAGGGGGGGTTATATAGGCGAGCAACGAGTCACCGAACGGTGTGCGTCAGTGGTTTTGCTGCGGCGACAGGAGAGGGAGAGAGGGCTCGATCGCAAAACCATGGTATTCCAGACACGATTTAGGACCGCGCGACATCTTCAGGAGGAGCGAGGGCAACCTCTTGGTGCGTTGAGGTGGCGAGGTCCTTCTGGCCACTTCGACCACGCGCGGGCATGCGTCGCCAGGGGCAGAGGAGAGGGGAAGAAGAGGGGCCCGACGCTACCCTGGACTAGGTCGTTTGTGCGGTCAAAGAGGGGCAACGGGTGGATGCGAGAACCGACCGGTGCTGGTCCCCTGGGGCTCGGGTGCGCCTTGTAGCACATCCAGACCGTAGCTTTGGCATGCCACATCATGCTGGTACGCTCTGGCGCATCTTTTCTGTGCCTGGCGTGTCTGGGAGATGGGGTAGATGCCCCTTAGATGCTAGGAACCGAGAAGAATCAAACTGGCCAAGGGGAGAGAGTTAAAGTGGTGATGCCAGCCTTGATGCAGGAGCTAAAATGGAGACTTTGGCTCCCTGTCATTGAACTAGTATTGGGCCTCTCGTGTGCAGTTGAGGAGGGGCACAAGCCATCTGTGACATGAGTTTGGAGTGAATGGAGTAAGTGTGGTGGTTGCTAGATGTTGTTTTACAAATCTGGCATAAGGTGTTTGATGCATGTTTTGGGAAGTTAACCTCCTCCAAATGCATTGAAAGTTAAGATGATTTGGTTTTAGGTATAATTAGGAGCTCTACCAAATTTGAGCTCCATTGGACAAGTTTGACAATGCAAACATGAAAATACCCACAAATGGGCAGATCTGCATTCTTGTGGTAAGATGTGAGTAAATCAATTCCCACAAATCCAAATCTTGGCATGATCTCCTTATTTGGGGTATTGAGTATTCCTGCAAAGTCTGGGTTCAAATGGACAAACTTTGTAATGTAGAGTTGCTCCAACTTAATGTAGAGGTTCTCCATTGGACAAGTTTGACAATGCAAACTTGAAAATACCCACAAATGGGAAGATATGCATTCTTGTGAGAAGATGTGAGCAAATCAATTCCCTCAAATCCAAATCTTAGCCTGATCTCCTTATTTGGGGTATTGAGCATTCCTGCAAAGTTTGGGACCAAATGGACAAACTTTGTAATGTAGAGTGGCTCCAACTTAATTCTGGACAAAGAGGGTTTCCGAAATATTTGGTGAATAAAATCACCATGGATGGAGGTGAAACTTGGCATGAACACCAAATATAGCATGTGGAACATGCTAAATTGTTTTTGGGTATTTATTGAGAATATTTCCTTTGGAAATACTTCAAAAGAACAAAACAAACAGAATTTGTTTTCAAAGGTTTGCACAATTATTTTGAATAGGACTAGGGGTTGAAACTCTTATGTATGGAAAATAATTGTCCTCTGAGTATTCCCAAGTTTTCCCAGATTTTTCTAAGGTAGTAAAATAACTTACCACCTAGAAATACCATATCTGGCCTTAGAAAAGGACATATAAATAAAATAGGAAAATGACTTTAAAAATAATCATTTGATGGTTTTGAAGAGTTATATTAACATTAGAATCAAAATAAAGTCTTTGTGTGAAGGCACTCCCTTCAGGGACTTGGAGTGCAAACCCCAAAGCAAGGTTTTGGCTTACCAAAATTATTAAAAGGGATTTTTGTGGAAATAATACTTTATAAAAACTCTTTTTACAAGTCTACTAACAAGCACACATACAAACAATGACAATCAATACACTCGTAGCATTTAATTAAAAAGTTTTAATTTATACCAAATTTTGAAAGAGAGACAACAAAGACTGAGTGATGTGAAAACAGGGTGTGACAGACCTATCCCCCTTACAAGAATCTCGTCCCCGAGATTCCTAAGCTAGGTGCTAAAAAGGTACGAAAACTCGGATCAAAGATAGTCTTCACATCCCCATGTTGCCTCCGCCTCGGTGTGGTTGCTCCACTGGACCTTGAAGTACTTGATGGTACGGCTTCAGGTACAATGCTCGACTCATCCAGAATGCGGATCGGTCTCTTACGATAAGTGAGGTCCGTCTGAAGATCAATCGCTTGATGACCGATGTCCTTATAAAGTTCTGGACGACTTGTCGCTTGAAAGCACTCCCGGAGTTGTGACACGTGGAAGACCTTGTGCACACCCGAAAGTTTTGGAGGTAGCTCCAACTGGTAAGCAACTTCTCCACGCGTGGAAGTGTTCTTAAAAGGTCCAATGTACCTTGGAGCAAGCTTCCCCTTAAAGTGGGAACGCTTTGTCCCCTTGAGAGGCGTGACGCGGAGGTACAAGTGATCTCCAAGGTTGAGCTCCACTTCTCGGTGGTGTGAATCCGCGTAGCTCTTTTGTCGCGACTTGGCAGCCTTTAGGTGCTTCCTGACGAGTTGCACCTTCTCCTCAGCTTCACGGAGAATGTCTAGCCCGAAAATCAATCCTTCACCAGTCTCGTACCAGTTGAGGGGGTTGTGGCACTTACGTCAGTACAATACCTGAAATGGAGCCATATGGAGACTAGACTGATAGTTGTTGTTGTAAGTGAACTTAGCAAAAGGCAGACAGTCTTCCCATTTGGTTCCATGTGCCAAGACACAAGAACACATCATATCCTGAAGTATCTGATTTACTCGTTCCGTCTGCCCGCCGGTCTGTGGGTGGAAGGCGATGCTAAAGGAGAGATTGGTTCCCAAGTCCTCTTGAAACTGCTTCCATAATCTCGAAGTGAATTGGGTGCCTCGGTCGGACACAGTCTCCTTGGGAACTCCGTGAAGGCTCAC
The DNA here is from genome assembly GCF_904849725.1 of Hordeum vulgare subsp. vulgare. Taxonomy (NCBI): domain Eukaryota; kingdom Viridiplantae; phylum Streptophyta; class Magnoliopsida; order Poales; family Poaceae; genus Hordeum; species Hordeum vulgare. The sequence continues at coordinate 112,941,307 of NC_058522.1, read as the reverse complement.
AATACGCTCAATATAGAGACTGGCCAACTTGTTTCCCTCATATTTGGTACTGACGGGAATGAAGTGGGCCACTTTGGTTAGATGGTCGACGATGACCCATATGGAGTCATGTCCCCTACCTGAATTAGGCAGACCGGTGATGAAGTCCATACCGACTTTACCCCACTTCCATTCAGGCACGTGGAGAGGTTGTAGCAGCCCAGCAGGTCGCTCGTCCTCAGCTTTGACTCGCTGGCATACGTCGCACTTGGCGACATATGAAGCTATTTCCCTCTTCATGCCATGCCACCATTATATTTCTCTGAGGTCTTGATACATCTTGGTCCCACCAGGGTGAATTGAGTATGGGGTGTCATGGGATTCTTGCAAGATTAGGTTCTTGAGGTCAGCCTTAGTGGGTACACATATGCGATTCCCAAACCACACAACTCCATGTTCATCCACTGAGAACCCTAGGGCCTTGCCTTCCTTGATCTTCCACTTAATGCCTTCAATGCTCTCGTGTCCCTTCCGGGCTTCTTTAATGTCATCGATCAGCATGGGTTTGGCTTCGAGGTTCGCCAGGAATCCTTGTTCGACTAGCTCCAACCCGAAGCTTTCCAGCTCCTCATATAGAGTGGGTAGCCTTTACTTGATCATGGAATTCAAGGTGCAAGCCTTTCGGCTCGAGGCGTCTGCTACCACGTTGGCCTTACCGGGATGATATTGAATGCTGAGGTCGTAGTCTTTAATCAACTCCAACCATCTTCGTTGCCTCATATTTAATTGCTTCTAGGTAAAAATATACTTCGGACTCTTGTGGTCGGTGTATATTTTGCATCGCTTCCCCAAAAGGTAATGCCACTATGTCTTCAAGGCATGAAATACAACCGCCAACTCGAGGTCGTGCGTGGGTAGTTCTCCTCATGAGGGCGCAGTTGCCATGACAGCTAAGCCACGAGCCTGCCGTCTTGCATTAAAACGCCATCGAGCCCGATTCTTGATGCATCGCAGTATATCACAAACTCTTTGTTGATATTTAGAGTGGCTAGTACTGGGGCGGTGGTTAACCTCTTCTTTAGTTCTTGGAAACTTTCTTCGCACTCCAGCGTCCATTTGAACTTTTTTACCTTCTCCAGGAGCTGAGTTATTGCTCGAGCGATGCGTGAGAATCCTTCTATGAACTTGCGTTAATATCCCGCGAGTCTGAGGAAGCTTCTAACTTCCTTCACGTCAATTGGCGACTCCCAGTTTGTTACCGTAGTAATATTGTCGAGATCGAGTGCCAATCCATCTGTTGTCATGGTATGACCCAAGAATCCAACTTCGTGTAGCCAAAATTCACACTTGCTGGATTTGGCATAAAGTTGATGCTCTCAAAGTTTTTCCAACACCATCCTCAAGTGTTGCTCATGCTCTTCTTCGGACTTGGAGAAGATGAGTATGTCATCGATGAAGACGATGACAAACTTGTCCAGGTATTCCATGAAGACTTTGTTCATGAGGTACATGAAGTAGGCTGGGGCATTGGTCAACCCAAATGAAATGACGGTGCACTTGTACATGCCATACTTGGTCACGAATGTCGTATTTCATATGTCTTCAGGCCGAATCTTTAGTTGGTAGTACCCAGATGTGAGATCGATCTTGGAGAATACCTTGGCACCATTTAATTGGTCGAACATGCCTTCAATCTTGGGGAGTGGATACTTGTTATTTATCGTGACTTCATTTAGGGAATGGTAATCAACGCACAGCCTGATAGTCCCATCCTTCTTGGACACGAATAGAACAGGTGATCCCCAAGGTGAGGCACTAGGGCGAATAAATCCCTTCCTAAGCTGCTTGGCTAGTTGCTTCTTTAGTTCTACCAGTTCCTCGGATCCCATCCTATAGGGCTTATTATAGATAGGCCTTCACCCGGGCATGAGCTCAATGATGAACTCAATGTCTCGATCAGGAGGCATCCCGGGCAGTTCATCGGGAAAGACGTCCGTATATTCACATACCACTCGCACTTGATCCAACTCTTTTCCCGAAAGGCAGTTAACCTGAGGAACTTGAGCATAGGTACTCTCAGGAACATATTTGACCTTGATTCCTTGGTTACTGGTCATGGTGACAGCCCTATTGGCGCAATCCAGTATGATGTGGTGCTTGGACAACCACTCCATACCAAGGATCACGTCCAAGCCTTGCGACTTAAGGGCGATGAGATCTGCTACGAAGTCTACTCCGTTAATGCTGACCCTTACTCCCCTACATCCTATGTTGGTCCTCAATACTGCACCCGAGGTCTGTACCGCCATTCGAACCTTTAGGAATGTAGGTTTCAAGCCACTCTTTGTAGCAAACTTTTGGGTGACAAAAGAATGCGAAGCACCGTAATAAAAAAATACTGTTGCTGGAGTGGAGTTGACGAGGAACGTACCCAGCATGCAGTCCGGGTCTTCCTGGGCTTCCTTTGCGGAGATGTGGTTTACACGTCCCCTGTTGTGGTATTGCTTGTTACGGGAAGCCTAATTTTTGTTTGGTGCTCCATGTCCTTGTCCTTGATTTGGCGCATTGGGGCACGGTGCATCACACTTCTTGTTGGGGTATTGCATGGACTAGTGTCTAGGTTGTCCACACCCGAAGCAAGTGATCTGCCCAGGGATGTTGGGGCTGCCCCCATTGTTGTTGGGCGGGTTGAACACCGGCTTGGGGTTGCATACTACTTAGGCTGAAAGCTTGGGTGAGGTGCAGGGGTCTTGTACTGCTGTTGCTGATAGTTAGGCATTGTCGGGGCTGTCTGCCATGGACGAGCCTTCTCGTTGCTGGAACCACCATTGCCCATCAGCTTGCGTTTGCGAGTATTATCCATAGCGCGACGCTTGCCTTCAAGCATGAGAGCCTTGTTCACCAGATCACAGAAGGTCCATCAGACACACACAACAAGCTGATACTATAGCGACTCCTGAAGCCCTTCCATGAAGTGTTCCACCTTGGCGGCTTCAATGCTGACATCATCAGGCGCATACCTCGACAAGAGGTTAAACTTTTGTAGGTACTCCTTGACTGTGCCACTGCCTTGCTTCAGTGCACGGAACTCCCGCTTCTTTATAGCCATCATTCCCGGGGGAATGTGAGAAGCACAGAACCCGTCCTTGAAGACAGCCCAAGCGATAACCTGCACGCATTGCATGATTTGGAACCCGTCCCACCAAGCCCTGGCAGTGCCCCTGAGATAGTGAGAGGCATAGAAAACCTTTTCACGATCGTCGGTGCACTTAACCAGCGCGAGAAGGTCTTCAATGGTGCAGATCCAGTCATCGACATCTAGGGGCTCAGTTATCTCAGTGAATATTCGAGGCGTAGTCCTCATGAACTCTGACAGAGTGGAGCGACCATTGCCATTTCTGCCCTACGGCGGGTTGTTCACTAAGGCCTCAACTATCTGCTGGATAGCGTCATTGTTGGCTTGGTGTTCCTCTCAGAGAGCCTGGAGGAACTGAGCCACAGTCAGGTTCTCAGCAAGAGGCGGTGGCAGGGGAATGTCGCCTTGCGGCTGCTCCTGGTGAACTCCAGCTTGTGCCGACCCACCGACTCTTGGTTGCTGCCTAGATTCGCTAGTGCTGCATTGGCAGAAGGTACTCGTGTGAGTAGCAGTCACCATCCTGTTCGGAGCAGTCAGGTCAATATCCCAAAATGGTCAAGAGGAAAGCATAAGGGAGAAACGTGCCTACATAAGGGGGGTTTGGTATGGTGCAAGTGTGTCAGACAAGAAGGGTCGAAGATCTCTTATGCAGATACATTAATTAGGATAAGCGATGTAGCCACTTACATGTTTCCTAGGGCAAAAGCACGGCTTGCATCGAGACACAAACAGAAATCACACACTACACGCATACATGGTTTCATGTGAACCGTTACATGGATTGAACTTCGCATGGGGACTTCTAGCTTGCCCTAAGACGTCCATCCTATGCGGCGGATTGCTTGGTCTCATAATCGCGCTCCTTGGGGTATTCCTTTGTGTCTTCATCTATGCAAGCATCACCTCCCGTCATGGGTGTGGGGGATGGAAGAAATCCATGACGACAATGCTTCATCGAAGAAGCGGTGAGGAGTTATGTATATATACTCCTCAGCGGTCATGCGGCGACTCCGAATGGGGGTGACCTTGTGTGATGGTATTCCTCCTCTGTGTGCGACAGCAGGCTGTCCTCCGAGTGCTCCTTCTTTCTTGAACTTGGTTGCCTTCATCTTTTCTTGGCGGAGTAGTTCTTGGACACGATGGAGTTCTTCGCGTAGCCTTACTAACTCCTTGATCAAGTTGTGAACCAGGCTATCGGCACAAAGGCTGAAGTAGGTCTGAAACCTGAGTGGCGTCCCTCCCTCCAGGGATTGGTTTAGCGTCCAACTCCCGCGAGCCTCATCCTTAACAAAAGGCAGGTAATGGGTAGCCGGCTCATCAGCCATCTTTGGAAGGAAGTCGCGGATGTGAACGGGCGCCTCTCGTGTTGTCATCTCAACTGCCAATATAAGAGTCTCCATCTGTGGCCCTTCAAAGAACCAACTCGTTGGAGAGTCATTTGCCTTCACAATCACGTCCACGTGATATTTCTTTGTGCTGGCATTGACCCAGTGCTTGTGGTAGAGGTAAACAGGTGTTCGACGTACTTGACACTTTTCCAGCCTGTCCCATAGAAGTAGGGGAAAGCCGGTTTCTAGGAGTGTCTCGCGTACGACGGCCATCTACAAGGTTTTAGGAGAGTGGTCAGAAAGTTGTGAATGGTATAGAAAGGTAGTAAGGGTGTGTAAAGCCCCAGTGTAAGGACTGAGTGTACTATTCGTCCCGGCTAACGTCCATGCTACCTAAGGCTTCCTATAGTCAGGATGGTTGTCATACCAACTCTGTCGGGACCCCGACTTACGAGTCGAGATCATCGAATGAATGTGTATAGTGATCCCAGAGATCAATGCTCACTAAACACACAAATACTGAATAACAAGAGTCTTACGTCCATGATTAACGTGTGATACAAATAAGGACCATTATGGTCAAGTCTTACATAGATACGGCCATGAAGGCCAGTCACACCAATTGAACTACTAGCGAAAATCTTGGTAGTAAACGTGAACTCGTGGCATCAGCCTTAACCAACAGGCATTCTGACTAGGAAGCGTCCAAGTTCGCGTGTCCTTCTCCGATGATGAATTCTTCTCCATATTCTGGTTCCTCCATGTCTGGTCAATAAAATAACCAGTGGCAAGCCAATGAGTACTTCAAATGTACTCGCAAACATCCCATGATGCGGATTATGCAATTGAGTGAACTATGAAGTGTAATGCAGCCTTTGCGAAAAGTAGGTTTTATAAATGCATAAACATGGTCAGGTATTTAGTCATGCATCGACAAGTAAATAGTAACTATAAAAACAGGTTACAGATATCAATATAAATACTCCGAGGATTGAACACCTTATGTTCATCCTCCATGTCAAGTCATCAAACTTGACCAAGTAATCACTTTCTCATGTAACTCCTCTATACACACGCACACTTGGTTTGTGCGGAAATGACTGGACGTAGTCTAAGCAGGCTTAGCCAAGTATCCTTGATCGTGTACACGACTATTCAAATAGTTTTACACTCTGCAGAGGTCGTACGTTGTACCCCACGAGATCAGGGAAACTTCCGTGCCAACCATGACTCGCGGTATATAACATACCCGAGGTAAGTACCCGATCATTGCCTTTCCCCTGTCGACACTAGACAAAGAGTCCACTCGATTGGTACCCATCCCACATGATGTACGTCTTACGAGAACCAACTCTAGATCGTATCATCCATGCAGGGACCAACGATGTGCCCGGAACATGTAAAAACAAAATAGTCGTCCTACCTGGCACGACCCCGTCATGAGAGTGACCATATCACTCCCACTACTAGTAATGCGGGCTCTTTGCTAGCACGACTAGAGTAATCAACAAATCCCCGTCCCATAAAAGGGTATCATGGTCGCACATGTAAGGATGGGATGGTCAGCAAATCTCAAATCCAATCCCATTTCTGAAACCACTCACACAAAACCTTTCCGGTACACCACTTCTTTCCCAAGTGGTCATCTAGGTTAACTCCATCACCCTCGGGCATTAGTGGCATCCGACGGGGTTTTCGTAAAACGTTTGATATCACCTCGGTGTTACCATCTGTTGGAATTATGCCCTAGAGGCAATAATAAATATAGTTATTATTATAATTCCTGTATCAAGATAATCGTTTATTATCCATGCTATAATTATATTGATTGAAGACTTATATACATGTGTGGATACATAGACAAAACACTGTCCCTAGCAAGCCTCTAGTTGGCTAGCCAGTTGATCAAAGATAGTCAGGGTCTTCTGACTATGTACAAGGTGTTGTTGCTTGATAACTGGATCACGTCATTAGGAGAATCACGTGATGGACTAGACCCAAACTAATAGACGTAGCATGTAGATCGTGTCATTTTGTTGCTACTGTTTTCTGCGTGTCAAGTATTTGTTCCTATGACCATGAGATCGTATAACTCACTCACACCGGAGGAATGCTTTGTGTGTATCAAACGTCGCAACGTAACTGGGTGACTATAAAGATGCTCTACAGGTATCTCCGAAGGTGTTCGTTGAGTTAGTATGGATCGAGACTGGGATTTGTCACTCTGTATGACGGAGAGGTATCTTGGGGCCCACTCGGTAATACAACATCACACACAAGCCTTGCAAGCAATGTAACTTAGTGTAAGTTGCGGGATCTTGTATTACGGAACGGGTAAAGAGACTTGCCGGTAAACGAGATTGAAATAGGTATGCGGATATTGACGATCGAATCTCAGGAAAGTAACATACCGAAGGACAAAGGGAATGACATACGGGATTATATGAATCCCTAGCACTGAGGTTCAAACGATAAGATCTTCGTAGAATATGTGGGATCCAATATGGGCTCCAGGTCCCGCTATTGGATATTGACCGAGGAGTCACTCGGGTCATGTCTACATAGTTCTCGAACCCGCAGGGTCTGCACACTTAAGGTTCGACGTTGTTTTATGCGTATTTGAGTTATATGGTTGGTTACCGAATGTTGTTCGGAGTCCCGAATGAGATCACGGTCGTCACGAGGGTTTCCGGAATGGTCCGGAAACGAAGATTGATATATAGGATGACCTCATTTGATTACCGGAAGGTTTTCGGAGTTACCGGGAATGTACCGGGAATGACGAATGGGTTCCGGGTGTTCACCGGGGGGGGGGGGGGCAGCCCACCCCGGGGAAGCCCATAGGCCTTGGGGGTGGCGCACCAGCCCTTGGTGGGCTGGTGGGACAGCCCAAGAAGGCCCTATGCGCCATAGATAGAAAACCAAAGAGAAAAGAAAAAAAAGGAGGTGGGAAGGAAGATAAGGACTCCACCTTCCAATCCTAGTTGGACTAGGATTGGAGGAGGACTCCTCCTCCCTTGGTGGCGCAGCCCTTGGGGCTCCTTGAGCCTCAAGGCAAGCCTCCCCTCCCCTCCTCCTATATATATGGAGCTATTAGGGCTGATTTGAGACGACTTTTGCCACGGCAGCCCGACCACATACCTCCACGGTTTTACCTCTAGATCGCATTTTTGCGGAGCTCGGGCGGAGCCCTGCTGAGATTAGATCACCACCAACCTCCGGATCGCTGTCACGCTGCCGGAGAACTCATCTACCTCTCCGTCTCTCTTGCTGGATCAAGAAGGCCGAGATCATCGTTGAGCTGTACGTGTGTTGAACGCGGAGGTGCCATCCGTTCGGCACTAGATCGTGGGACGGATCGCGGGACGGTTCACGGGGCGGATCGAGGGATGTGAGGACGTTCCACTACATCAACCTCGTTTCTTAACGCTTCAGCTGTGCGATCTACAAGGGTACATAGATCAGAAATCCCCTCTCGTAGATGGACATCACCATGATAGGTCTTCGTGCGCGTAGGAATTTTTTGTTTCCCATGCGACGTTCCCCAACAGTGGCATCATGACCTAGGTTCATGCGTAGATGTCTTCTTGAGTGGAACACAAAAGTTTTTGTGGGCGGTGATGTGCGTTTTGCTGCCCTCCTTAATCTTTTCTTGATCCCGCGGTATTGTTGGATCGAAGCGGCTCGGACCGACATTACTCGTACGCTTACAAGAGACTGGTTTCATCGCTACGAGTAACTCCGTTGCTCAAAGATGACCGGCGAGTGTCGGTTTCTCCAACTTTAGTTGAATCGGATTTGACCGAGGAGGTCCTTGGATAAGGTTAAATAGCAATTCATATATCTCCGTTGTGGTGTTTGCGTAAGTAAGATGCGATCCTACTAGATACCCATGGTCACCACGTAAAACATGCAACAACAAATTAGAGGATGTCTAACTTGTTTTTGCAGGGTATGCTTATGATGTGATATGGCCAACGATGTGATGTAATATATTGGATATATGAGATGATCATGTTGTAATAGATAATATCGACTTGCACGTCGATGGTACGACGACCGACAGGAGCCATAGGGTTGTCTTTAAACTAACATTTGTGCTTGCAGATGTGTTTACTATTTTGCTAGGATGTAGCTTTAGTAGTAATAGCATGAGTAGCACGACAACCCCGATGGCGACACGTTTATGGAGATCATGGTGTGGCGCCAGTGACAAGAAGATCGTGCCGGTGCTTTGGTGATGGAGATCAAGGAGCACATGATGATGGCCATATCATGTCACTTATGAATTGCATGTGATGTTAATCCTTTTATGCACCTTATTTTGCTAAGAACGACGGTAGCATTATGAGGTGATCTCTCACTAAAATTTCAAGACGAAATTGTGTTCTCCCCGACTGTGCACCATTGCTACAGTTCGCCGTTTCGAGACACCACGTGATGATCGGGTGTGATAGACTCAACGTTCACATACAACGGGTGCAAAACAGTTGCACACGCGGAACACTCGGGTTAAGCTTGATGAGCCTAGCATGTGCAGACATGGCCTGGAACACATGAGACCGAAAGGTCGATCATGAATCATATAGTTGATATGATTAGCATAGGGATGCTTACCACTGAAACTATACTCAACTCACGTGATGATCGGACTTGAGCTAGTGTAAGTGGGTCATGAACCACTCAAATGACTAGAGAGATGTATTTTTTAGTGGGAGTTTTAGCAAATAAATTGATTAAGTTAAACTCTAATTATCTTGAACATAGTCTAAGTCCACTTTGAATATATTTGTGTTGTAGATCATGGCTCACGCGACAGTCACCTTGAATTTTAATACGTTCCTAGAGAAAGCTAAGTTGAAAGATGATGGAAGCAACTTTGTAGACTGGGCTCGTAATCTTAAGTTGATCCTACAAGCTGGGAAGAAGGATTATGTCCTTAATGCTGCGCTAGGAGATGAACCACCCGCTACGGCTGACCAAGATGTTAAGAACGCTTGGTTAACACATAAGGAGGACTACTCAGTAGTTCAATGTGCAGTCTTGTATGGCTTAGAGCCGGGACTTCAATGTCGCTTTGAACGTCATGGAGCATATGAGATGTTCCAGGAGTTGAAGTTTATCTTTCAGAAGAACGACCGGATCGAGAGGTATGAGACCTCCGATAAATTCTATGCTTGCAAGATGGAGGAGAATTCGTTTGTCAGTGAACATGTGCTCAAAATGTCTGGGTACTCAAACCGTCTAGCTGAGCTGGGGATTGAACTCCCACAAGAGGCTATCACTGACAGAATTCTTCAATCGTTGCCGCCAAGCTATAAGGGCTTTGTGTTGAACTACAACATGCAAGGGATGAACAAGTCACCCGGCGAGTTGTTTGCGATGCTGAAAGTCGCAGAGTCTGAACTCCGTAAAGAGCATCAAGTGTTGATGGTGAATAAGACCACTAGTTTCAAGAGAAACGACAAAGGGAAGAAGGGTAATTCAAAGAAGAGCGGCAAGCCTGTTGCCAATCCGACGAAGAAACCCAAAGCTGGACCTAAGCCTGAAACAGAGTGCTACTATTGCAAGGGTATGGGTCACTGGAAGCGCAACTGCCCCAAGTATCTGGCTGATAAGAAGGCGGCCAAAGAAAAATCAGGTATATTTGATATACATGTTATTGATGTGTACTTAACCGGCTCTCGTAGTAGTGCCTGGGTATTCAATACCGGTTCTGTTGCTCATATTTGCAACTCGAAACAGGAACTGCGGAATAGGCGAAGGCTGGCGAAAGATGAAGTGACGATGCGCGTAGGAAATGGTTCCAAGGTTGATGCAATCGCCGTCGGCACAGTTTCACTTCAGTTACCATCAAGATTAGTTATGAACTTGAATAATTGTTATTTAGTGCCTTCGTTGAGCATGAACATTATATCTGGATCTTGTTTATTGCGAGACGGTTACTCTTTTAAGTCAGAGAATAATGGTTGTTCTATTTCTATGAGTAACATCTTTTATGGTCATGCACCCAATGTGAGAGGATTGTTCATATTGAATCTTGATAGTGATAATACACATATACATAACATTGAGACCAAAAGAGTTAGAGTTAACAATGATAGCGCCATGTTTTTGTGGCACTGCCACTTAGGTCATATTGGTGTAAAGCGCATGAAGAAACTCCATACCGATGGACTTTTGGAGTCACATGACTTTGATTCACTTGACACGTGCGAACCATGCCTCATGGGCAAGATGACTAAAACTCTGTTCTCCGGAACAATGGAGCGTGCCAGTGACTTGTTGGAAATCATACATACCGATGTGTGCGGTCCGATGAGCATGGAGGCACGCGACGGATATCGTTATTTTCTCACCTTCACTGACGATTTGAGTAGATATGGTTATGTCTACTTAATGAAGCACAAGTCTGAAACATTTGAAAAGTTCAAGCAATTTTAGAGTGAAGTTGAAAATCATCGTAACAAGAAGATCAATTTCCTACGGTCTGATCGTGGGGGTGAATATCTGAGTTTCGAGTTTGGTGCTCACTTAAGACAATGTGGAATTGTTTCACAATTGACACCGCCTGGAACACCACAGCGTAATGGTGTGTCCGAACGTCGTAATCGTACTTTATTAGAGATGGTGCGATCTATGATGTCTCTTACCGATTTGCCGTTATCGTTTTGGGGTTATGCATTAGATATAGCTTCATTCACTTTAAATAGGGCACCATCAAAATCCGTTGAGATGACACCATACGAACTGTGGTATGGCAAAAGGCCAAAGTTGTCGTTTCTTAAAGTTTGGGGATGTGATGCTTATGTCAAAAAACTTCAGCCTGAAAAGCTAGAACCCAAAGCGGAAAAGTGCATCTTCATAGGTTACCCAAAAGAGACAGTTGGGTACACCTTCTATCTCAAATCCGAGGGCAAAGTGTTTGTTGCTAAAAACGGAGCTTTTCTCAAGAAGGAGTTTCTCTCGAGAGAATTGAGTGGGAGGAAGATAGAACTTGATGAGGTTGTCGAACCTCTCATCCCTCTGGATGGTGGCGTAGGGCAAGGGGAAACCCATGTCGTTGCGACGCCGGTTGAGGAGGAAATTAATGATGATGATCATGAAACTTCGGTTCAAGTTCCTATCGAACCGCGCAGGTCGACGAGACCACGTGCTGCTCCAGAGTGGTACGGTAATCCCGTTTTGTCAATCATGTTGTTAGACAACAATGAACCTGCAAATTATGAAGAAGCAATGGTGGGCCCAGATTCCAACAAATGGCTGGAGGCCATGAAGTCCGAGATAGGATCCATGTATGAAAACAAGGTGTGGACTTTGGAAGAACTACCTGAGGGCCGCAAGGCTATTCAGAACAAATGGATCTTTAAGAAGAAGACGGACGCTGACGGCAATGTGACCGTTATTAAAGCTCGACTTGTGGCAAAGGGTTTTTCACAAGTTCAAGGAGTTGACTACGATGAGACATCCTCACCCGTAGCGATGCTTAAGTCCGTCAGAATCATGTTAGCAATAGCTGCATTTTTCGATTATGAAATCTGGCAGATGGATGTCAAAACGGCGTTCCTTAACGGTTTCCTTAAGGAAGAGTTGTATATGATGCAACCCGAAGGTTTTTTCGATCCTAAAAATGCTAACAAGGTGTGCAAGCTCCAGCGATCCATTTATGGACTGGTGCAAGCATCTCGGAGTTGGAATAAACGCTTTGATGAGGTGATCAAATCATTTGGGTTTATACAAGTGGTTGGAGAATCTTGTATTTACAAGAAAGTGAGTGGGAGCTCTGTGGCGTTTCTAATATTATATGTGGATGACATATTACTAATTGGAAACAACGTAGAGTTTTTGGAGAGCATAAAGGATTACTTGAATAAAAGTTTCTCTATGAAGGACCTAGGAGAAGCTGCTTACATTCTAGGCATTAAGATCTACAGGGATAGATCGAAACGCCTGATAGGACTTTCACAAAGCACATACCTTGATAAAATTTTGAAGAGGTTCAAAATGGAATAGTCCAAGAAAGGGTTCTTGCCAGTTTTACAAGGTACGAGATTGAGTAAGACTCAGTGCCCAGCAACTGATAAAGATAGAGAGCATATGAGCACCGTCCCCTATGCTTCAGCCATAGGATCTGTCATGTATGCAATGCTGTGCACTAGACCGGACGTTAGCCTGGCCATAAGTATGGCAGGCAGGTTCCAGAGTAATCCAGGAGTGGATCACTGGACGGCGGTCAAGAATATCCTGAAGTACCTGAAAAGGACTAAGGAGATGTTTCTCGTGTATGGAGGTGACGAAGAGCTCGCCGTAAAGGGTTACGTCGATGCAAGCTTTGACACAGATCCGCACGACTCTAAGTCGCAGACCGGATACGTATTTATTCTTAATGGGGGTGCGGTAAGCTGGTGTAGTTCCAAGCAAAGCGTCGTAGCTGATTCTACATGTGAAGCAGAGTACATGGCTGCTTCGGAGGCGGCTAAGGAGGGTGTCTGGATGAAGCAGTTCATGACGGATCTTGGAGTGGTGCCAAGCGCACTGAATCCAATAACCTTGTTCTGTGACAACACGGGTGCCATTGCCTTTGCAAAGGAACCACGGTTTCATAAGAAGACCAGACACATCAAACGACGCTTCAACCTCATTCGCGACTACGTCGAAGGGGAGGACGTAAATATATGTAAAGTGCACACGGATCTGAATGTAGCAGACCCGCCGACTAAACCTCTTCCATGGGCAAAGCATGATCAACACCAGAACTGTATGGGTGTTAGATTTATTACAATGTAATTCGCATGGTGATGTGAGGGCTAGATTATTGTCTCTAGTGCAAGTGGGAGACTATTGGAATTATGCCCTAGAGGCAATAATAAATATAGTTATTATTATAATTCCTGTATCAAGATAATCGTTTATTATCCATGCTATAATTATATTGATTGAAGACTTATATACGTGTGTGGATACATAGACAAAACACTGTCCCTAGCAAGCCTCTAGTTGGCTAGCCAGTTGATCAAAGATAGTCAGGGTCTTCTGACTATGTACAAGGTGTTGTTGCTTGATAACTGGATCACGTCATTAGGAGAATCACGTGATGGACTAGACCCAAACTAATAGACGTAGCATGTAGATCGTGTCATTTTGTTGCTACTGTTTTCTGCGTGTCAAGTATTTGTTCCTATGACCATGAGATCATATAACTCACTCACACCGGAGGAATGCTTTGTGTGTATCAAACGTCGCAACGTAACTGGGTGACTATAAAGATGCTCTACAGGTATCTCCGAAGGTGTTCGTTGAGTTAGTATGGATCGAGACTGGGATTTGTCACTCTGTATGACGGAGAGGTATCTTGGGGCCCACTCGGTAATACAACATCACACACAAGAATTGCAAGCAATGTAACTTAGTGTAAGTTGCGGGACCTTGTATTACAGAACGGGTAAAGAGACTTGCCGGTAAACGATATTGAAATAGGTATGCGGATACTGACGATCGAATCTCGGGCAAGTAACATACCGAAGGACAAAGGGAATGACAAACGGGATTATATGAATCCCTGGCACTGAGGTTCAAACGATAAGATCTTCGTAGAATATGTGGGATCCAATATGGGCATCCAGGTCCCGCTATTGGATATTGACCGAGGAGTCACTCGGGTCATGTCTACATAGTTCTCGAACCCGCAGGGTCTGCACACTTAAGGTTCGACGTTGTTTTATGCGTATTTGAGTTGTATGGTTGGTTACCGAATGTTGTTCGGAGTCCCGGATGAGATCACGGACGTCACGAGGGTTTCCAGAATGGTCCGGAAACGAAGATTGATATATAGGATGACCTCATTTGATTACCGGAAGGTTTTCGGAGTTACCGGGAATGTACCGGGAATGACGAATGGGTTCCGGGTGTTCAACGGGGGGGGGGGGGGGGCAGCCCACCCCGGGGAAGCCCATAGGCCTTGGGGGTGGCGCACCAGCCCTTGGTGGGCTGGTGGGACAGCCCAAGAAGGCCCTATGCGCCATAGATAGAAAACCAAAGAGAAAAGAAAAAAAAGGTGGTGGGAAGGAAGAGAAGGACTCCACCTTCCAATCCTAGTTGGACTAGGATTGGAGGAGGACTCCTCCTCCCTTGGTGGCGCAGCCCTTGGGGCTCCTTGAGCCTCAAGGGAAGCCTCCCCTCCCCTACTCCTATATATATGGAGCTATTAGGGCTGATTTGAGACGACTTTTGCCACGGCAGCCCGACCACATACCTCCATGGTTTTACCTCTAGATCGCGTTTCTGTGGAGCTCGGGCGGAGCCCTGCTGAGATTAGATCACCACCAACCTCCGGAGCGCCATCACGCTGCCGGAGAACTGATCTACCTCTCTGTCTCTCTTGCTGGATCAAGAAGGCTGAGATCATCGTCGAGCTATACGTGTGCTGAACGTGGAGGTGCCGTCCGTTCGGCACTAGATCGTGGGACGGATCGCGGGACGGTTCGTGGGACGGTTCCCGGGGCGGATCGAGGGACGTGAGGACGTTCCACTACATCAACCGCGTGTCTTAACGCTTCTGCTGTGCGATCTACAAGGGTACATAGATCGGAAATCCCCTCTCGTAGATGGACATCACCATGATAGGTCTTCGTGCGCGTAGGAATTTTTTTGTTTCCCATGCGACGTTCCCCAACACCATCACCATGTATATGCTCATTCTATGCATAGCAGGACTAACTACTTGTCAGCTTTTATTAGTGTGACCCTCATAGTTGGTAGGGTCATGCTCAATGCAAGTGCTCGAGGGGAGCCATCGGTAACACCATACCGGGTTTTACCGATTAATCATGACTATATGCACCAGAATAAAGTAATCAAAATGTCATGCATAAAACATTTTCTGAGACATGGTCAAAGGGTTGCTTGCCTTGATCAGCTAGGTATCCGGGGTCTTCGAGGTCTTCGGGTCCAAGTCCTTCGTCAAACGCATGATCTATCGTTGTAATAGCAATAATAATAATAATAATAATAAGGACCATAACCAAAAACAGATTACAAACTCACATAAAAAATGTTACCCTATTCTGTAAAATCCTATTATTAATTATCAATTTTTTTTCTGGTTTGGACTGAAAAATTATTTTGAAGTCTTTTTAACACGGGTTAAAATACTAAAACTAGGTTTTAAAATAAACATGTGCATAAAAGTTTTTATAAAAATTCCATAAACAACACTGTTAAATACTACACAATTTTACAAGAATTATGGTGGAAAAAATATTTAAGTTTGGATAAATAATTAATCCTGTGGATTTATTTTTAAAAAACTGGAAATAAAAATAAAAAAAAGTCCAACTCACTGGCCTCGCTCGGCCAGTAGCTGGGTCGGCCGAGCTGGCCAACTTCGCAGTCATCCAGCCAACCAGCCCAGGCGCGCACGTGCCGTTAGGTTCAAACCTGACGCACGGGACCGTGTGGGGATCGACATAGAGGAGAGAGAGGGGGAGGGAGCGGTCGCCGACGGGTGGGGTCCTCCTGTCGGGGTTGTCTTCTTCCTCCAAACAGAGGAGAGGGGCGGCTCACCAGCGGCAGCTCCGGGATCCTTGCGGCCAGGTGAGCACGGGAATGGGCTCGTGGCACCTCCTCCTACCTGATGGGGGTCGAGCGGTCGATGGAGATGGCCTGAGTCGCCGGCGACGACGAAGCCGCGGCGAAGAGCTTTCGGGAAGGTGCTGGAAATGGTGCTCCGAGCAGGGAGAAGGATGGGGGAGTGGTGGACAAGGCTCGGGAGGTCTTTGCGGTCACACGGGAGGTGGAAGGAGCTCGGTAGCGTACATGTAGCCCGAGATCGACAGAGCCCCGACGCTGCGACGCCTCGGTTGATCTCGAGTACCAAGGCGCTGTTAGCTTGAGGGGGAGCTAGGGGTGGTCGATTGGAGTGGAGAGGGAGGTTCTGGTGGTGCGGAGGAGTGGGGGGCAATTATATAGGCGGGCGACGAGTCATCGAACGGTGGTGCGCCGGTGGTTTTGCTACAATGGCAGGAGAGGGAGAGAGGGCTCGAGCACGAAACCGTGGTATTGCGGACACGGTTTACGACCGCGCGACATCTTTGGGAGCAGCGGGGGTAGACTCTTGGTGCGTCGAGGTGGCGGGGTCCTTCTGGCCGCTTCGGCTGCGTGCGGGCGCATCGCCAGGGGCAGAGGAGAGGGGAAGAAGAGGGGCCCGATGATGCCTAGTACTTGGTTGTTTGTGAGGTCAAAGAGGGGAAATGGGTGGAGGCGAGAACCGGCCAGTGCTGCTCCGTTGGGGGCACGGGTGCACCTTGTAGCGCGTCCAGAGCGCAGCTTTGGCATGCCACGGCATGCTGGCGCGCTCAGGCGCGTCTTGGCCATGCCTGCCATGTCTGGGAGATGGCGTAGATTCCCCTTGGATGCTAGGAACCTAGAAGAATCAAAGTGACCAAGGGGAGAGACTTAAAGTGGTGCTGCCGGCCTTGATGCAGAAGTGAAAATGGAGCTTTTGGATCCCTCTCATTTAACTAGTGTTGGGCCTCTCGTCTCCAGTTGAGGAGGGGCACATGCCATGGTGGTTGCTAGATGTTGTTTTACAAATGTGGCATAAGGTGTTTGATGCATGTTTTGGGACGTTAACCTCCTCCAAATGCATTGAAAGTTAATAAGATTTGGTTTTTGGTATAATTAGGAGGCTCTACCAAATTTGAGCTCGATTGGACAAGTTTGACAATACAAACTTGAAAATACCCACAAATGGACAAATCTGCATTCTTGTGAGAAGATGTGAGAAAACAAATTACCACAAATCCAGAACTTGGCATGATCTCCTTATTTGGGGTATTGAGCATTCCTGCAAAGTTTGAGACCAAATGGACAAACTTTGTAATGTAGAGTTGCTCCAACTTGATTCTGGACACAGAGGGTTTCTGAATTATTTGGTGAATAAAATCACCTTGGATGGAGGTGAAACTTGGCGTGATTATCAAATTAAAAAAATTCTTGGAATTTATTGAGAATATTTCCTTTGGAAATATTTCAAAAGATCAAAACAGACAGAATTGGTTTTCAAAGGTTTGCTCAATTATTTTGAACATGACTAGGGGTTGAAACTCTTATGTATGGAAAATATAGGTCCTCTAAGTATTCCAAAGTTTTGTTAGCTTTTTCTAAGGTAGAAAATAAATTTCCACCCAGGAATACCATTTCTGGCCTTAGAAATGGACATATAAATTAAATCGGAAACCGACTTTAAAAATAATCATTTCATGGTCTTGAAGAGTTATATTAACATTAGAATCAAAATACAATCTTTGGGTGAAGGCACTCGCTTAAATTCAGGGACTTGCGGTGCAAACCCCAAAGGTAGGTTTTGGCTTACCAAAATTATTAAAAGGGATTTTTGTGGAAATAATAGTTTATAAAAACTATTTTTAGAGGTCTACTCACAAGCACACAAACAATGACAATCAAGACACTCATAGCATTTAATTTAAAAGTTTTAATTTATATCAAATTTTGAAAGAGAGACAATAGAGACAAAGTGATGTGAAAACATGGTGTGACATGCAAGTGTTAATGAAGCCTTTGGCTCCTGGCAAGCCACCAAGAACCACATTCCTCGTGAAGGAATTGCTCTACGTGCCCAGGATAGTGTACCGCATTTTGTCCAAAACCTTCTGTCCAATCAAGGGTCATGACTCCAACAGTGAATAAATTGTGGGCATCATGAAGAATCTGCTCTTCAATATTATTCATGAGATTCCAATAAACCTTCACGATTTCTTCATGAGAACTCTGGCTAACACAGATCTTTCACCTTCTGATCTCAAGCCTTATGCAGTGTGGATTAAGAAATTCATCAGGGCCAGATCTATAGTTCCTTACAGGGCAGATATTCTAAATCACCTCACCTACTTGCCTCCACTTGAAGTCGTCAAGAAATCTTTTGAGATGATTGAAGGCAAAGGAAAATCTATGGTTGATGAAGGATCTCAGCCCCTTGATGGCCAATTTCGCAAAGCTGCATCATACTCCATCAACAAAGACACTACCTTACAAGACTCAGCTGCCAAAGGCAAAGCCCCTCGTGAATCTGCACCGTGGATGATCACTAACCATGAGCTCTTGCTAAGTCTTCATCATAAGGTTGATCGCAACCACAAATGGGTAAAGCGTCAATTTTTTGCCATTGTCAAAGAACTCAATGCTACTGAGAACACTGTGAAGAACATCACTATTATCTTCATGAGATCTTTGATCGCACATGGGACATTCTGACTCACCACAAGACACCTGGGGAACTCACTACAATGGAGTTCCAACAAGACTTCGACTGGTCCTGGCCGCCAAAGAAGAAGTTCAAGAAGATTCGAGTTCCTCAACTCATGGCCAACTCATTTTCCTCAACACGCACAACTGATGAAGGTGATGACCTTGACGACACTGCCGCGACGAACGACCCCAATGCTCCTCCTCCACCAACAAAGTGATATTATTCAAGGGCATTAGTCCATAGTTTCATCCCTTTTTGTCACTTGATGACAAAGGAGGAGAAATCCGAGTTAGTCTTCAAGCGGGTCTACTTTATTAGTTTATGGGATTTTGAACTATATTTTCTTTAAGTTACTGTTGGAAATATGCCCTAGAGGCAATAATAAATTAGTTATTATTATATTTCTTAGTTCATGATAATCGTTTATTATCCATGCTATAATTGTATTGATTGGAAACACAATACTTGTGTGGATACATAGACAAAACACTGTCCCTAGTAAGCCTCTAGTTGACTAGCCCGTTGATCAAAGATGGTCAAGGTTTCCTGGCCATAGGCAAGTGTTGTCACTTGATAACGGGATCACATCATTAGGAGAATCATGTGATGGACTAGACCCAAACTAATAGATGTAGCATGTTGATCGTGTCATTTTGTTGCTACTGTTTTCTGCGTGTCAAGTATTTGTTCCTATGACCATGAGATCATATAACTCACGGACACCGGAGGAATGCTTTGTGTGTATCAAACGTCGCAACGTAACTGGGTGACTATAAATATGCTCTACAGGTATCTCCAAAGGTGTTCGTTGAGTTAGTATGGATCGAGACTGGGATTTGTCACTCCGTGTGACGGAGAGGTATCTCGGGGCCCACTCGGTAATACAACATCACACACAAGCCTTGCAAGCAATGTGACTTAGTGTAAGTTGCGGGATCTTGTATTACAGAACGAGTAAAGAGACTTGCCGGTAAACGAGATTGAAATAGGTATACGGATACTGACGATCGAATCTCGGGCAAGTAACATACCGAAGGACAAAGGGAATGACATACGGGATTGTATGAATCCTTGGCACTGAGGTTCAAACGATAAGATCTTCGTAGAATATGTAGGATCCAATATGGGCATCCAGGTCCCGCTATTGGATATTGACCGAGGAGTCTCTCGGGTCATGTCTACATAGTTCTCGAACCCGCAGGGTCTGCACACTTAAGGTTCGACGTTGTTTTATGCGTATTTGAGTTATATGGTTGGTTACCGAATGTTGTTCGGAGTCCCGGATGAGATCACGGACGTCACGAGGGTTTCCGGAATGGTCCGGAAACGAAGATTGATATATAGGATGACCTCATTTGATTACCGGAAGGTTTTTGGAGTTACCGGGAATGTACCGGGAATGACGAATGGGTTCCGGAAGTTCACCGGGGGGGGGGGGGCAACCCACCCCGGGGAAGCCCATATGCCATAAGGGTGGCGCACCAGCCCTTAGTGGGCTGGTGGGACAGCCCAAAAGGGCCCTATGCGCCATAGAGATAAAAATCAAAGAGAAAGAAAAAAAAGGGAGGTGGGAAGGAAGGGAAGGACTCCCACCCACCAAACCAAGTCCAACTCGGTTTGGGGGGGGGGAGCCTTCCCCCTTGGCTCGGCCGATCCCCTTGGGGCTCCTTGAGCCCCAAGGCAAGGTCCCCTCCCTCCCACCTATATATACGGAGGTTTTGTTGGGAACGTCGCATGGGAAACAAAAATTTTCCTACGCGCACGAAGACCTATCATGGTGATGTCCATCTACGAGAGGGGATGAGTGATCTACGTACCCTTGTAGATCGTACAGCAGAAGCGTTAGAGAACGCGGTTGATGTAGTGGAACGTCCTCACGTCCCTCGATCCGCGCCGCGAACAATCCCGCGATCAGTCCCACGATCTAGTACCGAACGGACGGCACCTCCGCGTTCAGCACACGTACAGCTCGACGATGATCTCTGCCTTCTTGATCCAGCAAGAGAGATGGAGAGGTAGAAGAGTTCTCCGGCAGCGTGACGGTGCTCTGGAGGTTGGTGATGATCTTGTCTCAGCAGGGCTCCGCCCGAGCTCCGCAGAAACGCGATCTAGAGGAAAAACTATGGAGATATGTGGTCGGGCAACCGTGAGAAAGTCGTCTCAAATCTGCCCTAAAAGCTCCATATATATAGGAGGAGGGAGGGGGACCTTGCCTTGGGGTCCAAGGGACCCTCAAGGGGTCGGCCGAGCCAAGGGGGGGAGGACTCCCCCCCCAAACCGAGTTGGACTTGGTTTGGTGGGAGGAGTCCCCCTCCCTTCCCACTTCCTCCCTCTTTTTTTTTCTTTTCCTTTGATTTCCTTTTCTTGGCGATAGGCCCCCTTGGGGCTGTCCCACCAGCCCACTAAGGGCTGGTGTGTCTCCCCCAAGCCTATGGGCTTCCCCGGGGTGGGTTGACCCCCCCGGTGAACTCCCGGAACCCATTCGTCATTCCCGGTACATTCCCGGTAACTCCGAAAACCTTCCGGTAATCAAATGAGGTCATCCTATATATCAATCTTCGTTTCCGGACCATTCCGGAAACCCTCGTGACGTCCGTGTTCTCATCCGGGATTCCGAACAACATTCGGTAACCAACCATATAACTCAAATACACATAAAACAACGTCGAACCTTAAGTGTGCAGACCCTGCGGGTTCGAGAACTTATGTAGACATGACCCGAGAGACTCCTCGGTCAATATCCAATAGAGGGACCTGGATGCCCATATTGGATCCTACATATTCTACGAAGATCTTATCGTTTGAACCTCAGTGCCAAGGATTCGTATAATCCCGTATGTCATTCCCTTTGTCCTTCGGTATGTTACTTGCCCGAGATTCGATCATCGGTATCCGCATACCTATTTCAATCTCGTTTACCGGCAAGTCTCTTTACTCGTTCCGTAATACAAGATCCCACAACTTACACTAAGTTACATTGCTTGCAAGGCTTGTGTGTGATGTTGTATTACCGAGTGGGCCCCAAGATACGTCTCCGTCACACGGAGTGACAAATCCCAGTCTTGATCCATACTAACTCAACTAACACCTTCGGAGATACCTGTAGAGCATCTTTATAGTCACCCAGTTACGTTGCGACGTTTGATACACACAAAGCATTCCTCCGGTGTCAGTGAGTTATATGATCTCATGGTCATAGGAATAAATACTTGACACGCAGAAAACAGTAGCAACAAAATGACATGATCAACATGCTACGTCTATTAGTTTGGGTCTAGTCCATCACGTGATTCTCCCAATGACGTGATCCAGTTATCAAACAACAACACCTTGTTCATAATCAGAAGACACTGACTATCATTGATCAACTGGCTAGCCAACTAGAGCATGCTAGGGACGGTGTTTTGTCTATGTATCCACACATGTAAATGAGTCTTCATTCAATACAATTATAGCATGGATAATAAACTATTATCTTGATACAGGAATTATAATAATAACTATACATTTATTATTGCCTCTAGGGCATAATTCCAACAGTCTCCCACTTGCACTAGAGTCAATAATCTAGCCCTCACATCGCCATGTGAATTACATTGTAATAAATCTAACACCCATACAGTTCTGGTGTCGATCATGTTTTGGCCGTGGAAGAGGTTTAGTCAGCGGGTCTGGTACATTCAGATCCGTGTGCACCTTGCATATATTTACGTCCTCCTCCTCGACGTAGTCGCGGATGAGGTTGAAGCGTCGTTTGATGTGTCTGGTCTTCTTGTGAAACCTTGGTTCCTTTGCTAAGGCAATGGCACCAGTGTTGTCACAGAACAAGGTTATTGGATCCAGTGCACTTGGCACCACTCCAAGATCCGTCATGAACTGCTTCATCCAGACACCCTCCTTAGCCGCCTCCGAGGCAGCCATGTACTCTGCTTCACATGTAGAATCTGCTACGACGCTTTGCTTGGAACTGCACCAGCTTACTGCACCCCCATTAAGAATAAATACGTATCCGGTTTGCGACTTAGAGTCGTCCGGATCTGTGTCAAAGCTTGCATCGACGTAACCTTTTACGGCGAGCTTTTCGTCACCTCCATACACGAGAAACATCTCCTTAGTCCTTTTCAGGTACTTCAGGATATTCTTGACCGCTGTCCAGTGATCCACTCCTGGATTACTCTGGAACCTACCTGCCATACTTATGGCCAGGCTAACATCCGGTCTAGTGCACAACATCGCATACATGATAGAACCTATGGCTGAAGCATAGGGGACGGAGCGCATATGCTCTCTATCTTCATCAGTTGCTGGGCACTGAGTCTTACTCAATCTCGTACCTTGTAACACTGGCAAGAACCCTTTCTTGGACTGTTCCATTTTGGACCTCTTCAAAACTTTATCAAGGTATGTGCTTTGTGAAAGTCCTATCAGGCGTTTTGATCTATCCCTATAGATCTTAATGCCTAGAATGTAAGCAGCTTCTCCTAGGTCCTCCATAGAGAAACTTTTATTCAAGTAACCTTTTATGCTCTCCAGAATCTCTACGTTGTTTCCAATCAGTAATATGTCATCCACATATAATATTAGAAACGCCACAGAGCTCCCACTCACTTTCTTGTAAATACAAGATTCTCCAACCACTTGTATAAACCCAAATGCTTTGATCACCTCATCAAAGCGTTTGTTCCAACTCCGAGATGCTTGCACCAGTCCATAAATGGATCGCTGGAGCTTGCACACCTTGTCAGCATTTTCAGGATCGACAAAACCTTCGGGTTGCATCATATACAACTCTTCCTTAAGGAAACCGTTAAGGAACGCCGTTTTGACATCCATCTGCCACATTTCATAATCGAAAAATGCAGCTATTGCTAACATGATTCTGACGGACTTAAGCATTGCCACGGGAGAGAAAGTCTCATCGTAGTCAATTCCTGGAACTTGTGAAAAACCCTTTGCCACAAGTCGAGCTCTATAAACGGTCACATTACCGTCAGCGTCCGTCTTCTTCTTAAAGATCCATTTGTTCTGAATAGCCTTGCGGCCCTCAGGTAGTATCTCCAAAGTCCACACTTTGTTCTCATACATGGATCCTATCTCGGATTTCATGGCTTCTAGCCATTTGTTGGAATCTGGGCCCACCATTGCTTCTTCATAATTTGCAGGTTCATTGTTGTCTAACAACATGATTGATAAGACGGGATTACCGTACCACTCTGGAGCAGTGCGTGATCTCGTCGACCTGCGTGGTTCAACAGAAACTTGAACTGGAGTTTCATGATCATCATCATTAACTTCCTCCTCAACCGGCGTCGCAATGACATGTTGGGGAACGTCGCATGGGAAACAAAAAATTTCCTACGCGCACGAAGACCTATCATGGTGATGTCCATCTACGAGAGGGGATGAGTGATCTACGTACCCTTGTAGATCGTACAGCAGAAGCGTTAGAGAACGCGGTTGATGTAGTGGAACGTCCTCACGTCTCTCGATCCGCCCCGCGAACAATCCCGCGATCAGTCCCACGATCTAGTACCGAACGGACGGCACCTCCGCGTTCAGCACACGTATAGCTCGACGATGATCTCGGCCTTCTTGATCCAACAAGAGAGACAGAGAGGTAGAAGAGTTCTCCGGCAGCGTGACGGCGCTTCGGAGGTTGGTGATGATCTTGTCTCAGCAGGGCTCCGCCCGAGCTCCGCAGAAACGCGATCTAGAGGAAAAACTATGGAGATATGTGGTCGGGCAACCGTGAGAAAGTCGTCTCAAATCTGCCCTAAAAGCTCCATATATATAGGAGGAGGGAGGGGGACCTTGCCTTGGGGTCCAAGGGACCCTCAAGGGGTCGGCCGAGCCAAGGGGGGGAGGACTCCCCCCCCCAAACCGAGTTGGACTTGGTTTGGTGGGAGGAGTCCCCCTCCCTTCCCACTTCCTCCCTCTTTTTTTTCCTTTGATTTCCTTTTCTTGGCGCATAGGCCCCCTTGGGGCTGTCCCACCAGCCCACTAAGGGCTGGTGTGTCTCCCCCAAGCCTATGGGCTTCCCCGGGGTGGGTTGCCCCCCCCCCCCGGTGAACTCCCGGAACCCATTCGTCATTCCCGGTAACGCCGAAAACCTTCCGGTAATCAAATGAGGTCATCCTATATATCAATCTTCGTTTCCGGACCATTCCGGAAACCCTCGTGACGTCCTTGATCTCATCCGGGACTCCGTACAACATTCGGTAACCAACCATATAACTCAAATACACATAAAACAACGTCGAACCTTAAGTGTGCAGACCCTGCGGGTTCGAGAACTTATGTAGACATGACCCGAGAGACTCCTCGGTCAATATCCAATAGAGGGACCTGGATGCCCATATTGGATCCTACATATTCTACGAAGATCTTATCGTTTGAACCTCAGTGCCAAGGATTCGTATAATCCCGTATGTCATTCCCTTTGTCCTTCGGTATGTTACTTGCCCGAGATTCGATCGTCGGTATCCGCATACCTATTTCAATCTCGTTTACCGGCAAGTCTCTTTACTCGTTCCGTAATACAAGATCCCGCAACTTACACTAAGTTACATTGCTTGCAAGGCTTGTGTGTGATGTTGTATTACCGAGTGGGCCCCGAGATACCTCTCCGTCACACGGAGTGACAAATCCCAGCCTTGATCCATACTAACTCAACTAACACCTTCGGAGATACCTGTAGAGCATCTTTATAGTCACCCAGTTACGTTGCGACGTTTGATACACACAAAGCATTCCTGCGGTGTCAGTGAGTTATATGATCTCATGGTCATAGGAATAAATACTTGACACGCAGAAAACAGTAGCAACAAAATGACACGATCAACATGCTACGTCTATTAGTTTGGGTCTAGTCCATCACGTGATTCTCCCAATGACGTGATCCAGTTATCAAACAACAACACCTTGTTCATAATCAGAAGACACTGACTATCATTGATCAACTGGCTAGCCAACTAGAGGCATGCTAGGGACGGTGTTTTGTCTATGTATCCACACATGTAAATGAGTCTTCATTCAATACAATTATAGCATGGATAATAAACTATTATCTTGATACAGGAATTATAATAATAACTAAACATTTATTATTGCCTCTAGGGCATAATTCCAACAGGTTTTAGGGCTGATTTGAGACGACTTTCCCACGGCAGCCCGA
This sequence comes from Hordeum vulgare subsp. vulgare, assembly GCF_904849725.1. Classification (NCBI taxonomy): domain Eukaryota; kingdom Viridiplantae; phylum Streptophyta; class Magnoliopsida; order Poales; family Poaceae; genus Hordeum; species Hordeum vulgare. Next base: position 112,915,424 of record NC_058522.1, on the reverse strand, counting down.
CCACATACCTCCACGGTTTTTCCTCTAGATCGTGTTTCTGCGGAGCTCAGGCGGAGCCCTGTTGAGACAAGGTCATCACCAACCTCCGGAGCGCCGTCACACTGCCGGAGAACTCTTCTACCTCTCCGTCTCTCTTGCTGGATCAAGAAGGCCGAGATCATCGTCGAGCTGTACGTGTGCTGAACGCGGAGGTGCCGTCCGTTCGGTACTAGATCGTGGGACTGATCGCGGGATTGTTCGCGGGGCGGATCGAGGGACGTGAGGACGTTCCACTACATCAACCGCGTTCACTAACGCTTCTGCTGTATGATCTACAAGGGTACGTAGATCACTCATCCCCTCTCGTAGATGGACATCACCATGATAGGTCTTCGTGCGCGTAGGAATTTTTTTGTTTCCCATGCGACGTTCCCCAACAGTGGCATCATGAGCTAGGTTCATGCGTAGATGTCTTCTCGAGTAGAACACAAAAGTTTTTGTGGGCGGTGATGTGCGTTTTGCTGCCCTCCTTAGTCTTTTCTTGATTCCGCGGTATTGTTGGATCGAAGCGGCTCGGACCGACATTACTCGTACGCTTACGAGAGACTGGTTTCATCGCTACGAGTAACTCCCTTGCTCAAAGATGACTGGCGGTGTCAGTTTCTCCAACTTTAGTTGAATCGGATTTGACCGAGGAGGTCCTTGGATGAGGTTAAATAGCAACTCATATATCTCCGTTGTGGTGTTTGCGTAAGTAAGATGCGATCCTACTAGATACGCATGGTCACCACGTAAAACATGCAACAACAAAATTAGAGGACGTCTAACTTGTTTTTGCAGGGTATGCTTGTGATGTGATATGGCCAACGATGTGATGTGATATATTGGATGTATGAGATGATCATGTTGTAATAGAAAATATCGACTTGCACGTCGATGGTACGGCAACCGGCAGGAGCCATAGGGTTGTCTTTATAACTAACGTTTGTGCTTGCAGATGCGTTTACTATTTTGCTAGGATGTAGCTTTAGTAGTAATAGCATGAGTAGCACGACAACCCCGATGGCGACACGTTGATGGAGATCATGGTGTGGCGCCGGTGACAAGAAGATCGTGCCGGTGCTTTGGTGATGGAGATCAGGAAGCACGTGATGATGGCCATATCATGTCACTTATGAATTGCATGTGATGTTAATCCTTTTATGCACCTTATTTTGCTTAGAACGACAGTAGCATTATGAGGTGATCTCTCACTAAAATTTCAAGACGAAATTGTGTTCTCCTCGACTGTGCACCGTTGCTACAGTTCGTCGTTTCGAGACACCACGTGATGATCGGGTGTGATAGACTCAACGTTCACATACAACGGGTGCAAAACAGTTGCGCACGCGGAACACTCGGGTTAAGCTTGACGAGCCTAGCATGTGCAGACATGGCCTCGGAACACATGAGACCGAAAGGTCGAGCATGAATTGTATAGTTGATATGATTAGCATAGAGATGCTTACCACTGAAACTATTCTCGACTCACGTGATGATCGGACTTGAGATAGCGGATTTGGATCATGTACCACTCAAATGACTAGAGAGATGTACTTTTTGAGTGGGAGTTCTTAAGTAATATGATTAATTGAACTAATTGTCATGAACATAGTCTAATGGTATTTGCGAATTACGATGTAGCTTGCGCTATAGCTCTACTGTTTTTATATGTTCCTAGAGAAAATTTAGTTGAAAATTGATAGTAGCAAACTTTGCAGACTGAGTCTGTAAAACCGAGGATTGTCCTCGTTGCTACGCAGAAGGCTTATGTCCTTAATGCACCACTCAGTGTGCTGCACCTCGAGCATCGTCTGTGGATGCTATGAACATCTGACATACACGTTTCTGATGACTACACGATAGTTCAGTACAAAATACTTAATGGCTTAGAAGCAAGGCGCCGAAAACGTTGTAAAACGTCACGGAACATAAGTGATGTTCTAAAGAGAGGAAATTGTGATTTCATGCTTGTGCCCTTGTTAAGAGGTACGAGACCTCCAACAAGATTCTTTGTCCACAAAGTAAAGGAGAAAAGCTCAATCGTTGAGCGTGTGCTCAGATTGTCTGAGTACGACAATCACTTGAATCAAGTGGGAGTTAATCTTCCAGATGAGATGGTGATGGTTCTCCAAAGTCACTGCCACCAAGCTGTGAGAGCTTCGTGATGAACTATAACATATCAAGGATAGATACAATGATCCTTGAGCGATTCGTGATGTTTGACACTGCGAAAGTAGAAATCAAGAAGGAGCATCAATAGTTGATGGTTTGTAAAACCACTAAGTTTCAAGAAAGGCAAGGCCTAGCGGGGATACTTAGTGAAACGGCAAAACAGTTGCTGCACTAATGAAGAGACCCAAGATTAAACCCAAACCCGAGACTAAGTGCTTCTGTAATGAGGGGAACAGTCACTGAGGCAGAGCAACTCTAGATACTTGGTAGATAAGAAGGCTGGCAAAAGTCGAAATAAGTGTATTTGATATACATGATGTTGATGTGTACTTTACTAGTACTCCTAGTAGCATGAGGGTATTGGATACCGGTTCGGTTGCTAAGTGATTAGTAACACGAAATGAAAGCTACGGCATAAACGGAGACTAGCTAAAGGCGAGGTGACGATACGTGTTGGAAGTGTTTCCAAGGTTGATATGATCAAACGTCGCACGCTCCCTCTACCATCGGGATTGGTGTTAAACCTAAATAATTGTTATTTGGTGCTTGCGTTAAGCATGAACATGATTGGATCGTGTTTATTGCAATACGATTATTCATTTAAAAAGAATAATGGTTACTCTATTTTCTTGAATAATCACCTTCAATGGTTTATTGAATCTCGATCGTAGTGTTACACATGTTCATAATATTGGTGCCAAAAGATACGAGTTAATGATGATAGTACCACTTACTTGTGGCACTGCTGCTTGAGTCATGTTAGTATAAATTGCATGAAGAGGCTCCATGCTGATGGATCTTTGTACTCACCTGATTTCGAATCACTAGTGACATGCAAATCATACCACATGAGCAAGGCCTTGTTTTCATTGAGATGAAACAAGATAGTAACTTGTTGGAAGTGATACACTTTGATGTATGCAGTCCAATGGGTGCTGAGGCACGCAGTGGATATCATTATGTTCTTACTTCAATGATGATTTGAGTAGATACTAGAGTATTTACTTAATGGATCACAAGTCTGAAATATTGAAAAGTTCAATTCTGTTTCGGAGTGAAGTTCGTCGTAACAAGAGGATAAACTGTCTACGATATGATCATAGAAATGAATATCTGAGTTACGAGTTTTGGTACGCAGTTAAGACAATATGGAAATTGTTTCGCAGTTCATGCCACCTGGAACATCATAGTGTGATGATGTGTCTGAACGTCATAGCCACGCACTATTTGGTATGGTGCATACTATGATGTCTCTTATCGAATTACCACTATCGTTTATGGGTTATGCATTAGAGACAACCGCACTCACTTTAAATAGGGCACCGCGTATTTCCGTTGAGATGACACAGTATAGACTGAGGTTTAGAGAAATCTAAACTGTCGTTTCTTGAAAGTTTGGGGCTTCGACACTTATGTGAAAAAGTTTCAGTCTGATAAGCTCGAACCCAAAGCGGATAAATGCATCTTCATAGGATATCCAAAACAGTTGGGTACATCTCCTATCTCAGATCCGAAAGCAAAGTGTTTGTTTCTAGAAACGAATCCTTTCTCGAGGAAAGGTTTCTCTCGAAAGAATTGAGTGGGAGGGTAGTAGAACATGATGAGGTTATTGAACCATCACTTCAACCAGTGTGTAGCAGGGCGCAGGAAGTTGTTCCTGTGGCGCCTACACCAATTGAAGTGGAAGCTGATGATGGTGATCATCAAGCATCGGATCAAGTTACTACAAGCCTCGTAGGTTGACAAGGTCGCATACTACTACAGAGTGGTACGGTAACCCTGTCTTGGAGGTCATGTTGTTGAGCAACAGTGAACCTACGAGTTATGGAGAAAGCGATGGTGGGCCCAGATTCCGACAAATGGCTGGAAGCCATGAAATCCAAGAGAGGATCCATGTATGAAAACAAAGTGTAGACTTTGAAAGAACTACTTGATGGTCATAAGACTATTGAGTAAAGATGGATCTTTAAAAGAAGACAGACGATGATGGTGATAAGTCACTATTAAGAAAAGCTCGACTTGTCGCAAAGATGTTTTCGACAAGATCAAACAGTTGACTATGATGAGACTTTCTCACTCGTAGTGATGCTAAAGGTCTGTTAGAATTATGTTAGTTGTTGATGCATTATTTATGAAATATTGCACGTAGGATGTCAAAACATTGTTTTCTCGACGGTTTCCTTGAGCAAACATTGTATGTGATACAACCAGAAGGTTTTGTCGATCCTAAAGATACTAGCAAGTATGCAAGCTCCAGTGATCCTTCAATGGACTGGTGCAAGCATCTCGGAGTTGGAATATACACTTTGATGAGATGATCAAAGATTTTGGGTGTGTACAAGGTTTATGAGAAACTTGTATTTCCAAAGAAGTGAGTGGGAGCACTATAGAATTTCTGATAGGAATATGTGGTTAACATATTGTGGATCAGAAGTAATGTAGAATTTTTGTAAAGCATACAAGGTTGTTTGAAAGAAGTTTTCAAAGGAGTACCTGGATTACGCTACTTGAACGTTGAGCATCAAAGATCTATGGAGATAGATCGAAAGCGCTTAATAGAAGTTTCAACAAGATGCATGCCTTGACAAGTTTCTGAAAGAGTTCAAAATAGATCAGCAAAGAAGGAGTTCTTGGTTGCGTTGTGAGGTGTGAATTTGAGTAAGACTCAAAACCCGACCCCGGCAGAATAAAGAGAATAGACGAAGGTCGTCTTCTATGCCTTAGCCGTAGAATCTAAAGTATGCCATGCTGTGTACCGCACCTGATGTGTGCCTTGACTCAAAGTATGTTGAGAGGTACAGAGAGTGATCCATGATTGAATCACTAGCGGCGGTGAAAATTTATCCTTAGTAACTAATGGACTAAGGAATTTTTCTCGATTATGGAGGTGGTTAAAGAGTTCGTTGTAAAGGGTTACGTCGATGCAAGCTTTGACACTAATCCGAATAACTATGAGTAGTGAAAACGGATTCATATAGTAGAGTAGATATTTGGAGCATTTCCAAATAGCACATAGTAGCAGCATCTATAAGATGACATAAAGATTTGTAAAGAACGCACGGATCTGAAAGTTTCAGAATCGTTGACTAAAACCTCTCTTACGAGCAAGACGTGATCAGACCCCATAACTATATGGGTGTTGGATTCGTTGGAATCACATGGTGATGTGAACTAGATTATTGACTCTAGTGCAAGTGGGAGACTATTGGAAATATGCCCTAGAGGCAATAATAAATTAGTTATTATTATATTTCTTAGTTCATGATAATCGTTTATTATCCATGCTATAATTGTATTGATTGGAAACACAATACTTGTGTGGATACATAGACAAAACACTGTCCCTAGTAAGCCTCTAGTTGACTAGCCCGTTGATCAAAGATGGTCAAGGTTTCCTGGCCATAGGCAAGTGTTGTCACTTGATAACGGGATCACATCATTAGGAGAATCATGTGATGGACTAGACCCAAACTAATAGACGTAGCATGTTGATCGTGTCATTTTGTTGCTACTGTTTTCTGCGTTTCAAGTATTTGTTCCTATGACCATGAGATCATATAACTCACGGACATCGGAGGAATGCTTTATGTGTATCAAACATCGCAACGTAACTGGGTGACTATAAAGATGCTCTACAGGTATCTCCAAAGGTGTTCGTTGAGTTAGTATGGATTGAGACTGGGATTTGTCACTCCGTGTGACGGAGAGGTATCTCGGGGCCCACTCGGTAATACAACATCACACACAAGCCTTGCAAGCAATGTGACTTAGTGTAAGTTGCGGGATCTTGTATTACAGAACGAGTAAAGAGACTTGCCGGTAAACGAGATTGAAATAGGTATACGGATACTGACGATCGAATCTTGGGCAAGTAACATACAGAAGGACAAAGGGAATGACATACGGGATTGTATGAATCCTTGGCACTGGGGTTCAAACGATAAGATCTTCGTAGAATATGTAGGATCCAATATGGGCATCCAGGTCCCGCTATTGGATATTGACCGAGGAGTCTCTCGGGTCATGTCTACATAGTTCTCGAACCCGCAGGGTCTGCACACTTAAGGTTCGATGTTGTTTTATGCGTATTTGAGTTATATGGTTGGTTACCGAATGTTGTTCGGAGTCCCGGATGAGATCACGAACGTCACGAGGGTTTCCGGAATGGTCCGGAAACGAAGATTGATATATAGGATGACCTCATTTGATTACCGGAAGGTTTTCGGAGTTACCGGGAATGTACCGGGAATGACGAATGGGTTCCGGAAGTTCACCGGGGGGGGCAACCCACCCCGGGGAAGCCCATAGGCCATAAGGGTGGCGCACCAGCCCTTAGTGGTCTGGTGGGACAGCCCAAAAGGGCCCTATGCGCCATAGAGATAAAAATCAAAGAGCAAGAAAAAAAAGGGAGGTGGGAAGGAAGGGAAGGACTCCCACCCACCAAACCAAGTCCAACTCAGTTTGGGGGGGAGCCTTCCCCCCTTGGCTCGGCCGACCCCCTTGGGGCTCCTTGAGCCCCAAGGCAAGGTCCCCTCCCTCCCACCTATATATACGGAGGTTTTAGGGCTGATTTGGGACGACTTTCCCACGGCAGCCCGACCACATACCTCCACGGTTTTTCCTCTAGATCGCGTTTCTGTGGAGCTCGGGCGGAGCCCTGCTGAGACAAGGTCATCACCAACCTCCGGAGCGCCATCACGCTGCCGGAGAACTCTTCTACCTCTCCGTCTCTCTTGCTGGATCAAGAAGGCCGAGATCATCGTCGAGCTGTACGTGTGCTGAACGCGGAGGTGCCGTCCGTTCGGTACTAGATCGTGGGACTGATCGCGGGATTGTTCGCGGGGCGGATCGAGGGACGTGAGGACGTTCCACTACATCAACCGCGTTCACTAACGCTTCTGCTGTACTATCTACAAGGGTACGTAGATCACTCATCCCCTCTCGTAGATGGACATCACCATGATAGGTCTTCGTGCGCGTAGGAAAATTTTTGTTTCCCATGCGACGTTCCCCAACACTTACAACTCTTGTTCTTCTGAAGTGTTTGGTTGTATGAGTTGTAAACTTATGCCAGTGGTGGTCTCACACTTTTGAACCATTTTTTTGCATGCTTATTCCTCATGTTGATTAATGCACACATGCTGAAATTCATCACACTCCACTTTCCATCATGCATTTTAATTTTCCTCATGATATATGTCGAAATCCTGCATGGATTACAAGATATAGGGGGAGATCTCCATGGTATAAATCCTCAATGTGCATTTGTAGTCCAAAGCAAATTCCTCAAATATGCACATCTTCAGGGGGAGTTTCTCTACATCTTAAATTCAAATTCCTCAAACTCTGTACTTGCGCTTCATATTATTATCCCCGTTGAAAACTTAACCTATTTGTCATCAATCACCAAAAAGGGGGAGATTGTAAGTGCATCTAGTGCCCCTTAGTGATTTTGGTGTATTGAAGACTTATAGGTTAAGAGACTTATATGTTTGTGAGTGAACACAAGCTCTATAAGCCGCCGAGGATTTTGAGTTATTCGAAGAATATCGACCCCTAAAAATGTATTTCTTCGGCTGAAGACTTTGGCATTTCCTCTAAAGACTTTGAAAGTGAGGAAATTGGTGTGTCCTTGAAGAAATCAATGCGAGGAATCTGAAGCGTGAAGACCTCCGTTTTCATAATTTCATTTTCTGTATTTTGTGTCATAGGACCACCGCACTGTTAAAGAGGGTCAAGGTAAAACTAAGGAAAAGTTTCCAAGTGTTGATCATCTCAAAGCCTACACGTACAAACCCTTCGGATGAAGCCTTTGGAAATCTTCAAAAGCTTAGTCAAATTCTTCAGTGACGGAGACGATGATCTACTGGTCCCTGAGGAATTTGCTCTAACTAAGGAGTTAGGTTTTCGTGAGTGCGAATTACCTACCATAGAGGAACATGAGTGACTTGAGGACTTTCTGTAACGCCCCGGACACACCCGCCGGCAGTCGTTACTCCTGGCGGGATCTAGACTGGCCCCACATATCAATACTAGTCTTTTCTGCGCACTTTGTCCTCACTCATGCGCACCCGGGATCAACTTCCCGGTCAGTCACCCATCCTAGAACTACTCCAAGCCAACCATGCTTAACCTGGGAGTTCTGTTTGAATGGGCTCCTAGAAAAGAAGGAATTCCTTATTGATATGAGTAGTCTATCATCCCTAATAAGCCAGGCTATCACATACACCACCACTGAGAGGAACCGACGTCCTCGTCGGGCCACAGGAGCGTTCCCTCTTGGTACAAACGTCTGTGCATCCAGTCCAGTACATGTACCATGACGTGTGCCATGACGGGTCACAAACATCATGAACAACATGACCGCACACCTGTCCGCAAACATCCGTGTAACCGCGAGGGTTGGCTCTGATACCAAACTTGTAACGCCCCGGACACACCCGCCGGCGGTTGTTACTCCTGGCGGGATCCAGACTGGCCCCACATATCAATACTAGCCTTTTCTGCGCACTTTGTCCTCACTCTTGCGCACCCGGGATCAACTTCCCGGTCGGTCACCCATCCTAGAACTAATCCAAGCCAAGCACGCTTAACCTAAGCTCTGTTCGAATGGGCTCGCGGAAAAGAAGGAATTCCTTATTGATATGAGTAGTCTATCATCCCTAATAAGCCAGGCTATCACACTTTCGCAGTTGAAACATTCTGACCGAGGCTGTGCTGCGCGCCAGCTGTCCCCAACCTTATCCACCGAATGGTCATATCATTGGGGCATTTATGTCAAATCATGTCAGGATTGCTCCCCGACTATAAATAGCCGCCCCATAACCATTAGTTGATTGGATGCTCCACGAGAGAAACTGATACTTGTCATTTGAGAGCAACCCAATCCTCAAAGACTTTGAGAGAAATTCATCAGTGAGGAAAAACCCCAAAAAAACAAACCAAAACCCCAAACCCAAAGTGATTGAGCATCACTAAAGAGATTGTTCGTGTGTGGAACCGACACTTGTTACCTTTGAGGACTGTGCATCCTCCAGACGGTTAGGCATCATGATCTAAAGCATCTAGTAGTGAATTGTGGATCGCCGAGTAACCAAGTTTGTGAGGGTTTGGAAGTCTGCCCTGAAGACTTACCACGAGAGTTGGGTGAGGATTGTGTGTCCTTAGCTCAAGGAGTATACGGTAAGGACTTAGTGTCCTGGGACTGTGTGTACTTTGGTTTATAAACCAAGCCACTCCAAACTAGATGTACTACTGTCACAATAGTTGGAACTGGGTCATCAAATCATTGTCTTCATCGAGCACCGGGTTATAATTCCTCAATCGTTTCATTTCCTCAACTGTATGTTGATGACTTAGATCTTTACTGTTTGAAGAATTTGACTGAAGACTTTCTCAAATTCCTCAACCCAAATTCTTCACTTAACTTATTCTTCACTTGCATGTCCTGATCACGCTACTTGTGCAATCCGAACGCTTCATTTCACTCTGATGACTATGCTTTTGATGTTTTGTACATCTGTTTGAGTACTAAGTCCGCTGCACTCAGTTCGTGGCTGAGGACTTTCCTCACAAGGAATTTCCTGAGTGGCCAAATCATAAAAATCGCCTATTCACCCCTCTAGTTGATATAATGCACTTTCAGATACCTTGGGGCATTTAGCCATGAAGCAACTTACAATTCCTTCGTTTGGTGAATCAAATAAATCATAGGAGTTGTAGGAAACATGTGCTAGTCTAGCAAGACCTTCATCTTGACTTTAGTCAGAGTTGGAGTGGTAGCTTCTCTCGGATTGGTTGCTGGATTTGGAGGCGGATACCCATTCACCAACATGAGCTCGATGTCTCCTTCTTGAGTAGCTCTTGGTGTACTTGTCCTTCTTCTCCAAGTCTTTGCTTCTTTAGGAGGGCCTTCATTCATAACGATTTTTTCAATTCATTCTTTCTCTCTGAGGTGACTCATCTCTTGAGCTTCTTCTTCTAGGTGACTCATCTATTCTTTTGGATGGGACCGAGTACTCATTTGAAAAGTGTCTGGGTCTTCCACAATTGTAACAATTTCGGTCACGACTAGATGAATGCTTCTCTTCATTTCTTGAGTTGGAGCTTCTCTCTTTGCCTCTATTCTTATAGAACTTGTTGAATTTCTTGACCATGAGGCTTATCTCTTTATTGGTAACAAGGTTGTCACTTGAGGTAGTGGGAGTGTCACTTGAAGCTTTGTATGCACCGCTAGACTTGTTGCGTAGCTCTTCTTTGTCTTTGATGACATTTCATGAGCAACAATCCTTCCAATGACTTTCGTAGGCTTGAGACCTTTGTAGTTTGGCATCATCTGTATCAATGTGCACACGATGTCATACTTTCCATCCAAGACTCTAAGGATCTTCTTGATGATGAATTTGTCTGTCGTCTCTTCACTTCCTAAGCTGCCAATCTCATTTGTGATGGGAGCAAGCCTAGAGTACATTTATGTGAATCCTTCACCATCCTTCATATTGAACTTGTCAAGTTGACTTTGTAGCACATCTAACTTACATTCCCTCACCGATTCAGTTCCTTCATGCATATCAACCAAAGTATCCCAAATTTCAGTTGCATTCTCAAGCAGGCTTATCTTTTTGAACTCTTTGGGGCATAGGCAGTTGAATAGAATATCACATGCTTGAGCGTTGTATTGCAACATCTTCAATTCTTTCGCAGTCGCTTCACGATCTGGTTCCTTTCCATCACCAAAGAATTCACCTTGCAACCCAACACAAACAACAGCCCAAACGGCGGGGTTATGACCAAGAATATGCATTTTCATTTTGTGCTTCCAACTAGCAAAGTTTGTACCATCAAAATATGGACCTCTATGGTGGCAATTTCCCCCACTATACGCCATACTCTCCTAGGTCGTTAAACCAACGCAATGGAGACCAAAGATCTGATACCACTTGTAGGATCCAAAGTATATCTAGAGAGGGGTGATTAGACTACTTTACCAAATGAAAACTTTACATTTTCCCAATTTTAGTGGTTGTCAAGTTCTAGCGATTGTACCACTTCTAGCACACCGTACACATGAAAATCTAATACTATAGCAGCGGAAAGTAGATACATGCACATGTAAGTAGATAGTAGGGATATGAGGATCAAACACAATGAAGACACGAAATTTTTTGGTCTAGTTCTGGTAGGTGGTGCTATCATACGTCCACATTGATGGAGACTTCAACCCACGGAGGGTAATGTCTGCGTGCGTCTATGGAGGGCTCCACCAACAAAGGGTCCACGAAGAAGTAACCTTGTCTATTGCATCATGGCTTACGCCCACGGAGAACAAGCCTCATCCCGGGTAGATCTTCACAAAGTAGGCGATCTCCTTGCCCTTACAAACTTCTTGGTTCAATCCCACAATGAATTTGATGTTCCCAAGCAAGGAGGCACTACTCTCCAAAAGGTAATAGATGTTGTATGGATGATGAACTCCTTGCTCTTGTGCTTCAAAAGATAGTCTCCTAAACACTCAATCACTCTCTCATATATTTGGCTTGCTAGAAGAGATTGATTGGATGGAAAGCAACTTGGGGAGGCTAGAAATCAAGATTCATATGGTTGGAGTGGAAAATCTTGATCTCAACACATGAGTAGGTGGTTCTCTCTCCTGAAATGCATGGGGAAAATGTTGGCTTGTTCCGAGTGCTCTCACTAAAAATGAGAGGAAGGTGGATCGGTATATATAGTCAACTCAAAAATCCAACCATTACAACATTATTGCCCAACTCGGTGGAACCCAAGCAGAAACTCAGTTACACCGACTAGTGCAAAATGTGGCAACTTCCGGGTTCTCAGTGAGACCGATATACACAACTCAGCGAGTCAGATCCAGTTGGCCTAGGCAGCTTCACAGACTCGGTGGTTGCAAGATATAAAACTTGGAAACTCCAAACTTGAATACCTCGTATCGAGAGAGTTGGTTACACCGAGTGGCTAAGGTTTTGGCTTGGAATCTGTCTAAGGAGAACTCGGTATGGCCAATTTGGAAAATTTGGTGGCACCGAATTTGACTATTAGGGTTTTGACATGATATATTGTGGGAGAATTCTTCAGGGGTTTTGGTGGCTAATTTCTAAGCACTTGAGAATCTAGATCATCATAGATACCTCACCCCCTTTTAACAATATTTGCTTTCCTATGGACTCAAATGTAATTTCTCACATAAATATAAAATGTAGAGTCTTGAAGTTTTTGCCAATTGATGTTCCAAGCATCTAGGGGATCTTCTCACAATCCTAGCCAATCATTTCATTGAACTTTTCCTGAAATATACGTGATGAAATTAGTAGTCCAATGAAATACATGTTTTTATTAATTACAAAAACCGCCTAAGGAAGAGTTGTGCTTTCCCCATCCTTTACTTTGTGCAAGATATATTGTGTTTGTATCTTATGCTTGCTTGTGTTGCTATTATTGCACTCATCATATAGGTTGTCCATCTAGTTGCATATCTAGACAACATATTTTGTTGTTAACCCTAATTTGTTAAAAAGATCTAAAAATCGGTAGTCGCCAATCACCCCCCCCCCCTCTAGTCGACCATATCGATCCTTTCATATAGACAGTAGAGACTTGTCCAAAACATAGAACCCTAGCCTTTGAAAGGCATCTAGAAGGGGAATCAGCAAGGAGGAGATCGCCATCGTCACCATCTCATGGAAGGGGACAATGACATCAATAATCCCCACTACCAATCATCACCATCACCCATCTACATCTCGTTGTAAGACTGGACCCTTTTTGGATTGCTACATGTATTGCTTATTTGATCAAACCATGTTTACTATTGTCGTTTGTATGATGTTCGTCACTCCTATGTATGAGGAAAACCCCCAGTTCAGGGTTATGCACGAACTTTGGTATGCATAGATGCTGGAACATTGATAAGGATGTGATATTATGTGTTGAACGTTTAGTTTAATAACCTTCGTGAATGTTGTGATAGGTCCCCATTCAACATCTTAGCCGCAAGGCCACAAAGCTGATTACCGTCGTTGTAAAAGTCAGGAAGTGAAGGTAATTAGAGGTGACAACGGAAGTCTTCACCCATAGACTCTGCAATCGATAGGGGAATAACAGAGAACCCTTGCTGAGGCCTCGTCCATGGGAAATCCGTAATTACTGTAGTTGTAACCTCGAGGGATAGACTGCGGTTGTGGCATGTTTGGTAGAAAGTCTATCTGAGCCCTCACTTTGCTCCGAGTCTATAGTTACTTGCATGTACAATTCCATAAGTCATTATAAGGGACAAATATCCAACTCATGTGCTCCTTGTGGAATCAATACTCTTACTTCAAAAAGTTACAACTAAAGCATGTGCACTTACAGGCTATCGGAGATCTGTGTACCAAATGTTGGTCGATATGAAAATCAGGAGAGAAAACTGGTTGGATGGTGTAGTTGGATCATTGAATATTTAGCATGAGGGGAAGAATGAACTAGGGGTTGGAAGCTGACTAGCCTATCAAAGTTAAAGGTGTTCATATCTTGTTTATGGGAACGGTCGTTTCCCACGGCTGATCTTCCGCAACACTCGCAGACGGCTACGAGAAATTTCTGCGTGCTATGCGGGTGGGATGACCCGATTCATGGGGTATATAGCTCATGTGCGGCGTTTTTGATTCGAATTGGAAACGACACAACGTACTTGATAGAAATAGCTCGCGTGCAACGTTTTACATGGAAATAATAGCCCATATACGACCAAGTGGTTAAAACACACAAACGGTTGTCAACGAGGAGTGCAATTAAATTAAAAGTGTGTGTGTGGGGGGGGGGGGTCAAACCGATCAATGAATCTCGCGGAGGGTCCTACTTGGCAGTGCATCAAGGTTAATGATTCCCCTCCTGACCGAACCATGTTGCTCCCATGCTTCTCGTTCTTGATCCCTTCTTCATTCTCGTTGGCGGCGGTGAAGCTTTCTTTTGGCGGCGGAGCTTTTGTTCATGGCCGCGGTGGCGTATGTGGTGAGCGTATACCATACCCTAGACCTCTCCCCCTCCGTATTTAGTTAGATCTGAATAAGTGAGCCTATGTTTTCCATGGGATCCCCTCCGTATTTAGTTAGACCTGCCCCATCTGCTTCCGCTGCCTCGTAGTGCCCGCCATTGATAAACAAGGGCGATGGTGCTCGGACCTTCGAATTCACTGTTGAATTCGTTCCATCTAGAGTGAAGCCAATTAATGGTAGTGTGCGAGACATGGAGAGAGATATAATTGTGAAATGGGAGGCTGAATTTGCAGAGATTGATCCACAATAAATATAGAGCATGGAAGAGAGGGTCATGACGAATATTGTGGAGAAAATTGGGGATAGGATTTTTGGGGTCCATAGCAAGAGGTAGCATTATTACAGTTTGATAATTGGAAGGGTGTGTATGTGAGAACTGATAACGGTGAAGAAATGGTTGACGAAATTAATCAACTAGAATGCTCGGCAAGCAAACATACTACCTTTCATGTAGAGCATGTTGATTTGAAATCAGATTCTAGGGTTGGATATGTGCCCTCAAAGTTGACTTTGTAAATGGTAGATGATGATTGGGCTTCACAGAGACAACTAACACCCATGTGTCCAGGTGGAATGACAGTAATAGAGGGGGTGATCAAGATGCACAACAGTGTTGTCATGGTGCTACAAGGGTTGTTTGAGTTGATTGGAATTCAGTACAATTAGAAGACACTGCTGATTTGGTCATTGCACCAATGGCTGACACTGAGATGACCATTTTTTGTCATTCCACTAGATGATCAAGATAAGGAAGAGAGTGGTGAACCGAGTTTGCCTAATGATGCTAACATAGTTGCTCGTGAAGATGTGGATGGACAACTGATGAAAGATGTTGCACATGATGTAGATGATGCAAATGATGATAAGATTGTAAATGTGTATCACAATAATACTTTTCTTGAAGTAGGGAAGTTGTTCCCAAGCATGAATGGGTTTAGGATGTGTTTCAAGATTTATGCAGTCAAACTTGAGTTTGATGCCAAGACTGTGTGGATTGGTAGAAATAATTTTTGTGCAAGGTGCAGGGGTTTTGATGGAAGCGTCAAGCCTTGCAAGTGGTACATATCTGCTAGAATTTATCCTAATAGAAGTACCATCAGGGTTAATCAAATCCGACATCCACATACTTGTATTACAAGTTCACACAGAGTATCAACCATGAAATAACAGCTTTGGTGTAACGCCCAAGATGCGACCCTATCCTTAATTTGGCACGAGGGCCTCATCAGGGATAGAAGCGCATCTTGTCGTTTCGCAAGAATGGATATTGTTACAAGTACATGTACTGAAAAGAAGAGATATATATAGAATTGGCTTACACTCGCCACAAGCTACATCAGAGTCACATCAATACAATACATAAACATCATGAAGAAGAGCAGGGTCCGGCTACAGACGAAAACAAACGAGAAAAGAAGAATGGCGTCCATCCTTGCTATCCCAGGCTGCCGGCCTGGAACCCATCCTAGATCGATGAAGAAGAAGAAGAAGAAGAAGCAACTCCAAATGAACAATCAACGCGCTCGCGTCAAGTAACCTTTACCTGTACCTGCAACTGGTGTTGTAGTAATCTGTGAACCACGGGGGACTCAGCAATCTCATTTCCAAAGGTATCAAGACTAGCAAAGCTTAATGGGTGAGATATGGTTAAGTGGTGAGGCTGCAGCAAGCGACTAAGCATAATATGAGGTGGCTAACTTACGAGTACAAGAATAAAGAGGGGGATGATCTACGCATAACAGACGTGAACTACTGGTGATCAAATGAATGATCCTAAACACCTACTTACGTCAGACATAACCCCGCCGTGTCCTCCATCGGAGAAGGAACTCACGAAAGAGACAGTCACGGCTACACACACAGTTGGCATGTTTTAATTAAGTTAACTTCAAGTTATCTAGAACCAGCGTTAAACAAAGTTTCCACGTTGCCACATAACCGGGGGCACGACTTCCCAAAAAGATTTAACCCTGCAGGGGTGCTCCAACTAGTCCATTACAAATTACCACAAGCCGCATAGAAATCCTCGATCACGACACTCGCGATCTAGTCGGATCCCTTAGTGGAAAACCTCAACTATGAGATTACCCAAAGCATCACCGGAATCCCGATGCACAAGATATCTCGTCAAAGGTAAAACTAATCCAGCAAGGCCGCCCCACGTGTCGACGATCCCGATAGGAGCCGCGTATCTCGTTCTCAGGACACAACGGATGAGCTAGACGTCGGGATCGCTAAACCCTGGGTGACCAGGGGGCGCTGGACATCGCTCAGGTGGGACCAACAGTCATGAGGAGCACTCGCCCAGGGTTGATTAAATATCCTCGGGGTCCGGAAAGTCCCTATGCAATTTTATTAGTTTATTAGGCAAATGTAGTACCAAAGTTGGGCCTTGCCAGACGAGCTTTAATCTAAAACGAATTATCAAGGGGGTCCTTATAACAACCCCGGTCGTGTTAGGAGCGCTCAAATATGGAACAAAACACCGGTAGCCGAAACTAAGGGGGCAAAGGTGGAACAAAACACCAGGCTAGAAAGGCCAAGCCTTCCACCTTTTACCAAGTATATAGGTCCATTAAATTAAATGACATTTAATATGGTGATATAACAAGGAACCCATGTTATCACATGGAAGCAACTGCACCTGCAACTAGCAACGCTAACACATGGTTAAGCAAGCGGTAACATAGCCAATCAGTGGTTTGCTAGGTTGTGAACAGGTTGAAGGTTTTCATGTTATTGTTGAGAGGCTGATATTTAACATGTGGTAGGCAACAAGACATAATTGATAGAAACGATAATACTAGCATGGCAATGATAGTAATGGTATCTGGGGAAATGGTCATCTTGCCTGAGATCCCGCTTGGAAGAAGAATGACTCCATGAAGCAGACGAACCGACGTAGTCGACCGGGTCCTCACAATCCAACACGCTTGCGGAAATCTATCGAGACGAAGCAAACCGGAAACAAGAATCAACACACGATATACACCACGATGCACAACACAAAAGATGCATGAGTGGCAGAATAAATGCAAGACACAACATGTCAATTCACAACAATCAAACACTACACACTAAGTGAAGTTCAATATGCAACGAGTTGCATATTGACGAAACTCCACATACGTGTTATTTAGTTCTATCCCGATTAGATGCATGGCATTAGGTGAAGCGTAATTAATCTACCTATCTAGGCATTTTAAATGAGGTCGGAAATGACACATAGCTCCTTCGAAACGACCTCACATGTTAATTAACAATTCTGTCCAGATCTGAACTAACAAGTTTAATTAGTTGTTAAACAACAAAACAAATAGTCTCACGTGATTCTACGCGCCGTTACAAGCAATTTACACATACAGAACATCTCCAACGGAGCTACGGATCAAAAGATACGGACACCGCAAGTTATGATGGCATGAATGCAATATGTGTGCAACGACAGTCACAAGCATTTCAAAACACACAACCAGCAAGAAAATATGAAACTACACGAGATTCTACGCAAGTTTCATATAGGACACAAACAAAACGGAGCAACGGTTCAATAACTACGAGCTAAACAAGAAATCACTACAAACTGCCAAAATTAGCCACATGGCATTTTCTACACCCCACAACTACGAGCTACACAAATCCAATATGCTCAACCAAGGCATGAGACGATAGAGGGCAAGAAGCACTACAACATACAACTAACAACACCTAGCATGGAAGCATGGATCACTAGGAAAAGATGTCACAAAATGGCATCTCACACACTATTTCAGACTTAGTGAAAATAACAGTTTATGAAACTGCAGTTTTTGATCTGAAGGCATATTGACAGCAGCAAAACCATAAGCTACAGGACTCCAAATGGCATGAAAATTCACAGCATGCTAGAGAATCCTAAAGTCCACAACTAACTCCATTGCACCAACCTCAAAAGAGCTACAGATCACCAGATAAACTCATGCAAAGACAACAACAAAATATAACAGAACTCGGACTTAGAAATATTTCATCATCTCTAAAACAACACTCTTTCCTAGCACGTAAAGAACAACCAAACCACACCTAAACATGGATTTCTATTGCAATCAACATTACCAGGGGCTAGACTAAACATCCAAGAGCAACTCTCTAGTTGACAACTTAATCATATCACGCACAAATTAAATCCCACGAAAAAACAAAAGGGCATCATGGCAAAATATCACGCCAACTAACTTGCTCAAAAGCTAAAACTAAATACACAGTTAAATCCTATGGATTTTTCTATCCCGAAAACATATAAAACATGTGGGGTTGCACTACAAGAATATCGCCACACGTATATGCGGGAATAAGTCCTAAACGCGAAAAATAAACTAGCGAGTAAACCATGCATGCAAAAATACCAACGACTACTCTAAAATACATGGAAAAGGGGTTCCTAAAACATGAACATTTTATCTACGGAGTTCGAGCAATCCGGACACGTGCGAACAAATAACTACGGGCAACTATCCTATTGAGGTATCATGTAAAACTAGACATTAGGCACGTCAAACTACTCCAAACGTTTATGCAAGTTGTAAATTCGTAATCTACGCGAAATTCTACACGAGATACATATCTAAATCACTCTGATCCGACATACGAATTAAAAGATATGGGCGTAAAAATATCTATATAATTCCTAGAATTTAAATAAAATACGAAAACCTAAAAAACGCTAAGGGGCCTAATCTGTCTACCGGGCCAAAACCAGCATGGGTGCAATTTAGCATATCACGCCACGGGCGAGAAAAAGTGGCTCGGGGGGCATACCATGGGCCTTGCCCGGTTGACGGAGAAGGAGGCTTGGCCTTGGGCCGAGGAAAGGCGAGGCGGAGTGGGCCGAGGCGGGAGGAGTAGCTGGGCCGTGGCGCTGGCCAGGGTGCGCTGCACCTGGCAGGCTGGGGCGTTGCGGCCCACGTGCCGGCGCTGGGGAGGCCCAGCGGGGAGCGCTGCGCTCGGGCGAGCCGTTCCCTCGTCCTCCCGCTCGGGACCGAGGTCCTGGCGGCTGCCGGTGGCGGCTTCAGGCGGGGCGGCGCGGCAAGAGGACGGCGGGGCGAGGGGAGAGGTGACCCGGACCGGATCTGGCCGGATCCGGCCGGTGGTGCCTAGAGGCGGCGGCGTAGGGGTGCTCGGGGCGGGCTAAGGCGGACATGGCGGCGGCTTGCAGGGAGAAGCTCGGGCAAGGCCGAGGCAGGAAGGCGGGCGACGCACCGGCGGCCATGGCCGGCACGGTAACGTGGCTGGGCTGGCCTGAGGCTGCGGTGGCCGGCTCCGGCGAGGGGCTGGTGCCGGGGCAGGGTAGCTCTCGCGAGGAGGAGCACTCGGGGTTGCCTCCCCTCGGGCAGACCAGGCGAGCGGGCGCCGGCGGCGGCTCGTTCCGGGCCTGAGAGGGCCGGATCTGGGCTCGCGGGCCCGCGGTGGCTGAGGTTGGTGGGAGGAGAGAGAGAGGTGGGACTAGGGTTTCGGGGTGGCATGGATCCCGAGGTGGGAGGAGATGGGCTGTCTAAAATTAGGAGGGGGTCTATTTATAGACAAAGGGGGCTAGGTTTACCGAAATTTTGTTCTGGATCCAACCGCGCGGTCGGAATCGGACAATTCCGAACGCGGGACGGGCTACGTGGCCGTGTAGAGTAGGTTAGCCGGAGAAGAGAGGGAAACGGTACCCGGCAACGTATTTTTTTAAAACACCGATAAACGTCCGACGGTAGACCGAATACGGTGCCGCTACGGTCGACCGTTCGGGTACCAGACGGACTCCGATTGAGACGAAAATTGGCACGCGGCCTACCTATAATATAAATAAGACCGCACGTCAAGTTCCAACCCAATCAGAGAAAGTTTATACACACTTTTAAAACAAGGTTTCGACGATGCCGCGGGCGCGTGCGAGTGCGGTCGGGCTCAGAACGGACAACGACGAGAACCGGCAACTAACAACGGACGCAAGTTTGAAAACTGGCGGCAACGAGATGCCGATGCAATGCAGATGATGCGCATGATGCGATGATGATGTGACAAATAAAATAATCACACGACGAAAAGGGAATAAAGGGGAATCTTCAGGAATGTCGGTCTCGGGCTATCACAACTCTCCTACACTACAAGAGGATCTCGACCCGAGATCCAAGAATGAAAGGGGAAAGAGGATGAGAAAGCAAGAGGTAAAACTTAGTCGCTTCTTTGACAAACACGTGAAACCAACGATCCTTAAAGGTTGCAAAGAGATGAGGAATGATAAGAGAAACAAGCAAGAATTCATGGAAAATTTCGGCAGCACTTCGGTAGGAAAAGGGGGCAAAAAATCGATAAGATGGGAGAATTAGACAATATCCATAACAAAAAACTAAATAGAACAAGGGAACACCAAGATCTTGATAGCACAACATGATTGACCCAAAAGAGCAACATCACAATGCCTCCGGAACAAGAGAATAAAACTAGATCATTGGGAACAAACAAAGAATAAGAGAATGACAACTACTATCACAAGAATCTTGAAGAACTTGTGAGAATGGATTGAAACCTTGATGAACCACCATGAAGGACCTCCGTATACAACTGAATGATGCAAATATATGAAGGTAGAAAAGAATAAGATTATGACCTTGCCAAGATTTAGATGAAGCCTCACAAAGAGACACTTAATAGAACTTGGAACTTCGGAAAAGAAAGATAAGCACATGGGATAAGAATTGATATGATGAGCCAGTCCGGATGAAGAATTCAGATCACTATGGACAAGAATAAGAATTATGTTATGCTCATCCTTCATCAAATTAAATTGATGTCAAGCAACGGATTTGGCATACAACTTATTATTCTTGAAAGAAACTTGAAAAGAGAGATAGGTAAGCACCACTTGAAGCATAATTGAAGGAAGCACCGGTAAGAATTCACAATTGAATGGGAATACCAAGAATTAATGGAGATACATGAGAATGAAGAGATCATGAGCCACCTTAAAAAAACTTGAATGAGGCACCAGAATAATTGAGAGATGAACGAAGAAGCAACAACTGAGAAGAATTTGAGAATGAAAGCTGCAAGCTAAGAACGAACAAAATCTTCTGGATGATGGCCTTCGGAGGATCGAGAATGAAACAACTCAGAAATGCACCAGATAGCAAGAAAGGGATACTCATGATTGACAACAATTAAGATGATGGCACAAAGCTGAAATGACGAACCTCCAAGAGAATGAACCAAGATTTGAGAGAAACACCCCTTCTGTCTTCAAAGCTGGAATGATGAGGAGAACACCACCAAGAATAACTGAGGCACTCCGGAATAATGAAGAATGAAAGGTTGAGCCAAATATGAGAATTAATTCGAATAGATCTTGAAGAAGTAATATGACTGATGGAAATCATACTTACGTCACAGTTGAAAAGATTTAGAGATCTTCGAGAAATCAGAAGAGCCAGATAAGATCCTGGGTAAACCTGTGGGTTATGGGCGCACTTAAAGAAACCACTGTTGAAAAGATTGAAAGAAAGATTGAATGCACCAGTATAAGAAAACTAGATGAGGCTGAGCACCTTGAAATAATATAAAGAATTGAAAACAAGAACTTCTGAGACAACTTCAGCACTCCGGATAGACTAGAGAGAAATGAATAACAAGATAGGTTGATAAGAATTTCCAACAAGGGAAAGAATCTACAAGGATGAAAAGGATATGATGAACATAGATAACTAAATTGAATTTGCTATAAAAAGATAACCAGATTGAAGGAATGATGAACTAGAGCTCCTGAGAATCTTCAGAATGAATCACCGGCTACGAAAGGAAGAAGAGATAGCGGAAGCAACAATGAAAGGAAAAACCGCTTGAATGAAAATTAAATCACTTAAGAAAAGGGTAGGAGGGCGGGAAAAAACAAAGACAACTCGGAGAGATGAGATGAACTCCAGAAAGAAAAGAGAGATTGATCTTGCAAAATTTGAGAGGATAGAATTACTTGAAGAGAAACACACCGGTTTAAAAGAATTGACAAGATCACTCCAGTTGAAAAAGAACTGATAAGACAACCTGATTGAACAAAAGAATTTGCATTCGCATAAAACATGAGAACACCTCTTGGAAGGATATGAATTCACCACTTGACATCGAAGCAACTCGAATTACCATATTCCAACAAAACAAAGGATGCGGCTTACGAAACAAGCCAGAAAAAACTCATCAGAGAGATTTCCGTTCGATATTTTTGTGGACAGGATCGCACGGGCTCGATCCTTACAGTAGCCATCAAGTGCAAGGCAGTGCACCCGACATACGAAGCGTCCCCGAGTCGTAGAAAGCTACAAGGACTCTTTAAGACACAACATGAACCGTTGTAAGACGACCATGAACAAACGAATCCACTAGATGTCGAACCCCAACCTAACATCATGCATTTGTTGGAAGATTGTCCTATAAGTAACTACTTGAATTCCCACCTAAGAATTCCCGAAATTCTTGGTCATGCAATCTGGTCCACGGATACAAGGAGTAATATATCACTCAACTCCTATACTAACCCGTCCAGTGTGTCACATCCGTCAACACATAACCAGAATCTCGGACCTTCATCTATTACAGACCCTCGTGATCACAACGATACAAAGTATGGCAGTACTCCCGAACAATCTGCACCAGTACTGGGGACATCGGGGTTATCTTGCCACTACTAGTATTGAAGCAATTACGAACATCCTTCGTTCTGAGATACTAAGAAATCTGAATGATAACGATGTGCTCGACAATCCCCTGGAGCTCAACTCCCCGGAAGAAATCAAGTCAGACAGGAGGCACCAAGACAGAACTCCGTCACATCGACATCATATAGATTCCAAAAATATCCGCGTGATCCTAAATTTTTTTTGAGTGAGAAGAGGAGTAGAACTAAATTATTACGTCAAGATTCCTCACCAGAGCATAGAAGAGGAGAAAAAAGAATCCTACTCGCCGATATATAACTAGACTCAAAGTAGTTTTTTCACTAGACTCAACTTGGCCAAGTTCGATCAATCAAGGGGGCTCCTAGGTCGGTACTGCTCTGATACCAACTTGTAACGCCCAAGATGTGACCCTATCCTTAATTTCGCATGAGGGCCTCGTCAGGGATAGAAGCGCATCTTGTCGTTTCGCAAGAATGGATATCGTTACAAGTACATGTACTAAAAATAAGATATATATATATATATGTATATATATATATAATTGGCTTACACTCGCCACAAGCTACATCAGAGTCACATCAGTACAATACATAAACATCATGAAGAAGAGCAGGGTCCGGCTATGGATGAAAACAAACGAGAAAAGAAGAACGACATCCATCCTTGATATCCGAGGCTGTCGGCCTGGAACCCATCCTAGATCGATGAAGAAGAAGAAGAAGAAGCAAATCCAAATGAACAATCAACGTGCTCGCGTCAAGTAACCTTTACATGTACCTGCAACTGGTGTTGTAGTAATCTGTGAGCCACGGGGGACTCAGCAATCTCATTTCCAAAGGTATCAAGACTAGCAAAGCTTAATGGGTGAGATATGGTTAAGTGGTGAGGCTGCAGCAAGCGACTAAGCATAATATGAGGTGGCTAACTTACGAGTACAAGAATAAAGAGGGGGATGATCTACGCATAACGGACGTGAACTACTGGTGATCAAATGAATGATCCTGAACACCTACTTACGTCAGACATAACCCCGTCGTGTCCTCGATCGGAGACGGAACTCAGGAAAGAGACAGTCACGGCTACGCACACAGTTGGCATGTTTTAATTAAGTTAACTTCAAGTTATCTAGAACCAGTGTTAAACAAAGTTTCCACGTTGCCACATAACCGCGGGCACGGCTTCCCAAAAAGATCTAACCCTGCAGGGGTGCTCCAACTAGTCCATTACAAATTACCACAAGCCGCATAGAAATCCTCGATCATGACACTCGCGATCTCGTCGGATCCCTTAGTGGAAAACCTCAACTCTGAGATTACCCAAAGCATCACCGGAATCCCGATGCACAAGATATCTCGTCAAAGGTAAAACTAATCCACCAAGGCCGCCCGACGTGTCGACGATCCCGAGAGGAGCCGCGTATCTCGTTCTCAGGACATGAAGGATGAGCTAGACGTCGGGATCGCTAAACCCTGGGTGACCAGGGGGCGCTGGACATCGCTCAGGTAGGACCAACACTCATGAGGAGCACTCGCCCGGGGTTGATTAATTATCCTCGGGGTCCGGAAAGTCCCTATGCAATTTTATTAGGTTATTAGGCAAATGTAGTACCAAAGTTGGGCCTTTCCAAACGAGCTTTAATCTAAAACGAATTATCAAGGGGTCCCTATAACAACCCCGATCGTGTTAGGAGCGCTCAAATATGGAACAAAACACCGGTAGCCGAAACTAAGGGGGCAAAGGTGGAATAAAACACCAGGCCAGAAAGGCCGAGCCTTCCACCTTTTACCAAGTATATAGGTCCATTAAATTAAATAACATTTAATATGGTGATATAACAAGGAACCCATGTTATCACATGGAAGCAACTGCACCTGCAACTAGCAAGGCTAACACATGGTTAAGCAAGCGGTAACATAGCCAATCAGTGGTTTGCTAGGTTGTGAACATGTTGAAGGTTTTCATGGCATTATTGAGAGGCTGATATTTAACAGGTGGTAGGCAACGATACATAATCGATAGAAATGGTAATACTAGCATGGCAATGATAATAATGGTATCTGGGGAAATGGTCATCTTGCCTGAGATCCCGCTTGGAAGAAGAATGACTCCGTGAAGCAGACGAACCGACGTAGTCGAACGGGTCCTCACAATCCGACACGCTTGCGGAACTCTATCGAGACAAAGCAAACCAGAAACAAGAATCAACACACGATATACACCACACGATGCACAACACAAACGATGCATGAGCGGCTGAATAAATGCAAGACACGGCATGCCAATTCACAACAATCAAACAGTACACATTAAGTGTTGCATATTGACGAAACTCCACATACGAGTTATTTAGTTCTATCCCGATTAGATACACGGCAATATTAGATGTTGTTAACCATGGCAAGATGTGAAGCATAATTAATCTACCTATCTAGGCATTTTAAATGAGGTCGGAAATGACATATAGCACCTCCGAAACGACCTCACATGTTAATTAAAAATTCTGTCCAGATCTGAACTAACAAATTTAATTAGTTGTTAAACAGCAAAACAAATAGGTTCACGTGATTCTACGCGTCGTTACAAGGAATTTACACATAGAGAACATCTCCAACGGAGCTACGGATCAAAAGATACGGACACCGCAAGATATGATGGCATGAATGCAATATGTGTGCGACGAAAGTCACAAGCATTTCAAAACACACAACCAGCAAGAAAATATGAAATTACACGAGATTCTAAGCAAGTTTCATATAGGACACGAACAAAATGGAGCAACGGTTCAACAACTACGAGCTAAACAAGAAATCACTACAAACTGCCAAAATCAGCCACATAGCATTTTCTACACCCCACAACTACGAGCTACTCAAATCCAATATGCTCAACCAAGGCATGGGACGATAGAGGGCAAGAAGCACTACAACATACAACTAACAACACCTAGCATGGAAACATGGATCACTAGGAAAAGATGTCACAAAATGGCATCTCACACACTATTTCAGAGTTAGTGAAAATAACAGTTTATGAAACTGCAGTTTTCGATCTGAAGGCATATTGACAGCAGCAAAACCATAAGCTACAGGACTCCAAATGGCATGCAAATTCATAGCATGCTAGAGAATCCTAAAGTCTACAACTAACTCCGTTGCACCAACCTCAAAAGAGCTACAGATCACCAGATAAACTCGTGCAAAGACATCAACAAAATATAACAGAACTCGGACTTAGAAATATTTCAGCATCTCTAAAACAACACTATTTCCTAGCAAGTAAAGAACAACCAAACCACACCTAAACATGGATTTCTATTGCAACCAACATTACCAGGGGCTAGACTAAACATCCAAGAGCAACTCTCTAATTGGCAACTTAATCATATCACGCATGGATTAAATCCCACAAAAAAACAAAAGGGCATCATGGCAAAATATCACGTGAACTAACTTGCTAAAAAGCTAAAACTAAATACACAGTTAAATCCTATGGATTTTTCTACCCCGAAAACATATAAAACATGTGGGGTTGCACTACAAGAATAACGCCACACGTATATGCGGGAATAAGTCCTAAACGCGAAAAATAAACTAGCGACTAAACCCTACATGCGAAAATACCAACGACTACTCTAAAATACATGGCAAAAGGGTTCCTAAAACATGAACATTTTATCTACGGAGTTCGAGCAATCCGGACACGCGCGAAAAAATGACTACGGGCAACTATCCTATTGAGATAGCACGTAAAACTAGACATTAGGCACATAAAACTACTCCAAACATTTATGCAAGTTGTAAATTCGTAATCTACGCGAAATTCTACACGAGATACATATCTAAATCACCCCGATCCGACATACGAATTAAAAGATACAGGTGTTTTAATATCTATATAATTCCTGGAATTTAAATAAAATACGAAAACCTAAAGAAAACACTAACGGGCCTAATCTGTCTACCGGGCTGAAACCAGCATGGGTGCAATTTAGCATATCACGCCACGGGCGAGGAAAAGTGGCTCGGGGGGCTTACCATAGGCCTTGTAGGGTTGACGGAGAGGGAGGCTTGGCCTTGGGACGAGGAGAGGCGAGGCGGAGTGGGCCGAGGCGGGAGGAGTAGCTGGGCCGGAGCGCTGGCCAGGGTGCGCTGCACCTGGCAGGCCGGGGCGCTGCGGCCCACGTGCCGACGCTGGGGAGGCCCAGGACGGGCAAGGAGGCCCAGCGGGGAGCGTTGCGCTCGGGCGAGCCGTTCCCTCGTCCTCTCGCTCGGGACCGAGGTCTTGGCGGCTGTCGGCGGCGGCTTCAGGCGGGGAGGTGCTGCAAGAGGACGGCGGGGCGAGGGGAGAGGTGACTCGGACCGGATCTGGCCGGATCCGGCCGGTGGTGCCTAGAGGCGGCGGCGCATGGGTGCTCGGGGCGGGCTAAGGTGGACATGGCAGCGGATTGCAGGGAGAAGCTTGGGCAAGGCCAAGGCAGGACGGCGGGCGACGCACTAGCGGCCATGGCCGGCAGGGTACCGTGGCTGGGCCAGCCTGAGGCTGCGGTGGCCGGCTCCGACGAGGGGCTGGTGCCGGGGCAGGGTAGCTCTCGTGAGGAGGAGCGCTCAGGGTTGCCTCCCCTCGGGCAGAGCAGGCGAGCGGGCGCCGCCGGCGGCTCGGTCCGGGCCCGAGAGGGCCGGATCTGGGCTAGCGGGCCCGCGGTGGCTGAGGCTGGTGGGAGGAGAGAGAGAGGTGGGACTAGGGTTTTGGGGTGGCACGGATCCCGAGGTGGCAGGAGAGGGGTGTCTAAAATTAGGAGGGGTCTATTTATAGACAAAGGGGGGCTAGGTTTAGCGAAATTTCGTTCCGGATCCAACCGCGTGGTCGGAATTGGACAATTCCGAACATGGGACGGGCTACGTGGCCGTGTAGAGTAGGTTAGCCGGAGAAGAGAGGGAAACGACACCCAACAACGTATTGTTTTAAAACACCGATAAACGTCCGTCGGTAGACCGAATACAATGCCGCTACGGTCGACCGTTCGGGTACCAGATGGACTCCGATTGCGACGAAAATTGGCAGGCGGCCTACCTATAATATAAATAAGACCGCACGTCAAGTTCCAACCCAATCAGTGAAAGTTTTATACACACTTTTAAAACAAGGTTTCGACGATGCCGCGGGCGCGTGCGAGTGCGGTCGGGCTCAGAACGGACAACAACGAGAACCGGCAACTAACAACGGATGCAAGTTTGAAAACTGGCGGCAACAGGATGCCGATGCAATGCAGATGATGCGCATGATGCGATGATGATGCGACAAATAAAATAATCACACGACGAAAAGGGAATAAAGGGGAATCTTCTCGAACGTCGGTCTCGGGTTGTCACATTTGGATTGCAGAAAAGATCGCTCCAATTTTGGCCAAGAAACCAAACAGTACTACAAAGAAACTTAAATTAGACATGGAAAAGCAGTACCCCATTAAGGTGAAGTATTCCATAGTGTGGAAAGCAAAACAGAGGGCAATGAAAGAATTATATGGTGATTGGGCGAATACTTTTAGGATGCTTTATAACTTCAAAGTAGGGGTGGAGAAGAGATCACCTGGTAGTGTTGTGGAGATAGATACTCGGGTAACATAGGATGGTAGAGTTTTTTTCTCCAAGTTCTTTATGGCTTTAAAGCCTTGCATCAATGGCTTCAAAGCGGTGTGTCGTCCATATTGAGCATAGACTCATCTTTTTTGACTTGCAAATGGAATGATCAATTGGCAGGATGCAATGCTTTAGATGAACACAACTAGATGTTCCACGTTGATATTGGTTTGTCTCAGTCAGACACAGGGTTTCATGGACATGGTTTATGATGCAGTTGAAAAGATGCATAGAGCGAGTGTGAACTTTGACAGTACATACAGATGCATGTAAAGGGCTAGAAAATGCAGTGAAGAATGTGTTTCCTCATTGTGAGCAGAGGGAGTGCTTTAGTCATATGTGGATGAATTTGATCAAAAAATCAAAGGAGAAGAATATGGGAGAATGTGGCGAGCAGCAAGATCTTACACCAAATAGACACATTCATATCATCTTGATAAGATAAAACAACTTGCAGTGAGTTTGGTCCATGGTTGAACACCTACCATTCTCTATTGCGGTATAGGTTAGGATTTAACACTCCCATCAAGTGTGATCATATCAACAACAACTTGGTAGAAAGTTTTAACAACAAGATAAAGCGGTTAAAGAACTTGCTTGTGCATGACATGGTTGACCAAATCAGGATCATGATCATGCACATGTGGGTATTGAGAAGAACGATTGGTGATTGTCTGCAAGGGGATAAGCTTCCTACAATGGTACAACAGGAGGTCAACAAGATCAGAAATCTTACACATTTGTGTGTTGAAAAAAATTCATTATGGGGCGCTAAAGTTAGAGATGCCAAGACTGGAAGGAGGCACGTTGTTAACACTGAATTGCATGACTGCACTTGCCAAGAGTGGCAACACACTAGGAAACCATGTGACCATGCCATACTTTTCTTGGCCTCCCAACCAAAGATAAACATGCACCCATATTTGCATGAATATTACTCAGTGGCAAGATTCAGGGCTGCATATGCAACACCAATTCCAGCACTTACAAACTAGTCTGAGTGGCCTGAAGTGCAAATTGAATTTTCCGTGTGTCCTCCCATGACAAAAAGAAAGGCTGACATGCCTAAAGAGAGTAGATTCAAGGCATGGTTTGAGAAAGGTGGGAGTAGTAAGAAGGGAAAGAAATAGGGTGCAAAGCCAAAAAGGTCACAAAAAGGTAAAAAAAAAAGGCGAAAGTTGTGCGAGGAACTTGGGCACCGAAAAGGATCTCCAAAATGTCGTTACAATCCTGAAAGGCCAAAGTATGTTTGTGTTTGTGTTTTTCTAATTTGGATGTTGTTGTTTTTTGTTACTAACCACATTACATGCTTTGTTTGCTAGGAGGAAGCGTGGAGGTCAGCCCCTTATTGTTGAAGATTGTTGGTCAATCAAAAAGGCAAGACTCAATGTTTGTAGATAAAAGAGAATTTTTGGTGAAAGAGTGCACACTGAACCAGACTTGGATGTTGTGGTGCAAGATGAACCGGAGTTGGATGATGTTGGGGTGCAAATTGGGCCAGACTTTGAATGATGTTGTGGTTTAAAATGAGCCAAACTTGGATGATGTTGGGGTGCAAAATGAGCAACATTCAGATGAGGTGCAGAATGAGCAAGATTTGGATGTGGTGCAAAATGAGCAAAAGAGGAGAATGTGGTGCAAACTAGAACTATAGTTGTTGTGGCTGATGTGCAAACTGAACCTATATTGGAAGTTCTGTCACAAATGGAAGCTTATTTAGTTGATGTT
Organism: Hordeum vulgare subsp. vulgare; assembly: GCF_904849725.1. Taxonomy (NCBI): domain Eukaryota; kingdom Viridiplantae; phylum Streptophyta; class Magnoliopsida; order Poales; family Poaceae; genus Hordeum; species Hordeum vulgare. The sequence continues at coordinate 112,885,127 of NC_058522.1, read as the reverse complement.
GTGCAAACTAAGCCTCATTTACATGCTGTCCTAGATGGTCCACTGAAAAAAAAACAAAGAGCTTGAGTGAACTGGGTGTTCTACCCTTCGTAGGATCAACAAGTGGCAAGAAGAAGAAGAAATCGAGTGCTAAGAAGAAGTAGAAGTGAAATATTGTTTTTGTTTGACTAAATAAACTTGCGTGAATTTGTATAATGCTATTTTTTACTTTGATGCGTATTTTTGTAACACTATTCAAATTCTGGCTGAATTTCAAATTTGAGCCAAAATTCAAAATTGAAGTTGTTTAGTATGGGTATTGATGTTACAATACTTTCTCAAATATTGTGCATGTTAGGTGATCAACCTGAGCACTTTTTGTTGAGTGAAACAATAGTCATCAAAAAATGTGCTCCAAATGAGCTCCAAAGCTAGGAAAAAAACCCATTTCTAAGCAAGTCTTTTTCCGACCTTCTCTAAATGAGCCAAAAATCAAAACTTACTTCTAGTGTGCAAATATAGAGTCCATGCCCGATATGGAATCGTTTGGATAAACTATGACAAGCTTAACCCTAAACCCTAACCTCAATTCGGCGTAACCTCGTTCGTCATAACTAGGTTTTGAAGGGTTTTTCATGAAAATACTTGTAGGCCAAGTTTCTTGTTTTTTCCAGCAACCTAGTAACATAGAACGATGAAGTGTGCAAGTTCCATATTTTTCTGATTTTTTTTTTGAATTAGTTATGGTCAACCCTAGCCCTTGAAATATCTCAAAACCCCTCGAACCCTAACCAAAACGCCGCACCCTTCCGGGCTGCTGGATATTTGTGAGTGGACGGTGTGGATGCGGCACCAGGGCAACGTCACCAATCCGTGTGAGCTGCTCTGATTGGCCGTATTCAAGAATGATGGATCATTCCCCCAACCATTCCTGACCGTTGGATCACTTCACATCGAACGGTGTGGATCTGCTACGTCAGCGATCGCATGACGCTCGTACTGTGCTATGATTGGCTGGATTTGAAAACACCTAGTTTCTTTTTTTCCGCTCTGTTTGTTTTGCGCCGATGGTGGGGTGCCATGCATGCGCGCCGTTGGGCTGTGGTAAAGAAGCCCGCCCATTGGACCGTTGGATTGAGCGATGCCCACCGTTGTTCGTTGGCCCAAGCCGTGAGCCTTGCATGCATGCACGCGTGCAATCGGACCGAGCGTTGTGCACTACCCCAAGTGGCTTCAGCCTATGTTGCTTGCGTGCACAATGCATGAGCACATGTCGCGGACCCATCCCTGTCTGACCCAACCAACAACATTGATGAGCACTAAAACATTGCATTATAGCTATTGATTGAGACTACGGTTTCCCATGCATGTACACTACCCCCCCCCCCCCCCCCCGCATGACTTGAACGATGACAGAGTGCAACATTTGTTCACATTTGACCCCATTAATGCCACAATGAAGTAACACGTCGCACTGCGGATAATTAAGACGTCTATCATCTTCATCTTCCTCTCACACCCCTCGTTCATCTCCCATCTGCCCTTCTTCTTCTTCACCACAAACAGCCCCGGAGACCAGCAAGCAAAGAACAAGCCCGCCACATCCATGCAGTACACCGGGCCAACCTACCACATGCCCCTCACTGTGTCGGAGATGCTCTACCCGCCGGGGTGTATGTTGAGATCACCCTCCGTGTGTGGGCGATGTCATGGTGGACGGGCGTAAGGGACTTCATTGACTTCTTCCTTGCACCCGCCTACCGCCACCTCCACGGGGATCTCCAAAGATGTACCGAGTCGAGGAGGTCACCCACAATGGGGTTGCGGTTGCTATCATTGCCCACTTAACCAACTCCTTCGACGCATTCTACCTCCTCGACCGCATGTTCTGGTGCGACTGTGAGTTTATCGCTTTCACCACCCACAACATCTCCACGAGCTACAACAACATCTTCCCCACCGCTGAGTGCATGCACACTCTGCTTACCCCATCGAAAACACCCCAGAGGAGCAGTGAAGGGCACCCAGAGGAGGAGCGAGGTGGAGGAGGGGCGAGGAGGAGCAAGGTGGAGAAGGCGGCAGCTAGGCGTTTAGATCTATATACCCATCTATCTATCTATCTATCTATCTTTTTCCGCAGAATATATCTATCTATGTTTGTCTTCTATTATCTTAAGTTGTAAGCATACTGTATGTCCGTGTTGTGGGCTTGGTTGGCCCGAACTATCTATGTCGTGTTGGGTTGATATATGCTACTATATTGATGTTGTTCTATCTGGTTGATTTATGACGTGCTTGATGTTCTATCTAGTTGATCTATGTGTTAGTAATAAAAGTAAGATTCCATATGATTGTGCAACGATGGACATGCAACGATGGACATGCAACCATGTTCATGCATACAAAGAATCTATCTAGTTCATGCATCAGAAGAATCAACAATAGTGGACAAGCAACAAATATGTAAAGCAAAAAAGAAACAAGTTACAATACATACATATGTTCATGCAGCCATACATGCATCGATCTATCTATCTTCCTTCAAAATTAATTTATCCGAAAACAAACATGCTATAGTATGTGCAATGGTGGAGGACATAGCCCGTTTATTTTCTTTATTAATTTACTCGAAAACACTGTGTATCACAAAATGACCTATCACAAAATTTATTGCAAGACATTCTTTTATCGAAGCAATATGGATGCACCAAGCGGGCAGACTTTTTTCTCTTTGGACCTGCTTTTTCTTGTGGTCGTTATCACCCCACGCCTATGGCCCAATAACATTTTTTTGACCCTCCTGCACTGAACTTTTGTTAATTGAAGAAGGGGTTGCAAGTGTATGCGACATAGTTGACCAAATTACTGCATTTTATTACCATGGGAATCAAATAATCTAGGGACAAAGGAGACATAGTTCATGAATTGTTGCAGTTTTCATCAGGGGCAAGAATTGTAACTGGAAATACTGTCATTACAAGAATTCAGGCAAGTGTTGCTTGACACAAATTCAGCTAGCAAATGCGCCATGGACTAACTGAAACTACTAGCTAGACATAATAACTGAAACTCGGGACCCCTGAAACTAACTTGACACACTAACTGAAACTCTAACGATTTCTAGCAATTGATGAACATCAAGTAAAATAAACCCATAGCAATGATACAACAATAAAATGCTCTAGCCATCATATTTGCTTGCTGCTTCAAGTCTATCATCTGCTTTAGTTTCTTTTGATCCCCATTGAGTTTAGCACTCTCCATCATTGGATGAACCTGTTAGCCAAATGAGGGGAGGGTTCCATAGCAAGCGCCCACACCAAAATTGAGCTCTTGGGTTGATGCCTCCAATTTAACCTCGCAACGTACTCATTTAGCCACTCGAAATGCCCACATTTCTTCAGAACCTGAAAAGGGGGATCGGTGGCGCGTGAACCCTAGATCCCTCGTCCAAATTTGACAAAAAAAGAAAGAAATCAGGAGAAATTAGAACATATGATTGGTGAAGCACACAAATCTAATTTGCCCCCGATGTGTCCTGCTCAAGCATTTCATGAACTCACGCCCGGGGTTGCCATTTTCTTCCTTCACACGAGTCAAACGCTTCAGAGGCTCCTTGCATGGGCAATCAGGGCATCTTGTCAATGACACCTGTATCACATCCTTCAACACACAACCAGCAACTCGGACCTTCATCTACAACAGATCCTCGTGATCACAACGATACAAAGTGTGGTAGTACCCCCGAACAATCTACACCAGTACTGGGGACATCGGGGGTTATCTCACCACTACCCGTATTGAAGCAATAACGAGCACCCTCCGTTCTTAGATACTCAGAAATCTGAATGATGCCGATGTGCGCGATAATCCCTGGAGCTCAACTCCCCTGATACTTAGAGCAGATAGGAGGCACCAGGACATGATTCCGTCACATCGAAATCATATAGATTTCACAAATACCCGCGTGATCCTAAAAAAATTTGAGCGAGAAAAGGAGTAGAGTTAAAGACATCCTAAGACGGAAACCTCACCAGAGCATAGAAGAGGAGAAAAAAGAATCCTACTCTCCGATATAACTAAGACTCAAAACATTTTCTAGACTTGACTCGGCCAAATACGATCACACAAGGGCTCCTATGGTCGTAAGGCTCTGATTACCAACTTGTAACGACCAAGATGCGGTCCTTTCCGATCCGGGGGTTGAGGCCCCCGAACAGGAAAGAAGCGCATCTAAGCGTTTCGCAAGGAAGTAACATAGCACAAATAATAATAAAAGTAGACATCGGGATTCAACTGTCTTCTTATTGATAACTCAGAGTACAGCACAGATACAAACAAGGTAGTTCTGCTACGGACTACAAAACATGGGAAAATGCTATGCTACCTTGCTGCAGGCCCACGATCACGACCACGCCTCAGTCCTCTGGATAGTTCACGTAGAGGTGGTCTGTCTCCTCGTCGTACTGCCACGCCAGCTGGGTGCCGTCGGGATCATCTGTCTCTGGGGTACCTGTACTTGCTGGGAGTTTCGGAGGAATCCGTGAGCCACGGGGACTCAACAATCTAAGACCTTGGTGCCAGAACTAGTCATGTTATTAGGTAGGGTAAGGATGAAGTGTATCAGGCTGCACCAACCTATGCTTGATTAAGTGGCTAACTTACGCAAAGTAGAAGTAAGGGTGGTCTACACTAGCGGTCGGGTTTACTTGATCACTAAGTGATCCTGAACACCTACCTACGGCATTCATAACCCCACCGTGTTCCCGATCGAAGAGAGATCTTCGAAGGGACAGTCACGGTTACGCACACAGTTGGCAATTTTATTAGCTTATGTTTAAGTTCTCTAATACCGGGTGTTAACAAAATATTCCAAGTAGCCACATAACCGCGGGCACGGCTTTCCGAAAGATTAAACCCTGCAGGGGTGCTCCAACTAGTCCATCACAAACAAACACAGGCCGCAAAGGCATCCTCTGTCACGAATCTCGTCATCTCGTCGGATTCCTTAGGGGAAAACCTCAACTCTGGGGGAACCCGAAGCTTCACTGGATTCCTATACGCAAGATATACCGCTAAGGTAAGACAAGGCTAGCAGAACCTCCCGACGTGTCGACGACCCTGATAAGAGCCGCGTATCTCAGTCTCAGGACACGCCGGATGAGCACAGCGTACAGTGGCCTGATAGACATCTCCCGAGTTGCCCCAGGTTGGCCCCGCACACGACTCTAGTTTGGACCAACACTCATGAGGAGCACTGACCCGGGTTGTTGATTAGAATCCTCGGGGTAGCTATTCCCTATGAAGTTTATTATTAAGTGATTAGCAAATTAACACCAATGTTGGGTCCTGCCGGACAAGCCTTAGCACTACGTGATTTATCAAGGGGGTCCCCATAACAACCCCTAACGTGTTAGGAGCGATCATTATGGAATCAAACACCGGTAGCCGGTAACTAAGGCGGCAATAACGGAACAAAGCACCCGGCAAAAGGCTGGGCCTCCCGTCATTTACCAAGTATATAGGTGCATTAAATAAATAACATAATTTAATATAATGATATCAAGCTCATGTTATCACATGAGTCAAAAACACCTGCAACTAGCAACGCTAACATTAGTAGCTGAGCAAGCCTACTTAGCCATACAAGTTTGCTAGGAAGGAGTACGGTGTTTGGTCTCATGGCATATGAAGAGGCAATTTAATTTCAGTGGTAGGCAGCGAGCATTATGACATGGAAACGGAACTAACATAACAAGTCTAGAGATGGAATCAAGGTCATATCATCTTGCCTGTGATATCCTCAGCTTGGAATGGTTCTGGTTCGTCCTGCACGTACTCTCCTGACTCCACGTATTCGTTCTCAGCTCCCGGTGCTACCCAACATAAGAATAACAGCCAATGAACAGAAGCACCACAAGATGCAACAATCACATGATGCATGAGATGAAAATTGAGCATGCACCACTATTTCTATCACTAGCACAAGCAAAAATAAACTACTGCAAGTTTCTGGACAGAACTATACACTAAGCTATTTTGACATGCATGAGAATGACATGAACAGATGCGGCTCGTGAAAACGGTGCAAAACCATATAAAGAACATTGCAAACGGAGCTACGGATCAACGGGAATCAACGGAACAAGATATGAAGCTCTACGTGGAAGATTCAACACCTCACTCACAATTGGCACAAATCTGGTATTCCCAGGTTGCCAAGACATGTAACAACCCAACATGAATGGATTGGAGCAAGGTAGAACACCACAACATCAATTAAGCACACACTTTGATCAAAATGACAAAACTACATAATCTGCCATAATCTGCATCTTAGCTATTTGGGAGCTACATGCAACATAGATACAGGCCTCCAAACATGACAAATAATATATGTGGCTGTTGTCCACCAAGAACACTACAAGCACCAGCAGGAATCACAGCAAAAGGAATTAAACTCTAGAAGATGCAAGGCCACAAACTTTCCCAAAACCATCAGATCTCGGGGACTTAGTGAAAATTCCTGCACCTGAGTTTCTGGCTCTGTTCTGAAGCTTTTTGACAGCAATCAAAACACAACCTACTGGACTACAAATGATTTGAAATTTGATAGGGAGCTACACAAACTTACCAGGTTCAAAATCCTAGCACTGAACTAAGGCTATATCTCAACAGAATGACCAACACATCCTCATCTATAGGGGGAGAAAATGTTTCCAGAATCCCAGACTTGGTGAAATTTCAGATTTCACTAATCTGGAATTTTCAGCCTGATGCCCACTTTGTCTAGGCATAGTTTGCACACATATAACACCAAGAGGTAATTGACACCACTATGGTGTAGAGCAAAACCCCTACTACTAACACACAAAAACTCATGCCCTTGGGCTCCACCTATTCCATGGAATCAAAGATCAAACTTGCTACAAATCTGAATATGCAACTCCATAAAGTACCCTTCTAAGACGACAACTACAAAGGTAGGGTTCATGTGCACAATGACAAAGTGACATGGGGGTTTGAACCCCATGTTTGTGTCAGGCACATCAACATCACAAGCACCTCTACCAAACTATCCCCACACACAAACACCATGCCCTCTCACATATAGACATGTGAAGGTGCGTAGTTTTGCAAAGGTGGGGAAGTTCCACACACCCACATATACTCCACATCATCCATAAGCACATCTTGCTCAAGATCAAATCACATACGTACACCTGCTAATCCTAGCTTGCATCACATGGCCACCATACACACCTCATAACCCCCATAAGATGCACTTACATATGAGACTCTAGTCATCACACACACTTCACAAACACTTGAACCAAAGTATAACATGAAGGTAAAATCTACTAAACAAGTAAACTTGGAAGCAACACCTACATGCACTCCACTAAGCTTGAAAGCACAAGATTATACTAGCACATGAATCTACTTATGCACCATCTCATGGTGCCATTCACTCACAAGGTGCTCACACAACCTGATACTTGCACACACCTACACACCACCATGTGCACACATACTCACACCTCTAATGCATTGCAGGAAGGAAAAAATAATTGCACTCCTTGTAATGCCCATTATTTAGGCGCAAGAAGTAGCAAAGAATAGCAATGAAAACAAAAAGAAGGAAGAAGGAAGAAAATGGCAAAAGGGGGCTGGAAGGGATTCGAACCCTGCACCACCTAGTGCACCACACTGCATTCTACCACTCTTCTACTGGCATAGTTTTGACAGAGAGAGAGAGGAACAGAGCAGGTTAACCCCTCCCTACTGCTGCTTCGACAGAGAAAAGAAAACCCAAAAAGGAAGGAGGTGCACCACTTGGGACTCGATCCCTGCACCTCTCGGTAAATCACGGGGCTCTCTACCAGTGCGCTACGAACGTGATAAATGACAGAGGAGGGCACGCGAACAAGGTATACTACCCCTACCGCAGCTCTGCCCTGCACGCACAGAGACGTGCCGGCGACAGGGAAGGGACACCAACACCTCGCCGTGCTGCTGCTGCTGCTCCACTGAAGGAACCTACCGGTCCGGGACGGCGCTACGAGGGGGGAGGAAGCCCCTGCTACCTCTACTCTCCTGCAACCCGCACCTACAGGGAACCGACAAGCACACGAATACACCAAAGCTGTTGTTGCTTCGACAGAGAAGCACAGCGGCAGGGAAGATCACCGGCGTTCTCTGCTGAGCAACTACTACCACGCTACAAAGGAGGAATAACCTCAGGCTTCGAGGGGGGAGGAAGCCCCTCTCTTGTACCCCTGCGAACGTGCGCATGCAAAACCGAACACCACCACGTCCTGACCGATCTACCTATATAACAGAGAGGCTCCGGCGATCTACCGGCCGATCCTAGCGAGGAGGAAGGAGAGAGGAGAGATGCCTCACCTCGGGAAGGAAAGGAAGAAACCACCTGCTCGAAGGAGTAGCCGCAGCGGAGGAAGACGTCGGCGGTTCGCTGCTGCCAACGAAGTAGAGGAGGACGACGGGAACTCCGGGGCCGAGGCGATGGCGCGCTCCTGGCCGTCGTTGTGGTCACCCCTCATCCTCAACGCTGGTGGGAATGGGTCGCGGGGAATCTCCCCGAGCCCGTGGACATGGCCACCGGCGCCGGAGACGACGGGAGGACGGCGTAGACGCGGCGGAGCTCCTCTGCTTCTCTCTGCTACTGTCTACAGGAGACTTACCAGAGACGAAAGAGGAGAAAGGAGGGAGGTGGCGGCGCTGGGGAGAAGGAGAGGGAACCCTAGGGGAGGAGGAGGGTTCCCTCCACCTTATATCACCTCGGGGGAGACGCTGGAGCCACAGGATCAAGGGGAGGCGATCGGGAGGTGGAGCTGCGTTCGTACGTGCATGACGTCGGGAGGAAGAAGAGGTGTCTCGCGTGGGCTGCTACACTGCTCGAAGGGGTATGGGCCTAGGAGAGATACTGGGCCTCTCTTGGTGGGAGGGAGCCCACCAGAGAAGGAAAACAAGAAAACTACCCTGGAGATTATTTCCAAATAGGTAAAAAAACAGAGAAAGAAAAGAAACCCTCAGGACTAATGCTGATTATAAAATCAAAACAAAAATGTCGGTGGGCCTAAAAATACCTAAGCTTTTAAAATAAAATGCAAAAGGAATTTATGGGGCATTTAAATAAATACAAAACAGCAATTAATTATACTGTTTTGTGATTTATATACACCCTCAAGACCAAAAATAAAACTCCACATCATTACATCATCATCCCCAGAATAACCCCTAAACACAAGACATTTTAAAACAACTCTTGTGAAGATGGAATTTTGAACATGAGATAATAGGAAAGTGAAAGGGTTTGAAATTTGCAATGAGCTTTGAAAATCCCAAGCAACCACTCCTACACTCCACACACCATCATCACATGACATCAACACATGAAATCACAAGGTAGCTAACCACAAGATCACCACCTACATTTATTACTAACACCACAAGAAATCATAGTGCAACAACTCAAGATAAGGGCATGCAATGATATGCTATGCATGCATGCATGAGAAGGAAATAGTAAGGAACACACATGAAATCATGGTATCAACTTAAACATCATAATCTCTGACAAGGTGGTCCCACATGAAGTAGGTCCAAAAAGGGTAGGTTCTACACTTGGGGCATTACATGGCGGCGGTTCGATGTCGGCGCATTTTGGCCTGCTACATCTTGGAGGATGTGACGTCGGCGGCGCTCGTCTGGTGGAGCAACGGCATTGTTGTTTGCGTCATCAGGCTCTGGATGCTCCGGGGGAAACCCTAGATCTGTGTCTTCCTGGATCGGACGATGATGGCGTTTTGTCGCCCTCCCTCCTGGGGGCATCATTTTGGAGCAAGTGCTGGCTGGAGGAATGGTGGAGCGGTGCTTCATATCACACATTGATGGCGGCGGATATCGGCGGCATGGCGCTGTGGGGACTCGGCGTCCGATGCGTGGAGATGGACTCGCGCAGGAGGAGGTAGCTATCTGGCGTCATGGTGATGTCAATGGCAGAGTGGCTACACAAGGTAGAAGTCTCAATATTTGCTCTAAAGACGGACCGGTGGAAGATGGCGGCGATAGCACACGAGTGCGTCAGATCGGTTTTGTCCCCTAGACCCGGTATGTGGCAGATGGCTTGACCGGATCTGCTGGGGCTTCCGACTTTTGATGTTAAGCTTAGGTAAGTGATATGGGTATGTGGCCCAGCTAGCACCCCTTCATCATATGGATAGGAGTAGCGACAGATGTTGCGAAGATGGCAGATTCAGACATATTGTTGTAATACTTTGTAAGGTCCTCGAGAATAATCAATAAAATGGCCGCATGTATCTCCCTGATGCAGAGGCCGGGGGTCATCCTCCTTTTCTAAAAAAAAATCTTCGATGCACCAATTCATTAAAATATATTTGACATAGGCACATGCGCTGGAGAAGCTGATTGTTTCCAAGCCCAGAATCACACATGAGACTGCCAATAAATGGCTTCCACCCCAGTTGGATCATGCCTGAGCAGGCGCAAGGGCTGCGACGGGAGGTCCTATTGGACGCTCTTTGCATCCAGCAGCGCGCGGACGCACGGGGGAATCGCGACTGGCCGTCCCACTAATAAAAAAATGTCCAAAACATTTAGATAAAGATTTCAGAACATTTTTTAAAATTTTAGAACATTTTTTTGAAAAATCCAAAATATTTAGATAAAAATTCCTGAACATTTTTTCAAATTTTCGAACAGTTTTTCAGATTCCCGAACATTTTTTCAAAATTCCGGAACAATTTTTCAAATTCCAGAATATTTTTTTGAAAATCAAGAATATTTTTTCAAATTCCAGAATATTCTTTGAAAATTCAGATCGATTTTATAAAAAGCAAGAACATTTTTCAAATTTGAAGAACATTTTTTGAAAATCAAGAACATTTTTTAAAACAGAAACTGAAAGGAAAATGAAAAAAGAAAAAAAACGATTCAGAGAACCTTCTAAAAGTTTTCCAAAACTAAAAGAACCGGTTGGAACCTCTAGAAGGTTTCCATAACTAGAACGCTCGGACAGTTATATGGGCCAGCCCGTTGCGTCGCTCCTCGGACGCTCGCCTGTGCGAAGCGCCGACTGCTTGACGCAACGAGCGGCAAATAGGATATTCCGGCTGCGACAATGATATTTTACAGGAATATTACTAATATGTGGGTGCAGTGGCGAAGCTTCATGGGCCAACCTGGGTGGCGGCCTCCGAGCTCAAATAAAAACTTGTGTATATATCTATGTATTATACCAATTTTTCCACTAAAAATCAACATATAGAGGTTTTGTTTTGCCCTGCAGGGATATTACTAATGGGAAAATCTAAGTTACGACGCCGCACAGCGGCCTTCGCGTGCGGCGCGATCGTGCGCGTCGTATTCTATCACAGTAATGCTACAGTGCGTCGCATAGTGCAACACTATTTCGCTACAGGAGAGCTATTGTCATGAGGGCTTATACTACACGGAGTTGTTTGCTTTTGCATGATACAGTGACGTGAGGTGATGCTGTCTGGCATGCGCATTGCTTGTCCTGGTGCTTTTTTTTACTACCACATCCTACTCTTTCTCTCTCTCACACATACATCTGAAATGAGTAATGCATGCATGCTTGGTTTACTTTTCTTCACTACATAGAATACTCGTGGTAATGAGGTGGCGGCGGTGCATGAACGTTATAAAATAACTGGCCACTAGTTATAATTTAAGTGGCAAGCGTTGCAAAATAATATGACAACTATAGTGTTTATAACAACTGACAAGCTTATATGAGATTTGAGTAGAATTTAACTGACCAACACAACAAAACACTACCACAACTACGTTTCAAAACAATCAAATGTCCTTTTATTACGACACAACATAACAATCGAGGATAGAATTCAACAGATAAATACAGTAAAGACTGTGACAACTATTTTTTTAAATGACTAACAAGTTGTATGAGATGATATGATAACGAGATAGGATTAAAATGACAAGCACAAAAAATATATGTGGCAACTGTGATTCTATAAACACCTACAAGCTTTATGAGACCACATGACAACTTAGTAGAATAAAAATGACAAGCACATAAAAAAAATTAGGGACTGCATTTATAAGCATCGACAATCTTTACATGAAACGACATCACAAAATATGGCAATTAAGTTATTTTTATTGGGCAAGTAAGTGGTTAATAATATAGCAAGTGAGTGGAACAATGTGGCAATTACGGAAGGAAAAAAAAGTTTGTCGAAACATGTCGGCATGGGATCTAGTTTTGAAGATCTTGTCGCAACAAAGCCAATGGTGAAAACAGATCATCGATTGAATTAACGATTTTAAAGATAAAACTTTTTAAATTTCAAACATTAGAGAGACTTTCAGCCTTTTTAACAATGCACGATAACGACATGCATGCATAGCCGCCGCACGACAACGCCCGGATGCGGCGCCGCTTTATAATGGGGTCCATTACTAATATATGGATGCAGTCAATAGTGGATCCAGCTCAACATGACATGGTGGTCCAATAATGTAATTCTTCATAGAAATATACCATTTTTAATTATTTTTTTATGATATATATAGCCTATATGAAAATCTCATGGACCATCCTGTCCACCTCCTAGATCTGGCAATAGGTGCAGCGGCGGAGCTTTATGGGGCCAACCTGGGCGGTGGCCCCAGCTTAAGAAAAACTTGTGTATATATCTATGTATTAGACCTATTTTTTTTCCACTAAAAATCAATATATAGCGAATTTTGTTTTTGCCGCCACTTTGTTGGTGCATCGGTAGTTGTTGTCAAAAATATCCAGGATCCATCTTGCTTAGAAGCTCTGGCGTGTCGGAAGGCTTGACACTAGCCAAATATCTGGATCTCGGGAAGGTAGAGATTGCTTCTGACTGCTTGTGAGATTTCAGGGTGCTTATGAAGCACTCATCAGAGAGATCAACAAGCGGAAATCGTCGTTTGATAACTGTCCTTTTATTCATGAGCGCGCATAGCCTTGCAAAGCAAAACATCGTTTTTGGGTATAGGACGCCATATTTGGCTTGATCATCCCCATGGCCCTATTTCTGCACCAGTAAACATTCTTACTTCCGAGTAACAAAGCTACGTGTGTTTGCCTAAAAAAAAAGGCTACGATCACGCCCGACACTCCGGCGAGGCGTTTTCGAGGGTGAACTCGAGAGGCGTTTTCGAGGCGTAGGTGAATGTTATCGGCTTGCCGTTGAAGATCGGCCAGCCGCTGTTGATGAGGCACTGCCCTTGCTCCCGGTTCAGCAGGCGGAGCTTGGTCGTGTCCGAGATCACCGCTTTCACCTCACCGAGGTTGCAGAACATCACCACGCCCCTCTGCGGGCACTTGCACGCGTTCTCCACCGTCACGCTGTGCTCCGGCACATTCAGGACCAGCCGCCCCGTCAACGCCGATGAGACGCGGATGTCCTCCAGGCTGCACGGCCCAGGGTCGCCACCAGCATGGCCTGTGGACACATCAACGGTACGCAAGATCCAAGGATCGATGAGATTAAGCTGCGACGGAGAACAAGTTTTACAGTATTGTTCTTGCATACCTGTATGGAGAAGAGCAGCAAGGAAGAGCAGGATCAGGATGCAGGCCTTGAAGGCCATGGCTGAAGCTAAGAACAAGCAAGGTAGTTCAGGAGAAGCTTTGATGTGATGAAGATGGAATGATTACCGTAGCTTGGCCAGCTATATAGAAAGCTCCCGGCTCATACATACAGAGATCCCGAGATGATTTGCAATATCCTAACAGTATTATTTCTTATCTTAACAAAATTAAGGCTGTGAGATTATTCAGTAAGTAAATTATCTCATACTGCATCCGCGTATTAATCCCTTCTATCTTTAGGAACTAAATAGTGGAGATACGTACACAAGTTTCTACGTCAACAAAAATGGTCCCCGTCCAAAGAATATGACACACTACGTAATTAACATGATCCCCCGTTCAATGCTTGCTGATATTTTTCATAATTAATATTGACCCTTAAATCCAAAGAATGATACTATACTCTCGATAATAAGCATGCTCATCCCGTCCAATGCTTGATGATACTTTTTATAAATTAGTTATTTGCTAATAAAAATGTGTAATTAACTACCTGGCTAATTGGTTACATGCAATTGTGGATGGGCGATAGGTAACTCTGATGGTTTTCGGGCATTAATGGTTGTGTGCTAAACAAACAAAACCATTACAGACTCCCTTTAATAATAAGACATACTCCCTCCGTTCCTAAATATAATTCTTTTAAGATATTTCACTAGGAGTCTACCAACAGAGCAAAATGAGTGAATCTACACTCTAAAGTATGTCTATATACATCCGTACGTAGTCCACTAATAAAACCTTTTTAAAGACTTATATTTAGGAACAGAGGTAGTACATTACATCCTTATATACGTGTATATTTTTTCATTATTCTTTGCAACCAAAAAATTTTATTTTTATTTTTTTAAATAACAAGCTCCATGGAGCTCGTCCTCTAAAATGCCCTACTATGAGATTATCAAAAAGGAAAATTAGAATATATGAGAATAATACCCGCACCACATTTTCTTCATATGAATGATAGCAAACCTATAGGTAATAGAGGGTGGATGCATGTTATATTGCATTCTGACATACAAGTTCAATTATCTTTTGCTGAAAAATAAAAATAGTTTAACCACACAACACTTCTAAATAGCTTGATGTCAAGTGAACTTGTATTTCACCGCATGCACTTGATGTCAATAGCTTGCATTTGCATTTAGAAGGGTTCACTTACAAGTTCAATTATTTAAGTGAACATGCAGTGCAAATGTTATATTGGATTGTGACATACAAATTCAATTATTTTTTGCTCAACTACAAGTTCAATTATTTTTTGATGATGTGAAGGACTTGCATGCTGTGAAAAGTGGAAAGTGAAAGGGTTGCATGCACTTGATGATGTCAATAGCTTGCATTTGCCTTTAGAAGGGATCACTTAGATATATACTCCCTCCAATCTTAAATATAAGTCTTTTTAAAGGTTCCACTAAAGGACTACAGACGGATGTATATAGACATATTTTAGAGTGTAGATTCGCTCATTTTGCTCCGTATGTAGTCTCCTAGTAAAATCTCTAAAAAGACTTGTATTTAGGAACGGAGGGAGCAGGATTGATTGAATAACGACACAACGCTTCTAAATAGCTATTCAACCAAATTGTACATATATGATGAATACAATGATTACAGAAATCCAGCTAAAGAAAGCAGACAGTACGAAATGCATCACACGTGATGAACAGCCATCGAACACAGAAAAATAAGATCCAAAACAGATTGAGACAAAATGATGGATATTAAACAGCTTCAGAACCAAATACCTTCTGAACAAACGGTTAAGATCTTCCAAATCATGGGTTAACCAATCTAACTTGTAGATGAATATTCACAGCCAAAACCAACAACACTGCTGAATTACTGAAATCATCACTAGGCTTCTGCTCTTTGAGCTGATCCAGTCAATGGCAGATCAACCGAACAAAGTCAACTAAGGATTATACAGCTTCTGGATGCTAAGGTGCAAGCAACAGCAAACAGAAGCAGATGCACTCTCTTTCCATGATCTGTACAACAACTATTCTGTACATCAGTGATCAGTCACTACTACAACAAGTCAAGTTGGTCACTGTCCATGTCCTCCTTCGCAAGCTTCTCAATCAACAGCTCCATTGTCCTGATGTACTTGGGCATGTAATGTTCCCCTACCATAGACCTCCCCAGACGAATCTTGCTGTAGAGATGTCGAGGTGTCTCGTACAGGGTGACAACCTCCTCCCGCCTACCTTGCTCACTGGTGTTGGGTTCCTCTCCAGCTGGCAATGCAACCATGTGCAGTATTCTTCCTGGAGGGTATAGCTGGAGGGAATCTTCAGAAGGGCTTGACGGTGACAGCTCCATTTGCTTGACCAGGCCTTCACTTGAACCTTTCAGAGGTGATTTCAGAGGTGATTTGATATCCTCTTTGTCGGTATCTTCATTATCCGACGTATGAAGGTTTAACTCCCCAAAATAAATTGAGACTAACCCTGCATCAGCCGCTTCAGTGTCGTTTTTTTCAGTTTTCACATCAATATCAGTTTGATTTGTCATGTCCCGAGTACGTTTTGCAGGGTCAATAGATTGCTTCTGCGCAGAAGAGCATGACCAGCAAACAAGAGAAGAGCGTTTCTTCACCCCACAATGGGCATCTTCTGAAGATGTGGCCTCAGCCTGGCAAATTCAAGTCATATTATGGCAAATAATACAGTAAGTAACAGCAACGTCCACCTGTTTCAAGAACTAGTTCTTGCAGCAATATGTTTATTATATACCTCAGAAGCGGGAGACTGCAGCATATCGACATCTACAACCTTAGATTTTGGATCAGATATGAAGGGTACATGAGATCGCACGAAGCTCACAGAGCGATTGACGAAACCTAAGAATCTAGTCTGTTGAATTTGTTCACGAAGTTCATGCACCCATGATGATGCCATCACCTGCCATATTTGACTCCAACAATAAATATATGATATGTTTGACTAGGCAAAAAAGTTTACAGGAATATTTACTTCATGCTTTCCCACTTTGACTATCGTGCTGAGAGGTACCTCTGTATGGAGTTTGGCAGTCGAAACTCTACCAAGAGATGGAACTACATCATTCCTATTGACAATGGTAGTAATGAAGTCTTTACCCGACTCAGCCAAGTCCCATGTCATGCAAGCAGCTGGAAAGTAGCAGTAGAAGTGTTAATATCTCACACCTACTATGTGTGGAGATCACAAGTTTGCAGCATCAACAAAGAACAATGAGTTCCTTGCAGATGTTGAAAGCTCATACTTCAATCCAGAGTTAATTTTCTTTTGGTTATCTACTCATAGTCCTTAGATATATAAATCAAAGGCTATCCTAAAACAACGATTGTCATCATCATTAAGCATACATGTGAAATCATTGTTCTTTTTTGCCACCGTTTGGTTATCACTACATGATTAACGCCAGATAGTTTCTTTTCTCTAAAAATGAATTGCAGGCCATATCCCTACAAACGCTAAAATATGAACATAAGACACCTACCATTAGAAGTTACTATATTTGTGTAAGGAGCCGATAAAGCTTTTTAGTGAGGGAAAATTAATAAATGGAAATGAAATGTTTTACTATTAACATATATAGTAGTATTTGATAGCAAAACTTTTATACCCTTGGGGTTACAAGGCATACCTGGTCCAAATGCAATACATGTAGATGATAATAACCTGTCATTCTCACGCAGAATGTATGTCAGTAATGCAGCGATACTGGCACCCATTGAATGCCCAATTATCTGGAATAACAAGATTGAGTTAGCAAATATAACTATAAAAAGGTCTAGAAGTCGAGATGCAGTGCACAAGCATCAGGCATCATATATTTTGATAAAACTCGGTTAGCTGGAACTGCCAGAAAAGAAAAATAGATGGAAGATGCATAAAGAAAAAAAATTATCTAGTTTGCTTTTAAAAAAAGAAAGTTATATTGTTTGTAGGTTTGATAGATCTTAGAACACAATTATTTTATTTTCAAACGATCATTTGTATTTGGTTGTTACAAGTTGCAGTTCATATAGGCTTCGATAGAAATGCACTGCCGACCTGTAAACTAAAATAGGCTTTAAATATACTAAAATAATTTTGTAAGTATACGTCGGGAGAAAAAACGATTCAGGTTTACTAGGTATCCAAAGCATGTTATCATATTCATTAGCTCAAGTTATTACATTGCCGAGTGTTTTTTCCAGTACTGACTAGGTACTTGTGTAGAGTTTATGAGCCAGAAATGCACTGCTTATCTAAGGAAATTTGTGCCTGTCTAAAATCTTAAGAAGTCGATAAGAGAATCTTAATTGTCCGAATACGTCACTGTTTTTAAATAAGATGCACGCCCAGAATTTCCTACCTCAACAGGATATTTGGTTGCTACAAGTTGCAGTTCATATATTCCGAAAGGTGTGTCAAGGTCAATCTAGAAGGAGAGAAGCCTTGTTTGGCAGTGCATCCCTGTCCTAAGTAGAGATATCAGGAAATCTATAATCTGCATCATATTGTAATGGCCAAATCGTTGATGATTACCACTGTTTTTGTGTGGGTTTTTTTAGAATAAAAATACGGCCTAATGGCAATCATCTTTCAAGAGCATGTTCTTTTGGCAATACATAATGCTTAATTTTCTGTAAGCAGAAAAAATAAAGAGCATCTCTAGAGTCAGAAAACTGAAATATATTACCGTAATTCTGTGGTCCGGGAATTTCTCTACTGCCTTACTGAGGCAAGGAATGGCCTGATTTGCAATCCAGCGAGCCGCTGTAGCCATTCCACAATGCGCATACCCCAGCACTAGGTTGGATACACAGCCATCTTTAGCCACAACATGATGAAATGGAATGTCTGCTCCAGTTGCTGCTGTTAACCGTTCCTTAATACTAATAGCCCCCCGAATGAAAAGGAGAAAGCATTTGGAGCTTCTATCACGGACAACTGTGAAAGCAGGCTTCAGAAACTGCACAATAGCAGATAATTTCAACCAAGTTGTCCTGATTTATGAACTGTACTAAATGGGACAGAACAATTATCGCTTCAACAAGTATGTAATAAAATCGCATCAGAGTACATAATGTGAACAATGGAGTGTTGGTTGGTACTTACGCACCCTCGCCTTAGATTTCTTAATAAGAACATCACTCTGATCAAACCCACCAAATTCCAAAAACACTTTGTATGGCTTCTTTGAGAAATACATGCATAACTTCATATATCCGAGTAATGAAATCAGCTCCTCTCTTGCCCCAGGCCCTCCCAGTCGTACAGAATCACTCCCAGCATACTCATGCTGCAGATTACCCTGATAAAGTAAAACAGTACGTCATATGGATGTTAACATATGTACTACTTCAGCAACATGAGCTGCTAAAAAGGGAAGACCGACACAGAAATAGTGCGTTGTTCTGATTCTTCCAAGTGTAAAATATCTCAAGCAGATAAAAGTGCCTAGCATATATTTATTTAAAGTAGGTATTCAGCTTAAACTCTAAAAACTGCTTTTCTTTAGATCTCTGGAGCTTAAAATAATTATAGTAGCTATCAGAGTTAGTGCTCTATTCCGTGCAGTATAAGCAAATATATTATTTAGACGGTGGATTTCGATTTAAGAGGAAAGCTAAACCTTAGTAGCCCCAATGTAATGAAAACTAAAAATAGGGAAATCAGTTTTATCTGCTCTCCTCCTCCAAAAAAAAGAAGAAAGGATTGCATGCTTCAAGTGAACCAAATAGGAAAATCGAAGAAGCACTACCAAATATCGAGATCCAAAAGTGACCAAAAATAGGGGAGAAACAACAAATCATTAATTCTTCATAGGAGAAGAACACTTGGACCTTCTGCAACATAATCAGCTTCAGCGAATTAGACTGTTTATACAGTTTTTTCCAAATCCTGAACCAACTGGCTCACGTCGGTTTCTCCATGGTCTGTTCCTTCCCTAGATGCTTCACACCAGCAACGAAAGATGCATACATTTACTAGCAGCTACTTTTTTTCCTAGATGATTCACAACTAGCAAAGCATCAATCCAACGAAAGATGCATATATTTACCTGTCCTCACGCTTACACGTGCTTATGTAATTCCCTTTTGTAATCACTCAAACGATGGATTGCAAATCTTGGGGAACCCCCCCCCCCCCTCCCCCGCGGTGATTTTTCAAAAAATCAATCCAACAAAGAAATAGGCATACCATTTTTTATTTATTTAGAAAAGGAGGTTAAGACCCCTGGCCTCCGCATCAATCGATGCATATAGTTATCTTTATTACTTATTCAACAAAGGTCTGACAAGAACATACATCAAGCCACCCGAAGCCCCCACTCACACCTACAAAACGCGATAATGTGGAGTGCTCTCACTCCCCATATCTAAAATCGGTGTCGTCGCCGATTCATCCACATAACGTATCGGAACTAACAGCCAGTGCAGCAGACCTAAAGCGTACACTATATGCACATGTTTTAGAAGCCGCCATCATCATCGAACCGCTGACCCATCTTCAGGAGAGAAATCCGCATCATCCTTGCCAGTCCGGCCATCCGTCGATGCCACCACGGCGCCACCTTCCTGCACTCGTCCATCCAGATGCGAAGACTCTGTAAGATCTATCGTGCGTAGCACCTGCCGAACAGGAATGACAAAGCGTAGCACCTGTCGGCCAGGCATGACCTGACATCACCACCGAAGCTCCGTGCAGGACGAAGACGCTCCACCTCCTGCATGTGTCTTCCAGCGTTGCTCCACAAACGATGCGCCCTAGAGAGGAACGACACCGCAATGCCGCCATCATCCGATCTGGAAAACCAGATCCTAGGGTTCTCCCTAGAGCAGCATGAGTGGATCGACAGCAGCTACAGGACGAAGCCTTCATCAAGGTAACGGTGCAGAACGCGCCATCGTTCGCCGTCGGCTCGGTTTTCACCGGCAACTATGTCTCCCCGACTCCCCGCCAGTACCGGATCCTACGACGAGCCCGGTCACGGGATCCCAAGATCTGCCGTCACCGGTGCCGTCACAAAGACCCACCACCTGGCCCGTCATCCCCGGCGGAGGGGATGCCGCCACCACCATGGTCGGATCCGGGTTAGCCGTCGCCGTCGCCACCGCCAAGACCGGATCCGGGCTGAACGCCGCCGCTGCACCGCCTCCGGCCACGCCCAGCCCCACCTTCATCTTCTAGCCGCGTCCAGCCGACTGGCACGCCATGCCCAGCCAATCTCCACCCACGCTGCCACGCGCCGCCGCCGGGAGCTGTTGCGCCGCCGTGCCTTGGATCCGCATGACGCCGTCGCCGAAGCCGCCGTCCCGCGCTACACGACATCGAACGAGGAGAAGGGAAATCTCCGCCACCGCCTACGCCGACCGGATCGGCGGCGCACACCGGCGGCGGCGAGGGAGGGAGCTGGAGGCGGCGGACTAGCCCCGGCGGCTAGGGTTCGCCCCTCGGTCGCTCGCGGGAGCGACGCGAGGGGGTACGCAAGTCTCCTAGGGATCAATAGGCATAGCATTTGATCTGCTAACATGTTAGTTTTAGTGATAATCATCATATGTTCCCAGCATCAACCAACTAAAATTTCCTTTATCTTACTATTGAGCAAGTGAAGCATGACAACCCATAATACTGAGTCATCCACCTTGTAAACTAGGCTCTGTAAAAGTTTAAAACCTCCTACAAATGTTAGGATATATCTTAAGATTCACAGGAGATGAACAAACCAAATCCCAACAATCACAAGTACAGTATAAAACATCACGAAACATCTGCGATTGCTTCCGATGCTCCTCATTTTTCACCCAGGCACATGTGGTACTCCCTCCATTTATATATACAAGGCCGCTATCAAAATTACAATTTGCAGAAATACAAGACCACTAAAACTAATCGATGCAACATTAATGGTGTTTTTCTCGTAGCTCTTCCTCTGTTATGGTTTAGAAGGCGTGCATGAAAATTCTCTAGAACCTATGTGGTTATTGATTGGTTGTGAAATGAGTTAAAAAATAGCATTCACACTATGCATGCATATAAAAGTAGTACAACGAAGTACTAACTAGATGCAAGGAGTAAATGCAATGCGCCTTAAACCTTGTCTATTGTGAAAATGCACGTAAATTTAACTGTGCCTTCTAAACCGTGAGGGAGGTAGTACTAACAAATGAGGACATTAATTATCCCTTGCATGCATGCCATGTGCATGACAGATAAAAATACACATTAATTTACACAACAAATAAGGAGACAAGCTGTCTTGCAACATTACTTAGAAAATATTAACTTTTGCTTCGGTACCTATAATATGGGTTTATGGCCTTGTGTATAAAAATAAAGGAAGTAAGCTATATATAAAAAAATAATTCGGAACTAACGACGCTGTAAAAGAAAACATACCGAATGAGAAAGAACTTGCTAAGTATGGAATTAATCAATTCACGCAAGAGCATATTTCGTTTCCTTTGCTTGCAAGCTATAAGGAAGCCGTTTTCTCAAAAGCAGAAAGTGGATAGATAATATTCCCCTTGTCCATGTTAAATATGAATCCAAACAAGATCAAAGAGACGGCGACAATATTGACCACCAAGAATCCCACGGAAGCAACCAATCCCCTCCCTAGTACGCATCACCAGTTCACCAAGGCACCAAATAAAGAAGAAATAAAAAAAAATCTCCTGGAAGCAAACCAATCCTGGTCTCCGCGTGACGAGAGCGTTACGGTACTGTAGCACCGGTGAATGGTGATCAGCACGCGCGGAGGCGGAGTACCTGCTGCCGCATGTAGTAGTTGATCCCGAAGGCGAGCTCCCCGAGGGACCACTTGCCGAGCGTCTGCCCGTAGGCGAACCGCACGGTCCGAGCGGCCCCCGCCACCGCCTCGCCCCAGCCGTCCGGGGCCCGCTCCGGCCACCGACGCCCGCGCCTCGCGCGCTGCGCACGCCGCCTCCCCCGCGCCTCCTCCTGCCTCCGCTCCCTCGCTTCTGCGGCATCCGAAACCGCGGAGCTTATCATCTCGTCCTCCATGGCGCCCCTGCCGCCAGCTGCCCCGTCGGCGTCCCCGCAAAGCCGCCCCGACAGCACCAGGTAGACCAGCACCGCCGTGCCCGCCGCCGTCGCCATCCCCGGCGATCCCATCGGAGCACGGGGCGCTCCTGGCGCGCGCGTGGGAGATAGGAGAGCTGCAGTCTGCAGAAGGGAGGGGGAGTCGCCGGGATTGGAGACTGGAGAGGAAGGAAACGGGAGGGCGTTGCTGCGGTTTGCGGGGGGAACGGCTAAATTGGAGGGAGGGTGTGGATACAAAGTCGCTTTTGCCCCTCGGTTTTCTGCTTCAGCTCGGGCCGTACGAGAGACAGTTTTTTTGTAAGTACTTTTCCTTCAAGCAAACCAACGACTACTGACACCACCAACTATACTTGTTGA
The DNA here is from genome assembly GCF_904849725.1 of Hordeum vulgare subsp. vulgare. NCBI lineage: Eukaryota > Viridiplantae > Streptophyta > Magnoliopsida > Poales > Poaceae > Hordeum > Hordeum vulgare. The sequence continues at coordinate 112,862,090 of NC_058522.1, read as the reverse complement.
TGGAGTTACATGTTGGACCCCAAGCTTGATCTTGAATCGAGTCTTGCATCTGAATGTGTTTCTCAGCAACGGGTCGAGACTCCTTAAGCAATACTCAATACTGGGTAGAGAAATGTATTAAGCGTATGACTAAATCAATTCATCCGGATTCAAGTCTTAAGTTTGGTAAAGTTACTTGCACATTTTTTTATTTATTGTAGGCCGCAAGCTACTGTTTTTTATTCAATTTTTTATGATAAGACTTTATAAGATACATGTGACGATTTCGTTAATCTTAAAATCTATCGGTCTAGTCTCTTGAAGGTACTCGTAGGATAGATGAGTGTGTGTATGCGTGTTATAAGCATCTTCGTTTGTACCGTGCTTTTTGAAACTATGGGATGAAGAAGCGGAAGATATAAAAGAGTCAAGGATGTGTACCTATATGTATCCATCCTTCACTATGGTCATAGGAAATCTTATGATACTCTTATAACATCAATATCAAATCAGTCAAGCGTCTGACAAAAAATGACCTGCATAACATACATAAATAAAATAGATAATCTGGCTCAACTGAAAATGAAAAATAAATTAGTTTAGGCGTGTTTACGCAAATGATTGTGAGATGCAATATTGCAGTATATAAGCACCTGGATTCCCCTAAAAAAATACGAACCACTGTTTTGGTAAATGTAGAGAATTAGGTTTGGGTTGTGCAACACTCAATATTGATTGAGTTCACTAGGCACGTATATACATATGTACAAAATGGGCATCTACCTCAACTATACAAGAAACTAGGAGGTGGGCCTATTGCACAATATACATGCACAAATATATATTCAACCCCCCTCCCCCCGGCAGTCAAAGCGTCGCGAGAGACACAGAGACTGAAACGAAACTCCTCAAAGGTGGAAGTGGGCAGTCCCTTAGTCATCATATCGGTGAACTGTTGTGCGATCGGAACATGAAGAACCCGGATGTGACCAAGGGCGACCTGTTCACGCACAAAGTGGATATCAACCTCGATGTGCTTCGTCCGACGATGATGAACGGGGTTGGCGGAAAGGTACACGGCAGAGACGTTGTCACAGTAGACAACCGTGGCCTTGGTGACACCATGATGCAACTCTTGTAGAAGCTGTTGAAGCCAGGAACACTCGGCAACTGCGCTAGCCACTGCTCGGTACTAGGCCTCCGCACTAGAGCGCGGGACGGTGGGTTGTCGTTTGGACGACCATGAGACGAGAGAAGGACCAAGGTAGCCGCAGTAGCCGGACGTGGAGCATCGTGTATGAGGACAACCAGCCCAATCAACATCAAAATATGCCACCAGGTCCAAAGAAGGATACGCCGTGAGTGTGAGTCCGAGGGCCATCGTGCCATGGATATACCGGAGAATTTGTTTCGCAAGGGTCTAGTGGGAATCACGAGGGACGTGCATATGGAGGCACACCTGTTGCACAACATACTATAAGTCTGGTCTGGTGAGTGTCAGATAGTGAAGAGCACCAACAATGAAGCGACGGAATGGAGCATCCGACGCAAGTGAACCCTCCTAAGCACAAACCTTGGCCTTCATGTCAATAGGAGTAGTGACAGGATGATAGTTGAGCATGCCAGCATGCTCAAGCAGCTCATGCACATACTTCTGTTGATGGAGAAAGAAGCCGTCAGGTCGCCCAACAACCTCAATGCCAAGAAAGTAATGAAGAGCACCCAAATCCTTGATGACAAACTCGTTACGCAGCTGCATAGTAATCTCTTGAAGAAGAGTTGCGGAAGAAGCCCTGAGGATGATGTCATCGACATATAGTAGCAAATAGGCAGTCGTGTCGCCGTGGTGGAAAACAAACAAAGAGGCGTCCGAGCGAGTAAGACAGAAGCCAGTGTGTGTAGAAAACCTGCGATACGCTGGTACCAAGCGCGTGGAGCTTGCTTAAGGCCGTAGAGAGACCGAGACAACAAGCACACATGACTGGGATGAGCGGCATCGATGAAACCAGTGGGTTGCTCACAGTAAACCTGCTCAGCAAGGTGACCATGAAGGAAGGCATTGGAGACATCCATCTGATGAACGGGCCAGCCACGAGAGACCGCTAACTGGAGAACGGTGCGGATCGTCCCTGGTTTGACAACCGGCACAAACATCTCGGTGAAGTCGATACCAGCTCGCTGACGGAAACCACGGACCACCAAGCGAGCCTTGTAGCGCTCAAGAGTGCCATTTGAGCGGGTCTTATGGCGAAAGACCCACTTGCTGCTGATGACGTTGGCGCGAGGAGGCCGCAGAACCAAAGTCCAGGTGCGGTTCCGCTGAAGGGCGTCAAATTCTTCCTGCATCGCGGCTAGCCACTGAGGATCACGGAGGGCTGCCCTCACGGAAACAGGAAGTGGTGATGGCTTGGAAGTAGATGCTACAAGAAGATACTCGTCGTTGGAGTACCGCAGGCTCGGCCGGTGGACGCTAGCCCTAGCCCGCGTTAGGGGGGGCGACTGCGGAGTGATCTGCTGCTGAGGGCTCGGCTGCAGCGGGGCCGGCTGTTCAGTGGCCGGCTGCAAAGGGGCCGGCTACAGAAGAACCGGCAGCAAAGGGGCCGGCCGCGGAGGGGCCGGCTACACATGATCCTGCGGCGGAGGAGCCGACCGCGGAGGGGGCAGCTGCAGATGTGCCGGCTGTGGAGGGGCCGACTGCAGATGTGCGGGTTGTAGAGGGACCAGCCACGGAGGGGCCGGCTGCAGATGGGCCGACTGTGGATGAGTCGGTTATAGCTGTGGAGGAGCCGGCCGACTCGGTATCTGAATCCACGGTTGTTGAAGAAGCGTGGTCGACAGTCTGGTCCATGGCGTGAGGAGCGCCGAAACCAGGCGATGGTCCAAGGGCCAATCGAGACCGTCCACCAGAGGAGGGTGTCGAAGGGCCGCCGGTGGCCGGCGATGATGCAACAGCTGCATGTACCTCCTGAAATGGAAACACCTTCTCGTCAAAGTAAACATGCCGCGAGGTGAAGACACGGTGGGAGACGGGATCATAACATCGGTATCCTTTGGTGTTGGGTGGATAGCCAAGGAAGATGCAGGTGAAGGAGCGAGGGGCAAGCTTATGGGGTGCAGTAGCGGCGATGCTAGGGTAGCAGAGACAGCCGAAGATGCGAAGCTCAACATAAGAGGGTGGTGAACCGAAGAGAAGGTGGTGAGGTGCAAAGTTGTTGCGAGTAAGGCAAGGTCAAATGTTAAGGAGAAGGGATGCGGTGGCGAGGGCGTCAGGCCAGAAGCATGGAGGCACATTGGTATGAAAGAAGCTTACGAACGCAAACGTTAAGAGTGCGAAGGACGCGTTCAGCGCACCCGTTCTGTTGAGAAGTGTAGGGACAAGTGAGACGAAATATCGTGCCATGTGTGGTGAGGAGAGTATGAACATCCAGATTGTCGAACTCCTTCCTATTGTCTGTTTGGAACACAAAAATGGGACGCCCAAATTGCATAGAGACATAGGAATAAAAGGCAGCAAGGGTGGTGATGGCATCGGACTTGCGCCACAATGGGAAGGTCCACACATAGTGCGAAAAATCATCAAGAATGACAAGATAGTAAGAGTAGCCCGTATTAGTTGCAACAGGAGAGGTCCACACATCACTATGAATTAACTCAAACGGGTATGAGGCAACATGAGAAGAAGCACGAAAAGGGAGACGAGTATGTTTGCCGACATGACAAGCGTGACAAGAGTGATTCTCGTTCTTATTACATGTGAAAGAAAAACTGTGAAGAATATGACAAAGGGCGGCTGGGTTGGGATGACCCAAGTGAGCATGCCAAAGGTCCACACCGGTGGCGAGGGCAACATGAGCGGTGGAGGTCGAGGAGGCAGTTGAGCCAACCGGATAGAGGTCGACAGGACTGTCACATCGGTGAAGCGCCATCCAGGTACGGGCATCCTTGACAGAAAAACCAAACATGTCAAATTCAACAGTAACATGGTTTTCACGTGTAAAGTAGTGGACGGAAACAAGATTTTTGAGAAGGTCGGGTGAAACTAAGATGTTGGATAAAGAAAGTGGTGTGGAGGAGGAGAGAAAAGATGCATGTCCTATATGAGTAATGGGTAGAGGGGAACCGTCACCGACGGTGATACGAGTAGAGGCGTTGATGGGATAGGAGGTGTGGAGGGTACCAGGATGAGCAACCATGTGAGCCGTAGCACCGGTATCCATGTACCACTCACCACCGCCAGTGTAGGTTGTCGGTGTAGGGGCGGAGTGCAGCGCCGCTAGAAAAGTTGGGTCCCAGGGAGCCGGGGGAAGTGCAGGAGCCGGGAGTTGGGGCTAGGCCTGCAAGGGCGATGGCAGCCCGCCTGACTGTGTCGGCTGGCCGAGCAAGAGAGGGTTGTACGGTGCCATGTACGGCTGTGGCGCGGCGTAGAACTCCTGATGCAACAGGGGCCGGGGTCCGAGGAGACCGGGAGCCGAAGCACGAGGAACTGGCATGGAATAAGCGTGCACGTCGCCGGTCCATGGATTCTGCCCGGCGTACCTTGGAGCTGGTTGCTGCTGTGGAGGGCGAGCAGTTCCACCCGGGGCACCGTTGGGCTGCTGCTGACGCCCTCCGTGCCGAGCGCCGCGACGGCGGCCGTTGCCACATGGGGCCGACTGCGGCGGCTGAAAGGGAGCCGACTGCGGGAAGGCCGGTTGTTGGGGAGGTGACAGCGGGGGAGCTCGTCGACCGCGAGTGGTGGCGGTAAGGGTCGTGTGCGTGGCCCGGATCAGCGCCATCTTCATGCGCCGCTCCTCAAGCTTGAGGTACGCCACCACCTTAGCGAAGGTAGGCTCCGGGATAAGAGTCGGGTTGGAGGTGGCGTTCTCGAAGTCGTGTTGAGGCCAGCGATGAGAGTGCTGACGAGGAGCTCGTCGATGATCGTCCCGCCAAGATCACGACGCTCATTGATACGTCTCCAACGTATCTATAATTTTTGATGGTTTCATGCTATTATCTTGTCAAACTTTGAATGTTTTGTATGCCTTTTATATCTTTTTTGGGCCTAACTTATTAACTCAGTGCCAAGTGCCAGTTCCTGTTTTTTCCGTGTTATTGACCCTTTTCAAAGGAGAATTTTGAACAGAGTCCAAACGGAATAAGACTTCCGAAAAGATTTTTTATGAAACAGAAGACGATCGGGAGACTTGAGAACCAAGGCAGAGGGCCACCAGGGATCCCCACAAGCCCCATAGCCGCGGCCAGGGGGCCTGCGCCTCCCACGCTTGTGGGCTCCCTGGGCCTCCTCTGCCCTAGGTCTTTTGCCTAAATATTCCCTAAAATCCCAAAAAAAATCAGGAGATCATCGAAAGTACTTTTCTACCGGCGCAAGCTTCTGTCTCCGCAAGATCCCATCTGGGGCACGTTCTGGTGCCCTGCCGGCGGGGGGATTCGGATACGGAGGGCTTCTTCATCAACACCATGACCTCTCCGATGATGCGTCAGTAGTTCACCATAGACCTACGGGTCCATAGCTAGCAGCTAGATGGCTTCTTCTCTCTCTTGGATCTTCAATACAAAGTTCTCCATGATCTTCATGGAGATCTATCCGATGTAATCTTTTTTTGCGGCGTGTTTGTCGAGATCCGATGAATTGTGGATTTATGATCACATTATCTATGAATCTTATTTGAGTTTCTTCTAATCTCTTATATGCATGATTTCATATCCTTGTAATTCTCTTCGAGTTGTGGGTTTTGTTTGGCCAACTTGATCTATGATTCTTGCATTGGGAGAAATGCTTGGTTTTGGGTTCATACCATGCGGTGACCTCGCCCAGTGACAAAAGGGGTAGCGAGGCACGCATCGTGTTGTTGCCATCAAGGCTCAAAAGATGGGGTTTTCATCATTAGTTCGAGTTTATCCCTCTACATCATGTCATCTTGCTTAAGGCGTTACTATGTTCGTCATGAACTCAATACACTATATGCATGCTGGATAGCGGTTGATGTGTGGAGTAATAGTAGTAGATTCAGAAAGTATCGGTGTACGTGTCTCGGCCGTGATGCCTATATGTATGATCATTGCCTTAGATATTGTCATGACTTTGCGCGGTTCTATCAATTGCTCGATAGTAATTTGTTCACCCACCATAATATTTGCTATTTTGAGAGAAGCCACTAGTGAACACTATGGCCCCCGGGTCTACTTCACACCATATTTTCAGCCTTACACTTTTACTTTGTTGCACTTTCCGCCTTCAGATCTCACTTTGCAATCAATCTTGAAGGGATTGACAACCCCTTCATAGCGTTGGGTGCAAGCTCTTTTGTGTTTGTGCAGGTACTCTGGACTTGACGCGATTCTCCTACTAGATTGATACCTTGGTTCTCAAACTGAGGGAAATACTTACTGCTCCTGTGCTGCATCTCCCTTTCCTATTCAAGGGAAAAACCAATGCAAGCTCAAGAGACGACATAAGGTTTCTGTCGCCGTAGCAGAAGGATTTCTGGCGCCGTTGCCTGGGAGGATCAAGTTAAGAACTCATCCAAGTAAGTGTCGCAAACTCATCTCTTGCATTTACTTTTTTGCCTCTCGTTTTCCTCTCCCCCACTTCTGAAAAACAAAAATTTACAAAAATATTTGCCCTTTTCTTTGTTTGCCTTCTTCGTTTGCCTTTTTAGTTCACCCTCTTCTCTCACTTGCGTCATGTTCGCTTGTGTGGGATAGTCTACCTGTCCTCATGGCTAGACCCACCGCTCCGAATGATACTCCCGAAAACGAAGTTCTCAATTTCAAGCAAAATGAGGAAGAAAACTTAAAGGACGCTTGGTATAGGATTTGCAATGCTCAGAGTAGATCTACTTGTAAGCAATCTACTACCGTCCTGCTTTGCAGTTTTTATGTGCGTATTTCTCCTTGGAATAGTTATATTCTTGACACCACCGTAGGCGGAAATTTCTTGGGTAGCCATACCATTGATTCTTACGGAGCTGTAATAAATTTGGTAGGCTCACCCCCACTCATGGTTAATGGAACTACCTTAACTCTGGAAGATGTGATGCGTAGGCTGGACGTTATTGAAAATAAAGTTGCTACGATCGAACTCATTGAGAATTTGGATAAAAAGATCCACAATAAAATCACTCAGTACGGATCCAAGGTGGGAATGGTTTTGAAAAATTTAAAGGAGAAGGAACCCACAGTTAACGAAAAACTAGGTCATGATTCCGCTAGGATTGGCAAACTAGAGGATGTTATAACCAACTTGGGTTCCGCTTTTGCCGATGTGCAGAATACTCCAAACTTTGCCCACAACAAGGCCACCAAGTCTATTTTTGTTCCTAAAAATAGTGGTGAATCATCTAGTAAGAAAGATGAAGACCTTAAGATGATGAGTGATCACGCTACTTATGGTTTGAGCACCAAACACGACGATACGTGATTCTATCGCTTTATGCCTAGCTAAGGGCGTTAAACAATAGCGCTTGTTGGGAGGCAACCCAATGAATTTATCTTTTTCTTTCTGTTTTGTTGCGTCCACACCATCATAATTTTGTTATGATAGTGTCTTTTGTGTTTCTTTTTGTGTTTGAGCCAAGCAAAACCTTTATGACTAGTCTTGGTGATGGTTGTTTGATCCTGCTGGAAAAAGACAAAAACTTTTTGCTCACGAGATTATTTTTCATTTTTATTCAGAAAGAGATTTTGAGTTGATTCTTTTTGCTGCTGGTTGATATGCCTTTTGCCCAGGCAGTCGTAAGTTTTCAGAATTTGTGAGGTACGAGAAGTATACGAAGTGTACAGATTGCTACAGACTTGTCTGTTTTTGACAGATTCTGTTTTTGTTGAGTTGGTTGCTTGTTTTGATGAAACTATGGATAGTATCGGGGGGTACTAGCCATGGAAAAGTGAGAATACAGTAATCTAACACCAATATAAATAGAAATCAAGATTGCTACAGTACCTAAAGATGTGGTAGTTTGTTTTCTTGTGCTAATGATATCACGAGTTTCTGTTTAAGTTTTGTGTTGTGAAGGTTTCAAGTTTTGGGTGATGTTCTCATGGACGATGAGATAAAGAGTGGAAAGAGATCAAGCTTGGGGATGCCCAAGGCATCCCAAGCCAAATTCAAGGACACCAAAAAGCCTAAGCTTGGGGATGCCCCGGGAAGGCATCCCCTCTTTCGTCTTCAATCCATCGGTAACATTACTTAGAGCTATATTTTTATTCACCACATGATATGTGTTTTTATTGAAGCGTCTTGTATTGTAGGAGTCTTTTCTTTTTGTTGTGTCACAATCATCCTTGCTGCACACCTTTTAATAGAGAAACATGCACTCATCGTGATATTGCTAGAACTCTCATCGTGCTTCACTTATATCTTTTGAGCTAGATAATTTTGCTCTATGTGCTTCACTTAGATCTTTTAAAGCACGGCGGTGTGTGACTTGGTAGTTGGCTTGTGCTAAAGGTGATAGGTACCCAAAGAGGATACAAAAACCTCCATCTTCATGTGCATTGAGTAGAAAGAAAAGTTTTGATTCCTCTCAATTAGTTTTGAGACATGGATTTGGTAATATTATGAGTTATGTTAGTAGGGTGTTGTGAATCTAGAAATACTTGTGTTGAAGCTAGTGATTCCCATAACATGCACGTATGGTGAACCGCTATGTTAGGAAGTCGGAGCATAATTGATCTATTGATTGTCATCCTTTGCGTTGAGGTCGGGATCGTGCGATGGTTTATACCTACCAACCCTTCCCCTAGGAGTATGCGTTTAGCACTTTGTTTCGATTACTAATAAAAACTTTCGCAACAAGTATGTGAGTTCTTCATGACTAATGTGAGTCCATGGTATATATGCACTTTCACCTTCCACCATTGCTAGCCTCTCTAGTGCCGCGCAACTTTCGCCGGTGCACAAACCCACTATATGCCTTCCTCAAAACAGCCACCATACCTACCTACTATGGCATTTTCATAGACATTCCGAGATATGTTGCCATGCAACTCCCACCGTTCCGTCTCATGACTTGTGCCGTCACTCTCATATTGCCATTGCATGATCGTAAGATAGCTAGCGAGATGTTTCAACATCATACGCCAAGCTAGATCGTTGCACATCCCGATACACTGCCGGAGGCATTTCCTATAGAGTCATCATCGTTCTGAGCTTTGAGCTGTGAGTAAATAAAAGTGTGATGATCATCATTATTAGAGCATTGTCTCATGTGAGGAAACAAAAAAAATGCCAAAGAGCCCCCAAAAAAAGAGGCCAAAGAGCCCAAATAAAAAAAAAGAGAGAAGGGACGATGCTACTATCTTTTTCCACACTTGTGCTTCATAATAGCACCATGTTCCTCATGATTGAGAGCTTCTTGCTTTGTCACCACCATACACTAGTGGGAATCTTTATTATATAACTTGGCTTGTATATTCCAAGGATGGGCTTCCTCAAATTGCCCTAGGTCTTCGTGAGCAAGAAAGTTGGATTTACACCCACTAGTTCTCCTTTTGAGCTTTCACATACTTATAGCTCTAGTGCATCCTTTGTATGGCAATCCCTACTCATTCACATTGATATCTATTAATGGGCAACTCCATAGCCCTTTGATACGCCGAGTCAATGTGACCATCTCCTCCTTTTTGTCTCACAACCACCACCACACTCTATTCCACCTATAGTGCTATATCCATGGCTCACGCTCATGTATTTCGTGATAGTTCTAAAAAGTTTGAGAAAGTAAGAGTGCGAAAACAATTACTTGGCCAATACCGGGGTTGTGCATGATTTAGGCCCTGTTTGGAACCACTCAGATTATATAATCCAGTTTTTATAATTTGTTCTGTCTCCAAACATGATAGATTAAGGTGTAGATTATAAAAACTAGATGGACAGATTATTAAAAACTCAGAATCTACTCTACCCCAGCTAAAATCAGATTATGGATTGCTAATGACCCATTACCCTTGTAAAGTTGGAGATAATTACATCCCTGCCACCGCCATCCTCCTCTTTCTTAAAAAACAAAGGGCAGACATGTCATTATGCAATGTAAAACCTGGATTACAGTTTATATAATCTGGCCTCCAAACATGCCCACCTAGATTATTTTTATAAACCACATTATATAATCTACCTTCATAATATAGATTATTATAATCTATTGTGGTTCCAAACAGGGCCTTAAATTAGTTGTGTGAGGATGATGGAGCATAGCCAGACTATATGATTTTGTAGGGATAACTTTCTTTGGCCTTGTTATTTCGAAAGTTCATGATTACCTTGCTAGTTTGCTTGAAGTATTATTGTTTTCATGTCAATAGAAAACTATTGTTTTGAATCTTACAGATCCGAACATTCATGTCACCTGAAAGAAGTTACAAAGGACAAATATGCTAGGTAGCATTCCACATCAAAAATACATTCTTATCACTTCCCTACTCGAGGACGAGCAGGAGTTAAGCTTGGGGATGCTTGATACATCTCCAACGTATCTATAATTTTTGATGGTTTCATGCTATTATCTTGTCAAACTTTGGATGTTTTGTATGCCTTTTATATCTTTTTTGGGACTAACTTATTAACTCAGTGCCAAGTGCCAGTTCCAGTTTTTTCCGTGTTTTTGACCCTTTTCAGAGGAGAATTTTGAACGGACTCCAAACGAAATAGAACTTCCGAAAAGATTTTTTACGAAACAGAAGACGATCGGGAGACTTCAAGGCAGAGGGCCACCAGGGACCCCACAAGCCCCCTAGCCGCGGCCAGGGGGCCCGCGCCTCCCAGGCTTGTGGGCTCCCTGGGCCTCCTCTGCCCTAGGTCTTTCGCCTATATATTCCCTAAAATCCCAGAAAAAATCAGGAGATCATCGAAAGTACTTTTCCGCCGCCGCAAGCTTCTGTCTCCGCAAGATCCCATCCGGGGCACGTTGTGGTGCCCTGCCGGAGAGGGGATTCGGATACGGAATGCTTCTTCATCAACACCATGACCTCTCCGATGATGCGTGAGTAGTTCACCATAGACCTACGGGTCCATAGCTTGTAGCTAGATGGCTTCTTTTCTCTCTTGGATCTTCAATACAAAGTTCTCCATGATCTTCATGGAGATCTATCCAATGTAATCTTCTTTTGCGGTGTGTTTGTCGAGATCCGATGAATTGTGGATTTATGATCAGATTATCTATGAATCTTATTTGAGTTTCTTCTGATCTCTTATATGCATGATTTAATATCCTTGTAATTCTCTTCGAGTTGTGGGTTTTGTTTGGCCAGCTTGGTCTATGATTCTTGCATTGGGAGAAGTGCTTGGTTTTGGGTTCATACCGTGCGGTGACCTCACCCAGTGACAGAAGGGGTAGCAAGGCACGCATCATGTTGTTGCCATCAAGGGTAAAAAGATGGGGTTTTCATCATTGGTTTGAGTTTATCCCTGTACATCATGTGATCTTGCTTAAGGCGTTACTCTGTTCGTCATGAACTCAATACACTATATGCATTCTGGATAGCGATCGATGTGTGGAGTAATAGTAGTAGATGTAGAAAGTATCGGTCTACTTGTCTCGGACGTGATGCCTATATGTATGATCATTGCCTTAGATATCGTCATGACTTTGTGCGGTTCTATCAATTGCTCGACAGTAATTTGTTCACCCACCGTAATATTTGCTATTTTGAGAGAAGCCTCTAGTGAACACTATGGCCCCCGGGTCTACTTCACACCATATTTTCAGCCTTACACTTTTACTTTGTTGCACTTTCCGCCTTCAGATCTCACTTTGCAATCAATCTTGAAGGGATTGACAACCCCTTTATAGCGTTGGGTGCAAGCTCTTTTGTGTTTGTGCATGTACTCTGGACTTGACGCGATTCTCCTACTGGATTGATACCTTGGTTCTCAAACTGAGGGAAATACTTACTGCTCCTGTGCTGCATCGCCCTTTCCTCTTCAAGGGAAAAACCAACGCAAGCTCAAGAGATGACAGAAGGTTTCTGTCGCCGTAGCACTCATCGGAAAATTTTTGAGGCGCATGCAAAAATCATCAATATATGAATCAAGCTGCTGGTACCCATAAAACTCGCCGTGAAGGAGGACCTTGCACTGTAGTTCGTTGTCGGTGAAGAGGCCGTTGAGCTTGGTCCAGACGGCGTAGGCATCGTCATCATCACACACCACCGTGTGGAAGAGATCTTTGGAGATGGTGAGGTAAAACCAACGGATGATGGTGGTGTCGAGGATCATTCAATCCTCGTCGTTCACCATTAGTGGAGAGTCCACGGTGCCATCATTGTGACCATGGAGCAGGCACGCACGGAAAACCAAGGAAAAGTACCTCTTCCAGGCAGAGTAGGAGCTGGTGGACTGGTCAAGAACCACCGGGACGCAGTCAAAGATGTTGAGATCGCGAACGAGGGTGACATCCGGGCCAGCGAACGGATTGCTGCCGAAGGATAGCGAGGAGCGCGGAGAGGCCATGGCACCGAGCAAGCTGTGGCAGCGAGAGACGAGGTTGTGGGGTGGCGGAAGCGGTGTAGGCGGGAGGCGGCGACACAAAGCGACGGCGGCGACGCAGGCAGAGGCGGCGGCAGCGGCGGGTGTGGCGGCAGCGAGAGGCGGTGGTGGCGGCGCGAGAAAGGGCGTGGCGGCGGCTGCAGCTGCACGAGAGATGGCGCGGCGGCGGCAGCTAGGGCAGGAACGTGGAGGAAACTGATACCATGTAGAGAATTAGGTTCGGGCTGTGCAACACTCAATATTGATTGGGTGCACTAGGCACGTATATATATAGGTACACGATGTGCCTCTACCTCAACTATACAAGGAACTAGGAGGTGGGCCTATGACACAATATACATGCACAAATATATATTCAATAGTAAATATATCATGTTATGGAAGAGCTTTAAGACTACGATGGCCTTGTTATGCTTGGGGAGATGATCCAAGACCATGGAATGACATGGCTATCCCTTGTGATCAAACTGACATGGCTCTATTCTCTAGTGTACTACAATTGAATAAGCGAATGGATCCAAGGCAAAGTTTTGGGTTGGCGGATGGCTGATGGGACAGGCTCCAAGCTCCTCGTCTGTTTGCTCTTACAAGAAGAAAAAAAATCTAATGGTCAAGACCGCTTTCTCGGACAGTAGGTGGATGAAGGGATTACAGAGGCTTGACTCGCAGTTGTTGTTGAAGAATTTCATTAATCTTTCGGTGAGGGTTCAATTGATCAACCTGTCAACCGCTCCTAACTCAATCCGGTGGAAATTGACTACTAGTGGACAGTATTCCGAAGCTTTCGCCTATAACTTTCATTTTTGGCATGCGTTAAAGAGTCGCTTCTTCACTCGGTCTGGCATATTAAGGTTGAACCGAAAGTAAAATTTTACTTATGGCTTCTCATCGAGATAAGAAATTGAACTACATGCCGTCTTGCCCCTAGGGATGGCCTCACAATAAGAAAAATGTATCCCTTGTGATCTGCATGAGGAGTATCCTGCCCATCTCCTTCTCATATGTTCCTTTCCTCGGTAGGTTTGGGACATGTTAAGGGGATCCAATCCTCGGGCGGTTCAGGATACTATCACATGTTCGTCGTTTAGGGTTTGGTGGAACAAGACTGTCTCATTGACAAGATTGTTCCATCAACCCGGCAGGTAACAATGGCTGATTACGTCGCTTTGATTTTATGGAAGGAGAGGAAAATATGAGCTTTTAAAGGGAAGGGGACCTCCCTTGAGACGATGGTTGCATTGGACAAAGATGAGGTGAGAGTTTTTGGCGGCCGCTAGGCGGCACATGGCTACTAATCACTACTTAGCAACCGCCGAAACAACCGTCGGTTGGCAGGTGTACTCCACCCGCTCGATTAGCGACACGTGTCCTCGCGGACCTAGACAAAACGAGTTCGGCCCGCGATGCTGCAATGATGCCCGGAACTTTGAGCTGGAAGCATTTTCCCCTCCCCCTCCCACGCGCTCATCCTATGCATCCACCCCGAAGCAGGGCAAGATGAGATCACGACGGCACCTCCTCCAGCGGCAACTCCACGGCCCCAACCCAGACCTACATCTCTCCCTGGTGGCACCTATTCCTCTGCAACAACTTCCCTTCGACCCCGACCTGCACCCCACCCACACTTGCATCTCCCCCCGGTGGCACCTACTCTTCTGCAACAACTCCCCCTCGACCCCGACCTACAGCTCTCCCTGACGGCACCTACTCCTCTGCAGCAACTACCCCTCGACCCTGACCTGCAGCTCTCCTTGGCGGCACCTACTCCTCAGCAGCAACTAACCCTTGACCCCGACCTATAGCTCTCCCCCGGGGCACCTACTCCTCTGTAGCAACTATGCTTCAACCTCCCGAGGAGCTCCTCGACAACAACTCCTTCACAACTCTGCCACGCGGGAAGCAACTATGTCACCGTGTGCAGCGATCCGCTCCCCGGCCTCGCGCAAATGGCAAGTCACCATATCATCCGATCCATGCTGTCGACTGCCATGGATCAAAGCTCTGGTGCACCATCCACTAGCAGGCAAGCCAAATCAGCCCCAATACTATCTGGAGACCGCATTGTCCGGTCTGGAGCTGCAGATGAGCTATGGAACCCTCATGTCTTCTCAGCTAATGGCTCCTGGGGTAGCTCCTCACAAGCTTGGGTAAGTATGCAAACAAAACCTAGATTCAGACAAAAGTATGCATCAAAAATGAATTTGTGCCCTCTATTCAATGACTACTGACATATCCAGCAATTTGTGGAGTGCATCATCATCTATACTCTGTTCATTGAACCTCTGTTTACCGAATGTATATGAATTGCTGATTTTCAGAAAAATCAATTTAGGAATTGCAACAAAAAATCTGTCAACTAAAAGTCCATGTTGCATCAAAGTGATGATATGAAAAAGCATTGGTTTTGATGTGAAAACTATGGTTATGTTGTAAATGTGTTGCTCTCTGTTGATGTCAGAACTGTCCTTATTGCTCCATGTTGTGCATGTCAAAAAGTGTCCCTTCTGGACAAGTTTTTTCTTATGAAAATCTAAAACAAAAACAAAATGTTGCATCTCCCAGGGAATAACTTACAAATAACATGACAAAAATTATAATCATTCTACTAGAAATAGTTGATGATTGTACTTGCAGTTGTAGCATGATTTAAACTATATCATTCTACCTCCTATTTGCTAATAATTTCGTATTTTTTCCAGCAAAACATTGAAACAAAATGTACATTGCTGGAGCTGGAGTTCATGATGATGAGAGCTACATCAGGGAGCAAATTTCTGTTGGAAATGCAGTGAATATGGAAGGGATGGTTAATGCTTCTGATGTGCAACAGGATAATGATGATGGAGGGGATGAAGCTATATCATCATATCCGCTTGTTGCATATGTGGGCATGACATTTGATATAGTTGACAATGCAAGAGCTTACTACAACAAGTATGCTTTTAGCCATGGGTTTTGAATGAGAACACCTGCTTCAAAGAACATCCAGGCAAGAGGACCACCAAAGTTAATAGGTAGGACTTTCACATGTGTCCATGCATGGAAAGGTGGTGACCTCAGTGAATCTGATAGAACTATAGAGAGTATTGCAACAGAGTGCATCAATGCTAGTATACGCCCTGGCCTTTTGATGAACACGAGTGACACACGAAAAAGGAACAAGTTGCAGCATCATGATTGCAAGACACATGCTTGTTGTGCTCTGAGAGAACAAATGGACTATCGCATGTTTTGCAGAAGAGCATAACCATCCTCTAGTACATCAGGAAGAGAAAGTTAGGTTTTATCGGTCTCACCGAAAGATTCCATGAGAAGACCGCCAAATGATAATGACTTTGCATGAACGCAACTTGTCAACCTTAGATTGCATGTGTATTCTAGGAGATTGTCATGGAGGTGATCAAAGGTGCCTTTGTTATGTGAAGAGAGATGTTTCGAATGCATGATCCGAGATGCGGCAAACCATGTCATTTCAGGACATGGCCATGACAGTTGAATATTTTAAGAGAAGACATGCTGAAATCCCACAATTCTTCTATGCAACACAAGTAAATACAACATGTTGTTTGCTCCAATAGTTGGCATCAACAACCATCTTCAGACCATTGTCCTAGGATGTGCATTGCTTCCAAATGAGAAAATGGAAACTTTCAAGTGGATCTTTGAGAAATGGTTGCTTTCCATGAACAATTAATGAATACCCAACAAACCTTATGACCGACCGGTGCAAAAGAATTGAATTTGAAATTTCTAAGGTGTCCCCTCACACAGTCCACATGTATTGCAAGTGGCATGTACTAGGCAAGGCTTGTGAGAAACTCGGGAGGATGCTTGCTAGGGATTTTATATTTTAAAAAACATTCTATGAGTGCACCTATGGCTCAGAGACAGTTGATGAATTTGAAGAAACATGGCAGCACATGCTGCATTCCTTCGAGTACACAGAAAATGGACACTTGCAAAACATGTGGGAATGCCGGCAAACATTGGCTCCTGCATACTTCAAGACCGACTTCTTACCGTTCATGAGCACAAGTGGGAGATGAGAGGGACTGAATTCTTATTTCAAGACATTGGTGCATCCACAGAACTTTGTTTGGACATTTGTAAGGCAGTATAAAGTGCTGGAAGAGACGATGCTAGATCATGAAGATTATGTTGCTTTCACTCGAGAGACAACAACAACACCACTTTGGGGACGATACATACAAAGAAAAAGAACAAAACCATTCAATCTTTTGCATGCTTCCTTGCAGCAAAAACATTGAAAATAACAAAAATCATGCTTGTTTATTGCAGGTACAATATAGAGCGTCAAGCCTTTAAGTTCTACACACGCGCCGTCTTTGGCAATTTCCAAGAGTAAGTTACAGCATAAACTGGATACATAATAAATCAAATTTAAAACCTTGAGTATGAAGCTATGAAGTTCGAGCTTTTCTCAAGCCTTTATGAGAATCCAAAAGTGTACCGGGTGCATGCTGTGTTGGAGCAGGGGTTGTACTCTTGGAGCTGCCATTACATTGAGATGAATGGTGTGCTTTGTTCACACATTATAAGGGTGATGATACAACTCAATGTGCAAGAAATTCCAAGTAGATACATGCCGGAAAGGTGGTCAGAAGCAGCTATAGCAACCATGGACACATATGGAAGGTTCCTTGACTTTGGGATACCAGAACCAAACACCTTGAAGTACAACTCATTGTCAAAGATATGAACGCACTTGCAGCAGAGGCATGCTGTGTTGATCCATCCTACAACCTTGTATCTGATGTAATCAAGAAGCTCTGGCCAGTAGTTGCTTCAATGAAAAAAGAGCAAATGCAAAAGGAAGAGGTTGTGTAGCAGCAATAAGTATTTCAAGAAAGTGAAGTCAACGATGCAACTGGAGCAAACCCACAATCATCAGCACAACTACAAAATCCTGCTCGTGTGCCAAAACAAGGTTGACCGTATGAGCGAGTGAAGAGAAAGAAGACATTGTTGGAGCAACGAGAATATGAGCATAAGAAGAAGCTTCGGAAAGAAGAAAAAAAAGAAAGCAAGAAAGGAGCCAAGAAAGATAGTAAAAAAGATTCAAATGTGGAGACAGTGAGCAAGCCTAAACCAAGAAGAAGAATAACTTGTTCGTTTTTCTCTGAAGAAGAACACACAACCAAAACCCGCGAGTCGTTCCTCGAGTACAAGGCTATGATGGCTGCTAATCTTGCAAGAAAGTGCCAGTTTTGCTCCGAGGAAGGCCACACAATGCAATCGTGCGTCCATTTTAAAGCTGCAATGATGAAAGTTGAGGGACATGCTCAAAATAGTTAGATGATTCTACTGTTTATGTGAACTTCAGTAGAACTTTCTGTGATAATTTGATTTTGCTGTGAAGTTTATATGAGAATTTTGAACTTCTGTGAACTTTAACGTTGTTGTAAATTTTTCTATGAACTTTTGTTAAATTTATAAGAAGAAGCATGTTGTGCACTTCTCTCAAATTTATATGATTATTTTGCTGTGAACTTTTGTGAAGCTTGCTATCGAATTTTGTTGTCAAAAAATGCTATCAAGTTTTGATGTGAAATTTTGTGAAACGTGCTGTCCTCCTACTCGTCGTCGTGGCCTAAGGTGCTCGTCGATGCTCAATCTTTCATCGCTCTTGCCGTCCGCGCACCATCCGCCTCACTGCCCCCATCATGATTCGAGATGTGGACAGAGCCAACTGCGTCGTCTTGGTCGCCTCTGCTGCTCGGGTCGTCGCGAGAGGAGGGAATCAGAGATGAAAATGAGCTGGAAGCAATCATGGCTGGAAGCAAAAAATAACGGTCGCAACAAATGCACACAGGCGAAAAGGGACGTGGGAGGAAAAAACTTAAGTGTTAGATATGTATAGCCTTTTTTGTATATCCCCATTGTATAAGGGGTTTCTTACCTTTTACCACATCTATATGTATTGGCCCTTGCCCCCCTGTGAATGTTAGTTGCTCATTCCTAACATGGTATCAGATGCTTAGGTTCTCCTCCCACACACTGCAGCTCCGTGCTCTCCCCTCCACCGCCGCCGCCGCTGCTAGGTGCCCCTAGCTACTCCGGTCCCCCCCTAGCCACTCCGGTTGTCCTATCCTCCTCCAGCTGCCCCCAGATTCCGTTGCTGCCGCCCTATTTGCCCGGACCCGACTTAATTTATTGCCGTAAACAACACCAAGCCCGGCCCCGCCCAAAATCCACCGTTGCCGGCCGCTCCTCGCCTGGCCCGGCCCGGATCGGCCGCCGCCGAGTTCTCCTCACCCAGCTTCACCCGGCTGCGTTGCTACTAGCTCTGCCTTTGGCCGGCACTGCCTTCCTCGCACGACGCCGCGGTGGCTTATTTGCGGCTGTCGTTCGGCCTGCTCTTGCTGCCTGCTAGCCCGGCCGAGGGTGCCATCCGGCCTACTCCCTGCTAAGCCCGGCCGCCGGTGCCTGCCCCATGAGTCGCCGGCTGCCGCCTTGCTCGGCCGCTGGTCTCCTCGGGGCTGTTCCAGGTCGGGTTGCCCCTGTCCAAAAAAAGAGAGATAGATAGAGAGAGAGAGAGCTCATCATGTCCTCTTCGAGATATGTTGATGTTCCTCGGTGCTCGATGATCTTCGACGACGCCAACTATGCTGAGTTTGTGGGTTTCATGCATATCGACATGCGCGGTCTTCTACTATGGGGCGTTCTCTCTGGTGAGCTCCCTTGTCTGCCATGTCCTACTGTTCCTGTGGATCCTACCCTGCTAGTGCTGCATGTTCTGGTTGTTGATGCTTACTAGGCTGATCGGGATACAACCAAGGCTCTCGATGATGCTGCGGTCGATGCTTATGATCAACATGTATCAGCTTATTCAGATGATCTTTCTGTCTACCGAGATGATCTGTGTGCTTACACTCAGTGGTGCAAGGTGATGCTCGGGCTACTGCTGTTCTCACTGCGAGTGTCCTCCCTTAGTTTGCATCGGAGTTCATGGGTCTCGGCACTGTTGCAGCAATGTGGTCGTATCTTTGTCAGCTCTATTAGCCCTCTGGTGATGCTCTCTACTTATTTGTGGTGCGTCAGTAGTACGCTCTTCAACAAGGTGACTCTTCTGTTGATGAGTTCTACAAACAGAGTTCCGCCATGTGGCGCTAGCTTGACTCTCTTCGGACATTTGTTTTTGGAGCTTGCCGTCGTTGCCAGACTACGCGGTCCGACTTGGAGTTTCAGCGTGTCCATGAGTTCTTATCTTGCCTCCGTTCCAAGTTTTAGCCTCAGCGTGCTCACTTGATTGCTCGTGGCAGTGTTCCTATCACAGAGGTACTTCCTGTGCTTCGTGCTGAGGAGACCCGCTTTCGTTATGCTGGGTTGCTTGAAGTTCCTTTTGTGTTGGCTGTCCGAGATCCTGTGCCATTTGCTCGTCCCACTGCACCATCGCTCCTGCCCACACCTACACGGGGGATAGGTCGCCTTCCTTACGATGAGAAGGGACGGTCAAGCCATGATACATTAT
Source organism: Hordeum vulgare subsp. vulgare (assembly GCF_904849725.1). Taxonomy (NCBI): domain Eukaryota; kingdom Viridiplantae; phylum Streptophyta; class Magnoliopsida; order Poales; family Poaceae; genus Hordeum; species Hordeum vulgare. Next base: position 112,842,132 of record NC_058522.1, on the reverse strand, counting down.
GTGGCTACTGCTCCACGTCAAGTCACCTAGAGTCTGATTGTCACCAACAACAGCGAGACCAGAGGCATTCTTCCTCCAGTGGGAGTCCTGCATCTTCCTCGACTCTGTCACTCACTGACCAGGACATTATCTGGCTCAAGTGCCTCCTGGCTTGCTCTGGCTCTTCATCGACGGGTTCCGCTGCCACTGTGACCGCTCCCACCCCTTCATGACCATCGACACCTACACAACCATGTTAATCTTCGTGGGTTCTGGATTCTAGAGCTTCTTTTCATATGTCTTCTAATTCTTCTGTGTTGTCTTCTCTTCAACCTCTTGATTCGCGTGTTAATTTTCTCACTGCCGATAGCACACCCCTTCCTGTTGCTAGTCATGGCACCCATTCTCTCCGTCTTTTTCTGTTCCTGTTGTTTCTCATGTTCCCCTTCTTACCATGAACCTCTTCTCCGCTGCCCAACTTACTGATTCTGGTTGTCATGTATTCTTGGTACCGACTCTTGCTCTATTCAGGATCTTCGCACCAAAGCTCTGGTTGGTGCTGGCCCTCTGCACCGTGATTCGGAGGGTCTTTGGGAGGTTGTCTGGCCTCATATTCCTTTCGCTGCCACCAGTTCTGCCAGTTCTCATGCACTTGCTGACTCCTCTTGTGCGACATTCCAGCAGTGGCTTGATGACCCACAAGTGTAGGGGATCTATCGTAGCCTTTTTGATAAGTAAGAGTGTCGAACCAAACGATGAGCAGGAGGTATTGACAGGTGATCTTGAGCAAGGAATAACTGCAAGTACTGAAAGGTAACTTTTTATGGGTTTTCTAGTATAAGCAAGAAGGAAATAAATGCAAGGAAAGTAAATAGTGCCGAGGTGCAGCAAGTGGCTCAATCCTTTTGAACACAAAGGATAAGCTGAGGGACTAAACTTATAACTACTAAGGCGTTCCTGAGGATAGATGGGAGAGATAGTCAAGTGCTTTCGTAATATTCCGTCTAGCACTATGTTTTGTATTGATAAGTGTTGTGTGGGTGGATCTTAACTAGTGCATTGTCTAGGCTAAGACAAGTACAATATTATGATTAATACCTCTTGTAAGCATCCGCAAATACAAGAGAGAAATTAAGGCAAACCCTAACCATAGCAATAAGCTTTAGGATCCAATACTCCCTCGTGCAAAATTATGCAAACTGGGGTTCAGGTTTCTGTCACTCCGGCAACCCACCATAAGCATTCTTTATACACGATGCATTCCCCTAGGTCCTTAAAAAGGTGAAGTGTTATGTAGTCGATGTTCACATAACACCACTAGAAGAATAACACCATAACTTAAATATGAATCAACACATATTACTTCAACATCATATGACTACTAGCATCTAGACTTTTCCCATGTCCTCAAGAACTAATGGAACTACTCACAAGACATAAAAGAGATCATGATCAGAGGTGATGAAAATATGATTAACAATCTGGTCATAACAATAATCCTCCAACAAAACTCAATAGCATTCACCACAAAAGAGTAATCAACACCGGTAGAGTAGAGGGGATGAATAGTGCAAGGTACAACTCCGATTGCAATGGTGAAGTAGATGGGATGAAGGTGGAGATGGTGCTGGTGTTGGTGATGATGGTGATGATGATCTCGATGATGCCCATGACGATGGTGATGACGATGAGGACGATCTCCCCTTCTAGGAGGAGTTCTCCCCGGCGAAATCTGCCTGCTGGAAAGGTCTTTTCTTCTGTGTAGGTTTTCGCCGCGGAGCGGCGGCAGAATCACGAAACCTCTTCTGTCTCCGGAATTTTTAGGTCAAGAGGGAGATATAGGCCAAAGTAGAGTGACGGGGGTGGGGCCCATCACTCAGGCGGCCTCCTGGCACGGCCTAGGGGGGCGTCAACAGGTCACTTGGGTGACCTGTGCCCCCCCTCCGGCCCTTCTTTGGCCTGTCTTCGAGACCCGTTTAGAAACTTCTTCCGTCAAAATTTCAGCTCAATTGGAGATGTTCTGATATTGCAACTCTTCGTGCTATTTTCTCCGCTGAATCCTGCGTCTGCTGTTTCGGCACCGGAAAGTTGGAAACTGTGTAAAATAAGCCAAAACACTATAAGTACATCATCATAATGTGAAATATATCAATGAATAGAGATAAATTATGATACAAAATAGTGATGCATTTTGGACGTATCAACTCCCCCAAGTTAGACCTCGCTTGTCCCCAAGCGAATACTGAGCTCGGTAAACTTGTCCACAAGTTTAGAGTGTGAAGTGTCGATAAATAAGAATACAGACAAGAAGCATCATAATTTCTCTACTAAACTCAACCATCCTCAATAGCAATCTCAACTCATAAGGCTCTTATGAAAGAGTAATATCAATTACAATCAAAAGTAGAGCTAAGAAAACTCAACAAACCATGGCAAACATGTCCTTGGTCAAAGAACAACTAATACTTTTAACTTTTGCTCTTCCTCTTGTATTTTGGTGATATCAATTGAACCTTTTTGAAAGAACATGTTATTAGTCAAGAAGTGAAAATGCTAACACAAAGGAAGATGTTTGCTTTAGCTAGGCTCAACAAACAACTCACTTATCTTAATGATAACGTCAACAAAGGTGTGATATGACAATTCTCAATGAAACAATATAAATGCATGCATCTTTGTCAACATAAAGTGTCTGCTCTTTTCAGGATAGAAAGAAGTAGGTTTTACTAACTCAACATAAAAGTAAAAGATTGGCCCTTCGCAGAGGGAAGTAGGGAAAACTCATGTGCTAGAGATTTTAGGGAGTTTGAAAACAACAAGATTGTAAAACAAGCTTTTGAGAGGTGCATAATTTGTCAATGAATGCTAATAGATAGCCCAATACTTCTCATGTTGGACAAGTTTTGAGGAAGGGCTCCCAAAGTGGGGACGATCACATCCCCTTAGTCTCCTTTGTTTATCACTACCAAAGTTTTCTGATTTCTCATCAACAAAGCGTGAAGGAGGTTTTGTTTGTTGTTATTATATTTTACGAGCTGGGCGCGCTAATGCCAGTTCCTCCTCGTATTAAGGGTTCGGAGATCACATGCAAACCCAGGATAAAACTTGTCCAGTATGATAAGATCATGAATTACCTACTACTTCCTCATGAGCTAAAGCAGAGGCACAAAACATGGAGTAATATTTGAAGGTTTAAAGATAGCACATGAGTAATATTCTTTAGGAGTGGCGGTGAAATACCACATATAGGGAAGATATGGTGGACTCTAGGGAAGGTTGAGGTTTCAGGGTACGGATGCACAAGCAGTATTCCCGCTTAGTGCATGGGTTGGCTAGCAAAGGCTTTTAAGAGCAGACAAATAATGTTGACTTGGATGCAAAACAATAAAAAGTTTAACATAAAGAATTGGCATAAAACATCAAGTTCTTCCTTGTCAGCATAACACTTCAAGCATAAGAACATAAAGGTTTTGGCTAAGTCGCTACTAGAAAAACTCATGCTTGTTGGTATGACCAATGCTATGTTTGCCATGATTAAATAAAGTTTTCAAAGCCATACCTGATATGTAAGATCAATACTCCCATAAGAATCAGCCTATAAGATCGATTGCGTGAAGAGAATACCAAGTGCAGCAAAGAAACCAATGGACTTCTCATTAATATTCCATCATAGACACTGCATGCTCACTGATACAAACTCTCCACAAAGGAGTGATAGACCTTAATGCAAACACCTATTTCATAAGATAACTTCCCTAGACATGATACTACACTAAACTTGACCAAAAATAAGTAAAGGATAAGAATAAAGATACCGGGCACTCCCCCAAGCTTGGAACAAGCTAAGGGAATGCCATTACACATGAAGATTTTACTCTTCATCCTTGTTCTTGTTCCTCAGGTAACCCTTAGCGAAACCGCTTCCATGGCAGAGGTCCTCCTTCCACACAGGATTCTTTGGTCTCCAGGATCCTGCTTTCGGCAGCTAAGCCCAAGCGCAAAAACTTAAGTTCATACTCATAGTTCTGGTTTTGAAAGTCATAGACGTGCCCTTGATGCTCAAACACTTTGGTTTCTAGTGCGGATATGCTTGATCACACTTCCTCCACCTCCTCCTCATGCTCCCTCTTCAGCTCAGCGATGATATCATAGTTGGCTTCAACACCACGCTCGATCATCAACTTGTACTTGAAGACTTCTTGCTCCACCTCTTCTAGCCTGGCCCTGGTGCTCCCCTCCTTGATAGGTCTCTTCAAATCCTCTTTGTGGAGGACACCATCCTCCACCCAAAGGGTTTGAGGGTGTATTTTTACCTCGGCGAGATAAGGGTTGATGACGTTGACAAGGAACTTGTCCTTGGTAGACTTTGGGGAAGCCATGGCACCTAAGTTTGCTGAAAGTTCTCCTGGCACAAACATATCGAAAAGAAAACGCAAGGAATCGCAAGATACAGAGCCGGGACGATCCGGGGAAATAAATAGGAAAACTTTCTGCACCCAAAGGAAGGTAACAAGGCGAAGTGGAGTTGAAGACGGACTCCAGGTTGTCCAGGCGGCCTCCTGGCGTGCCCAGGGGCCAGTTCGCGCCAGCAGGTCGCCTAGGTGACCTGGAGCTCCTCTTCGGCTCCGCTTCGGCTTGAAATTTTCCTAATTTTGCAGAAATGTATAAAACAGAACTTTTATTGATGTTCGCGAAGTTTCCTTACCATATTTCATACCTTTTCTTATTTTGCTTCTGCCGGTGTCGGATACAGTGTTACAATATGTTCTTCGTGAGTGGCTACCTGTATCACATCCACCTCTACATTGATGGGGTCACCAGCCATGTAATGCTTGAGTCTTTGCCCATTCACAACATGTGATTTTGTGCCTTCAAAATTATTAATCTTGATTGCACCGGAGCGGTAGACTTCTTCGATATGGTACGGTCCTTCCCACTTGGAAAGTAATTTACCTAGAGAAAACCTGAAACGAGACATATACAACAAAACTTTGTCACCAACATTAAATTCATGTTTCAAAATTCTCTTGTCATGCCACTTCTTTACCTTCTCTTTGAGCATTTTTGCGTTCTCGTAACCTTCACTTATCCACTCATCTAGAGAAGTCAAGTTCATGAGACGCTTTTCACTAGCAAGCTTTGGATCAACATTAAGCTCTCTAACAGCCCAGAAAGCTTTGTGCTCTAATTCTAGAGGTAGATGGCATTCCTTTCCATAAACCATCTTATACGGAGACATCCCCATGGGATTTTTGTGAGCAGTTCTATATGCCCACAAGGCATCTCCTAACTTATTGGACCAGTCCTTTCTAGAACTGTTCACTGTCTTTTGCAAGATCAACTTGATCTCTCTATTTGTGAGCTCAACTTGCCCACTTGTTTGAGGGTGGTACGGTGAAGCAATTCTATGATTAACATCACATTTGGCTAGAGCTTTTCTAGAAGCACCGTGTGTGAAATGTGATCCTCCATCAGTCATGAGGTACCTAGGCACACCAAACCTGGGGAAGATTACATCCTTGAGCATTTTCAAAGATGTCTTGTGATCGGCACTTTCATTGGGGATTGCTTCAACCCACTTGGTCACATAATCTACAGCTACTAAGATGTGAGTGTATTTGTGTGAAGGAGGGAAAGGACCCATAAAATCAAAACCCCAGCAATCAAAAGGCTCAATGACTAGCGAATAATGCATAGGCATCTCATTCCTCCTACTAATATTATCAATTCTCCGGTACTTATCACAGGATAAAACGCAATTTCTAGCATCTTTAAAGAGAGTGGGCCAATAAAAACCTGAATGGAGAACCTTGTGTGCGGTCCTCTCGCTCGCATGATGTCGTCCATAAGGACTGCTATGACTTTGTCTCAAGATATCCTTCTGCTCATGCAACGGTATGCATCTCCTCAAAATTCCATCTGCACCTTCTCTAAAAAGATGTGGATCATCCCAAAAGTAATATCTCAAGTTGTGGAAGAACTTCTTCCGCTGTTGGAATGTTAAACCTGGAGGCAAAAACTTTGCAACAATAAAGTTAGCATAATCTGCATACCATGGATCTGAATTAGATTTCACATGTAAAACAACTAAATGTTCGTTAGGAAAACTATCATTGACCGGAATAGGATCATGTGGTATGTCCTCCATCCTGGAAAGGTTGTCTGCTACAGGGTTGCCTGCTCCTTTCCTATCAACAATCTGCAAATCAAATTCTTGAAGAAGAATGACCCATCTGATAAGCCTTGGTTTAGCATCCTTCTTTTCCATAAGATACTTAATAGTAGCATGATCAGTATGAATAATGACTTTAGAATCAACAATGTAAGGCCTAAACTTATCACAAGCAAACACTACCGCTAAAAATTCTTTCTCAGTAGTAGCATAATTCTTTTGAGCAGTGTCAAGGGTTTTGCTAGCATAATGTATAACATTCAATTTCTTATCAACCCTTTGTCTAACACAGCTCCAACAGAAAATCACTAGCATCACACATGATTTCGAAAGGCAAATTCCAATCAGGTGGTTGGACTATAGGGGCGGTTATCAAGGCTTTCTTAAGAACTTCGAAGGCTTCCTTACAATCTTCATCAAACACAAAAGGAATATCCTTCTGGAGGAGATTAGTTAGTGGTTTCAAAGTTTTAGAAAAGTCTTTAACAAATCTCCTATAGAAACCAGCATGACCGAGGAAACTACGAATACCTCTGATGTCTTTTGGATAAGGCATTCTCTCGATTGCTTCAATCTTTGCCCTGTCCACCTCGATTCCTCTTTCAGAAATCTTGTGGCCAAGAACAATTCCCTCATTTACCATGAAGTGGCACTTCTCCCAGTTGATTACAAGTTTGTCTCCTCACATCTCTGCAAAACTTTATTAAGGTTGTGGAGACAATGGTCAAAAGAGGTTCCATAGACGGAGAAATCGTCCATGAAGACTTCCACAATTTCCTCACAAAAAACATGAAATATAGCGGACATACACCTTTGAAAAGTAGCAGGGGCATTGCATAAACCAAAAGGCATAGGTACCAAAGGGAGAATTAAAAGTGGTCTTCTCTTGATCGGCAGTATTAACATGAATTTGAGAGAAGCTAGAGTACCCATCAAGGTAGCAAAAGTGAGTGTTTTTGGATAACCTTTCAAGCATTTGGTCGATGAATGGCAGCGGGTAGTGGTCCTTCCTTGTTGCCTTGTTCAGCTTCCTGTAATCAATACACATTCTATATCCAATAATAATTCTTTGAGGTATTAGTTCATTCTTATCATTAGGAACCACAGTCGTACCTCCTTTCTTGGGAACACAATGTACTCGACTTACCAACTTACTATCAGCTATAGGGTAGATAATACCTGCGGCTAGAAGTTTGAGCATTTCGGTCCTCACAACATCTTTCATCTTCGGGTTTAACCATCGTTGATGATCAACAACTGGTTTAGCATCAGGCTCAAGATTGATAATATGCTGACAAATAGATGGACTAATCCCTTTAAGATCATCAAGGGTATAACCAATAGCACCTCGGTGTTTACGAAGGACTTCCAATAATCGCTCTTCTTCATATATTGAAAGGTTAGAATTGATAGTAACATGATATATTTTCTTTTCATCTAAATAAGCATACTTAAGCGTACTAGGAAGAGGTTTAAGATCAAACACAGGATCTTCTTTCGGTTTCGATAAAATTCCCAAAGGTCCAACCGGAAGGTTGTGCTTCAGGATAGCAGGTTGTCTCAAGAATATATCATCTAGTTCATTCCTTTCCTGCATATGCATATCATTCTCGTGGTTTTCCATAAATTGCTGCAAAGGATCGTTAGGAGGAATAGAAATAGAAGCAATCTATTCAATAATTTTATCATTACTAGGCAGATCGGTACCACGAGTTTGCTTCAAGAATTTAGAAAAGTTAAATTCATATGGCTCACCATTAAATTCAACATATACTTTTCCTTTCCTGCAATCTATAATAGCTCCACAAGTTTTGAGAAAAGGCCTACCAAAGATAATAGGGAAAAACCTATCTTGTACTGAACCAAGTACTAGAAAGTTGGTAGGATATTTTACCTTTCCACAAGGAACTTCAACATCTCGCACAATTCCAATTGGAGAGATAGTTTCTTTATTTGCAAGATGAATCGTAACATTAACTTCTTCAATTTCACATGGTAGAATCTCATTCATGATCTCTTGATAAAGTGAAAAAGGAATAGCACTAGCACTGGATCCCAAATCACATAGCCCATAATAATTATGATCTCCTATTTTAACAGGTACAACTGGAGTACCTGAAATTGGGCCTTTATTCTTGGGTGTAACAAGGTTAGTGGAAACAACACATAACTTTATATTGGAATCCTCAATAATACTAGTAACAAGATCCTTGACTAATGCAACTTGAGGATCGACTTTAATCAGGTCCTCATGCTCATCAATCATTCTTTCACTTTTATTCAGGATGCTTGTGACAAAAGAATGCTCCCTCATCCTTGCGGGAAAAGGGGGATTTTCATATTCAAATGCAGGCAAGATAGGGTCAACAACCTTAATATCAACAGGTAAATCCTTAAAAGGTTTATGATGTTGATCCTTCTTCTTCTCAGAAGAGTCAATATGAGAGGCAAAGTCTTTGCAAAAATGAATTAGAAGCTGGGAATCAAGACCAATCTTAGCGCAAAAGGTATTGAAGTAATCAGTTTTCACATAGCTCTCAATGTAATCACGTTCATAATTTATACGGGTTCAATACCTTTATCAATCTCCTAGTCTTCAGTGTTCTTCTAGATCCTTTCAATAAGATCCCATTTAGCTTCAATGCTCTTGTTGTAGAATGCCCCACTACAGGAAGCATCAAGCATCTCTTTATATTGACGAGAAAGCCTTGCATGAAAATTTGTAAGAATAATTTTTTGGAGGGCTCATGATTGCGACATTTGAGCATTAAGGATTTCAATCTCCCCCAAGCTTGTGCGATGCTTTCTCCATCATGAGACCAAAAGTTATAAATATAATTCATGTCTCGATGTATTTCATGAAGAGGATAAAACTTTGCATAAAAGAGAGGCATAAGATCTTGCCAATTTAGTAAATGAGAGTCATCAAGAAGCCTATACCAATCCAAAGCCTTATCTTTTAATGATAGAGAAAATAACTTTCTCATAACAAAATCCACCGATATACGTGCGAGCTTAAATAAGGAGCATAGTTGTGAAAGATATAGCAAGTGTTCACCTGGATGTCTATCTCCTGCATATCGATTAGCCAAAACACAATCAATAATACCAGTTGGTATTTTAAAATTCACAATTTCAGTAGGTGGGGGAGGCCTCTCCACCACAATAGCATTGGGGCGGTTCCCCACAAGCAACAAACCAAGAGCAGAGTTGTCCAATGGAACAAAAAGTGGGAACAGTAAAACCAAAACAGCACGTACAGTGTAAAAGTTTCCTTACCAATTTCACTTACCAATAGCGCTACGCTCCCCGGCAACGGCGTCAGAAAATGGTCTTGATGACCCACAAGTGTAGGGGATCTATAGTAGCCTTTTCGGTAAGTAAGAGTGTCGAACCCAACGAGGAGCAGAAGGTATCGACAAGTGATCTTGAGCAAGGAATAACTGCAAGTATTGAAAGGTAGCTTTTTATGGGTTTTCAAGTATAAGCAACAAGGAAATAAATGCAAGGAAAGTAAATAGTGCCGAGGTGCAGCAAGTGGCCCAATCCTTTTGAACACAAAGGATAAGTCGAGGGGCAAAACTTATAAAGACTAAGGCGTTCCTAAGGACACACGGCAGAGATAGTCAAGTGTTTTCGTCATATTCCGTCTAGCACTATGTTTTGTATTGATACGTGTTATGTGGGTGGATCTTAACTAGTGCACCGTCTAGGCTAAGACAAGTACACTCTTATGATTAATCCCTCTTGCAAGCATCCGCAAATACAAGAGAGAAATTAAGGCAAAGCCTAACCATAGCAATAAGGTTTAGGATCCAATACTCCCTCGTGCAAAAGTATGCAAACTGGGGTTCAGGTTTCTGTCACTCCGGCAACCCACCATAAGCATTCTTTATACACGATGCATTCCCCTAGGTCCTTACAAAGGCGAAGTGTTATGTAGTCGACGTTCACATAACACCACTAGAAGAATAACACCATAACTTAAATATGAATCAACACATATTACTTCAACATCATATGACTACTAGCATCTAGAATTTTCCCATGTCCTCAAGAACTAATGGAACTACTCACAAGACATAAAATAGGTCATGATCAGAGGTGATGAAAATATGATTAACAATCTGGTCATAACAATAATCCTCCAACAAAACTCAATAGCATTCACCACAAAAGAGTAATCAACACCGGTAGAGTAGAGGGGATGAATAGTGCAAGGTACAACTCCGATTGCAATGGTGAAGTAGATGGGATGAAGGTGGAGATAGTGCTGGTGTTGGTGATGATGGTGATGATGATCTCGATGATGCATGTGAGGATGGTGATGACGATGAGGACGATCTCCCCTTCCGGGAGGAGTTCTCCACGGCGGAGTCTGTCTGTCGGAAAGGTCTTCTCTTCTGTGTAGGTTTCCACTGCGGAGCGGCGGCGGAATCGCGGAAACTCTTGTGTCTCCGGAATTTTTAGGTCAAGAGGGAGATATAGGCCAAAGGATAGTGCCGGGGTGGGGCTCGTCACTCAGGCGGCCTCGTGGCGCGGCATAGGGGGGAAGTGCGAGCAGGTGATGACGAGGAGATGTATATGCTTCTCGCCCCTCGTTGGACCCCAAGTGGAAGTTGGAGATGTAGTCAGCAACAAATTTCCCTTACAAGGAAATTGTAAGGTTTATAGAACCAAGAGGACTCCTAGGCTCAACAAGTAGGTGTCTTCCACCCTCGCGCTAGCAGAAGACATGCACCAGCACACACAACAAATAACTTTGCACCCAATGAGTATAGAGAGGTTGTCAATCTCTCCGGCCTTGTAGTTTGCAAAGGATCAAAACACAAGCTCGAAGGTAATAGTGATTGCAACGGAAAAGTAAATAAAGCGGTAAATAGTGGAGGTGTAAGCAATGATGGTGATGTGGACCGGAGTCACATGACGTTCACTAGTGATGTCTCTCTCCCAAAAGATGATAAACAACTACGCTAGGGTAAACAAATAACAGTTGGGCAATTGACAGAATTACGATCGCACCGCAATGCTAATTATGCTCCTTGATAGTTAGAGGTTCAATAGTAATGGGCAATACGCCAAGACAAGTAGACCGTTTATTCATCAGCATCTACTTACTAATCATCCACCTTGAGATATCTATCCAGAACATCTCTCCGGTATTAAGTTGCGAGCCCCACCAAAGTGTAAACTCAAAGCAACGGACAACTGCATTAACAAACTATGCGTAAGGTAAAGAATCCTTGCAACATTGGTCAGAAGCACCGTTGTTTTCTTCCTGGTAGCAACAAGCACATCCCCTAGTATCATGTTTTTGTCACTCAAGCTAGACATCGAGGGGCCCGAACCCACAATCATGCATAACGCTCCCTCTTGGAGTTACGATCTACTACTTGGCCAAAGCAATAAAAAGCAACGGAGAACATGCAATAATCACTAAGGAACATAATATAAAAGGATAATCAAATATATAACTCATAACAATCTGAACATAATCTCATAATCCATCGGATCCCAACAAACCGAGCATAGCAATAACAAGAGAATTACATAGATGCCTTGATCATGTAGGGTAGCTCACAAGGACTAACCATTGAAGCACAAGATTGGAGAGAAGACATCACATAGCTACTGGTCATGGAGTCATGGTCCAAGGGAATCTACTCACGGCACATCCGGGAGGCATCCCTGGTGGTGGAGAAGCTCCCGGAGGTCAATCCTCCCTTCGACAGGGTGTAGGGATGAGGTCTCCTAACGCTCCCGATCTTGGAAGCGCTGCAGCAGCGGAACGATGGAGAAATTCGCGATTCCAGAAAGTCTGTGAGGGTTTCCTCACGGAACACTAATTATAGGCTAAAGGAAGGCACCGGAGGAAGTGGGGTCCACCTAGGCGACCTCCTGGCGTGGCCTAGGGCCTGGCCGCGCGAGCAGGCCGCCTGGGAGGCCCCTGCCCCCCTCTAGCCCTCCTTCGGTGATCCCAAAGCTTCTATTTCATTGATTTTTTATATAATTTTCTGGATTTTTTTCGGGCTTCGGAAAATTGGGTAAAAGCCCATGCAAAAAAGATACCAGCACACAAAAACTGGCACTGGGTGCACTGAGTTAGTAGGTTAGTACAAATACGTGTAAAATGATATAAAAGTGTAGCAAAACATGTACAATGTCACCCAAAAGATCATGGAACAACAAGACATTATAGATACGTTTGGGACGTATGAACATCCCCAAGCTTAATTTCTGCTCGTCCTCGAGTAGATAAATGATAACACAATAATTTCTGTGGTGACATGCTAACACACATATAAAAACTTCAAAGTAAAGCAAGTGAGATATGCAATTCGAGTCAAGACATTAACAAGCAAGAGTCTATATCTAGTATTGAGTTTAGCAAAGTAATAACATAAAGGTGCAAGAGCTCTCCCTGTCCGTGACTCAAATGTCTCCAAATAGTCTTTGTGTGCGAGAAGTGGGAGATTGGTTCAGAGATAAAACATTTTTTAGTTGAGAACTCAAGCTACTAAACCTCACACTTAGTCTCCTTTGGAATCTTATTTTGACTCATCCCCACACCACTTGTCAGGCACATGTCAAAATGATCCTCTCCCTTCCTATTTTGAGCACTCATGCAATGGATGAGCATGAGCAAGATATGTTGGCACTTAGGATGGCAAATAGAATAATGATGGGGAAGGAAGACAAAAAGGTGTGAAAGGCTCACATCAAAGAGGACAACCATAGGCGAGAGAAAGCCAAATGATAGATATGATGTGTGGAGTAGGGATTGCCATGTAACAGATCCACATATGAGCTAATGTAAGCTCTTGATGACCCACAAGTATAGGGGATCTATCGTAGTCTTTTTGATAAGTAAGAGTGTCGAACCCAACGAGGAGCAGAAGGATCTGACAAGTGGTTTTGAGCAAGGTATTCTTTGCAAGCACTGAAATTATCGGTAACAGATAGTTGTGTGATAAGAAGATTCGTAGCAAGTAGCAAGTAACAATAGTAACGAAGGTGCAGAAAAATGGCCCAATCCCTTTTGTAGCAAGGGACAAGCCTGGACAAACTCTTATAGGAGGTAAAGCGCTCCCGAGGACACATGGGAATTTCTGTCAAGCTAGTTTTCATCATGTTCATATGATTCGCGTTCGCTACTTTGATAGTTTGATATGTGTGTGGACCGGTGCTTGGGTGCTGCCCTTACTTGGACAAACCTCCCACTTATGATTAACCCCTCTTGCAAGCATCCGCAACTACGAAAGAAGAATTAAGACAAAGTCTAACCATTGCATTAACTAGTGGATCCAAATTAGCCCCTTACGAAGCAACACGTAAACTAGGGTTTAAGCTTCTGTCACTCTAGCAACCCATCATCTACTTACTTATTCCCAATTCCTTCCTCTAGGCACAAATAATGGTGAAGTGTTATGTAGTCGACGTTCACATAACACCACTAGAGGAAAAACAACATACAACGCATCAAAATATCGAACGAATACCAAATTCACATGACTACTTATAGCAAGACTTATCCCATGTCCTCAGGAACAAAAGTGTCTACTCACAAAGCATAATTACGTTCATGACCAGAGAGGTATTGAATAGCATCAAGGATCTGAAAATATAATCTTCCACCGAGTAATCCAACTAGCATCAACTACAAAGAGTAATTAACACTACTAGCAACCTTACAAGTACCAATTGGAGTCGCGAGACGGAGATTGGTTACTAGAGATGAACTAGGGTTTGGAGATGAGATGGTACTGATGAAGATGTTGATGGTGTTGAGTCCCCTCCGATGAGAGGAGTTTTGGTGATGACGATGGCGATGATTTCCCCCTCCGGGAGGGAAGTTTCCCCAGCAAGACGACCCTGCCGGAGCTCTAGATTGGTTGTGCTCAAGTTCCGCCTCGTGGCAGCGGCGATTCCTCTCGAAAGCCTCCTCTTGATTTTTTCTGGAACGAAACCCTCCTTATAGAAAAATAGGGGAGCCAGAGGGCCAAGAGGGAGCCCACAAGCCCCCTAGGCGCGGCCAGGGAGGTAGGCCGTGCCTAGCAGGCTTGTGGCCTCCTGGTGGCTCCCCTCTGGTACTTCTTCCGCCCAGTATTTTTTATAAATTTCAAAATAATTCCTCCTTGATTTTCACGGCTTTTGGAGTTGCGCAGAATAGGTATCTCAAACTTGCTCCTTTTTCAGGCCAGAATTCCAGCTGCCGGCATTCTCCCTCTTCATGTAAACCTTGCAAAATAAGAGAGAAAAGGCATAAGCATTGTACCGTGAAGTGTAATAAAAGCCCATAAAGCGATAAATATCAACATAAAAGCATGATGCAAAATGGACGTATCAGCTCTCCAACGGAACTAGTAGGGTGCATCCAACTTATTTGCTCATGAAGACCTAGAGCTCATTTGAGGAGGCTCATCATTGGAATATGCAAACCAAGTTCTATAGTGTAAGGATCCCCACATAGTTATGCACGAATGATAATGTCTATGCTATACCAATATAGTAATGGAGTACGAGTGTGGATCTTTCAAAAGGAATAGTAGTGTTGCCCCCTTCTCTCTTTTTTCTTCTCTTTTTCTTTATTTTTTTGTGGCCTCTTGTGCTCTTTCTTTTTATCTCTCAGTTGTCCTCTTGGGATCTTTTGTTCCTCCTCTTTGGGATCTTTTCCTCACTTGAGGGCAACACTCTATATTTTACATGAATAGAAAGAAAAATCATCACGCTTTATAAGAAGTACTCAACATAAAGACAAGTGAAAACTATCATGATGTATGCAAATGTATGCCTCTGCCAGTGTAGCAGGATATGCAATGATACTAGTGCGTCATGTAGCAGTAATGAGGGCAAGGCCCAACTAGCATGCGACTCTATGATCAAGCAAAAGCATGTATGACATGAAGATCAAGTCATGAGATGATGGATGTTACATGGCAATGAATCTCGGAAAGGCTATGGAAATTACTTAATAGGTAGGTATGGTGGTTGTTTTTAGGAAAGACATAATGAGGTTTATGTATGACAGAGCGTATCATGTCATGTGTTTGGATGCACCGGCGGAGTTTGCACCAACTCTCAATGTGAGAAAGGGCAATGCATGGTACCGAAGAGGCTAGCAAAATATGGATGGTGGAAGTGCCAACAATCAAATACTCACATTAGTCTGAAGAACTCATACACTTATTATCGGTAACTCTCTTTCTAGTTAGGAAATTCACAAAGAGACAAGTACCGTGAGGAGGAATGTTTGGGGGTTTGGTTATCCTTGCGCATCCTCGACTCATGGTAACGTGAGGGTACTCTATATATTCCAACCCCTCTAGAGGTTAGCGATCAATTTAGTAGCTAGAGTTCTCAACTAATTTTTAGTTTTGGAAAAACACACAGATTTCCCAAAATACGACACCTATCACTAATATTATCAAGCTCTTGGCACCAATAGTCCAAACATTACTCAAATCAATACCCGAAAACTATTGCAAGTTACTACTATACTTAAATAGCAACCTGAGTTACCTACTTATGCAAGACACACAACTCAATGCAACAAGCCAACTCTCTAAACAAGATAAGCATGATAACTCATGAAAGTTCCAAAATCAACCTAAATAAAAGCTCTTAAGAAGATAAGCATGAGAACTAAGAGCTAAGCATAACAGTAGCTACGAAAAGATGAAGAACACACTAAAACAAACTAAAACAAACTAAAAATCAAATAGAGGGACGCTCCAAGCATATCACATATCATATGAAGTGATAAAAATATAGCATGGAGATGGACGACCTGATGATTGTTGATAGAGAAGGGGATGCACGGGGGCATACCCAAGCTTAGACGCTTGAGTTTCCTTGAATATTTCTTGGGGTGCATGGGGGAATCCCCAAGCTTGAGCGTTTGACACTCCTTTGTCTTCTTTCATCATCTCTCCCATCGCAATACTTGAAAACTCCCTTCATACAAAACTCATCATAAGCTTATTAGAGTAGTTAGTTCCCTTAATAAAATAATTCAATGCCTGGTGGAAATAAAGATTATCATGAAAATCTACTGCTTCTCATGAATTCCAAAATATTTTTGCAAATAAAAATCAAGATTAGGGTTCGCAAAACAATCAAAACACAAAACATGGCAGAATATGTGAAAAACAGAACAATAGGTAGTAAATAATTTATTCGGGGCACTTCTGCAACTCAAATAAAAAAACTCAGAACAGATGCTAGAAAGACAATTATATTGAGCATTCTGTAAAAAATATTCAGATCAAAAAGACGATCTGATGATTTTTGGCGATGTTTTCCGTGAAGCAGACATAATTTGTTTCTGGACAGCATGTCACAATTTTTGAACTTTGTTGCAATCAGAGGCTATAACTTGCCACAAAGCTTAAAAATAAAGATACAATTATGTTGCTACAGTAGTAACACACATCAAGACCACTAAAACAGAATGTAAAAACATATTGGGTTACCTCCCAACAAGCGCCTTCTTTTATGCCTTTGAGCTAGGCATAATGCAAGAAGATCAAGTTGTATCAATTGAACCATCATCAAGATCATCAAAGAGATCTTCAATGATACAACTAGTCTTAAGAGGACTCTCAAAGAGAGGCTTAGTGGAAAAACTTCTAGGAGAAAAAGCAAGACGTATCTCTTCCAAGGTCTTCACAGTTTCAACACCCTTAGCAATAGGTATACTTGTTTTGGGTTGAGGAACCTTGGGTACGTTAACGAACCTAGGTCCCTTCCTTGCAGGGGTTTCTACCTTTTTTAGTCTTGATGGAGGATAGAGTAGTTCCTAAAGTTTCAAAAATATCCTCGATCTTATCAATCCTAGAAGGATCCACATCATCGGATTTAAGGGTCTCCAAAATTTTGTAAATTTTGTTCATGGAGCTATCAAGTCTACTTAAGTTACCTTGAATCCTACGATCTACTTCATTAATTTTACTCATGCTTGGCATCTCTGGCTCTATTTTCTCAAGTTTACTCATAACATGAGATAAAGTGATATCATCCTTTATATCAACAATAGGTGGGATTCCGACAAGATTTTCCATAACGTTAAGAGCCTCCCCAACGGGAGCTTCCAAGAAATTGCCTCCTATTGTTGTGTCTAGAACAAACCTATGCCAAGAAGTAATACCAACATAAATATTTATAAGAAAAATAGTGGTGGATTACTTCTTGGTGGCTCTATCTTGAGAATTTTTAATTCTATACCAAGCATCTTTCAAACTTTCTCCAACCCTTTGTTTGAAGGTGAGAATCTCTCCTTCGGGTGCGACACTAGAGGCAAAGGATTTAGGCATACCGACAAGGCAAAGTAACTAATTTTTTTGTGGTTTTTGGGTATAGGACTCTAAAGCAAAAACTGGAAAGCAAACTAACAAGACTAAAAAGCAAAGGTAAAAGATAGTGTGCAACTCCCCTATCTTGAAGAGTTGAGTCCCTGACAACGATGCCAGAAATTCGCTTGATGACGAGGTGATGTATATGCTTCTCGCCCCTCGTTGGACCCCAAGTGGAAGGTGGAGATGTAGTCAGCAAAAAATTTCCCTTACACGGAAACTGTAAGGTTTATCGAACCAAGAGGACTCCTAGGCTCAACAAGTAGGTGTCTTCCACCCTCGCGCAAGCAGAAGACGTGGACCTGCACACACAACAAATAACTTTGCTCCCGACGAGTACATAGAGGTTGTCAATCTCTCCGGCCTTGTAGTTTGCAAAGGATCAAAACACAAGATGGAAGGTAATAGTGATTGCAACGGAAAAGTAAATAAAGCGGTAAATAGTGGAGGTGTAAGCAATGATGGTGATGTGGACCGGAGTCATATGACGTTCACTAGTGCTGTCTCTCTCCCAAAAGATGATAAACAAGTATGCTAGGGTAAATAAATCACAGTTGGACTATTGACAGAATTATGATCGCACCGCAATGCTAATTATGCTCCTTGATAGTTAGAGGTTCAATATTAATGGGCAATACACCAACACAAGTAGACCGTTTATTCATATGCATCTACTTACTAATCATCTACCTTGAGATATCTATCCAGAACATCTCTCCGGAATTAAGTTGCGATCCCCACCCAAAGTGTAAACTCAAAGCAACGGACAACTACATTAACGAACTATGCGTAAGGTAAACAATCCTTGCAACCTTGGTCACAAGCGCCATTCTTTTCTCCCTGGTGGCAACAAGCACATCCCCTAGTCTCATGTTTCTGTCACTCAAACTAGACATCGAGGGGCGCCAACCCACAATCATGCATAATGCTCCCTCTTGGAATTACGATCTACTACTTGGCCAAAGCAATAAAAAGCAACGGAGAACGTGCAAGAATCACTAAGGGACATAATACAAAAGGATAATCAAATATATAACTCATAACAATCTGAACATAATCTCATAATCCATCGGATCCCAATAAACCGAGCATAGCAATAGCAAGAGAATTACATAGATGCCTTGATCATGTAGGGCAACTCACAAGGACTAACCATTGAAGCACAAGATTGGAGAGAAGACATCACATAGCTACTGGTCATGGAGTCATGGTCCAAGGGAAACTACTCACGGCACATCCGGCAGGCATCCATGGTGGTGGAGAAGCTCCCGGAGGCCAATCCTCCCTCCGACAGGGTGTCGGAAGAGGTCTCCTGACGCTCCCGATCTTGGAAGCGCTGCGGCGGCGGAACGATGGAGAAATTCGGAATTTCAGAAAGTCTAGGAGGGTTTCCTCACGGAACACTAAATATAGGACAAAGGAGGGCACCGAAGGAGGTGGGTCCCACCCAGGCGACCTCCTGGCGCGGCCTAGGGCCTGGTCGCGCCAGCCGGCCGCCTGGGAGGCCCCTGGCCCCCCTCTGGCCCTCCTTCGGTGATCCCGAAGCTTCTTCTTCGCTGATGTTTTTATATATTTTTCTGGATTTTTTGGGCTTCAAAAAATTGGGTAAAAGCCCCTGCAAAAAAGACATGAGCAGAGAGAAATCGGGACTGGGTGCACTGAGTTAGTAGGTTTGTCCAAATATGTGTAAAATGATAAAAGTGTAGCAGAACATGTAACAATGTTACCCAAAAGATCATGGAAGAAACAGAAATTATAGATACGTTTGGGACGTATCAGCAGGTCGCCTGGGTGATCAGTGGCCCCCCTCCGGCCCTTCTTTGGCCTGTCTTCGGGACCCGTTCGGAAACTTCTTCCCTCAAAATTTCAGCTCAATTGGAGATGTTCTAATATTGCAACTCTTCGTGCTATTTTCTCCGCTGAATCCTGTGTCTACTGTTTCGTCACCGGAAAGTTGGAAATTGTGTAAAATAAGCCAAAAGACTATAAGTACATCATCATAAAGTGAAATATATCAATGAATAGAGAAAAATTATGATACAAAATAGTGATGCATTTTGGACGTATCATGGCCTCATCGACTTGGTCACCTATGTGGTTCCCGCTTTTCGTTGTTGGTGCATCAGGGTGTCTTAGGGTATGTCTCTGAAGATGTATCTTTACACTATAATGGTTGTAGACTTGGAAAACAGACTCAATTACCTTATCCTACTAGTGACTGAGTATCTCAGCGTCGTTTTGACTAAGTTCATTCCGATGTGTGGGGTCATGCTCCATTTGATTCGAAACGTGGTCATCGCTACTATGTTCTGTTTATTGATGATTTCTCTCGCTACACTTGGCTATACTTTGTGAAATATCGCAGTGAGGTTCTCTTTCTATAGAAATTATTTGCTGCCATGGTTCACACCCAGTTTTCCACGCCTATTCACACTTTTTGTGCTGATTCCGCTCGAGAGTATATCTCCTAGATGTTGCGTGCCTTTCTCGTGGAACAGGGTACTCTTGCCTAGTTCTCATGTCCTGGTGCCCATGCTCAGAATGGTGTTGCGGAACGTAAGCATCGTCATCTACTTGAGACGGCTCGTGCGCTGATGATCATCGCTTCTCTTCCACCCCATTTTTGGGCTGAGGTTGTTTCTCCATCCACCTACCTCATCAACATTCAGCCATCTACTGCCTTGCAGGGTGGCATTCCTATGGAGTGTCTCACTGGTCGTTCTCCCGACTACTCAGCTCTCCGTGTGTTTGGGTGTGTATGCTATGTCCTTCTTGTCCCACGAGAACGCACCAAACTGTCTGCTTAGTCGGTCGAGTGTGTTTTTCTTGGCTATAGTGATGAGCACAAGGTCTACCATTGTTGGGATCCTGTTGGTTGTAGGTTGCGCATTTCACATGATGTGACCTTCGATGAATCTCGTTCTTACTACCCTCGCCCTTCCTCCTCGCCCTTTTCTATGGACGATATTTCTTTTCTTCTTATCCCCGATACACCCTTCTATGCGCGTCCTGTCTCCCCCCTTCCTCCAGCACATCTCACTCTTCCTCATCCACCACCGACACCACCTTCCCCTCCATCCTCCTCCCCACCCTCATCATTTGTGTCTCCTTCCACTCCATCCTCCTCCCCACCCTCATCATTTATCTTCCGTTTCCTCTCCACCACACTCGCCGCCCTCGTAGTGACGATGATCCTACTAACGTGCCCTCCACTACCGGAGCACCTCCCTTCACGCCTCCCCCAGTTCATAATCTTCATGCTCGGCCTTGCCCCCACCTGATCGCCATTCTCTTGCCGTTACGGTCTCTCCATTGTTGGTGAGCCCATTTCCTATCGGGTTGCCATGATTCAGCCTGAATGGCAGCTTGCGATGGCCGAGGAGCTTGCTGCCCTTGAGCGCAATGGCACTTGGGATGTGCTTTCCCTTCCTTCCGGTATTCGTCCCATCAGTTGCAAGTGGGTCTATAAGGTTAAGACTTACTACGATGGTTCTCTTGAGAGCTACAAAGCTCGTCTTGTTGCTCGTGGTTTTCAGCAGGAGCAAGGACGCAATTATGATGAGCCATTTGCTATTGTAGCCCACATGACCAATGTCCTCACTCTCCTTGTTGTGGATTCTGTTCGCCATTCATCTGTGTCTCAACTTGACGTCCAGAACACTTTTCTCAACGGTGAATTGCGTGATGAAGTTTATATGCAGCCACCACTGGGGTACCATGCTCCTGATGGTATGGTCTACCATCTTCAATGCTCCCTCTATGGTCTAAATCAGGCCCCTCACGCCTGGTTTGAGCGTTTCACCACTGTGGTGACTTTCACAGGCTTGTCTCCCAGTGATCATGACCCTGCGTTGTTTGTTCACACGTCTTCTCATGGTCGTACTCTTCTCCTTCTCTATGTTGATGACATGATCATCACTGGTGATGACTCTGACTACATTGCCTTTGTTAACGCCCGCCTTCACAACCAGATCCTCATGTCTGATCTTGGTCCCCTTTGCTATTTTCTTGGGATTGAGATTTATTTCACCCCTGATGGCTTCTTCATCTCACAGGAAAAATATATTCATGATCTTCTTGCTCACTCCGCTCTCGATGATGAGCGCACTATTGTGACTCCTATGGAGCTCAACGTTCAACTTCGTGCTTCTGACGGTGATCCTCTTCCTAATCCCAGAAGCTATTACCACGTGGTTGGGAGCCTTGTCTATCTTGCTATTACGCATACTGACATCTCCCAACTTGTCCACATTCTCAGTTAGTTTGTTGCAGCCCCCACTTCTTTCCACTATAGTCACCTCCCCCGTGTTCTACGATATGTTCGTGACACGATCTCTCATCACCTTTTCTTTCCCCGCTCCAGCTCACTCGAGCTCTAGGCCTACTCTGCTGCTACGTGGGCTAGTGATACCTCTGATCGCCACTCGCTATGTGCTTACTATGTCTTTCTTGTTGGCTCTCTTATTGCGTGGAAGACCAAGAAACGGACTGCAGGTTATCACTCGAGCACCGAGGCTGAGTTGCATGCGATGGCTATGCTCATGGCGGAGATGATATGGTTACGATGGTTACTTGAGGACTTTTGTGTGCCTGCTACTACATAGACTCCCTTACTGTCAGACGCCACAGGTGCTCTGAGTATCGTGCGTGACCCAGTGAAGCATGAGCTCATCAAGCACATCAGTGTGGATGCCCACTTTGTGTGTGCTGTTGTGCAGGATCAGACTCTCGATCTTCACTCTATGCCCTGTGAGTTACAATTGGCAGATATCTTCATGAAGGCACAGACTCGAGCGCAGCATGGGTTTTTTTCTCTTCAAAATCAGTGTTGTTGACCCACCATGAATTTGAGGGGGAGGGGGTGCTAGATGTGTATAGCCCCTTTTCTGTATATGCCCATTGTATAAAGGGTTTCTTGCCTTTTACCACATGTATATGTACTGGCCCTTGGCCCCATGTGAATGTTAGTTGTTCATTCCTAACATTAAGGTCCGTATGTAAAGTTGTGTGTGTAACCTCGGGCCTCTCTTCCTTTCCGTGTAGAGACCTGACTTTGTAATATTTTTTCTCCCACGACTTAAATAAAAAATTAGAGCTCCTCCTATTGCCCATAAAAAAATTACCGTGTTTTTTTGTGAAAGCATCTGCACCGTGTTTGAAGAGAGCAAAATTCTAGGGATATTCACTCTGTGAAATTAATCATCCTAGGGTCTTATTTGATTCAAAATTATTTTTGGAGGGTTCTTTTAATATAGTTCTTATGTTTTTTGTCCTATATGACTTGCTTTGTGCTTAGTTTATAATACTGCAATCCATATAGTCCCCACCCCTATTAGTTTTTCTAACTATTTATTTGGAGTGATTGAACTAGACCTCTTCAAACCTTAGCCCGACTCGCTTGTAAAAGTGTGGCCTAAAGCTTCAAGCTTGAGGCTCACCCAAAACATGTAAAACAGTTTTTTCAATTTCTAATATCATTTTAATTATTTTGGAGTCTAATTAGCATTATTTACCAAATAAAACATTACATATAAACTCTTTTGTACTTCTAAGCCGGGATAAATCATATTAGATCCAAAATCCTATGCTAAGCTCGGGTTTAGGCCGAACCATCTATCATCTAAGAGATTCTAAAAAATATGTGACCCAAGCTAACCAAACAGAGAGTGATGTAATTTCGTGTATAACTCGGTAATGTAGAATTTAAGAAGACAATGCCACTACATTTTATGATATATTTTTACCATTTAAATCCTTTCTCAAAACTGCACATACAATTATGTTATTCATAACCCACAAGTATAGGGGATCACAACAGTTTTCGAGGGTAGAGTATTCAACCCAAATTTGTTGATTCGACACAAGGGGAAGCCAAAGAATATTCCCGAGTATTAGCAGTTGAGTTTTCAATTCAACCACACCTGAAAGACTTAGTATCTGCAACAAAGTATCAGTGGCAAAGTGGTGTGATAGCAACAGTAGCAACAGTAACAGTAGCAGCCGTGACAACAGTAGCGGCAGAGTAACAGTAGCAGCAGTGACAACAGTAGCGACACAGTAACAGTAGCAGAAGTGATAGCAGTAGGGACAGAGTAACAGTAGCAAGGACCAATAGGAAAAACTCGTAGGCATTGGATCGGTGATGGATAATTATGCCGGATGATATTCATCATGCAACAATTATAACACAGAGAGATATGTAACTAGCTTCAGTTCGTCAATGTAATGTAGGCATGTATTCCGTATATAGTCATACGTGCTTAGGGAAAAGAACTTGCATGACATCTATTGTCCATCCCTCCCATGATAGCGGGGTCCTAATGGAAACTACGGGATATTAAGGTTCTCCTTTTAATAGAGAACCGGAACAACGCATTAGCACTTAGTGAATACATGAACTCCTCATACTATGGTCATCTCCGGGAGTGGTTCCGGCTACTGTCACTCCGGGGTTGCCGGGTCATAACACATAGTAGGTGACTACAACTTGCAAGATAGGATCAAGAACTCACATATATTGGCGAGAACATAATAGGTTCAGATCTGAAATCATGGCACTCGGGCCCTAGTGACAAGCATTAAGCATGGCAAAGTAGTAGCAACATCAATCTCAAAACATAGTGGATACTAGGGATCAATCCCCATCA
Source organism: Hordeum vulgare subsp. vulgare (assembly GCF_904849725.1). NCBI lineage: Eukaryota > Viridiplantae > Streptophyta > Magnoliopsida > Poales > Poaceae > Hordeum > Hordeum vulgare. The sequence continues at coordinate 112,817,983 of NC_058522.1, read as the reverse complement.
AAACTAACTAAATTACATGATAGATCTCATCCAACCCATCACCGTCCAGCAAGCCTACGATGAGATTACTCACGAACGGTGAAGAGCATCATGGAATTGGCGATGAAGGAAGGTTGGTGATGACGATGGCGACGATCTCCCCTCTCCGGAGCCCAGAACTGACTCCAGATCTGCCCTCGAGAGGAAGAACAGGAGGTGGCGGCGCCTCCGTATCGTAAAACGCGATGAACTATCCTCCTCGATTTTTTTCTGGATGAAAGGGACTAAATAGAGCTGGAGTTGGAGGCGGTGGAGCTCCGAGGGACCCACAAGACTGCTAGGCGCGGCCAGGGGGGCGCGCCTGGTGATCTTGTGGGCTCCTCGCCCCACCCCTCCGGTTGATTCTTGCGCCAGTATTTTTTATATATTCTATAAAAAGCCTCGTAAATTTCCAGTTCATTCTGAGAACTTTTATTTCTATGCAAAAACAACACCATGGAAATTCTTCTGAAAACACCGTTAGTCCGGGTTAGTTCCATACAAATCATGCAAATTAGAGTCCAAAACAAGGGCAAAAGAGTTTGGAAAAGTAGATACGACGGAGACGTATCAAATCCCCCAAGCTTAAAGCCTTGCTTGTCCTCAAGCAATTCAGTTGGCAAACTGAAAGAGACAAAAGAAAAACTTTTACGAACTCTGTTTGATCTTGTTGTTGCAATTATGTCTAACTCATATTCAGATTTTCAGCAAGATCATAAGCTAACCACATAAGCAATGACATTTAGGTCTCAAGAGGAACTCATATCAATGGCGTAATCAACTAGCGAGCAATAATAATAAGTTTCAAACGTCAACACTTCAATCAAAATAATCACGAAGCAGTATGAACAAGTGGTATCTCTTTAGCTCTTTGTAGTACCACAAAACATAAATGGAGAGCACCTTCAAAGACCAAGGGCTGACTGAACATTGTAATTCATGGCAAAGAAGATCCAGTCACAGTCATACTCAATAACAATTAAAATCAAAGCATAAAAATGACAGAGGTGCTCTCTAATTGGTGCTTTTATAAGAAGAGGATGACTCAACAGAAACATAAATAGATAGGCCCTTCGCAGAGGGAAGCATTGATTTGCAGAGGTGCCAGAGCTCAAGCTTTGAAGACAGAGATAAATAATTTTGGGTGGCATGCCTTCATTGTCAACGCAATGACCAAGAGTTTTCACCATCTTCCATGCTACACATACTATATGCGGTTCCCAAACAGAAAAGTAAAGTTTTGACTCCCCCACCACCGATCAATCACACTCCACGACTAGCCGAATACTCGGGTGCCGTCCATACCAACAAAAATCCACGGGGAGTTTTGTTTGCAATTATTTTTTCGATTTGAGCATGGAACTAGGCATTCCAATTACCGGCCCCTTTCTCGTGAGTGATAGTGAATAAACACGTATCGAGGATAACACGCCTAGCATGGAAGATACTGACTGCCCCTTGTCACCACATGAGCGGTTCGGGCATGCAAAGCATATTATTTCTTGAAGGTTTAGAGAGTGGCACATGCAAATTTACTTGGAACGGCAGGTAGATACCGCATATAGGTAGGTACGGTGGACTCATATGGAACAACTTTGGGTTTATGGAAGTGGATTCACAAGCAGTATTCCCGCTTAGTACAAGTGAAGGCTAGCAAAAGACTGGGAAGCGACCAACTAGAGAGCGACAACAGTCATCAATATGCATTGAGATTAACCAACATTGAGTGCAAGCATGAGTAGGACATAAATCACCATGAACATGAATATCATAGAGGCTATGTTGATTTTGTTTCAACTACATGCGTAAACATGCACCAAGTCAAGCCACTTGAATCATTCAAAGGAGGATACCATCCTATCATACTACATCATAATTATCTCAAAATTCATGTTGGCATCCAAGACAAACCATTATAAGCTCCTAGCTAATTAAGCATGGCATCAGAAACTATGATCTCTAAGTTGTCATTGCAAACATGTTTCTCTCACAACAAAGCTGAATTAGGAACGATGAGCTAGTCATATTTACAAAAACAAAATAGATCGAGTTCATACCAGCTTTTCCAGGCTCAGTCAGTTCATCATGTATCATCATTATTGCCTTTTACTTGCACAACCGAATGATGTGAACAATAATAAGAGTGCTCGTGCATTGGACTACACTGGAATCTACAAGCAAACACAAAGGAGAAGACAAAGTAATATGGCTCTTTGACAGAAAAACAGATATGCATGCGACAGCCACTAAACATTATAACCATGGTCTTCTACCTTGACCGAAAGAAAAAGAAAACTATTTACACGGGAAAGCTCCCAACAAGCGAAAGAATAACCATCAATCTTTTCGGGGTTTCTCAAACTAGACAAACACACGAGAAGAAAGCGAGAAAAAGAAACAAACTAGCATGGATGATACAGTGGAAAGGTGTGAACACCGACTATCAAAGTGAAAGCGTAAGCAAGAATATAAAGTCGGTGAGAAACACGTACTCCCCCAAGCTTAGGCTTTTGGCCTAAGTTGGTCTACTCCCATGGATGGTCCGGGCGATACCCAAAATCATAATGGGGGTTGTACGGGAGCGCTGCAGCTACCGCATGAATAGCTGCCTCACGGAGGCGAGCAGCCTTTGCCTCACTCTCATACTCCTCTGCCTCTCCTCTGGTTATGTAATATCTACGTTTTACCTGAAAGTCAAAGAAGGCAGGAGCAGGAAGGGTAATATGGAAAACATGTTGTCGGTTAAATATTAACCGATATAGGAGGGATTCATTATCCCTCTCAAGAAACTGATATCGTGTCATAGCGGCGCGATCAAGGAAAGTTGTATGGAGCGGGGGATCTCCTTCGCGGACGGGTACTCCAAGAAAATTCTCTATGCAAGTGGCATAGATCCCACCAAAGAAATCCCCTTCATTAGCATTTTTATTCAGCCTCCTTGCTATTATAGCTCCCATGTTGAAACTTCTATCAACCGTTACTGCGCTCTTAAGAATGCTAAGGTCAGGTGCGCAGAGGTGACAATGCTCAATCTTGCCGTTAATGCATCTACCTATGAAGAGGGCAAAGTAATGCAAGGCAGGAAAATGAATGCTCCCCATGGTAGCATGCGTTATATATCTAGTTTCTCCAACAGTTATACTAGAGAAAAAAAATCTCTAACCGAAGATTTAGGAGGATCATTGAGACTACCCCAATCGGTATCTTGCAAATTCTATTAAAATCCTCTAAATCCATGGTATACGATTTTTCATACAGATTGAACAGTACGGATGTGTCACGGCCAGCTGAAAATTTGAATCTACGAACAAAAGAGGCAGTGAGAGTAGTATACTGTTCACATTTATTGGAGATGAGTTCTTCAAGTCCAACATTGTGAACAAGTGTATCAAACTCGTGTTTGAAACCTGCATCAATCATGAATTCATCAGAAGGCCATTCACATGGTTGTACCTGTGCGTTCCTCGGTTGGTAAGGACCGGGTTCCCGAATCGCGAGACGGGGACCCCTTTTGCTTGAGGAACCACCATGATAGTTTCTCCTGAACATCTTCCTTTTCTGAAATTTTCAGTGACTCAAAGGAAAAGTGAACAAGGCTCAACGAAACTCATAGCAACTACTCCGACAAGTCCCTAGAGGCCATATCACGCATCAAAACTACTTGGGACCAGCTAAAATTAGCATGCAAAGCTCAAGAACAAGGTCACCAAGGTAGCAAAAATACGCAACGAATAAGGCACTAGAGCAAAAACTAATTGGACCAATGGAGGAGTCACATACCAAGGAACAATTTCCCCAAAACAGCTTGGTGAATGTGGCTTTGCACAAGGAGATCGATAATCGCAGCAAGAACAGCAAGAACACAGGTTTGAGCTGCGAAACGATTTTTTCTAGCGGTAGGAGAAGGAGATGGGAGCTGGAATAAGTGGAGGGGGACACGTGTTCTTGAGCTTTGCATGCTAATTTTAGCTGGTAGGCGCGGCCAGGGGGGTGCCCGTGCCTCCAGGGCTTGTGGCCCACTGGTGCATCCCCGTGACTAGCTCTCCATCTCAGAATTTTTCAAAAATTCCAGAAAAAATCATACATGATTTTCACGGCAATCAGAGAACTTTTATTTTCGGGACACTTTTCTACGGGACGCAAAAAGCAGAACACAGGGGAAACTAAAGCTAAATCTATCTTTTTTCTTCTAAGCAACCGAAGGTGAAAGCTTGGAACAGAGGGTTGTGACTCCTCGATTCATCCATCCCATGGTCATCGAAAGAAATCCTTCAATGAGGTTGATCAAGTCTCCTTGACAAACTTTTCCGAATCGCATAAAAAAGAAGGGAGAATTTTCGAATAGTCACTAGGTTACCTCAATGGGGATGCCCATATCCCCAACAAGCAAATCATACTTCATCTTGACAGTAGGTATAGGGCATTCAAAGCTCCCAATAAGAATCAATGAAGTTTTTTCAATAGCATTGATGCAATGTACTCGATATTGTTTCTTTGGAAAGTGCACCATATGCTCATTACCATTGACATGGAAAGTGACATTGCCTTTGTTGCAATCAATAACAGCCCCTGCAGTGTTTAAAAAGGGTCTTCCAAGGATGACCGCCATGGCATCATCCTCGGGAATATCCAGGATAACAAAGTCCATCAAGATAGTAACATTAGCAACCACAATAGGCACATCCTCGCAAATGCCGATAGGAAAAGCAGTTGATTTGTCGGCCATTTGAAGAGAGATTTCAGTGGGTGTCAACTTATCCAGTTCAAGTCTACAATAAAGAGAGAGAGGCATAACACTAACACTGGCTCCAAGATCGCATAAAGCGGTTCTAACATAATTGCCTTTAATGGAGCAAGGTATAGTGGGCACTCCGGGATCACCTAGTTTCTTAGGAGTTCCACCCTTGAATTTATAAATAGCGAGCATGGTGGAGATCTCAACCTCAGGTATCCTCCTCTTATTAGTCACTATATCCTTCATGTACTTAGCATAGGGAGACATTTTGAGCATATATGTCAAACGCATTTGCAGAAATATAGGTCTGATCATTTCAACGAAGCGCTCAAAATCCTCATCATCCTTTTTCTTGGATGGTTTGGGAGGAAAGGGCATGGGTTTCTCAACCCATGGTTCCCTTTCTTTACCATGCTTCCTGATATGTCTCCGTCGTATCTATAATTTTTGATTGTTTCATGCCAATATTCTACAACTTTCATATACTTTTGGCAACTTTTTATACTAATTTTGGGACTAACATATTGATCCAGTGCCCAGTGCCAGTTCCTGTTTGTTGCATGTTTTTTGTTTCATAGAATATCCATACCAAACGAATTCCAAACGTAATAAAAACTTACGGGGATTTTTTTTCGAATATTTATGATTTTTTGGGAAGAAGAATCAACGCGAGGCGATGCACGGAGTGCCCACAAGCCCTGTCGCCGTGGCCAGGGGGTGGGCCCACGGCAGGCAGGCTTGTGGCCACTCCTTAAGGCGGTTGGAGCCCTTCTTTCGCCGCAAGAAAGATAATATCTGGTAGAAAATCGTGTTAAACTTTCAGCCCAATCAGAGTTTCGGATCTCCTGGAATTTAAGAAACGGTGAAACGTAGAATCTGGGAGCGCAGAAACAAAAGGACACAAAGAGAGAGATGCAATCTCGGAGGGGCTCTTGCCCCTCCGCCGCCATGGAGACCATGGACCAGAGGGGAAACCCTTATCCCATCTAGGGAGGAGGTCAAGGAAGAAGAAGAAGGAGGGGGGCTCTCTCCCCCTCTCTCCCGGCGGCACCGGAACGCCACCCAGGACATCATCATGTGACGGCGATCTACACCAACACCTGTGTCATCTTCACCAACATCTCCATCTTCTTCCCCCATCTATATTCAGCGGTTCACTCTCCCGCAACCCGCTGTACCCTCTACTTGAACATGGTGCTTTATGCTACATATTATTATCCAATGATGTGTTGCTATCCTATGATGTCTGAGTAGATTATCCATGTCCTATCAGTGATTGATGAATTGCTATGATTGGTTTAATTTGCTTGTGGTTATGTTGCTGTCCTTTGGTGCCCATCATATGATCGCGCGCGTCGATCACACCATAGGGTTAGGTGTATGTTGATAGGACTATGTATTGGCAGGCTAGAGTGACAAAAGCTTCAAACCTAGCATAGAAATTGATGCATATGGGATTGAAGGGGGACGAATATATCTTATTTCTATGGTTGGGTTTTACCTTAATGAACGTTAGTAGTTGCGGACGCTTGCTAATAGTTCCAATCATAAGTGCATAGAATTCGAAGTAAGGGATGACATGCTAGCAGAGGCCTCTCCCACATGATACTTGCTATCGATCTAGTAACGTAGTCAATTGCTTAGGGACAATTCCGCAACTCCTACCACCACTTTTCCACACTCGTTAGACACTCGTAGTTGTTTCTTTATCTAACCAACCCCAAGTTTTATTTACGTGTTCTTTACTTTCTGGCAAGCCTATCCTATCACTCCTACAAAGTACTTCTAGTTTCATACTTGTTCTAGGTAAAGCGAACGTAAAGTGTGCGTAGAGTTGTATCGGTGATGGATAGAACTTGAGGGAATATTTGTCCTACCTTTAGCTCCTCGTTGGGTTCGACACTCTTACTTATCGAGAAAGGCTACAATTGATCCCCTATACTTGTGGGTTATCAAGACCTTTTCTGGCACCGTTGCCGGGGAGCAATAGCGTGGGGTGAATATCCTCGTGTGTGCTTGTTTGCTTTATCACTAAGTAGATTTATTTGCTGTTCTAAGTTGTTCTCTATCTTTAGTTATGGATATGGAACACGAAATACCAAATTTTTTTGGTGTACTTGCTACTCATGGAGATGGGGAACCTCCTAAAACCCTCGAGGCTCGTTTTGTGGAAAATATTATGCACTTCTTTAATAATCCTGAGAAAGCCCCATTCAATTATATAATGGGATACACGTTGGATCAACGTGAATACTTTAGGGATTATCGCTTGACTCAAAAAGGGAAAATTTTATGGGATCAAATCCATTTGTTGAAATGGTATGCTTGGGAACTATGCAAGAGACATGGTGTTACTTGTTGCTCTAGGATGAAGGATCCACACCTTCTCTTTTATTGTGAGTTTAATGATCATAGAACCTTGGCTTCTTATGCTAATGGTATATATGATTACTATGATGTGGAGCAAATAGAAGAGTTTGTTGCTTTTATGGGTGCTTATGAAATTGAGGCTGTGTTTAAAGGGTGTGATGATAATGATGATGCTCCTTACCGATTTGAAAATTTGGCTATGCTTCGTTATTGTTATACTAATTATGAATATAATGCCCATATTGAACGATTTAAGGAGAAATCCTATGCTGCCCAAGAAGAGACTATTATTTTGCAGGAAACTATGGAAGAAGAAAATGCTAAAATTGTTAGCTCATTAGATGAAAAAGATGAAGAGGAGAGCGAAGAACAAAAGGACGAAGAGCGGACTAGCTACCCGTGTCCACCTTCTAATGAGAGTAACTCTTCTACTCATACATTATTTAATTTCCCTTCGTTCTTACCGAAGGATGAATGCTTTGATCCCTTGGATTCGTTTGAAATATCCCTTTTTGATGAACTTGATGCATGCTATGCTTGTGGCCCTGTTGCCAATATGAATGATGCTTATGAAGATGAGTTAGCTATAGTCCCTTATGTTAAACATGATGATTTTGATGAATACAATATGCATGTGCTTGCTGATCCTACTTGCAATTATAACGAGAGAGGAACTACATCTCCACCTCTCTATGTTTCCAATACGAGAAAATTGCAAGAAACTGCTTATGCTATGTATTGGCCTTTACTTGGTGTGCATGAATTGTTCTTTTATGACATGCCAATGCATAGGAAGAGAGTTAGACTTGGTCATTGTTTGATATATGTTACCTTGTGCTCACTACTAAATTTCAAATCATTGCTAATTAAAATTGGCTTTGATATACCTTGGGATCCGGGTGGATCCATTACTTGAGCACTTTATGCCTAGCTTAATGGCTTTAAAGAAAGCGCTGCCTGGGAGACAACCCGGAACTTTTAGAGAGTCATTTATTTCTGTTGAGTGCTTTTATTTAGTTTAAAAACAAAAAAAATATAGAGGGGAACTTAAAACTTTTTCAAAAAGAGAAGTGATTGGAAGGTGATGCATTGTGGAAGTGAGGGTCGACCTTGAACACTTGTGTTCATGCTCATGGAAACAATGTAGAATTTTCATGGAAGTTTCTCACAAAAATAATTATCCCCTTGTACAATTCCTTTGTGTTTTTAAAAATAATGTGCCAAGTAAAGCCCTTACGATTAGTTTGGGTGATAGTTGTTTGATCACGCTGAGAAAAGACAGAAACTTTCTGCTGACGAAATTAATTTTCATTTTTATTCTGGAAAAGATTTTGAGTTGATTCGTTTTGCTTCTGATTGATATGCAAATTTTCCAGACGTTCGTAATTGTTCAGATTTTTTGGGATATCATAAGTATACAGAATATACAGATTGCTACAGACTGTTCTGTTTTGACAGATTCTGTTTTATATGCATTATTGTCTTATTTTGATGAATCTATGGGTAGTATCGGGGGTATGAACCATGGTGAAGTTGGATTACAGTAGATATAATGCTAATATGAATTTAGAATGAGTTCACAACAGTACTTGAAGTGGTGATTTATTTTATTATACTAACGGATCTCACGAAGTTTTGTTGAGTTTTGTGTGATTGAAGTTTTCAAGTTTTGGGTGAGAGCACGATGGATGAAGGAATAAGGAGAGGCAAGAGCCTAAGCTTGGGGATGCCCGAGGCACCCCAAGGTAATATTCAAGGAAGACTCAAGCGTCTAAGCTTGGGGATGCCCCGGAAGGCATCCCCTCTTTCGTCTACAATCTATCGGTAATTTTACTTGGAGCTATATTTTAATTCGTCACATGATATGTGCAAATGCTTGGAGCGTCTTTTGTGTTTATTTTTCCTTTTTCTTTTATGCACCATGCTGGTATGAGATAGTCCTTGGTTGGCTTTATAGAATGCTTCTTGTGCTTCACTTATATCTTTTGAAGTTTGGATTACCTGTTTCCCTACACATAGAAAACCGCCATTTGTAGAATGCTCTTTTGCATCACTTATATTTGTTAGAGCGGGGCATATCTTTTGTAGAAAGAATTAAACTCTCACGCTTCACTTATACCTATTTATAGAGTTAATGTCATTGATACGTCTCAGACGTATCTATAATTTTTGATGGTTTCACGCTGTTATCTTGTCAACTTTGGATGCTTTGTTTACCTTTTATATCTGTTTTGGGACTAACTTATTAATTCAGTGCCAAGTGCCAGTTCCTGTTTTTTCTGTGTTTTTGACTCTTTTCAGATCTGATTTTGGAACGGAGTCCAAACGGAATAAAATCCCCGAAATAAATTTTTCCAGAACAGAAGAAGATCGGGAGGCTTGAGGGCCAAGGCAGTGGGCCCACAGGGGGCCCACAAGCCCTGTTGCCGCGGCCAGGGGGGAGGCCATGGCAACCAAGCTTGTGGCCCCCCTGGCGCTCCCCTGCCCTAGGTCTTTGGCCTATAAATTCCCTAAAAACCCAAAAAAATCAGGGCATCCACGAAAACACTTTTCCGCCGCCGCAAGCTTCCGTTTCCGCGAGATCTCATCTGGAGACCCTTCCCGATGCCCTGCCGGAGGGGACTTTGGAGTTGGAGGGCTTCTACATCAACAGCATCGCCTCTCCAATGACTCGTGAGTAGTCCACTTCAGACCTACATGTCCGTAGTTAGTAGCTAGATGGCTTCTTCTCTCTCTTGGATCTTCAATACAAAGTTCTCCATGATCTGCATGGAGATCTATCCAATGTAATCCTCTTTGGCGGTGTGTTTGTCGAGATCCGATGAATTGTGGATTTGTGATCAGATTATCTATGAATTATATTTGAGTCTTTGCTGATTTCTTATATGCATGATTTGATATCCTTGTAAGTCTCTCTGAGTCTTGGGTTTTGTTTGGCCAACTAGATCTATGATTCTTGCAATGGGAGAAGTGCTTGGTTTTGGGTTCATACCGTGTGGTGACCTTTCCCAGTGACAGAAGGGGCAGCAAGGCACGCATCATGTTGTTGCCATCAAGGTAACAAGATGGGCTTTTATCGTAGATATGGGATTGTCCATCTACATCATGTCATCTTGCTTAAGGCGTTACTCTGTTCTTTTGGACTTAATACACTAGATGCATGTTGGATAGCGGTTGACGTCTCGAGTAATAGTAGTAGATGCAGAAAGTACCGGTATACTTGTTTTGGATGTGATTCCTATAGATATAATCATTGCCTTAGATAACGTCACGACTTTGCGCGGTTCTATCAATTGCTCGACAGAAATTCGTTCAGCCACCGTCTACTTGCTTTCATGAGAGAAGCCACTAGTGAACACTACGGCCCCCGGATCTATTCGCAACTATCGTTTCACTTTCACTTTTACTTTGCTCTGTTTACTCATTGCTTTCAGTTTTCACTTTGCAAATAATCTATAAGGGATTGACAACCCCTTCATAGCGTTGGGTGCAAGCTCTTTGTGTTTGTGCAGTACTTGTGACTTGACGAGATCTTCCATTGGTTCAATACCTTGGTTCTCAAAACTGATGGAAATACTTACTGCCGTTGTGCTACATCACCCTTTCCTCTTCAAGGGAACACCAACGCAAGGCTCCAAGGCCGCGGGGAAATCCTTTACATATTTGCCAAGGAAGTCCCTAAAGGCGTAGCCGTAGCAGGAGGATTCCTGGCGCCGTACCAGTGAAGGTCTGTTGTCGCAGTAGCAGAAGGATTTATGGCGCCGTTGCCGGGGAGGATCAAGTCAAGAATAGTCTCTCTTTAACATGCTGATTTCAGGCACAAGGAGGAGATCTATCCAAGTAGGTGTCACAAAGTCATCTCTTGCATTTACCTTTTTTGCGAGTTGCCTCTCGTTTTCCTCTCCCCCACTTCACATTTGCCTTTTTCGTTTGCCTTTTCGTTCACCCTTTTCTCTCGCTTGCTTTCTGTTCGCTTGTGTGCCATGTGCCTTCAATATGCTTGCATCTTCGCTTGCTGAAAATCTAGTGATATGGATCCTCACCCACTTGCTAATCTCTTTAAGAGATCCACTTATGTGGAACCAATTGCTAGTAAGTTGAGTGCACTTGACTTTCTTTATGGGGCTTTGCTTGAGATGCGTGAATCTGAAAATTGTGACGAAGAAATTTATGAAGTGATTCACGAGGGCTCCTTGGGTGAAAAGCATGATTGCAATGATTTCACTATAAATTCTATTAGTGACAATCATGCTAAAAATATGCAAAATCCTAAGCTTGGGGATGCTACTTTTGATATGTCCTCTACTTGTTGCAATGATCTTGATTGGGGTGATGATTTTTCTTATGATCTTGAAAATTTGTTTAAGCGTCACGATGAGTATGACATTTGCAATAATATTGAAAGTGGTTTTGCAGAAGTCATGACTTTCATTGATGATAATCCCACTATTTTTGAAGAGCGTCAACTTTGCATGCATGTGGATCATGAAAAGAATATCCTTTGCGATAGTTACATTGTTGAATTCGAATATGATCCCACATGTAATTGCTATGAGAGAGGAAAATATTATGGTAGAAACTTTCATGTTACCAAATTACCTCTCGTTATGTGGAGATTGCTATTGTCTCTTTCTTCTTCCTTGCATATGGCAACTATTGGTTGTCTTGCCAATTTGTTCTCCTATAAAATGCCTATGCATAGGAAGTATGTTAGACTTAGATGTGATTCTCACATGCTTTATTATGCTCTTGTTGTGCTTCAATTCTTGTCTTTTGTGTGAGCATCAATGAATTATCAATGCCTAGCTAAGGGCGTTAAACAATAGCGCTTGTTGGGAGGCAATCCAACAAATCTATCCTTATTCTTTCTGTTTTGTGTTTTCCACACTTTCATAGTTTTGTTATGATTGTGTTTTTTGTGTTTCTTTTGCATTTTTGCCAAGTGAAACCGTTATGATTAGTCTTGGGGATGATCGTTTGGTCATGTTGGAAAAGACAGAAACTTTCTGCTCACGAAAAGAATTTTCATTTTTTTCTGTGAGAGATTTTGAGTTGATTCTTTTTGCTTCTGATTGCTACGCAAATTCTTTAGATTGTCGTAATTGTTCAGAATTTTTGAAGTACTAGAAGTATACAAAGTATACAGATTGCTACAGACTGGTCTGCTGTTAACAAATTCTGTTTTTGTTGAGTTGGTTGCTTATTTTGATGAAACCATGGATAGTATCGGGGGGGGGGGGTACTAGCCATGGAAGATTGAAAATATAGTAACCCAACATCAACATAAGTAGAATTTAAGTTTGCTACAGTACCCAAGGAAGTGGTGGTTTGCTTTCTTATACTAATGTTATCACGAGTTTCTGTTTAAGTTTCGTGTTGTGAAGTTTTCAAGTTTTGGGTGAAGTTCTTATTGACAAAAAGATAAAGAGTGGCAAGAGCTCAAGCTTGGGGATTCCCAAGGCACCCCAAGTTGATTCAAGGATGCCGTAAAATCCTAAGCTTGGGGATGCCCCGGGAAGGCATCCCCTCTTTCGTCTTCAATCCATCGGTAACGTTACTTGGGGCTATATTTTTATTCACCACATGTTATGTGTTTTGCTTGGAGCGTCTTGTATCATAGGTGTCTTTTATTTTTGTTGTGTCACAATCATCCTTGCTGCACACCTAGAGAGAGAGAGACATGCACTCACCGTGATTTTGTCGAGCTTCACTTATATCCTTTGGTTAAACAATTCAGCTCACATGTCCTTCACTTATATATTTTGAGCTAGTTGCTTTTGCTCTATGTACTTCACTTATATCTTTTAGAGCACGGCGGTGCGTGGCTTGGTAGTTGATCTATGCTTTGATAGTAGTCTCAAAAGGGGTAGTTATCCAAAGGGATATGAAAACTTCCACCTTCATGTGCATTGAATAGTTAGAGAAGTTTGATTCATCTCAATTAGTTTTGAGTTGTGGTTGTGGTAATATTGAAGTTATATTAGTAAGGTGTCGTGGATCTAGAAATACTTGTGTTGAAGTTAGTGATTCCCATAGCATGCACGTATGGTGAACCGCTATGTGATGAAGTTTGAGCATGATTAGTCTATTGATTGTCATCCTTTGTGTGGCTGTTGGGATCGTGCGATGGTTTATACCTACCAACCCTTCCCCTAGGAGTATGCGTTGAATGCTTTATTTCGATTACTACTAAAACTTTTGCAACAAGTATATGATTTCTTCACGACTAATGTTGAGTCCATGGTTTAGATGCACTTTCAGCTTCCACCACCACTATCTTCTTTAGTGTCGTGCAATTTTCGCCGGTGCACAAAACCCACCATTAGCCTCCCTCAAAACAACCACCATACCTACCTACTATGGCTTTTTCAAAGTCATTCCGAGATATATTTCCATGCAACTACCACCATGACATGTGCCACCACTTCTACATTTCCATTGCATGATCGTAAGATAGCTAGCATGATGTTTCCATTTATGTCTATGCCATGCTAGATCATTGTCACGGTACACTATCGAAGGCATTCCATATAGAGTCATCATTGCTCTAAGTTTTCAGTTGTAAGTGTGATGATCATCATTGATGGAGCATTGTCCCATGTGAGGAAATAAAAGAGGCCAAAGATGCCCACCAAAATAAAAAATAATAATAATACAAGATGCCAAAGAGCCCACACAAAAAAATATATATGAGAGAAAAAGAGAGAAGGGACAATGCTACCACCTTTCCACACTTGTGCATATTAAGCACCATGATCTTCATGATTGAGAGTCTCTCGTTTTGTCACCACCATATAGCTAGTGGGAAATTTTCATTATATAACTTGGCTTGTATGTTCCAATGATAGGCTTCCTCAAATTTTCCTTAGGTCTTCGTGAGCAAGCAAGTTGGATGCACACCCACTAGTTTTCTTTAAGAGCTTTCACTTACTCTTAGCTCTAGTGCATCATTTGTATGGCAATCCCTACTCATTCACATTGATATCTATTGATGAGCATCTCCATAGCTCATTGATATGCCTAGTCAATGTGACCATCTTCTCCTTGTTTGTCTTGCAACCTCCACCACACTCTACACCACTTATAGTGCTAAAACCATGGCTCAGGCTCATGTATTGCGTGAGAGTTGAAAAAGTTTGAGAAAGTAAAGGTGTGAAAACAATTACTTGGCCAATACCGGGGTTGTATATGATTTAAATTCGTTGTGCAATAATGATAGAGCATAGCCAGATTATATGATTTTGTAGGGATAACTTTCTTTTGGCCTTGTTATTTTGAAAGTTCATGATTACCTTGCTAGTTTGCTTGAATTATTATTGTCTCCATGTCAATAGCAAACTATTGTTTTGAATCTAATGGATCTGAACATTCACGTCACATGAGAGGAGTTACAAAGGACATCTATGTTAGGCAACATGAAAGCATCAAAAATTCATTCTTTATCACTTCCCTACTCGAGGACGAGTAGGAGTTAAGCTTGGGGATGCTTGATACGTCTCAAACGTATCTATAATTTTTGATTGTTTCACGCTGTTATCTTGTCAACTTTGGATGTTTTGTTTACCTTTTATATCTTTTTTGGGACTAACTTATTAATTCAGTGCCAAGTGCCACTTCCTGTTTTTTCTGTGTTTTTGACTCTTTTCAGATCTGATTTTGGAACGGAGTTCAAACGGAATAAAATCCCCGAAATAAATTTTTCCAGAACGGAAGAAGATCGGGAGGCTTGAGGGCCAAGGTAGTGGCCCCACAGGGGGCCACAAGCCCTGTTGCCGCGACAAGGGGGGAGGCCGCGGCAACCAAGCTTGTGCCCCCCTGGCGCTCCCCTGCCCTAGGTCTTTGGCCTATAAATTCCCTAAAAACCCAGAAAAATCAGGGCATCCACGAAAACACTTTTCCGCCTCCGCAAGCTTCCGTTTCTGCGAGATCTCATATGGAGACCCTTCCCGGTGCCCTGCCGGAGGGGACTTTGGAGTTGGAGGGCTTCTACATCAACATCATCACCTCTCCAATGACTCGTGAGTAGTCCACTTCAGACCTACGGGTCCGTAGTTAGTAGCTAGAGGGCTTCTTCTCTCTCTTAGATCTTCAATACAAAGTTCTCCATGATCTTCATGGAGATCTATCCGATGCAATCCTCTTTGGCGGTGTGTTTGTCGAGATCCGATGAATTGTGGATTTGTGATCAGATTTTCTATGAATTATATTTGAGTCTTTGCTGATTTCTTATATGCATGATTTGATATCCTTGTAAGTCTCTCCGAGTCTTGGGTTTTGTTTGGCCAACTAGATCTATGATTCTTGCAATGGGAGAAGTGCTTGGTTTTGGGTTCATACCGTGTGGTGACCTTTCCAAGTGACAGAAGGGGCAGCAAGGCACGCATCGTGTTGTTGCCATCAAGGGTAACAAGATGGGCTTTTATCATAGATATGAGATTGTCCATCTACATCATGTCATCTTGCTTAAGGCGTTACTCTGTTCTTTTGGACTTAATACACTAGATGCATGTTGGATAGTGGTCGACGTGTGGAGTAATAGTAGTAGATGTAGAAAGTATCGGTCTATTTGTTTTGGACGTGATGCCTATACTTATAATCATTGCCTTAGATAACGTCACGACTTTGCGTGGTTCTATCAATTGCTCGACAGTAATTCGTTCACCCACCGTCTACTTGCTTTCATGAGAGAAGCCACTAGTGAACACTACGGCCCCCGAGTCTATTCGCAACTATCGTTTCACTTTCACTTTTACTTTGCTCTGTTTACTCATTGCTTTCGGTTCTCACTTTGCAAACAATCTATAAGGGATTGACAACCCCTTCATAGCATTGGGTGCAAGCTCTTTGTGTTTGTGCATGTACTTGTGACTTGACGAGATCTTCCATTGGTTCGATACCTTGGTTCTCAAAACTGAGGGAAATACTTATCGCCGCTGTGCTACATCACCCTTTCCTCTTCAAGGGAACACCAACGCAAGGCTCCAAGGCCACGGGGAAATCCTTTGCATATTTGCCAAGGAAGTCCCTAAAGGCGTAGCCATATCAGCAGGATTCCTGGCGCCGTACCAGGGAAGGTCTGTTGTGGCAATAGCAGTCATTCACATGGTTAGTCATAAAATCCTACATAAAACTTGTAGATCACTGAGTATGATATGTTTGATTCCTTGCAACAGTTTTGCGACATGAATATGTGATATTAGAGTCATGCTAGTGAGTAATTGTCTATTTTTAGAAATACTTGTGTTAAGGTTTGTGATTCCCATAGCATGCACGTATGGTAAACTGTTATGTGATGAAGTCGGAGCATGATTTATTTATTGATTGTCATCCTTTGTGTGGAGGTCGAGATCGCGCGATGGTTAACTCCTACCAACCTTCCCCCTAGGAGCATGCGTGTAGTACCTTGTTTCGATGACTAATGTTGAGTACATGGATTATACGCACTCTCACCCTTCCACCATTGCTAGCCTCTCTAGTACCGTGCAACTTTCGCCGATGCATTACACCCACCATATAGCCTCCCTCAAAACAGCCACCATACCTACCTATTATGGCATTTTCATAGCCATTCCGAGATATATTGCCATGCAACTACCACCGTTCCGTCTCATGACATGTGCCACCACTTCCATATTGCCATTGCATGATTGTAAGATAGCTAGCATGATGTTTCCATGGCTTGTCCTTTTTTGATGTCATTGCTATGCTAGATCATTGTCACGGTACACTATCGAAGGTATTTCATATAGAGTCATCATTGCTCTAAGTATTGAGTTGTAAGTGTGATGATCATTATTAATAGATCATTATCCCATGTGAGGAAATAAAAGAGGCCAGCGAAGCCCATTTACAAAAATAAATAAATAAATAAATAAAGAGAGGCCAAAGAGCCCACAAAAAATGAGAGAAAAGAGAGAAGGGACAATTGCTACGATCCTCTTTCCACACTTGTGCTTCAAATAGCACTATGATCTTCATGACAGAGAGTCTCCTATGTTGTCACTTCCATATACTAGTGGGAAATTTTCATTATATAACTTGGCTTGTATATTCCAATGATGGGCTTCCTCAAAATTGCCCTAGGACTTCGTGAGCAAGCAAGTTGGGTGCACACCCACTAGTTTCTTTTGTGAGCTTTCATACACTTATAAGCTCTAGTGCATCCGTTGCGTGGCAATCCCTGCTCACTCACATTGATATCTATTGATGGGCATCTCCATAGCCCGTTGATACGCCTAGTTGATGTGAGACTATCTCCTCCTTTTTTTTGTCTTCTCCACGACCACCATATTCTATTCCACCTATACTGCTATGTCCATGGCTCACGCTCATGTATTACGTGAAAGTTGAAAAGGTTTGAGAACACTAAAGTATGAAACAATTGCTTGGCTAAAACCGGGGTTGTGCATGATTTAAATACGTTGTGTGGGGAAGATGGAGCATAGTCAGACTATATGATTTTGTAGGGATAACTTTCTTTGGCCATGTTATTTTGAGAAGACATGATTGCTTTGTTAGTATGCTTGAAATATTATTGTCTTTATGTCAAATGATAGACTATTTCTTCGAATCACCCGTGTTTCAGTATTCATGCCATGATTAGATTATATGATCAAGATTATGCTAGGTAGCATTCCACATCAAAAATTATCTTTTTTATCATTTACCTACTCGAGGACGAGCAGGAATTAAGCTTGGGGATGCTGATACGTCTCCGTCGTATCTATAATTTTTGATTGTTTCATGCCAATATTCTACAACTTTCATATACTTTTGGAAACTTTTTATACTATTTTTGGGACTAACATATTGATCCAGTGCCCAGTGTCAGTTCTTGTTTGTTGCATGTTTTTTGTTTCACAGAATATCCATACCAAACGAAGTCCAAAAGTAATAAAAACTTACGGGGATTTTTTTTGGAATATTTATGATTTTTGGGAAAAAGAATCAACGCGAGGCGATGCACGGAGTGCCCACAAGCCCTGTTGCCGTGGCCAGGGGGTGGGCCTGCGGCAGGCAGGCTTGTGGCCCCTCCTTAAGGCGGTTGGGGCCCTTCTCTCGCCGCAAGAAAGATAATATCCGGCAGAAAATCGTGTTAAAATTACAGCCCAATCGGAGTTACGGATCTCCGGGAATTTAATAAATGGTGAAATGCAGAATCTGGGAGCGCAGAAACAGAAGGACAGAGAGAGAGAGATCCAATCTCGGAGGGGCTCTCGCACCTCCACCGCCATGGAGACCATGGACAAGAGGGGAAACCCTTCTCCCATCTAGGGAGGAGGTCAAGGAATAAGAAGAAGGAGGGGGCTCTCCCCCCCTCTCCCGACGGCGCCGGAACGCCGCCCGGGACATCATCGTGTGACGGCGATCTACACCAACACCTCCGTCATCTTCACCAACATCTCCATCTTCTTCCTCCATCTATATTCAGCGGTTCACTCTCCCGCAACCCGCTGTACCCTCTACTTGAACATGGTGCTTTATGCTACATATTATTATCCAATGATGTGTTGCTTTTCTATGATGTCTGAGTAGATTATCGTTGTCCTATCGGCGATTGATGAATTGCTATGATTGGTTTAATTTGCTTGTGCTTATGTTGCTGTCTTTGGTGCCCATCATATGATCGCGCGCGTGGATCACACCATAGGGTTAGTTGTATGTTGATAGGACTATGTATTGGTAGGCTAGAGTGACAGAAGCTTCAAACCTAGCATAGAAATTGATGCATATGGGATTGAAGGGGGACCAATATATCTTATTCCTATGGTTGGGTTTTTACTTTAATGAACGCTAGTAGTTGCGGACGCTTGCTAATAGTTCCAATCATAAGTGCATAGAATTCCAAGTAAGGGATGACATGCTAGTAGAGGCCTCTCCCACATGATACTTGCTATCGATCTAGTAACGTAGTCAATTGCTTAGGGACAATTCCGCAACTCCTACCACCACTTTTACACACTCGTTAGACTCTCATAGTTGTTTCTTTATCTAACCAGCCCCTAGTTTTATTTACGTGTTCTTTACTTTCTTGCAAGCCTATCCTATCACTCCTACAAAGTACTTCTAGTTTCATACTTGTTCTAGGTAAAGCGGACGTAAAGTGTGCGTAGAGTTGTATCGGTGGTCGATAGAACTTGAGGGAATATTTGTCCTACCTCTAGCTCCTCGTTGGGTTCGACACTCTTATTTATCGAGAAAGGCTACAATTGATCCCCTATACTTGTGGGTTATCACTTCCTAGCAATGAAGTCGTTCTTATAGTATCTCTTATTCTTAGGCTGTGGGTTATCAAGATCAACAGGTTCAATCTCCACATCCTTATCATTGCTAGGTTGAGCATCATCATGAACATCACTATCGATATTATCATTAGGCCCATGTTCATCACCAGATTGTGTTTCGGCATAAGAAACAGAGACATCGTTTGGATTCTCGGCTGTAACAGCAATAGGGTGGCTAGCATGCAAGTTCCTATCATCTTTCTTGTTCTTCCAAGGATGACTAGGTGCATCAGTGCTAACTCCTTGAGAATCTTGTTCAATTCTCTTAGGATGACCCTCAGGATACAAAGGTTCCTGGGTCATCCTACTGCCTCTAGCGACGACTCTAACAGAATTGTCATTCAACTCATTGAGTAAGTCATTTTGAGCCTTAAGTACTTGTTCTACTTGAGTAGTAACCATAGAGGCATGTTTACTCAAGAGCTTAAGATCATTGATGTTTCTGTCCACACAAGCACTTAAATGACAAGCACTTAAATGACTAAGAATACGAGCATTCTGTTCCAATTGTGTGCTAACATAATCATTGAAACTTGTTGTTTGGCAACAAAGTTATCAAATTCATCCAGGCATAAGCTAGCAGGTTTATCAAAATGAATATCACTCTCATTGAATCTACGAAGAGAATTTACCTCTACTACCTGTATCGGGTTATCAAGACCATGGATCTCTTCGATAGGTGGTAGATTTTTGACATCTTCAGATTTAATGCCTTTTTCTTTCATAGATTTCTTAGCTTCTTGCATATCTTTAGGACTGAGGAATATGATACCTCTTTTCTTAGGAGTTGGCTTTGGAGGTGGTTCGGGAATAGTCCAAGCATTCTCATTGCACAAGATATTATTCAATAGGATCTCAGCTTGTTCTACAGTTCGTTCCCTAAAAACACAACCGGCACAACTATCTAGGTGGTCCTTAGAAACATTGGTTAGTCCATTATAGAAGATGTCAAGTATTTCACTCTTCTCAAGAGGGTGATCGTGCAAAGCATTCAGTAGCTGGACGAGCCTCCCCAAGCTTGTGGGAGACTCTCTTCTTCAACTTGCACAAAGTTGTATATTTCCTGCAAGGCAGCTTGCTTCTTATGGGCAGGGAAATATTTTTCAAAGAAGTAGTAGGTCATATCCTGGGCTACGCACACAACCAGGAGCAAGAGAAGTGAACCGGGTCTTAGCATCATCCTTTAGCGGGAAACGAAACAACTTAAGGATATAGTAGTGGCGGATCTTTTCCTCACTCGTGAATAGGGTGGCTATATCGTGCAGTTTGGTAAGATGTGCTACAACCGTTTCAGACTCATAACCGTGAAAAGGATCAGATTCGACCAGAGTGATTAACTCAGGGTCGACAGAGAATTCATAATCCTTATCGGTCACAAAGATAGGCGAAGTAGCAAACTTTAGGTCGTATTTCATCCTAGCGTCCAAAGATTTTTCTTTCCACTTGCGCAGTAAGTTCTCAAGATCATAGCTATCCTTACAAGCAAGAAAGTCCTCAGCTATATCTCCCTCCATAACATAACCCTCGGGCATATCAGGCAATTCATATCTAGGAGAGCTAGTTCTAACAGGTGAAATAGCAGGTTCTACTTCAATAATCTCAGCAGTTTCAGAAGTATTATCACATCTAGCAGCAACTCTAGCAATTTCTACATCAAGGAATGCACCTAGTGGCAAAGCAGTATCAAGCAGAGCATCATCACAAGCATCATGGACAACAGAAGTAGCATCATCAAGCACAGGCAACATATCAAAATTTCTAGCAGGAGGTGGTGTCGCAAACTTACTCATACCTCAAGGTGAATCAAGTGCAGAGCTAGATGGCAGTTCCTTACCTGGCCTCATAGTTGAGGGCAAGACTTTAGTTTTTGGATATCTCGGATTCCTCATAGTGATCAGCAGACATAAATCCCAAGTGCCTCAGAGAATAGAGCTACGCCTCCCCGACAACGGCGCCAAAAAATAGTCTTGATAACCCACAAGTATAGGGGATCACAACAGTTTTCGAGGGTAGAGTATTCAACCCAAATTTGTTGATTCGACACAAGGGGAAGCCAAAGAATATTCTCGAGTATTAGCAGTTGAGTTGTCAATTCAAACACACCTGAAAGACTTAGTATCTGCAACAATCAGTAGCAAAGTGGTGTGATAGCAACAGTAGCAATAGTAACAGTAGCAACAGTGACAGAAGTAGCGACAGAGTAACAGTAGCAGTAGTGACAACAGTAGCGACAGAGTAACAGTAGCAACAGTGACAACAGTAGCGATAGAGTAACAGTAGCAAGGACCAGTAGGAAAAACTCATAAGCATTGGATCGGTGATGGATAATTATGCTGGATGATATTCATCATGCAACAATTATAACACGGAGAGATATGTAACTAGCTCCAGTTCGTCAATGTAATGTAGGCATGTATTCCGTATATAGTCATACATGCTTAGGGAAAAGAACTTGCATGACATCTATTGTCCATCCCTCCCGTGGCAGTGGGGTGCTAATGGAAACTATGGGATATTAAGGTTCTCCTTTTAATAGAGAACCGGAACGACGCATTAGCACTTAGTGAATACATGAACTCCTCATACTATGGTCATCTCCGGGAGTGGTTCCGGCTATTATCACTCCAGGGTTGCTGGGTCATAAGACATAGTAGGTGACTACAACTTGCAAGATAGGATCAAGAACTCACATATATTGGCGAGAACATAATAGGTTCAGATCTGAAATCATGGCACTCGGGCCGTAGTGACAAGCTGTAATGCCCCAAGAGTGTAACTTGCCTTATTTGGAACCTTTTGTATCTGGGTCCATCTTGTCAGTGCCATGAGATTATATGCATGTGTCATTTCATGTGATGCTTCCCTTGTTTTGTTTTCCTTTGCATGCATGCATCCATTCCATTCATCCATGTGTTTGTGTTTGTGCCTTTGTGAATCCATGTGTAGTAGTGGTATGTGATGTAGTGATGTGTGTTGATAGGTGATGCTAAGTGATATGTTGTGGAGTGGAGTTTTGTAAGTAGAGAGCACTATGTTTGTTGCTTATAGGGTTCAAAACACCCCCTCTCTATTTATCTCTAGATCAAGATTCACTTGTTCCATCCTTGATTCAAAAGTGCCCATGTTTTAGTATGATTTGTGGTGGATGTGTTGCTATGCATTTAGTGTTTTGAAACTTTGTTTGTGAGGTGCAAATATTCACAAAACAGAGGATTAAATTCTGTTTTGTAAATATTTAGTTGCTCCAAATATTCCTTTTATATTTTATTCAAATAGGTCATACATCCTTATGATCAGGGGTATTTTTTTTGCATCCACAGTTTAGCCTGTGATTTTATTTCTTTGTCTGGTGTTGGTTTAAATAAAAAACCCCAGTGGGTTTCTTTTATCTTTTCTGTCGCCAACCTGGGCCTGCTTCTCCCTCCCGAGGCCCATCTTTCTCTCTGCTTTCCAACGGAAGTCCAAGCGCGCTCCTTCTTCTTCTCCTGACGGTGTTGACCATGTGCGCTAGCTTTCCGTCAGAGCATCAGTGAGAGGGAGCGAGGGGATTGACGGCGCCGTCCCATCCACGGCTCATATAGCCTTGGCATCCGTGCCCCCTGTGCCTAGGATCCCCCTCCTAGTGCCGCCACACCTCCCTCCATGTCCTTCTTCCTCCCCAGGTAAGCTCTCTGTAGATCAGGTAGCAGAGAGAGAGGTTGAGCGTCGCCGTCGTCCGCCGCGCATCCATCGCCTCCGGCGCCGGCCAGCATGTCAGGGAGTGCGGGGAAGGGGCCCGCGTTCAATTCCCGTCCTCGGTGAGGCCGGGGAGCGACCACACCGACGGGCAGCTCCACGTCTCCGGTGTGTTCCCGGCGGACTCCTTCCCCTACTTCGGTTCGGCAGCAGGCCATCTTCAGATCTTCTTCAGGTCGTCTTCGTTCATCTCCAGGCGGCTCCTTCCTCCGATCGGCCCTCTTCTCCTTCCCCTAGGGTGAGCCTGCTCCCTTTCTCCCTTCTCCCTCGATAGATGCTGCGTAGAAGATCGTTGCCGTACCTCTGTCCCGAGAGGAGTACGACAGTGCAAGCGCCTGTGTGTTCTTTGCCTGGTGTATTGATACGTCTCCGTCGTATCTACTTTTCCGAACTCTTTTGCCCTTGTTTTGGACTCCAATTTGCATGATTTGAATGGAACTAACCCGGATTGACGCTGTTTTCACAAGAATTGCCATGGTGTTGTTTCTATGCAGAAATAAAAGTTCTCGGAATGTCGTGAAAATTTACGGAGATTTTTTCTGGAAAAAAAGAAAAATACCCGCGCAAAGATCCACCGGAGGGGGCGTGCCAGTGGGCCACAAGCCCACAGGCCGCGGCCACCCCCTAGGCCGCGCCGTGCAGGCTTGTGGGGCCCACGTGGCACCACCGCCCCCAAACTCAGCTCTATATCTTCCGTCTCGCCCGGAAAAATATCTGAGAGAAGGTTTCATCGCGTTTTATGATATGGAGGCGCCGACACATCCTGTTCTTCATCTGGAGGGCAGATGTGGAGTCCATTTCGGGCTCCACAGAGGGGAAATCGTCGCCATCGTCATCATCAACGTTTCTCCATCGACAATTCCATGATGCTCTTCATCGTTCGTGAGTAATCTCATCGTAGGCTTGCTGGACGGTGATGAGTTGGATGAGATCTATCATGTAATCGTGTTAGTTCTTGACGGGGATTGATCCCTAGTATCCACTATGTTCTAGATTGATGTTGCTACTACTTGGCTATGCTTAATGCTTGTCACTAGGGCCCGAGTGCCATGATTTCAGATCGAACCTATTATGTTGTCGCCAATATATGCGTGTTTTAGATCCTATCTTGCAAGTTGTAGTCACCTACTATGTGTTATGACCCGGCAACCCTCAAGTGACAATAACTGAAACCATTCCCGGAGATGACCATAGTATGAGGAGTTCATGTATTCACCGCGTGTTAATGCGTTGGTCCGGTTCTTTATTAAAAGGAGAACCTTAATATGTCGTAGTTTCCATTAGGACCCCGCTGCCACGGGAGGGATGGACAATAGATGTCATGCAAGTTCTTTTCCCTAAGCACGTATGACTACATACGGAATACATGCCTACATTAGATTGACGAACGGGAGCTAGTTACTTATCTCTCTGTGTTATAGATGTTACATGATGAATCACATCTGTCATACTCATCCATTACTGATCCACTGCCTACGAGTCTTTTACTACTGGTCCTCGCTATGTTACTTTGTCTAGGCTTGTCCCTTGCTACAAAAGGGATTGGGCCACTTTGCTTCTACTGTTGCTACTACTATCACTTTGCTGCTGCTGGTACTTCTGTTCCTTGCTGCTTCGTTGTTACTTGTTGCAAGACTTTTCTGGAGCCATAGCCGGGGAAGCATTCTTCTCAAGAATAATCCCCCGTCCACGTGCTCTTTACTCGCACCATTGATACAACAGTTAGGAATAGTCTTTCATCAACATATCGTTTCTCGCACCGTTGCTATCATACCACTTTGCTACTGATACTTTGCTTGTAGACACTAATCTTTCAGGTGTGGTTGAATCTGACGAACTCAGCTGCTAATACCAAAGAATATTCTTTTGCTTCCCTTGTGTGAACCAACAAATTTGGGTTGAATACTCTACCCTCGAAAACTGCTACGATCCCATATGCTTGTGGGTCATCAAGGATTTTTCTGGCGCCGTTGCCGGGGAAGCACATCTATATTCTCTGAGTCACTTGGGATTGACGTCTGTTGATCACTATGAGGAATCCGAAAGATCCAAGAACTAAAATCTTGCCTTCCACTAGGAGGAGAGGTAAGGAATTGCCATCTAGCTCTGCACTTGATTCACCTTCAGTTTTCAGTAAGTTTGTGACTTTGCCTCCTGCTAGAAATCTTGATATGTCGCCTATGCTTGATGATGCTACTTCTGCTGCCCAGGATGCTATGATTGATACTATGCCTGATGATGCTATTCTTGATACTATGCCTGATGATGCTATGCTTGATACTATGCTTGATGATGTTATACTTGATACTATGTCCGATGATGCTATGCTTGATACTATGCCTGTTATGCCTGATACTGCTTTGCCACTTGGTGCATTCCTTGATGCACATATTGCTAGAGTTTCTGCTAGATGTGATGATACTTCTGAAACTGCTGATACTATTGAAGTAGAACCTGCTACTATGCCTGAATTGCCTATTATGCCTGATACACGCTATGTTACGGAGGGAGAGATAGCTGAGGATTTTCTTGTGTGTAAGGATAGCTATGATGTTGAGACACTTCTGCGCAAGTGGAAAGAAAAATCTCTGAAGTCTAGGATGAAATACGACCCGAAGTTTGCCACTTCGCCTATCTTTGTGACCGATAAGGATTATGAATTCTGCGTCGACCCTGAGTTAATCACTGTGGTCGAATCTGATCCTTTTCACGGTTATGAGTCTGACATGGTTGTAGCCCATCTTACCAAACTGCACGATATAGCCACCCTATTCACTAGTGAGGAAAAGATCTGCCACTACTATATGCTCAAGCTGTTTCCTTTCTCACTAAAGGATGATGCTAAGACCTGGTTTACTTCTCTTGCTCCTGGTTGTGTGCGTAGCCCCCAGGATATGGTCTACTACTTCTCCGAAAAATATTTCCCTGCCCATAAGAAGAAAGCTGCCTTGCAGGAAATATACAACTTTGCTCATGCTGAAGAAGAGAGTCTCCCACAAGCTTGGGGGAGGCTCATCCAGCTACTGAATGCTTTGCCTGATCACCCTCTTGAGAAGAATGAGATACTTGATATCTTCTATAATGGACTTACCGAGGCTTCTAAAGACCACCTAGATAGTTGTGCCGGTAGTGTTTTTAGGGAACGAATTGTAAAACAAGCTGAGATCCTATTGAATAACATCTTGTGCAACGAGAATGCTTGGACTATTCCCAAACCACCTCCTAAGCCAACTCCAAAGAAAAGAGGTATTCTATTCCTCAGTCCTGAAGATATGCAAGAAGCCAAGAAACCTATGCGAGAGAAAGGCATTAAATCTAAAGATATCAAAAATCTACCACCTATCGAAGAGATCCATGGTCTCAATAACCCGATACAGGTAGTAGAAGTAAATTCTCTACGTAGGTTTGATGAGAGTGATATTCCTTTTGATAAACTTGCTAGCTTATGCATGGATGAATTTGATAACTTTGTTGCCGAACAACAGAGTTTCAACGATTATGTTAGCAGACAATTGGAAAAGAATGCTCGTATGCTTAGTCATTTAAGTGCTTGTGTGGACAGAAACGTCAATGATCTTAAACTTCTGAGTAAACATGCCTCTATGGTTACTACTTAGGTAGAACAAGTACTTAAAGCTCAGAATGACTTGCTCAATGAGTTGAATGACAATTCTGTCAGAGTCATTACTAGAGGTGGTAGAATGACCCAGGAACCTTTGTATCCTGAGGGACATTCGAAGAGAGTTGAACAAGATTCTCAAGGAGTTAGCACTAATGCACCTAGTCATCCTAGAAAGAAGAAGAAAGATGATAGGAACCTGCACGCTAGCAACCCTGTTGCTGCTACCCCCGAGAGTCCAAACGATGCCTCTGCCTCTGATGCTGAGACACAATCTGGTGATGAACATGAGCCTAATGATAATATCAATGGTGATGTTCATGAAGATGCTCAAACTAGCAATGATAAGGATGTGGAGATTGAACCTAGTGTTGATCTTGATAACCCACATCCTAAGAATAAGAGATACGATAAGAATGACTTTGCTGCTAGGAAGCATGGTAAATAAAGGGAGCCATGGGTTCAGAAACCCATGTCCTTTCCTCCCAAACCATCCAAGAAAAAGGATGATGAGGATTTTGAGCGGTTCGTTGAAATGATCAGACCTGTCTTTCTGCAAATGCGTTTGACAGATACGCTCAAGATGTCTCCGTATGCTAAGTACATGAAAGATATTGTGACTAATAAGAGGAGGATACCCGAGGTTGAGATTTCCGCCATGCTTGCTAATTACACTTTCAAGGGTGGAACTCCTAAGAAACTAGGTGATCCCGGTGTGCCCACTATACCTTGCTCCATTAAAGGTAACTACGTGAGAACTGCGTTATGCGACCTTGGAGCCGGTGTTAGTGTTATGCCTCTCTCTCTCTATCATAGCCTTGAACTGGATAAGTTGACACCCACTGAAATCTCTCTGCAAATGGCCCACAAATCAACTGCATTCCCTATCGGCATTTGCCAAGATGTGCCTGTTGTGGTTGCTAACACCACTATCTTAACATACTTTGTTATGTTGAATATTCCCGAGGACGATGCCATGGCTGTCATCCTCGGAAGACCCTTTTTAAACACTGCACGGGCTGTTATAGATTGCAACAAAGGCAATGTCACTTTCCATGTCAACGGTAATGAGCATACGGTGCACTTTCTGAAGAAACAATATCGAGTACATTGCATCAATGCTATCGAAAAAACTTCATCGATTCTTATCGTGAGCTTTGAATGCCCTATTCCTTATGTCAAGATGAAGTATGATTTGCTTGTTGGGGAGATACACATCCCCATTGAGGTGACTTAGTGACTATTTGAAAATTCTCTATTCTCTTTTGTGATTCGAGAAAGTTTTGTCGAGGGGATTTGATCAACCCCATTGACGGATTTCTTTCGATGACCATGAGATGGATGAATCGAGGAGTCACAAACATCTGTTTTAAGCTTTCACCATCGGTTGCTTAGAAGAAAAATGATAGGTTTAGTTTAGTTTTCCCTGTTTTCTGTTTTAGCATCCGGTGGAAAAAGTACCCCGAATATAAAAGATCTCCGAACGTCCTGAAAATCACGTATGATTTTTTTTTGATTTTAAAAAAAATACTGGGACGAAGAGTCTGTCTGGGGGCCACACGAGTGGGCCACATGCCCTAGGGGCGTGGGCACCCCCTGGCCGCGCCACCCAGGCTTGTGGGGCCCACAAGCACCCCTCCACTCATTCTTGCTCTCATCCAGTTCTCCTACCTCGAGAAAAAATCGTTTCGCAGCTCAAACCCGTGTTCTTGCTCCTCTTGCTGGGATTTTCGATCTCTTTGCTCAAATCACTGTTCTCCAAACTATTTTGGGGAAATTACTCCTTGGTAAGTGACTCCTCCATTGGTCCAATTAGTTTTTGCTCTAGTGCCTTATACTCCGCGTATTTTTGCTGCCTTGGTGACCATGTTCTTGAGCTTTGCATGCTGATTTTAGCTGGTCCCAAGTAGTTTTGATGCGTAATATGGCCTCTAGGCACTTGTGGGAGTAGTTGCTACTAGTTTAGTTGAGCCTTGTTCACCTTTCCTTTGGGTCACTGAAAATTCTAGAAAAGGAAGATGTTGAGGAGAAACTTTCATGGTGGTTCCTCAAGCAAGAGAGGTCCCCGTCTTGCGATTCGGGAGCCTGATCCTTACCAACCTACGGACGCGCAGGTACAACCATGTGAATAGCCTTTTGATGAATTTATGATTGAGGCAGGTTTCAAAGATGAGTTTGATACACTTGTTCGCAACGTCGTACTCGAAGAATTCATCTCCGATAAATGTGAACAGTATGTTGCTCTCACTGCCTCTTTTGTTCGTTGATTCAAATTCTCAGCTGGCCGTGAGCCATCGGTACTGTTTGATCTCTATGATAAACCGTATACCATGGATTTAGAGGATTTCAGTAGAATTTGCAAAATACCTATTTGGGGTAACCTCAATGATCCTCCTAAATCTTCGGTTAGAGATTTTTGCGGTGGTATTACGGTTGGAGAAACTAGAGACATTACGCAAGCTACCATGGGGAGTATTCATTTTCCTGCCTTGCATTACTTTGCCCTCTTCATAGGCAGATGCATTAATGGCAAGTTTGAGCATTGTCACCTCTGCGCACCCGACCTTAGTATCCTTAAGAGCGCAGTGACGGGTGACAAAAGCTTCAACATGGGATCTATTATAGCAAGGAGGCTGAATAGGAATGCTATTGAAGGGGATTTCTTTGGTGGGATCTATGCCACTCGCATAGCAAATTTTCTTGGAGTACCCGTCCGCGAAGGAGATCCCCCGCTCCATACAACTTTCATTGACCGCATCGCTTTGACACGCTACGAGTTCCTTGAGAGGGATGATGAATCCCTCCTATATCGATTGATATTTAACCGGCAGTGTATTTTCCATATTACCGTTCCTGCTCCTGCTCTCTTTGACTTTCAGGTAAAACATAGATATTATATAACCAGAGGAGAGGCAGAGGAGTATGAGAGGGAGGCGAAGGTTGCTCGTCTCCGTGAGGCAGCTATTCAGGCAGTGGCTGCAGCGCTCCCGTATAACCCCGATTATGATTTTGGGTTTCGCCAGGACCATCCTTGGGAGTAGACCAAGTTAGTCCAAAAGCCTAAGCTTGGGGGAGTACGTGTTCTCACCGACTTTACATTCTTGCTTATGCTTTCACTTTGTTAGCCGGTGTTCACACTTTGCCACTGTATCATCCATGCTAGTTTATTTTATTTTTCTCATTTTCTTTTTCTTGTGTCTTTCTAGTTTGAGAAAAACCAAAAAGATTTCCTTTTTCTTCTTTTGCTTGTTGGGAGCTTTCCCGTGTAGATAGTTTTCTTTTTCTTTGGGTCAAGGTAGAAGATATTGGTTACAATGTTTAGTGGCTCTTGCATGCATACCTGTTTAGCTTTCAAAGATCCATATTACTTTGTCTTCTCCTTTGTGTTTGCCTGCAGATTCCAACGTAGTCCAATGCACGAGCACTCTTATTATTGTTTACATCGTTCGGTCGTGCAAGTGAAAGGCAATAATGACGATATATGATGAAGTGACTGAGCCTGGAAAAGCTGGTATGAACTCAATCTATTTTGTTTCTGTAAATTTGACTAGCTCATCGTGCCTGATTCAGCTTTGTTGTGAGAGAAACATGTTTGCAATGACAACTTAGAGATCATAGTTGCTTATGCCATGCTTACTTAGCTAGGAGCTTATAATGGTTTGTCTTGGATGCCCACATGAATGTTGAGATGACTATGTTGTAGTATGATAGGTTGGTATCCTCCTTTGAATGATTCAAGTGGCTTGACTCGGCGCATGTTCACGCATGTAGTTGAAAAAAACAACATAGCATCTATAATGTTCATGTTCATGGTAATTTATGTCCTACTCATGCTTGCACTCAATGTTAGTTAATCTCAATGCATTTTGATGACTGTTCTCGCTCTCTAGTTGGTCGCTTCCCAGTCTTTTGCTAGCCTTCACTTGTACTAAGCGGGAATACTACTTGTGCATCCACTTCCATAAACCCAAAGTTGTGCCATATGAGTCCACCATACCTACCTATGTGCGGTATCCACCTGCCGTTCCAAGTAAATTTGCATGTGCCACTCTCTAAATCTTCAAGAAATAATGTGTTTTGCATGCCCGAACCGCTCATGTGGTGACAGGGGGCTATTGGTATCTTCCATGCTAGGCGTGTTATCCTCGATATGTGTTTATTCACTATCATTCACGAGAAAGGGGCCGGTAATTGGAATTCCCAATTCCATGCTCAAATCGAAAAGATAATTGCAAACAAATCTCCCCCAGGATTGATGTCGGTATGGACGGTACCCGAGGATTCAGCTAGCCGTGGAGTGTGATTGATTGGTGGTGGGGGAGTCAAAACTTTACTTTTCTGTTTGGGAACCGCCTATAGAATGTGTAGCGTGGAAGATGCTGAGAACTCCTAGTCATTGCGTTGACAATGAAAGCATGCCACCCAAAATTATTATCTCTGTTTTCAAAGCTTGAGCATTGGCACCTCTGCAAATCAATGCTTCCCTCTGCGAAGGGCCTGTCTATTTATGGTCCTCTCAAGTCATCCTCCTCGAACAAAAGCACCAATTAGAGAGCACCTCCGCCATTTTTATGCTTTTCTTTTAACTGTGTTGAGTATGACTGTGACTGGATCTTCATTGCCTTGAATTACAATGTTTAGTCAGCCCTTGGTCTTTGAAGGTGCTCTGCATTTATGTTTTGCAGTCTCAGAAAGAGCTAGAGAGATACCATCTATTCTTAGTGCTTCATGTTGTTTTGATTGAAGTGTAGACATTTGAGGCTTATTATTATTTGCTCGCTAGCTTATTATGCCATTGATATGAGTTTACCGTGAGACCTAGATGTCATTGGCTTATGTGGTTTGCTTGTGATCTTGCTGAAATTCTGGTTATGAGTTAGACATAGTTGCAACAACAAGATAAAACAGAGTTTGTCAAAGTTTTTCTTTTGTCTCTCTTAGTTTGTGAACTGAGTTGCTTGAGGACAAGCAAGGCTTTAAGCTTGGGGGAGTTGATACGTCTCCGTCGTATCTACTTTTCCCAACTCTTTTGCCCTTGTTTTGGACTCTAATTTGCATGATTTGAATGGAACTAACCCGTACTGACGCTGTTTTCAGCAGAATTGCCATGGTGTTGTTTTTGTGCAGAAATAAAAGTTCTCGGAACATCCTGAAAATTTACGATGATTTTTTCTGGAATAAAAGGAAAATACCTGCGCAATGATCCGCCGGAGGGGCCGTGCTAGTGGGCCACAAGCCCACAGGCGGCGACCACCCCCTAGGCCGCGCCGTGCAGGCTGGTGGGGCCCACGTGGCACCACCGCCCCCAAACTCAGCTCTATATCTTCCGTCTCGCCCAGAAAAAAATCAGAGAGAAGGTTTCATCGCGTTTTGTGATACGTAGGTGCCGCCACATCCTGTTCTTCATCTGGAGGGCAGATCTGGAGTCCGTTTCGGGCTCCGGAGAGGGGAAATCGTCGCCATCTTCATCATCAACCTTTCTCCATCGACAATTCCATGATGCTCTTCATTGTTCGTGAGTAATCTCATCGTAGGCTTGCTGGACGGTGATGAGTTGGATGAGATCTATCATGTAATCGAGTTAGTTCTTGACGGGGATTGATCCCTAGTATCCACTATGTTCTAGATTGATGTTGCTACTACTTGGCTATGCTTAATGCTTGTCACTAGGGCCCGAGTGCCATGATTTCAGATCTGAACCTATTATGTTGTCACCAATATATGTGTGTTTTAGATCCTATCTTGCAAGTTGTAGTCACCTACTATGTGTTATGACCCGGCAACCCCGGAGTGACAATAGCCGGAACCACTCCCGGAGATGACCATAGTATGAGGAGTTCATGTATTCACCGCGTGTTAATGCGTTGGTCCGGTTCTTTATTAAAAGGAGAACCTTAATATCCCGTAGTTTCCATTAGGACCCTGCTGCAACGGGAGGGATGGACAATAGATATCATGCAAGTTCTTTTCCCTAAGCCCGTATGACAACATACGGAATACATGTATACATTAGATTGACGAACGGGAGCTAGTTACTTATCTTTGCGTGTTATAGCTATTATATGATGAATCACGTCCGTCATACTCATCGATCACCGATCCACTGCCTACGAGTCTTTTACTACTGGTCCTCGCTACGTTACTTTGTCTAGGCTTGTCCCTTGCTACAAAAGGGATTGGGACACTTTGCTGCTACTGTTGCTACTACTGTCACTTTGTTGCTGCTGCTACTGCTGTTCCTTGCTGGTTCGTTGTTACTTGTTGCAAGACTTTTCTAGAGCCGTAGCCGGGAGAGCATTCTTCTCAAGAATAATCCCCCGTCCACGTGCTCTTTACTGGCGCCATTGATACAACAGTTAGGAATAGTCTGCCGTCAACAGATTGTTTCAGGCACCGTTGCTATCATACCACTTTGCTAGTGATACTTTGCTTGCAGACACTAATCTTTCAGGTGTGGTTGAATCTGACGAACTCAACTGCTAATACCAGAGAATATTCTTTCACTTCCCTTGTGGGAACCAACAAATTTGGGTTGAATACTCTACCCTCGAAAACTATTGTGATCCCATACGCTTGTGGGTCATCATGTATCCAGGCTCATTCGATGCTCAGGGCAGGGCTTCCCATCAGAGTAAGAGTGGCCGTAGTTGATCCCTGCTGGCGCAGCAGTAGCGGTAGAGGCCATGCTCCGGTGAACGTTGCGGCCGTCGTCCGTCTGTGCAGAGCAGAGTAGGGCGATCTTGCTGTTTGTGTGTGTGTTACCTAGTATACCACCTCTGTTAGGCCAAGTCTCGTAGCACAACGTAGTGGTTTGTAGCGGGGGTGTTGATCAGGCGGTCGAGGGTTCGAGTCCCCGCGGTGCCACCCCCTTTTTGTTATATTTCCTCTCGGGCACAGTAGCGCAGGGAGGCAGCTTTTGCTGTGCAAGCCCTCTGCTCTGTCAAGTGCATGTTCAGTAGCCGAGTGGTGTGCTCCTGTGTTGTTGACCAGGGGGTGTAGGGTTCGATCCCTCCCCCATACCTTTTATATTTTTTGGCTTTTCTTTCCTATTTTGCATTGTTGCTTGCATAGTTGCTGTGGTGTGCTAGATATCCATATGAGGTAATTTTTTTGTTGCCTCCCAAGCAGCAGGTTGTCCTTGTTCTTGATGCTAGAGAGTATGTGTTGATATATCATGTGTAGATATGCATGTGTAGGCTTGAGTGCATATGTGTTATGTGAGCTAGATGCCATGTATGTGAGTGTGTTTAGCATGTGGGTAGTGTAGTGATGATGTGTGTGTGTTACTTGTGATCATGGGTGATGTTCTTGAGCACTAGTTAGTGCAAGTGAGTGTATGTGTGTGTGTGTGGGTTTCCCCCCACATACCTAGTGTGTGTGATAGTGGTTCATGTGATGTTGTGGGTGTGCATGTGTGTGTGTCACACACATGCCCAAGACATGTGAGCCTTTATAAGCACATGTGCAAGTATATGTATAGGTTTAGAGTTGCATGATGTGGGTGTAGTTAGTGGAGTGTTCTAACTAGCATGTGTAGGACTTGTTATAAGAGTGCTTGTTGTTGTGAAGGTGTGATGATGTGCTAAGGCACATGAACATGAGGTCCACCCCTCATGTGCACCATTGTTCTTGTGAGAGTGCGCATATGCATGTGTAGGTGATGAGCCAGTGGAAGCACATGTGATGATGCACTATTCATCTCTTTGTGATTCCATGTAAATCTTCTTCTTAGCTTTGTGCCCAATTATTCTATGCAAGTGCCTATGTATTATATATGTTTGTGGGGTAGAATCATCCGAGGAATCCATTGGTGGAATCACTTTTTCCTCTGGAACACTTCCTGGGAATGTCATATTTCTGTTTTGTTCAATGTTTGGAGCTTGGTTCCATGAGATGTGGTAAGCCCAAGAGGTTGTTTCCTTGTTGTGGCAGTAGAGGGTGACCCCCTCTATAGCATGTTGGTTTTGTTTCATGCTTAGGAGTTCATGTGTGCAAGTGGTGCCTAGTCAAAGTAGGCATGTGGCTGAAAATTCCAGTTTAGTGAAAATCTATGATTTTCACAAACTGTGAGAATGTGCTTATATTTTATTCTCGTGTTGTTGTGCTTGTAGAAGTCCATGTGTCGGGAATCAACCCTGGCTTTCAACTGGAAAGTTGTAGCTTTTGTGTTTGTCTAGCGCTTTGTAAATTTTCATTCCATTTGCATTCCTGTAGATATTGTTTTGGGTGCTGTCAAAATGCTTCAGAGCATAAACAGCTAGTGAGAATCTGGAATTTTCACTAAGTCCCTGAAAACTGATATTTTTGTCCAAGTTAGCAGCTGTAGAACTTTCTGTGTGTAACTCCTTTGTATTATGTTTTTGCTCATGCTTGTAGAGCTTTTGAATAGCTTCTGCCATGTATCATATTTGGCATATTTGGGTGGCTGTAGGTGCTTTGCATGTAGCTCTCAAACTGCTATGATGTTGTTTATGGCAGATTGTGTAGTTTTGGTGTTTTGATGCTTGTGAGTGCATAGTTGATGGTGTGGTGATATTCCTTGCACCACCCCATCCATACTTGTTTGTTTTATGTCTTGGCAACCTGGGAATACTAGAAGTAAGCCATTGGAGTGTGTTGTGAAGGATTTGATACGTAGGACTTCATTTCTTGTTTAGTTGTTTCCGGTTGATCCGTAGCTCCGTTTGTAACGTTCTTTATATGTTTTTGAATCGTTTTCACGTAACGCCTATGTTCATGACATACTCATGCATGTCAAAATAGCTTAGAGTGCAGTTCTATCCAGGAACTTGTATTTTCTTCTCATGCTTGTGCTAGTGACTAGAATAGAGATGCATCTTCATTTTCATCTCATGCATCATGTGCTTGTTGCATCTTGTTGTGCTGTTGTTCATTGGATGCTATTTTTATGTTGGGTAGCACCAGGATCGGAGAACGAGTACGTGGACCCGGGAGAGTACGTGCAGGACGAACAAGAGCAGTTCCAAGCTGAGGACATCACACGCAAGATGATATGACCTTGATTCCATCTCTAGACTTGTTATGCTAGATTCACGTTTCCTTCGTCATATGCTCGCTGCCTACCACTGAAATAATTGCCTCCTGATATTGCCATGAAACCCAAACACTTATCCCTTGCTAGCAAATCTTGAATGGCTAAGTAGGCTTTGCTCAACTTCTAATGTTAGCGTTGCTAGTTGCACGTGCTTTGTCTCATGTGATAACATGAGCTTGATATCATTATGTTATATCTGTTATTTTAATTAATGCACCTATATACTTGGTAAATAACGAAAGGCCTAGCCTTTTGCCGGGTGTTTTGTTCCGTTATTGCCGCCTTAGTTACCGGCTACCGGTGATT
Source organism: Hordeum vulgare subsp. vulgare (assembly GCF_904849725.1). Lineage (NCBI taxonomy): Eukaryota > Viridiplantae > Streptophyta > Magnoliopsida > Poales > Poaceae > Hordeum > Hordeum vulgare. Next base: position 112,781,861 of record NC_058522.1, on the reverse strand, counting down.
GATTCCATAATTGATCGCTCCTAACACGTTCGGGGTTGTTATGGGGACCCCGTTGATAAATCATGTAGAGTTAAGACTTGTCCGGCAGGACCCAACATTGGTGTCAATTTTCTAATCACTTAATAATAATCTGCATAGGGAATAGCTACCCCGAGGAATTAATCAACAACCCGGGCCAGTGCTCCTCATGAGTGTTGGTCCAAACTAGAGCACTGTGCGGGGCCAACTCAGGGCAATTTGAGAGATTTCTATCAGGCCACTGTACGCGTCTCTCATCCGTCGTGTCCTGAGACTGAGATACGCGACTCTTATCGGGGTCGTCGACCCGACGGGAGGTCCTGCTAGTCTTGTCTTACCTTAGCGATATATCTTGCGTATAGGAATCCCGGTGAAGCTTTGGTTCTCCCCAGAGTTGAGGTTTTCCTCTAAGGAATCCGACGAGATCACGAGTTTCGTGATAGAGGATTACTTTGTGGCCCGTGACCGTTTGTGATGGACTAGTTGGAGCACCCCTGCAGGGTTTAATCTTTCGGAAAGCCGTGCCCGCGGTTATGTGGCAACTTGGAATATTTGTTAACATCCGGTTATAGATAACTTGAACTTAATCTAATAAAATTGCTAACTGTGTGCGTAACCGTGACTGTCCCCTTCGAAGATCTCTCTTCGATCGGGAACATGGTGGAGTTATGATTGACGTAAGTAGGTGTTCACGATCACTTATTGATCAGCTAGTATTCGCCCGGTAGTATAGACCACCTTCAAATACTTGTTCTACGTAAGCTAGCCACCATAAAGCTTAGGATGCTGCAACCTAAACATTGAACCTTCCTTACCTATTAACTTGACTAGTTCTGGCACCGAGGTCATAGATTGTTGAGTTCCCGTGGTCACAGATTAGTTCAACACCCCAACAGGTACAGGTACGCCCGACACAGGTGATCCCGACGGCACGCAGCTGGCGTGGCAGTACGATGAGGAGAACGATCACCTGTACGTGAACTATCCAGAAGACTGAGGCGAGGTCGTGATCGTGGTCAAGCATGCAGGGTAGCATAGCCATTTCTCATGTTATGTAGTTCGTAGCGGAACTACCTTGTTTGAATAAATGCGTGATGTAAACTCTGATATTATTTATGAGATGGCAGATGAATCCCTATTTGTCATTCTATTATTATGTATGTGCTATGTTATCGTGCTTGCGAAACACTTAGATGCGCTTCTTTCCTTTTTGGGGCCTCGTTCCCTAAATCAGAAAGGACCGCATCTTAGTCGTTACAAGTTGGTAATGAGAGCCTTACAACCATAGGAGCCTTTGTGTAATCGTACTTGGCCGAGTCGAGTCTAGTAAAATGTTTTGAGTCTTAGTTATATCGGAGAGTAGGATTCTTTTTTCTCCTCTTCCATGCTGTGGTGAGGTTCCCCTCTTAGGAAATATTTAACCTACTCCTCTTCTCGCTCAATTTTTTTAGAATCACGCGGGTATTTGTGAAATCTATATGATATCGATGTGACGGAGTTCTGTCTTGGTGCCTCGTGTCTGCCTTGATTTCTTCCGGGGAGTTGAGCTCCAGGGGATTCTTGCGCACATCGCCATCATTCAGATTTCTGAGTATCTCGGAACGAAGGATGTTCATAATTGCTTCAATACTAGTAGTGGCAAGATAACCCCGATGTCCCCAGTACTGGTGCAGATTGTTCGGGAGTACTGCCATACTTTGTATCGTTGTGATCACGAGGGTCTGTTGTAGATGAAGGTCCGAGATTCTGGTTATGTGTTGACGGATGTGATACAGTGGACGGGTTAGTATAGGAGTTGTGTGAATATTACTCCTTGTATCCGTGTACCAGATTGCATGACCAGATATTTCGGGAATTCATAGGTGGGATTTCAAGTAGTGACTTATAGGAGAATCTTCCTACAGATGCATGATGTGAGGTTGGGATTCGACATTCAGTGGGTATGTTTGTTCACGGTCGTCTTACAGCGGTTCTCGTTGTGTCTTAAAGAGTCCTTGTAGCTCGCTACAACTCGGGGATACTTCGTAAGTCGTGTGCACCACCTTGCACAGGATGGCTACTGTAAATTCGAGCCCGTGCGATCTTATCCACGAAGATATCGGATGAAATCTCGATCATACATTTGTTCCGAGCAGTTCTAGCTCATACTTGTTTGCAAGTGGTCTTAATCAGAATTTTGTCGACCGTCACTTTGAGGAAGCATTCTTACTATTTTGTTCGAGTGCAATTGCAATATTCCCGTTCAGATATTCCTGCCGTTTTTGATTCAGCTATACCTTCAATTTATTCTGTGGGCTAATGTGTTGTCCATCTTCAGGATAGCTCCACCAACTCGTTAGACTCCAGGTCGTTAGGATGTGCCGCCACCACCTCCTCCTCCAGAGAATCCTCCTCCGTTGCCGCCTCCTCCTGCAGAGGCTTGGCAAGCGGTGATGGCTGCTACAAATGCAAACACTCAGATGCTGATACAGTTGTTGCAATACAGGACTAATCAGCAGCAAGGCAATTTCCAGCATGGTGGCAATCAGTTTGCTAATCTGAGTCAGTTCGTGTCAAATCAGCCAAAGACTTTCACTTCCTGTGACCAGCCGTTTGATGCTGAGGATTGGATCCGTTACATGAACAAGCACTTTGAATGCAGAAATGTTCGTCTTGAGGATTTCGTCAAGTTTGCTACATTTCAACTGAAGGGGCAAGCATCTATGTGGTGGCAACAGTTGAAGGATTCCAGGGGTGCTAGAGTGATCACTTGGGTTGAGTTCTGCCGTGACTTCAGATCCCACTACATTCCGTCCAGCTTCATGGAGGAAATGCGTGAGAAGTTCAGGCGCTTGAAGCAGGGTGGTAACTCCGTGTACAAGTACAACATCGAGTTCCACGAGCTAGCCCGATACGCCTTGCAGGATATTTGTCGTGGTTTTGTCACGACAGATGTCCTCGTGAAAGGACTTAGAGATGGAGCCATCACACCTTGGTGGCGACTCGAAGGGGGTGAGCGAAAGCGAGGCTCATATTTACCCAGGTTCGGCCCCTCGTGAGGAGGTAAAAGCCTACGTCCTGCTTTGTGTGGATTAATGGTGGTTTCGGTTACAAGGAGGGCGTAACTCGCTTGACCTAGCTCTCGATTCTCTCTAACTCGCGTGAACTCTCCCTCGGGCTCGCCTTTATATACAGGTCGAGGCCCTAGGATTTACAAAGTCCTGCCATTCTAGTCTTCATAGCTTTCCTTATCTCTAAGTCGCCGTGTTCTCCACGGCCAGAAGCTTCCTCGATATTCAAATATCCGCACGATCTTCTGAACCGCCCTTCAGTTCATGGGCCACGGGACGTGCAGCCAATGGTGAGTCGCCCCTTTGGTGAACCGGCCCATTAAGGGAGGGTTACCCATAGGTAATATCCCCAACATTAGGCCCCAAATTGTCCTGAATTTATTCATGTCAATAAACTCCTATCTACTCGGGCGACTCTCCTTATTTCTGACCTTCGACGGATGTTAAGTCGCCATCCGCCATACTTGATCTGAGTTGCCATGCAATACTGAACGGTGTCACCTCGTCCCCTTAGTTCCAGGGCTTTAACACCGTAACCGTCAACGGATATTTTGTTCTTAATTGCTTATCCCAAAAATCTAGGCGCCATCATCGCCATCTCTGACTTGTCACCTCGATTTCCGCCTTGACTGCCTCGATTTCTGTTTTTCCCCTTTACCAACCCAACCCCCATCTCGTCCTCGTCTTCCCCGCGCACTTCGTCTCCGAGCGCCAGCACCCCGACGTCGTCTCCAAGCACCAGCGCCCCGACGTTGTCTATGACTCCTGGAACTTCTCCATCGACCGCAACTTTCCGGGCGCTAAGGAACACGAAGCTCCGAGCATACGTCCCCGGCGGCTATCTCCTGTTCACAGGTACACACCATCCCCCACTTGGGATTAGGCCGAGAACGCCATGACCATAGCCTCGTGCGAGCGAGCTTCATAATGCGATGAACACCTTGAACTGCTTTAGATCCGTTCCATGCTCTCGTGGTTGACCTTAGGCAGTAACAGGCTTCGGCCATTTAATCATGTCCTCTTGCTAGTTTAAACCCACATACTGCTGACCAACACTATAGCTGCGTTATGTGCATAGTTCATCACCATTACTCCAGGCAATATCCATCTATTTTAATCCGTCCGTAGATCCATAATTTAATGCCTATCAGTAGAAACATGTTTGTTCACCTGTTGAGAATATCTCCAAGGAAAAGAACACTTCTGAGAGTCGTCGTTTAGCTTCTGCCTTCATAGCGACTTAGTTTCATTACTATAGTCATGATGCCTTCTCTTCCAGTCTGAAGGGCGAGTTAGAACACCTTCGAAGATATACCCATAGATCGCCCCAATAATGGGCTACGATGTACATCAACCTTTTGGCGGGTTAACAAATCTTTTACGAACACCGCAGGCTCATACCGGCGGGTTAGAACATCTCCTAGTCTTTTACTGAGTCGCCTCGTTCCCCTCTTTTTTTGTAGTCATGGCCATTACGAAGTGTGATTGGTTACCAACCAAAGTCGACGATGCCACGCTTGAGAAATTCGTTAAGGCAGGTCTCGTTGACAGCAAGGAAACCATTGGTTAGAGAACTGCTCCGGGCGAGTTGACCCCTGATACGTCCATTTTGCATCATGCTTTCATGTTGATATTTATTGCTTTTTGGGCTGTTATATTACTTGTGGTACCATATTTATGCCTTTTCTCTCTTATTTTGCAAGGTTTATTTGAAGAGGGAGAATTCAGGCAGCTGGAATTCTGGACTGGAAAAGGAGCAAATCCTAGTCCACTATTCTGCACATCTCCAAATGCCCTGAAAATTTACGTGGATTTTTTCTCGAATATATTAAAAATACTGGGCGAAAGAACTACCGGAGGGGGGCCACCAGGGCCCCACAAGCTTGCCCACCGCCACCACCACCCCTGGTGGCGCAGGGCAGGCTTGTGGGCTACCTGAAGGCCCACTAGCCCCCCTCTTTTGCTGTATGAAGCGTCCTGGTCTGGAAAAAATCAATAGGGAGCTTTTTCGTGGTTTCGCCGCGGCCACGAGGCGGAACTTGAGCAGATCCAATCTAGAGCTCCGGTAGGATGATCCTGCCGAGGAAACTTCCCTCCCGGAGGGGGAAATCGTCGCCATCATCATCACCAACACTCCTCTCGTCGGAGGGGAGGCATCTTCATCAGCACCATCTCCCCTCCAATCCCTAGTTCATCTCTTGTAACGAATCTTCGTCTCGCGACTCCGATTGGTACTTGTAAGGTTGGTAGTAGTGTTGATTACTCTTTGTAGTTGATGCTAGTTGGATTACTTGGTGGAAGAGTTTATGTTCAGATCCTTGATGATATTCATTACACCTCTGGTCATGATTATGATTATGTCTTGTGAGTAGTTACTTTTGTTCCTGACGACATGGGATAAGTCATGCTGATAATAGTCATGTGAATTTGATATTCGTTCGGTATTTTGATATGATGTATGTTGTTTTTCCTCTAGTGGTGTTATGTGAAGGTCGACTATATAACACTTCACCATATTTGGGCCTAGAGGAAGGCATTGGGAAGTAGTAAGTAGAGGGTGGGTTGCTGGAGTGACAGAAGCTTAAACCCCAGCCTATGCGTTGCTTCGTGAGGGGGTGATTTGGATCCACTAGTTTAATGTTATGGTTAGACTTTGTCTTAATTCTTCTTTTGTAGTTGCGTATGCTTGCGAGAGAGGTTAATCGTAAGTGGGATGCTTGTCCAAGTAAGGGCAGTACCCAAGCGCCGGTCCACCCACATATCAAACTATCGAAGTAACAGACGTGAATCATATGAACATGATGAAACTATTATGACAGAACTTCCTATGTGTCCTCGGGAGCGTTTTTCCTCCTATAAAACTTTGTTCAGGCTTGTCCCTTGCTACAAAAGGGATTGGGCCACTTGCTGCACCATTGCTACTACTTGTTACTTGTTCCTTTTTGCTTGCTACGTTTCACCTCGCTACACAATCACTTGTTACCGCTACTTTCAGTGCTTGCAGTTATTACCTTGCTGAAATCCGTTTATGAGACCCTTCTGCTCCTCGTTGGGTTCGACACTCTTACTTATGGAAAGGACTACGATTGATCCCCGATACTTGTGGGTCATCAAGACTCTTTTCTGGCGCCGTTGCCGGGGAGTGAAGCGCCTTTGGTAAGTGGAAATTGGTAAGGAAACATTTATATAACATGCTGAAATTTATTGTCACTTGTCACTATGGAAACTCTTCCTTTGAGGATTTTGTTCGGGGTATCTTCACCATGAACGGAAGCACGAGGAGTTGCTCCTCAACCTGAGGTACCTACTCAAAATATATTTTATGAAATTCCTTTGGGTATGCTTGAGAAACTGCTGGCTAATCCTTTTACAGGAGATGGATCTTCACATCCAGACTTTCATCTGATCTATGTAGATGAAGTTTGTGGTTTATTTAAGCTTGCAGGTTTGCCCGAGGATGAGGTAAAGAAGAAAGTCTTTCCTTTATCTTTGAAGGATAAGGCGTTGACATGGTATAGGCTCTGTGATGATGCTGGATCATGGGGCTACAATTGGTTGAAATTGGAATTTCATCAAAAGTTCTATCCTATGCATTTAGTACATCGTGATCGGAACTTTATTTATAACTTTTGGCCTCGTGACAGGGAAAGCATAGCTCAATCTTGGGGGAGGCTTAAATCAATGCTATATTCATGCCCCAATAACGAGCTCTCGAGAGAAATCATCACTCAAAACTTTTATGCTCGGCTTTCTCATGAAGATCGTACCATGCTTGACACTTCTTGTGGTGGTTCTTTTATGAAGAAGGATATTGATCACAAGTGGAATTTATTGGAGAGAATCAAACGCAACTCTGAAGATTGGGAGCTGGAGGAAGGTAAGGAGTCAGGTATGAATTTCCAGTTTGATTGCGTTTAATCTTTTGTTGAGACAAACACTTCTAGAGATTTTAGCGCTAAGTATGGACTTGACTCTGAGATAGTAGCTTCTCTATGTGAATCTTTTGCTGCTCATGTTGATCTTCCCAAAGAGAAGTGGTTTAAATATCATCCTCCTGTAGAAAGCAACATAGCCAAAACCAAACTAGTTGAGGAGAAAATCATAGCTTTTAGTGATCCTGTTGTTCCTTGTGCTTACACTAAGAAACCACCATACCCTGCTAGGATAAAGGATTATTCTAAAGCTCCAACTATGATACATAGGGGTTACATTAGACCACTTGCACCCCCTAAGGAGATTAGAGTTGAACCTAGTGTTGCTATTAAAAAAGATCTATTAGCCGAAAACATAGATGGGCATGTTATCAAATTCTGTGAGGACTCCGCTAGAATTGCTAAACCTCACGTGAAAGACAAGCACAGACCTATAGTTGGACTGCCCGTTGTTTCTGTTAAGATAGGTGTAACGACCAAACCTCGAAGGATTTGAGTCTCTGTGCTTTACTGTGCTAGTCCCTGGATCGACTCGCTAGCACACACAGTATAGATGAAAACCAGATATAGCAAGTGCATCATTTATAATAACGCATGATCCAGAATTTATAAAATGTAACAATCTGCATAGCACTTAGCTAGCTTTATTCTATTAAACAGCGGAAAAGTAGCAGAATAATAACGATGAGTCCCATCATAGCCCACTGGCGATGTTGAGTGAAGACTCGCGACCCTAACCGTACCTTACTCCTCATCTGAATATCCTGCAACATGATACGTTGCAGCCATATAGGTCAATACTTTGAATGTATTGGCAAGTTACACAAGAAAAGTAATATAACAGACCTACATGTATATGCATAGTATAACAAGAGAAAGGCTGACGGTTATTTTGCAGAAAGATGATTTTATCCTGATAGCTACCTAATAGTCAAGTTTTAATTTATTTGCTACAATAACTCACATATCGTTGAATTGGCATCTCCAACTCCAACCTATTACCATTATTAAGTTTCCCACCAAGTTTTGTTAAGTGTGTCATCTGTCAAGATCATCCAACAACTGTAATGGCCTAGCTGCTCAAAATTGTCCATAACCGGGGACACGGCTAATCATGATTAGTTTATACATTCTGCAGAGGTTAGTACGCTGTACCCACTGGACCCAACCCGAAGATTGAGACGAAGTCTTCCAGAAGCAGTCACCTAGTCCCACAGGAGGCCCATCCCACCTATCATAGCTACATCAGCTCGCACATCCGGGTAAGGTTTCCATGACTGATCAACTAAGCCAGAGCCCATAATAGTTAGTGGTCGCACAAGGAAGCTACTAGTCACTAAGTCTGTTTGATCTTTTTGAACCTAAGCGGCATTCCACTTACATTCAGAGGGTAGAAACCATGATGTTCTTGAAACCACCCAGCAATACCATATCCGCCCAGAGGTGTATTATATCATGAATTACTACTCAATTTATTTTGTAGTAATCCTCACATAAACTCAATGAATACAGAAACCGATCCCCGTCTACATAGCATAGCAAAATATATCTAACACGATCTTCAATGACGAGGGGATATAGTTCAATAGCATAGCAATAATAATCTTCCTATACATGCATAATTTTCATAGGGTGGTATAATACTACATGCATAGAAAATAATAGGTAAAGGATGATCAATATGTAACTTGCCTTGATTCTGGTTCAGAAAGTCACACTCCTGACAATAGTTTGCGTCGCACTCCGCACAATCTACACGTTGCAAACAATCACACGATTCAATCACCACAATCACATAACACCAAATAAAACCATCGGCAATAAAACAACTTGTTTAAAACCAAAGCATAAATAGCATGGCAGCAGGTATAAAAGCATCTATATGCTGATACGATGACAACGCAAAAAGAATCAACTAAACCGGATGAACGGGTTTGCAAAATATGGCCTCCGGTAGTTCTAAAATAAATCTGATTTAACAAAAAAAATTAATTTTCGTAAAACTGAGAACTACTGGTTCTAACATGTTCTACTCATCAATAGAAGATCACAGGAAAAAGAATTTCCTGATTCGGAGTTACGAGCAAAAAGATAAACGCGTTTCAAAATTATACCGAGAATCTGACAGAGCTAAAAACAGATTAAAAACAGATTTTATTTCGTCCTGAAGCTATTCATCGGGGTTTGATGAATCGGCTCGTGCGTGCGTTCTCACCACGAAAAGCGGGGAAAACGGAACCGTCTCGGTGTGGTGCCTCCGATGGTGCTTCTCCGATGGCGGTCGAACGGACTCCGGTGATGGCGGCTCCGCGAACTCCGGCGAACACGGACGAACTTCGGTGGTGCTCCGGTGTTGCTCGAGGCTGTTGCGCGTGTGAGGCGGTGGGGCTGTGCGTGCGAGGTGGGGCGAATCGGGAGCAGGGGAAATCGGGACAGGGGCTTCGGCCCCTAGCCTTATTCCCTCGAGAGGAACCGAGTCCCAGAAGAAAACGAGGCGAGGCGTCCACGTGATGCATGTTGTCCGAGTCCAGATCGCGGAAGAAGTCCAGCTCGGGCAGGAACGAGGCGCTGGCGAGGGTGGGCCCCGGGCGATCTGCCACCTGGCGCTGGGCTCGAGGAGCTGGGGCTCGATCTCTGGCGATCTGGAGCCTGGCTCGCTGGGAAGCCCCTCGGGCGAAGCCCCCTCGTCAACGCTCGATGGGGAGCTTGGCTGCTAGCCACACTGGTGCGTGGTGCGCTGGGGCGCTAGCCTGCCAGCTCGGTGCTGGTGGGCTGGCCCCTGGTGGCACCCGTTGTCTTTTTTTTAATAAAACCACAAAATAAATAAATAACTAAATAATATTTTTTTAAAGAAAGACAAACAGAAAAATAATAATAATATACGTATACAAAAATATATACATATATAAATATATACGCATATAGTAATATATACATAGACATATAGATATATATATATTAAAATGCTAATATAGACACATATATATAAGTATAAAATAAATCCCCTAATAAATAATAAAGGAACCCTAGTTCCACCTTATGCATATTTTGAAAAATAGTTTTAATGCAATAGGCCACGCAAAAAGCATTTGAAAACTTAACTAAAGGTAATTTCGGACACTATAAAAATTGCAAAACCAACTCGGTAACTCCAAATAATATTCTAAACATCATGAACTTTAATTTGAGAAGGGAGAAGTCATATTATCTCCACTCCAATAAATTGCCCGCAATCACATAATGAATAGAATTTTCAGAAGAACAAAATAATGCATAAAAAAATGAGATGCATATGAATGACCTATTAACATCGTGATTTAAGAAAATTGGGATGTTACAAACCTACCCCCTTAAGATGAATCTCGCCCTCGATATTCGGGTTGGCTAGCAAATAGGTGTGGGTGATCCTGCTTGAGATCCTCCTCTCGTTCCCAAGTAGCCTCCTCCTCGGTATGATGATCCCACTGAACTTTGCATAATCTGATTGTCTTGGTGCGAGTAACTCTCTCTGCCGTCTCCAGAATCTTAACATGCTTCTCCTCATATGTCAAGTCAGTCTCCAACTGAATTGCCTCAAGTGGCACTGTATCCCTCAAAGGAACGTCTGCCATCTCGGCATGACACTTCTCCAGCTGGGATACGTGAAACACATCTGGATAGTCCTTCACAACTGGCACCTCTTCCAGGCTACCCCCCTTAAGATAGTTCACCTGCATCCTCTTATGCTGATACTTACATACATATTTGATTCTCTCCCCTCCTGGTGCACTGAGAGAAATAGATCGACTAGCACAATCGATAACTCCTTCATATTTGGCCATCCAATCCATACCCAAAATAATATCAAGACCTTGTGACTTCAATATGATCAAATCTGTAGGGAACTCATGCTTCCCAATAGACAAGTTTAACTGAGGATAACCAACACCTGCTATCATCTCAGCTCCTGGGGAACTCACTCTAATAGGCATACTAAGGGTTTTGGTGGGTAAGAGTAGATGAGTAAGATGGAATAGGTCTAGAGGAATATAGACATTCTACCCATATGCATATTATGATCAAGGTAATATATATGAGGCAACAAAACAACATAGCAATAACACAAACAAGCATAACAATAATCAAGCATATCTATATATATAGTCGAATAATTCCGACAAGATCCTAATTTAACAAACAAGCAAAAATAACAATCAAGCAATCAACCTAGTATCGTCATGCCACAAAGCGGGCATAAATAGATACACTAACACGTTAATAGCGCAAATAAAACAAGATAAGTGGTGGTCTCACCACTAGTTCCTACTTAAGCTGGTCAAGATACTAGAGTGGTTGTCTAATGAAAGAGTAAGATGCAGACAAAGTGTATAGAATAAATTTTTCACTCCTATGTCTTTTCTAATCCATTTTCTAGGGCCACAACCTACAGTCAACGCATTGCTCTGATACCATCTTCAACGACCAAACCTCGAAGGATTTGAGTCTCTGTGCTTTACTGTGCTAGTCCCTGGATCGACTCGCTAGCACACACAGTATAGATGAAAACCAGATATAGCAAGTGCATCATTTATAATAACGTATGATCCAGAATTTATAAAATGTAACAATCTGCATAGCACTTAGCTAGCTTTATTCTATTAAACAGCGGAAAAGTAGCAGAATAATAACGATGAGTCCCATCATATCCCACTGGGATGTTGAGTGAAGACTCGGGACCCTAACCATACCTTACTCCTCGTCTGAATATCCTGCAACATGATACATTGCAGCCATATAGGTCAATACTTTGAATGTATTGGCAAGTTACACAAGAAAAGTAATATAACAGACCTACATGTATATGCATAGTATAACAAGAGAAAGGCTGATGGTTATTTTGCAGAAAGCTGATTTTATCCTGATAGCTACCTAATAGTCAAGTTTTAATTTATTTGCTACAATAACTCACATATGCTTGAATTGGCATCTCCAACTCCAACCTATTACCATTATTAAGTTGCCCACCAAGTTTTATTAAGTGTGTCATCTGTCAAGATCATCCAACAACTGTAATGGCCTAGCTGCTCAAAATTGTCCATAACTGGGGACACGGCTAATCATGATTAGTTTATACACTCTGCAGAGGTTAGTACGCTGTACCCACTGGACCCAACCCGAAGATTGAGACGAAGTCTTCTAGAAGCAGTCACCTAGTCCCACAGGAGGCCCATCCCACCTATCATAGCTACATCAGCTGGCACATCCGGGTAAGGTTTCCATGACTGATCAACTAAGCCAGAGCCCATAATAGCCAGTGGTCGCACAAGGAAGCTACTAGTCACTAAGTCTGTTTGATCTTTTTGAACCTAAGCGGCATTCCACTTACATTCAGAGGGTAGAAACCATGATGTTCTTGAAACCACCCAGCAATACCATATCCGCCCAGAGGTGTATTATATCCTGAATTACTACTCAATTTATTTTGTAGTAATCCTCACATAAACTCAATGAATACAGAAACCGATCCCCGTCTACATAGCATACCAAAATATATCTAACACGATCTTCAATGACGAGGAGATATAGTTCAATAGCATAGCAATAATAATCTTCCTATACATGCATAATTTTCATAGGGTGGTATAATACTACATGCATAGAAAATAATAGGTAAAGGATGATCAATATGTAACTTGCCTTGATTCTGGTTCAGAAAGTCACACTCCTGACAATAGTTTGCGTCGCACTCCGCACAATCTACACGTTGCAAACAATCACACCAATCAACCACCACAATCACATAACACCAAGTAAAACCATCGGCAATAAAACAACTTGTTTAAAACCAAAGCATAAATTGCATGGCAGAAGGTATAAAAGCATCTACATGCTGATACGATGACAACGCAACAAGAATCAACTAAACCGGATGAATGGTTTGCAAAATATGGCCTCCGGTAGTTATAAAATAAATCTGATTTAACAAAAAAATTAATTTTCGTAAAACTGAAAACTACTGGTTCTAACATGTTCTACTCATCAATAGAAGATCACAGGAAAAAGAATTTCCTGATTCGGAGTTACGAGCAAAAAGATAAACGCGTTTCAAAATTATACCGAGAATGTGACAAAGCTAAAAACAGATTTTATTTCGTCCTGAAGCTGTTCATCGGGGTTTGATGAATCGGCTCGTGCGTGCGTTCTCACCACGAACAGCAGGGAAAAACGGAACCGTCTCGGTGTGGTGCCTCCGATGGTGCTTCTCCGATGGCGGTCGAACGGACTCCGGTGATGGCGGCTCCGCGAACTCTGGCGAACACGGACGAACTTCGGTGGTGCTCCGGTGTTGCTCGAGGCTGCTGCGCGTGCGAGGCGGTGGGGCTGTGCGTGCGAGGTGGGGCGAATCGGGAGCAGGGGAAATCGGGACAGGGGCTTCGGCCCCTAGCCTTATTCCCTCGAGAGGAACCGAGTCCCAGAAGAAAACGAGGCGAGGCGTCCACGTGATGCATGTTGTCCGAGTCCAGATCGCGGAAGAAGTCCAGCTCGGGCAGGAACGAGGCGCTGGCGAGGGTGGGCCCCGGGCGATCTGCCACCTGGCGCTGGGCTCGAGGAGCTGGGGCTCGATCTCTGGCGATCTGGAGCCTGGCTCGCTGGGAAGCCCCTCGGGCGAAGCCCCCTCGTCAACGCTCGATGGGGAGCTTGGCTGCTAGCCACACTGGTGCGTGGTGCGCTGGGGCGCTAGCCTGCCAGCTCGGTGCTGGTGGGCTGGCCCCTGGTGGCACCCGTTGTCTTTTTTTTAATAAAACCACAAAATAAATAAATAACTAAATAATATTTTTTTAAAGAAAGACAAACAGAAAAATAATAATAATATACGTATACAAAAATATATACATATATAAATATATACGCATATAGTAATATATACATAGACATATAGATATATATATATTAAAATGCTAATATAGACACATATATATAAGTATAAAATAAATCCCCTAATAAATAATAAAGGAACCCTAGTTCCACCTTATGCATATTTTGAAAAATAGTTTTAATGCAATAGGCCACGCAAAAAGCATTTGAAAACTTAACTAAAGGTAATTTCGGACACTATAAAAATTGCAAAACCAACTCGGTAACTCCAAATAATATTCTAAACATCATGAACTTTAATTTGAGAAGGGAGAAGTCATATTATCTCCACTCCAGTAAATTGCCCGCAATCACATAATGAATAGAATTTTCAGAAGAACAAAATAATGCGTAAAAAAATGAGATGCATATGAATGACCTATTAACATCCTGATTTAAGAAAATTGGGATGTTACAAACCTACCCCCTTAAGATGAATCTCGCCCTCGAGATTCGGGTTGGCTAGCAAATAGGTGTGGGTGATCCTGCTTGAGATCCTCCTCTCGTTCCCAAGTAGCCTCCTCCTCGGTATGATGATCCCACTGAACTTTGCATAATCTGATTGTCTTGGTCCGAGTAACTCTCTCTGCTGTCTCCAGAATCTTAACATGCTTCTCCTCATATGTCAAGTCAGTCTCCAACTGAATTGCCTCAAGTGGCACTGTATCCCTCAAAGGAACGTCTGCCATCTCGGCATGACACTTCTCCAGCTGGGATACGTGAAACACATCTGGATAATCCTTCACAACTGGCACCTCTTCCAGGCTACCCCCCTTAAGAGAGTTCACCTGCATCCTCTTATGCTGATACTTACATACATATTTGATTCTCTTCCCTCCTGGTGCACTGAGAGAAATAGATCGACTAGCACAATCGATAACTCCTTCATATTTGGCCATCCAATCCATACCCAAAATAATATCAAGACTTTGTGACTTCAATATGATCAAATCTGTAGGGAACTCATGCTTCCCAATAGACAAGTTTAACTGAGGATAACCAACACCTGCTATCATCTCAGCTCCTGGGGAACTCACTCTAATAGGCATACTAAGGGTTTTGGTGGGCAAGAGTAGATGAGTAATAGATAGAATAGGTCTAGATGAATATATATATTCTAACCATATGCATATTATGATCAAGGTAATATATATGAGGCAACAAAACAACATAGCAATAACACAAACAAGCATAACAATAATCAAGCATATCTATATATATAGTCGAATAATTCCGACAAGATCCTAATTTAACAAACAAGCAAAAATAACAATCAAGCAATCAACCTAGTATCGTCATGCCACAAAGCGGGCATAAACAGATACACTAACACGTTAATAGCGCAAATAAAACAAGATAAGTGGTGGTCTCAGCACTAGTTCCTACTTAAGCTGGTCAAGATACTAGAGTGGTTGTCTAATGAAAGAGTAAGATGTAGACAAAGTGTATAGAATAAAATTTTCACTCCTATGGCTTTTCTAATCCATTTTCTAGGGCCACGACCTACAGTCAACGCATTGCTCTGATACCATCTGTAACGACCAAACCTCGAAGTATTTGAGTCTCTGTGCTTTACTGCGCTAGTCCCTGGATCGACTCGCTAGCACACAGAGTATAGATGAAAACCAGATATAGCAAGTGCATCATTTATAATAACGTATGATCCAAAATTTATAAAATGTAACAATCTGCATAGCACTTAGCTAGCTTTATTCTATTAAACAGCGGAAAAGTAGCAGAATAATAACAATGAGTCCCATCATAGCCCACTGGCGATGTTGAGTGAAGACTCGCGACCCTAACCGTACCTTACTCCTCGTCTGAATATCCTGCAACATGATACGTTGCAGCCATATAGGTCAATACTTTGAATGTATTGGCAAGTTACACAAGAAAAGTAATATAACAGACCTACATGTATATGCATAGTATAACAAGAGAAAGGCTGATGGTTATTTTGCAGAAAGCTGATTTTATCCTGATAGCTACCTAATAGTCAAGTTTTAATTTATTTGCTACAATAACTCACATATGGTTGAATTGGCATCTCCAACTCCAACCTATTACCATTATTAAGTTTCCCACCAAGTTTTATTAAGTGTGTCATCTGTCAAGATCATCCAACAACTGTAATGGCCTAGCTGCTCAAAATTGTCCATAACCGGGGACAAGCTAATCATGATTAGTTTATACACTCTGCATAGGTTAGTACGCTGTACCCACTGGACCCAACCCAAAGATTGAGACGAAGTCCTCCAGAAGCAGTCACCTAGTCCCACAGGAGGCCCATCCCACCTATCATAACTACATCAGCTGGCACATCCGGGTAAGGTTTCCATGATTGATCAACTAAGCCAGAGCCCATAATAGCTAGTGGTCGCACAAGGAAGCTACTAGTCACTAAGTCTGTTTGATCTTTTTGAACCTAAGCGGCATTCCACTTACATTCAGAGGGTAGAAACCATGATGTTCTTGAAACCACCCAGCAATACCATATCCGCCCAGAGGTGTATTATATCCTGAATTAATACTCAATTTATTTTTTAGTAATCCTCACATAAACTCAATGAATACAGAAACCAATCCCCGTCTACATAGCATAGCAAAATATATCTAACACGATCTTCAATGACGAGGGGATATAGTTCAATAGCATAGCAATAATAATCTTCCTATACATGCATAATTTTCATAGGGTGGTATACTACTACATGCATAGAAAATAATAGGTAAAGGATGATCAATATGTAACTTGCCTTGATTCTGGTTCAGAAAGTCACACTCCTGACAATAGTTTGCGTTGCAGTCCGCACAATCTACACGTTCCAAACAATCACACTAATCAATCACCACAATCACATAACACCAAATAAAACCATCGGCAATAAAACAACTTGTTTAAAACCAAAGCATAAATAGCATGGCAGCAGGTATAAAAGCATCTACATGCTGATACGATGACAACGCAAAAAGAATCAACTAAACCAGATGAACGGTTTGCAAAATATGGCCTCCGGTAGTTCTAAAATAAATCTGCTTTAACAAAAAAAATTAATTTTCATAAAACTGAAAACTACTGGTTCTAACATGTTCTACTCATCAATAGAAGATCACAGGAAAAAGAATTTCCTGGTTCGGAGTTACGAGCAAAAAGATAAACGCGTTTCAAAATTATACCGAGAATGTGACAAAGCTAAAAACAGGTTTTATTTCGTCCTGAAGCTGTTCATCGGGGTTTGATGAATCGGCTCGTGCGTGCGTTCTCACCACGAACAGCGGGTAAAAATGGAACCGTCTCGGTGTGGTGCCTCCGATGGTGCTTCTCCGATGGCGGTCGAACGGACTCCGGTGATGGCGGCTCCGCGAACTCCGGCGAACACGGACGAACTTCGGTGGTGCTCCGGTGTTGCTCGAGGCTGCTGCGCGTGCGAGGCGGTGGGGCTGTGCGTGCGAGGCGGGGCGAATCGGGAGCAGGGGAAATCGGGACAGGGGCTTCGGTCCCTAGCCTTATTCCCTCGAGAGGAACCGAGTCCCAGAAGAAAACGAGGCGAGGCGTCCACATGATGCGTGTTGTCCGAGTCCAGATCGCGGAAGAAGTCCAGCTCGGGCAGGAACGAGGTGCTGGCGAGGGTGGGCCTGGGGCGAGTTGCCACCTGGCGCTGGGCTCCAGGAGCTGGGGCTCGATCTCTGGCGATCTGGAGCCTGGCTCCCTGGGAAGCCCCTGGGGCGAAGCCCCTGGGGCGAATCCCCCTGGTCAACGCTCGATGGGGAGCTTGGCTGCTAGCCTCGCTCATGCGTGGTGCGCTGGGGCGCTAGCCTGCCAGCTCGGTGCTGGTGGATCTCCTGGTGGCACCCGTTGTCTTTTTTTTTAATAAAACCACAAAATAAATAAATAACTAAATAATATTTTTTTAAAGAAAGACAAACAGAATAATAATAATAATATACGTATACAAAAATATATACATATATATATATATACGCATATAGTAATATATGCATATACATATAGATATATATATATATATTAAAATGCTAATATAGACACATATATATAAGTATAAAATAAATCCCCTAATAAATAATAAAGGAACCCTAGTTCCACCTAATGCATATTTTGAAAAGTAGTTTTAATGCAATAGGCCACGCAAAAAGCATTTGAAAACTTAACTAAAGGTAATTTCGGACATTATAAAAATTGCAAAACCAACTCGGTAACTCCAAATAATATTCTAAACATCATGAACTTTAATTTGACAGGGGAGAAGTCATATTATCTCCACTCCAATAAATTGCCCGCAATCACATAATGAATAGAATTTTCAGAAGAACAAAATAATGCATAAAAAATATGAGATGCATATGAATGACCTATTAACATCCTGATTTAAGAAAATTGGGATGTTACAATAGGAGATCAATATTACCATGGTTTATGTGATATGGGAGCTAGTGTTAGTGCAATACCCCGTTCTCTATATGATGAAATCAAAGATGAGATTGCACTTGCTGAGTTAGAACCCATTGATGTCACTATTACGCTAGCTAATAGGGACACTATCTGCCCTCTGGGAATCGTGAGAGATGTAGAAGTCCTGTGTGGTAAGACGAAGTATCCTACTGATTTCCTCATCCTTGGTACTGCACAAGATAGCTTTTGTCCCATCATATTCGGTAGACCCTTTCTCAACACTGTCAATGCTCACATTGATTGCATTAAACAGACCATCACAGTAAGTTTCGAGGGTGTGTCTCGTGAATTTAACTTCTCCAAGTTTGGAAGACAACCCCATGAAAGAGAGTCGTTTGATAGGGATGAAATCATTGCTCTTGCCTCTATTGCCGTACCTCCTACGAATCCTTTAGAGCAATATCTGCTTAAGCATGAAAATGATATGCAATGGAGGAGAGAGATGAGATAGATAAAATTGTCTTAGAACAATATCCTATTCTCAAGAAGAATCTGCCTGTTGAACTGCTTGGGGATCCTCCCCCACCAAAGGGTGATCCTGTGTTCGAGCTTAAACTGTTACCTGATACTCTTAAGTATGCCTATCTTGATGAGAAGGAGATATATCCTGTCATTATTAGTGCTCTCCTCTCAGAGCGCGAAGAGAAGAAGTTACTAAAAACTCTGAGGAAGCACCGCGCTGCTATTGGATATACTCTTGATGATCTTAAGGGTATTAGTCCTACTCTATGTCAGCACAAGATTAAAACCGATCCTGACTTTAAACCAGTTGCTGATCATCAAAGGAGATTGAATCCTAAGATGAAAGAGGTCGTTAGAAAAGAAATATTAAAGCTTCTAGAAGCAGGAATCATTTATCCTGTTGCTCATAGTGATTGGGTAAGTCCAGTACATTGCGTACCTAAGAAGGGAGGTATCACGGTCGTTCCTAATGATAAGGATGAACTAATCCCACAAAGGATTATTACCGGCTATACAATGGTGATAGACTTCCGGAAACTGCACAAGGCAACCAGGAAAGATCATTATCCTTTGCCGTTTATCAACCAAATGCTACACACACTTCTGTTTTCTAGACGGTTATTCAGGTTTCTCGCAGATACCTGTTGCATAATCTGATCCAGAGAAAACCACTTTCACCTGCCCCTTCGGTACCTTTTCCTATAGACGTATGCCTTTTGGCTTATGTAATGCACCTTCCACCTTCCAAAGATATATGATGGCTATATTCTCTGACTTTTGTGAAAAGATTGTCGAGGTTTTCATGGATGACTTCTCCGTTTACGGGTCTTCCTTTGATGTTTGCCTCAGCAACCTTGATCGAGTCTTACAGAGATGCGAAGAAACCAACCTTGTCTTGAATTGGGAGAAGTGCCACTTTATGGTTAATGAAGGTATCGTCTTAGGAGACAAAATATCTGAAAGAGGCATTGAAGTTGATAAGGCTAAGGTTGATGCAATTGAGAAAATGCCTTGCCCCACAGATATCAGAGGTATACGAAGTTTCCTAGGTCATGCTGGTTTCTATAGAAGGTTCATTGAAGACTTCTATAAGATTTCTAGGCCTCTTACCAACCTCTTGCAGAAGGATGTTCCTTTTGTTTTTGACGAGGATTGTGAGGAAGCTTTCAAAATACTTAAGAATGCTTTGATAACCGCACCTATTGTTCAACCACCTGACTGGAACTTGCCCTTTGAAATCATGTGTGACGCTAGTGATTATGCTGTTGGTGCTGTTCTAGGACAAAGAGTTGACAAGAAGTTGAATGTCATTCACTACGCTAGTATAACTCTAGACAGTGCCCAAAGAAACTATGCCACTACGGAGAAGGAATTTTTAGCAGTCGTGTTTGCATGTGAAAAGTTCAGATCTTACATAGTTGACTCCAAAGTCACTATTCACTCTGATCATGCTTCTATTAAGTACCTCATGGAGAAGAAGGACGCTAAGCCTAGGCTGATCAGATGGGTTCTCCTCCTACAGGAATTTGATTTACACATCGTTGACCTAAAGGGTGCTGATAACCCTGTAGCAGATAACTTTTCTAGGCTAGAGAATGTCCTTGATGACCCACTACCTATTGATGGCAGCTTTCCTGATGAGCAATTAAATGTCATCCGCACTTCACATAGTGTGCCGTGGTATGCCGATTATGCAAACTATATCGTAGCGAAATACATACCACCCAGTTTCACCTATCAACAAAAGAAGAAATTCTTCTTTGATTTGAGACACTACTTTTGGGATGATCCTCACCTTTATAAGGAAGGAGTAGATGGTGTTATTAGAAGTTGTGTGCCTGAACATGAACAGGGACAGATCCTGCAGAAGTGTCATTCCGAAGCCTACGGAGGACACCATGCTGGAGATAGAACTGCCCATAAGGTATTGCAATCAGGTTTCTATTGGCTCACTCTCTTCAAGGATGCCCGTAAGTTTGTCTTGTCTTGTGACAAATGCCAAAGGATAGGGAACATCAGTAAGCGTCAGGAAATGCCTATGAACTATTCACTTGTCATTGAACCATTTGATGTCTTGGGCTTTGATTATATGGGACCCTTCCCGAGTTCCAATGGGTACACTCACATCTTAGTTTATGTGGATTATGTTGCTAAGTGGGTAGAAGCTATCCCCACTAAAAATGCTGATCACCACACCTCTATTAAGATGCTTAAATAAGTCATATTCCCAAGATTTGGAGTCCCTAGATACTTGATGACTGATGGCGGTTCACACTTCATTCATGGTGTTTTCCGCAAGATGCTAGCTAAGTATGATGTCAACCATAGAGTTGCATCTCCTGATCACCCTTAGTCTAGTGGTCAAGTGGAGTTGAGTAATAGGGAGATCAAGTTGATCCTACAAAAGATCGTCAATAGATCTCAAAAGAACTGGTCTAGCAAACTTGACGATGACTATGGCCTTATAGGACTGCTTATAAGAATCCCATGGGCATGTCACCGTATAAAATGGTTTACGGTAAGGCCTGTCATTTACCTCTTGAGCTGGAACACAAAGCTTATTGGGCAATCAAAGAGCTCAACTTTGATTTCAAACTTGCCGGTGAGAAGCGGTTCTTTGATATCAGCTCGTTAGATGAATGGAGAGCCCAGGCATATGAGAATGCCAGGTTGTTCAAGGAAAAGGTTAAGAGATGGCACGACAAACGAATACAGAAACGAGAGTTCAATGTAGGTGATTATGTCTTGCTATACAATTCTCGTTTGAGATTCTTTGCAGGCAAGCTTCTCTCTAAATGGGAAGGTCCCTATGTTGTCGAGGAAGTATATCGTTCCGGTGCCATCAAAATCAATAACACGGAAGGAAATTTTCCTAGAGTGGTAAATGGGCAAAGAATCAAGCATTACATCTCTGGTACTCCCATAAATGTTGAGACCAATATCATCAATGTCATAACTCCAGAGGAGTACATAAGGGATGTTTATCAGCCTGTTTCAGACCTTTAAAACTAAGATGTATCTATTTCGGCAAGAAATTGGACTCCGATACTTTTCCAATAGGACATGTCCTCAGTTTTGGAATTTTTGGAAAATTAGAAAAATAAAAAGCAGTCCGGAGAGCGAACGAGGCAGCCACAAGGGCCCACTCCGCCACCACCCCTGGTGGCGGTGGGCAAGCTTGTGGGCACCTCGTGTGCCTCGCTGGCTCTGTTTTCTTGCAGTGGACTCCTTCTAGCCCAGAAAAATCAATATATAGTCGCCCGAAGGTTTTGATCTCCGTATCGCGTAGTTTTCCTCTGTTTTTTGTTTCGAGCTTGTTGTCTGCCGCAGATTTAGAGCAAAGATGTCTCAGGAATCTGTTGGGGAGAATGATCTTCACCAAGTTCATGAGGAAGTAGATGCTGATCTGAAAAGAGTAGAAGTCACGGAAGCCAGGGACCAAGCTAAGGAGAAAACCCAAGCTAGGGAGGAAGTTCAACCTATGTTCAACATTGAAGACGTTAAAGGAGTAGATTTTCTCCAACCCTTCCTCCACGTGATGTCTCCATCCTTGATTGAACTCTTGAGGTTTTGAGAAACAACTCGTGCTCGCGATATTTCTCTTTCTCGTGAAGTTGTTTTGCTGGAAAACCATGTCACAGATCTCAAAGGTATAAATCAAAGATTGATAGCTCTCTTGGAATCAAAGCCGACAACAACACCACCACAACCACCAAAGGAAGACAACTAAGCATTGGTATGGGCAATCCACTTAGCTTCTGCCAAGCTTGGGGGAGTTTCCCTGGTATCGTATCACCTTTATATCTTTTGCTTTTACCTTTGTTTTAGTTCTTTCCTTTTTAGTTTTCATTTCTTCCTTTAGAGGAATAAGTCTTTAGTTTTTTGGTTTGAGTCTTTTGCTTTTGTCTCTCCCCCGTTGTATTCGAGCTTACGAGCTATATAATAAAGAGTTTCTTAGTCAAAGGGCTTTGCTTTGTGCCATGATCAAAATTATGAAAAGAACGATAGCATGAAAGATCATGAGACGATCTTATGGAAAGTGATAACTTCACTTATGATACGTATGATGATTGAAACTTGTTGAGACTAAGTCAACATAGACCTCAGTCATTGTTGCAATTAATAAGAAGTAATAAGGAAAGAGAGGTTCACATATAAATATATCATCTTAGACACTTTTTACAATTGTGAGCACTCACCAAACTATTACATGCCTAGGAGTAGATGTTGGACAAGGAAGACAACATAATGAATTGTGTTTGCTTGGTTCCAAACAATGTTATATGATTAGAGATCCCTTAGCATGTGATGATTGCTTCCACCTCATATTAGCCAAAACTCCTGCACCAAGTAGAGATACTACTTCTGCATCCATAAACCTCCAACCAGTTTTGCCATGAGAGTCCATGATACCTACCTATGGATTGAATAAGATCCTTCAAGTAACTTGTCATCGGTGCAAGCAATAAAAATTGCTCTCTAATATGTATGATCTATTAGTGTGTGGAAAATAAGCTTTGTACGAACCTGTGATGAGGAAGACATAAAAGCGACAGACAGCATAATAAAGTTCCTTGTCACAGGAGGCAATATAAAGTGACGTTCCTCCGCACTAAGAGGACACGCATTCAAACCTCAAAAGCGCATGACAACCTCTGCTTCCCTCTGCGAAGGGCCTATCTTGTACCTTTATTTTTTACCCTTGTAAGAGTCATTGATCATCACCAATTCCCTTTTTGCCTTTTTCTTGGCTACTGTCACATGCTTGGGAAAGATCTATATTCATATATCAACTTGGAGTTGAGTACTCATGCTTTATTGTTGTTGACTTTACCCTTGAGGTAAACCGGTGGGAGGCAAAACTATAAGCCCCTATCTTCCTCTGTGTCCAGCTGAAACTTTGACACCATGGGTACCACGTGAGTTGTAACAATTGTGGAAAACAAAAGAGATCATTGAGTATGTGGGTTTGCCTTACAAGCTCTTATTTGACTCTTTCTGATGTTGTGATAAATTGCAATTGCTTCAATGACTATGGACTATTGTTGGTTACTTCTCGGTAAGGTTTTTGCTTCATGCTTTGCTTTGTGAAGGAATTGTTACTTTGCCATAAGAACCTTTATGATATATTAATGTTCTATGTGTGATCATGATGCCCTCATGTCTGTATTATGTTTTATCGACACCTTCGTCCCTCAACATGTGGACATGTTTATGGAACTTGGTTTTCGCTTGACGACAAGCGAGGTCTAAGCTTGAGGGAGTTGATACGTCCATTTTTCATCATGCTTTCATGTTGATATTTATTGATTTTTGGGCTGTTATATTACTTGTGGTACCATATTTATGCCTTTTATCTCTTATTTTGCAAGGTTTATTTGAAGAGGGAGAATTTAGGCAGCTGGAATTCTGGACTGGAAAAAGGAGCAAATCCTAGTCCACTATTCTGCACATCTCCAAATGCCCTGAAAATTTACGTGGATTTTTTATGGAATATATTAAAAATAATGGGCAAAAGAACTACCGGAGGGGGGCCACCGGGGCCCCACAAGCTTGCCCACCGCCACCACCCCCCTGGTGGCGCAGGGCAGGCTTGTGGGCTGCCTGAAGCCCCACTAGCCCCCCTCTTTTGCTATATGAAGTATCCTGGTCTGGAAAAAAAATCAATAGGGAGCTTTTTCGTGGTTTCGCCGCCGACACGAGGCGAAACTTGAGCAGATCCAATCTAGAGCTCAGGCAGGACGATCCTGCCGGGGAAACTTCCCTCCTGGAGGGGGAAATCGTCGCCATCGTCATCACCAACACTCCTCTCGTCGGAGGGGAGGCATCTTCATCAACATCTTCATCAGCACCATCTCCTCTCCAATCCCTAGTTCATCTCTTGTAACCAATCTTCGTCTCGCGACTCCCATTGGTACTTGTAAGATTGCTAGTAGTGTTGATTACTCTTTGTAGTTGATGCTAGTTGGATTACTTGGTGGAAGAGTTTATGTTCAGATCCTTGATACTATTCATTACACCGCTGGTCATGATTATGATTATGTCTTGTGAGTAGTTACTTTTGTTCCTGAGGACATGGGATAAGTCATGCTGATAATAGTCATGTGAATTTGATATTCGTTCGGTATTTTGATATGCTCTATGTTGTTTTTCCTCTAGTGGTGTTATGTGAACGTCGACTACATAAAACTTCACCATATTTGGGCCTAGAGGAAGGCATTGGGAAGTAGTAAGTAGATGGTGTGTTGTTGGAGTGACAGAAGCTTAAACCCCAGTCTATGCGTTGCTTCGTGAAGGGGTGATTTGGATCCACTAGTTTAATGCTATGGTTAGAATTTGTCTTAATTCGTATTTTGTAGTTGCGGATGCTTGCGAGAGAGGTTAATCATAAGTTGGATTCTTGTCCAAGTAAGGGCAGTACCCAAACGCCGGTCCACCCACATATCAAACTATCAAAGTAACGAACGCGAATCATATGAACATCATGGAACTAGCATGACAGAAATTCCCATGTGTCCTTTGGAGCGTTTTTCCTCCTATAAGACTTTATTCAGGCTTGTCCCTTGCTACAAAAGGGATTGGGCCACTTGCTGCACCATTGCTACTACTTGTTACTTGTTACTTTTTGCTCGCTACGTTTCACCTCGCTACACAATCACTTGTTACCGCTACTTTCAGTGCTTGCAGTTATTACCTTGCTGAAATCCGTTTATGAGAGCGTTCCGCTCCTCGCTGGGTTCGACACTCTTACTTATCGAAAGGACTACGATTGATCCCCTATACTTGTGTGTCATCAACACCCAACCCCGCTCCAGGGGAAGTAGTAATCTTCACCGATTACCTTGAGCGTGCATTTAAGCCACCCGGGTCAAAGTTTTTCCGGGACGTCCTGCATTTCCTTAACCTCCATCCTCAAGATCTGGGACCCAACTCCATCAGCAACTTATGCCAGTTCCAGGTCTTCTGCGAAGTATATTTGCAGAGAGAACCCATGATCCCCTTATTCTGGAACTTTTTCCATCTAAACCGCCAGACCGAGTTTCCCAATGGTCCTAACCACGAGCTTGGAGGAGTTAACATCCAGAGATGCCGCGAACGTGGATTCCCGGCAGTTCTTTTGCCCAACCATCCCAAAGGCTGGGCCGAGTCATGGTTCTACTGTCGAGACACTTCTCCACCAGGCGAGAACCCTCTCCCGGGCTTCAGAGCAGACCGCCTGCCCATGGATTTCAAATTTCCTGATAAGCTCACAGAAGAAGAGTTAGAGTTTATCCCAATCTTCTCCGATTTGAAATTTCTTAGCAACAACGGGCTCATCGGGATCGACCTATTCCGCTGCTGGATAGAATGGAACATTCTTCCCCTGGGTCGTCATGACGGGCTAATGTATGATTACGACGGCTCAGTAGACCATCCACAACACGTCAGTCGCCGCAAGCTCTCGGAGAGCCAAATTGTCGGGGTCATCAAGAAACTGACCGACGAGTCTTTGGAAGAATGCGCCAAGATTGGTCTTAAAGCCTTCTGTCGCGCCAACCCGGTGCCACCAGTAAGAATCCAAGCCGCCCTTTGTCTTATTTATGCTTAACAACGTTTGTGGCTTAAGATTTGCCTCCATCCATCAGAAAACCAATGTATTTTGGTGGAGGGCCCCCAAAGTGGCCGCCCCGAAGTCCACCAAGGTGCCACCAAAAAAGAAGAAGACAATGAGCAAAAAGAAAACCGCCACAAAGGATTCATCTTTTGGTGGCGACTCACACGCAGACGAGGCACCTTTAGAGGTAAGGTATTTCCCTTCCTCCTTATTCATGTGTTCCGACTTAAGTTTATACCATACATCCTTATGTGTAGGGCGACGGTGATGAGAGCAAGAATGATGCAGTCGAGGTAATTTCCATTTCTTCCGACTCACCTTCTCCTTCCCCTAGACCAGCCAGGCGGAACAGCAGAAAAGTGCCCATATCTCACCCTCATGCTTATATGGACCTTGATTTCCTTTTGAAGAAAGCAAGATTTACCCCTCATGCAAAACCCGTAGTCGCTCTGGCGACTTGATCACCGGACTGCCTGAGAAGACAACCGGTCGGAAACGCACGAGCGAGGTACATTCTTGTTTTATTATACTCTTTGACGTTGTGAATTTCAAGTCTTTGTTCTGTCAGACTTCTCCTCCGACTTCTGGCGACTGGGCCATATCTGCTCTCTGACTCTGTGACAACAGACCTTCCCCTGCAACGGCGCCAGAAGAATGCTGCTAGCACTCCCCGGCAATCGAAACTAGAAGAATGTTGTTGACGGCCCACCGGCGCGTGGGATTGAGGCAGTTTTCGAGGGCAGAGTATTCGACCCAAATTTGTTGATACGCCGATAGGAGGTGAGAGGATACTCTCAAGTATTAGCAGCTGAATGTGTCAGATTCAACCACACCTGAAAGATTAGTATCCGCAAGCAAATAGTCAACAGCAAAGTAGTATGATAACAACGGTGTCAGAAACGATCTGTTGACGGCAGACTATTCCTAACCATTGTATCAATGGCGCCAGAAGTTGCCCGTTGACGGAAATTGTCTTTTCCCGTCAACGACCAGCGAATCAAAATTGTAGCAGGCAGCAGCTGTGTAACGAGTAACAACAGTGGCAAGGAACAAAATTAGTGACAGCAGTAGCAAGTAGCAACAGTAGCAAGCGACAGTAGTAACAGCAGTAGCAAGTAGCAACAACAGTAACATCAGTAGCAGCAGAGCAAGACAAGTAACATCAGCAGTGGGAAAAACTCGTAGGCAATGGGTCGGTGATTCGTTTGGATGATATTCATCATGCAAGAGTTATAACACGGGGAGATATGTGGCTAGCTCCCGTTCCTCAATGTGATGTAGGCATGCATTCCGTGTGTAGTCATACGTGCTTAGGGAAAAGAACATGCATGACATCTATTGTCCATCCCTCCCGTGGCAGCGGGGTCCAAAAGGATACTACAGGATATTAAGGTTCTCCTTTTAATAAAGAACCGGAACAACGCATTAGCACTTGGTGAACACATGAACTCCTCAAACTATGATCATCACCGGGAGTGGTTTCGGTTATTGTCACTCCGGGGTTGCCGGGGCATAACACATAGTAGGTAACTACAACTTGCAAGATTGGATCTAAAACACACATATATTGGTGACAACATAATAATTTCAGATCTGAAATCATGGCACTCGGTCCCTAGTGACAAGCATTAAGCATGGCAAAGTAGTAGCAACATCAATCTCAGAACATAGTGGATACTAGGGATCAATCCCCGTCAAAACTAACTCGATTACATGACAGATCTCATCCTACTCATCACCGCCCAGCGAGCCTACGAATAGATTACTCACGAACGATGAAGAGCTTCATGGAATTGGAGAGGGAAGAAGGTTGATGATGACGATGGCGACGATTTCCCCTCTCCGGAGCCCAAAACGGACTCCAGATCTATCCTCCAGATGAAGAACAGGATGTGGTGGCGCCTCCGTATCGCAAACGCGATGAAATCTTCTCTTCTGATTTTTTTCTGGGCGAAAGTGAATTTATAGAGCTGAAATTGGGGGCGGCAGAGCTATGTGGGCCCCACAAGCTTGGTTGCCGCGGCCAGAGGGGTGGCCTCGGCAATAGGGCTTGTGGCCCACTGGCCCATCCCCTCCGGTGGATCTTTGCGCAGGTATTTTTCATATTTTCCAGAAAAATTCTCCGTAAATTTTGAGGACGTTCCGAGAACTTTTATTTCTGCACAAAAACAACACCATGGCAATTCTGCTGAAAACAGCGTCACTCCGGGTTAGTTCCATTCAAATCATGCAAATTAGAGTCCAAAACAAGGGCAAAAGAGTTTGGAAAAGTAGATACGATGGAGAAGTATCACTCTCCCACTGATGATTTGCGTGCAAGGGTAAGTCTTCTTTGTTAACCCAATTTTTCCTAAACAATGATATGTGCTTTTAATCTTGGTTCTTTTGTCACAGGGCACAAGCGAAGAGAAGAAAAACCGGCGACTCTCCTTCTGTTCTCTGAACATCTGATGCCTTAGGCACGAGTACCTCTATTCCTGAGACTGATGAGGAGCAAACGGCGGCTTGTGATATTCCTGCGGGCGATATTCCTGATACCGGGGATGACTCGCCCGTCATTTTGAAGGAGACCGCTGGTCAGAGTAACCCGCGAAGCCCTCTCAAGGCGACTGACGATCCAGACGTCGTGGTCACTGGTGTTGGCTACTCCACTCCTCCAACTGTCGTGCTTTCCAAACATACCTCCAAGGCAACTCGCCTTTCCCCTGATGAAGGCACAGAACCCCTCAAGCTCCCCCAATATGAGAAGCTGGAATTCGATCATCTTTGCTCCGGCTTCACAAGTCATCTGGAGAGGGATTTTGAATTGAACAAGAGCTTGCTCCGTCTTGTGAGGACCAAACATGAGGTATGTTGATGTATTTTCCTGCACCCATTAGCCTTCCAAGGGCCATCTCATCTTTTTTGAAAGATGAGCCGGGTCTTTGTAGTAGAAGAAATCTCCAAACTGTAGCCCCCAAGGGCCAGGTCACCTTTAAGAAGATGAGCCGGGTCTTGTATTTAGAGAAAAAATTTCAACCTGTAGCCCCCAAGGGTCGGGTCATCTTTAGGAAGATGAGCCGGGTTTTGTATTTAGAGAAATTTTTCAACCTGTAGCCCCCAAGGGACGGGTTATCTTTAGGAAGATGAGTCAGGTCTTGTATTTAGAGAAAACATTTCAACCTGTAGCCCCCAAGGACCGGGTCATCTTTAGGAAGATGAGTCGGGTCTTGTATTTAGAGAAACAATTTCAACATGTATCCCCCAAGGGTCGGGTCATGTTTCGGAAGATGAGTCGGGTCTTGCATATGGTATGATTTTTGATAAAAATCATACATTAGCCCCCAAGTATCAGGAGTATCGCTTGCAATAATTCCGAAACTTGTCTCCCCAAATTTGATGTGCAGGAGTCTATGGCACAGACTGAGTCAGCGGTAGCCGACTTAAAGAAAAATCTAGCTGAACAACAGGATGCCCACTCTGAGTTGGAGATGAAGTTCCACTTACTGCAGGCTGAGCTAGAGAAGATGAAAACTGACCAGAAAAAACTTGAGAAGAAAGCCAAGGCTGATCAAGCCGCCATCCTGAAGCGTGCTGAGCAGGCTGAGGAGAAATTGGAAGGCGTCCAGCAAGAGCTAACTAGCTTAAAAAGCATGTATCCAATATGACAGTCGCCATGTTTGGTAAGCGTTATCCTTTAACTTGTTTGACTAACTAATCTGGAATAAAAAGCTATCAAATACTGATATACCCTTTGCAGGTGCACGAGCTGTGAATCTTCCGGACGACTGCCTGCTTAAATTAAAAGCCATATCCACCTTTGTTGAGCAGCTATACACCGGGGGCGTGCTATCGATCAAGGAAGTGATGGGCAACAAGGGACCAGTAATGACTATCAAGCAGATGCTTGGCTTCTTGTCTACGTAGCCTCCTCAGATAGAGGAGTTAAAAAGATCAGCCGCCTGAAAGGGAGTGTTGAACACCCTGAGTCGGTGCTTAGCTTATGCCCCGAAGCTCAAAACCGAAGAAATAATCGCCGGCTACCCCGAGCTGAAAGATGACGAGTCAGAATTCACCGAGGTGGACTATCATCGAACCATCGCAGAAGCTCGCTATGCGGCGACTCAACTAGCAGCCAGCTTAGATCTGAACAAATACCAAGCCGCCTATGACGAGAACAAAAAGAAGGTGACGCCTCCTGCATTTGAAACTGCTAGCCTGGTTGCTAGTCGTCCAAAGAATCCTTTTGATCTTGACTTGGACCTATCTCTGTTCCTTGATGATGAAGACGAGTTCATTGCCTTGTCCAAGTGTAACTAGAAGCTGGGCGACTTACGAATCGAAGGCGGGGAGAGCTCACGACAAGGCGACTCGGCGGCGGCCTGATTCGCCTATGGATGCTTCCTTTACTGGGGGATGACACCCATTCTGGCCATGCGAGCCATGTAATAGTCTTGCTAGTGTGTGTGGAACACCAAACCTGTCGTATTGTGTTTTGGATGGAACCATTTGTAGTCCTTGAATCTTATGCATGACTCGCCTGTAACTTTTTTGATAAGCCAAGGAATGTCTCAAATTTTTTCCTGGTATGTTTAGGAAAAACAGCAGCCAAGTCAGTAAGTGCATGGCCAAAAATAAACCAGCCCCCCTGGATCATGGCAAAAAATAAATTAGGCCCCGGGATATGGCAAGAAATAAATTAGCCCCCGGGCTACAGCGAAAAATATGAGCCGAGGCGAGTTAGAATGAAAGTCGGCTCAAAGTAAAAAATTTATCGACTTGGTGAGTTTTGATAGGATAATACGAGTTTGCAAAACTCTAGTGTTACCCGTAAGAAGCTTTTTGCAAAAAAGCCTTGTTGTTTTAGACCGGCTGATCAGGCGCAAGTCAAGCTTCTGGGAAGCGGGTTTAATGAACCAATGGTTTCTCTCTTTTCCATGTGTGACTCTGGCCGGTACCTTTTATGTTTTAACCAAGGCAAGTTCAGGGTCCAAATAACGGATTGACTCGCCTTGAGTACATAGGTCCATGTGGCGACTTGTTCAGCACACAGTCTAGTATAACCATTTGCAATGCGGTAAATTTTTGCTAGCCAAGAGGGTATTCAGGCCGGACTCAATGAGTGGAAGCCCCCAAGTGACCTATGGTTAAGGAAGAAACTAGGCATAGGATTACAAAAGCGTATACACTCTTACTGCAAAATGACTTGGGGACTAGTAGCCCCCAAGTAAGTCGGCTTAATTCTCAAAGCCATATAAGGCGCCTATGTTTGGACCGTGTGACATGGCAACATTGGTCCTCTTTGGCTTTTATCAAAGCCCAGTTTTGAAGCAAGTGCAGCATGGCGACTTACGCTCTTTGACTTTGATAGAGTCCATGTTTGGGCGACTTATAGAACAATAAAGGCTCATGCTTTCAAAAGCTTAAACGGCAAAGGACCCCGAAATTCGTGGGTACCGGCTTTATTGCTTTCATAATTCATGGATTACAAAAAAACTGATAAAGAAAAAAGAGGGAGCTCATGGCTCTTAAGTGTAGTAAGGCCGCAAATGGGCTATGTTCCAGGGGCGAGTTGTCTCAACCTCT
This sequence comes from Hordeum vulgare subsp. vulgare, assembly GCF_904849725.1. Taxonomy (NCBI): domain Eukaryota; kingdom Viridiplantae; phylum Streptophyta; class Magnoliopsida; order Poales; family Poaceae; genus Hordeum; species Hordeum vulgare. The sequence goes on along the minus strand of NC_058522.1, from coordinate 112,749,875 downwards.
GTACTTGGCCGATTCGGGCGAAGATCCACCAAATAGTATGAACCGTTCCGAAGATTCTTGCTGACGACAAATGGCCCGTCCCATGGAGGTGATAGCGTGTGCATGCCGGTATGATCTTGAATCAAACGGAGCACTAAGTCGCCTTCTTGGAAAACTCGGCTCTTGACCCGGCGACTATGGTAACGGCGCAAGTCCTCTTGGTAAATCGCTGATCGTGATGCGGCTAAGTCAAGTTCCTCATGCAAAGCATCCAGCGAGTATTGTCATGCCAACTCATTGTTCTGCTCCACATAGGCGGCGACTCGTGGAGAATCATGTTTGATGTCACTTGGTAACACCGCTTCTGCCCCGTAGACCAGAAAGAAAGGAGTAAAACCCGTGGAGCGGTTCGGAGTCGTTCTGATACTCCACAGTACCGACGGCAACTCCTCAACCCAACATCATGGTGTACGTTCCAAAGGTACCATGAGTCGAGGCTTGATCCCTCGCAATATTTCCTGATTCGCCCTCTCTGCCTGTCCATTTGACTGGGGATGCGCAATTGCGGAAACATCAAGCCGGATATGCTCTCATGAACAGAACTCTTGCATTGCGCCTTTGGATAGGTTAGTACCATTGTCAGTAATGATACTATGAGGATAACTGAATCTGAAAATCAGTTTCTTCAAGAACTTGACGGCCGTATGAGCATCACAACTGCTAACAGGTTCCGCCTCCACCCACTTGGTAAATTTGTCAACCGCCACCAACAGGTGAGTCTTTTTGGTGGAAGACATCTTGAAGGGCCCGACCATATCAAGCCCCTAGACTGCAAACAGCCAAGTGATTGGTATCATCTGCAATTCCTGAGCGGGCACATGCATCTGGCGTCCAAACTTTTGGTAGCCATCACATCGACGAACGATCTCCTCCGCGTCTGCGTGAGCCATCAACCAATAAAACCCATGTCTCAAGGGTTTAGAAACGAAGGATCGGGACCCAACATGATGACCATAGTCGCCCACGTGAATCTCATTGAGAATCATACATCCTTCCTCAGAAGAAACACATCTTTGAAATACCCCTGAGGTGCTTCATTTGTGTAACTCGCCATTGTGTATGACCATGGATTTGCACTGACGAACGATTTGGCGAGCTAGCAACTCGTCGGCTGGTAACTCGCCTCTGGTTAGGTACGCCATGTAGGGAATCGCCCAGTCCGGGGTAGCATGGAGAGCCGCCATGAGTTGAGACTCGGGATCTGGTACCGCTATATCTTCCTCCGAAGGCAATTTCACTGAAGGGTTATGTAATATATCCAAAAAGACATTGGGAGGAACCGGCTTACGCCGTGAACCAAGGCGGGAAAGAGCATCCACTGCTTCGTTAAGCCGTCGGTCGATGTGATCCACTTGATAGCCACTGAAGTGACCCGCCACATCTGACACAGCTCGTCTGTAAGCCGCCATCAGAGGGTCTCGTGCATCCCAGGTGCCAGAAACCTGCTGCGCCACCAGATTTGAATCGCCCAAACATATCACTCGCGTGAGGTTCATCTCCTTGGCGAGTCGCAAACCATGGAGCAAAGATTCGTATTCTTCTGCATTATTGGTACATGGGAACATGAGTCGGAGGACATAGCAAAATTTGTCACCGTGAGGCGAAGTTATCACCACACTAGCCCCCGAGCCTTCCAACTGTCTGGACCCATCAAAATAAATGGTCCAATACGTAAGATTGGGTCTTTCCTCAAGGATTTGTAACTCGGTCCAATCATTGATGAAGTCCACGAGCATTTGAGATTTGATGGCTGTCCAAGGCGTATATCGTACCTGATGGGACCCAAGCTCGATGGCCCACTTGGCAATCTGTCCAGTAGCCTCTTGATTTTGTATGATGTCACCGAGGGGGCGCAGCTGATGACCGTGATCGAGTGTTCCTGGAAGTAATGTTTCAGCTTTCGACTCGCCATGAAGACCCCAAAAACCAACTTCTGCCAATGTGGATAGCGTTGCTTGGAGAGGGTGAGGACCTTGCTGATGAAATACACCGGTCGCTAGACGGGGTACTCCTTTCATTCTTCCTTTCGCTCGACAACCACTGCCACGCTGACTGCCTTGGAATTGGCTGCAACGTATAGGAGCATAGGTTCCTTGTCCGCCGGAGCAGCCAACACGGGCGGGTTAGCCAATTGCCGCTTCAAGGCTTCGAAGGCTTCGTTGGCTTCATCTGTCCATACGAAATGATCGGTTTTCTTGAGCAGCTGGTAGAGAGGGATGACCTTCTCTCCAAGGCGACTTATGAAACGACTCAAAGCCGCGATTCGACCCGCCATACGCTGCTCCTGGTTAACATTGGCTGGTTTCCCAAGTGAAGTGATTGCCTCGATTTTGTCCGGGTTGGCCTCGATGCCACGTTCTGGTACCAAGAAACCCAATAACTTCCCCGTAGGGACACCAAAAACACACTTGGTGGGGTTAAGCCTCATCTGGTAAACACACAGGTTGTCGAAGGTTTCTTTGAGACCCTCCAAGAGCGACTCCTTGCAGTGAGATCTGACCACGATGTCGTCCACATAAGCGTGGACGTTATGGCCTATCTGGCTGTGTAAGCAGTTTTGGATGCAGCGCTGGTAAGTCGCCCCCCGCACTCTTGAGCCCAAACAGCATGGACACGTAACATAAGGCTCCGAATGGGGTGATGAAGGCTGTCTTCTCCTAATCCGCCACCGCCATTTTTATCTGATGGTAACCTGAATAGGCGTCCAAGAAACACGTAACAGAACCGTGCAAAGTCATGACGTTATCTATGGCAATGATCATACATATAGGCATCACGTACAAAACAAGTAGACCGATACTTTCTGCATCTACTACTATTACTCCACACGTCGACCGCTATCCAGCATGCATCTAGTGTATTGAGTTCATAAGAACAGAGTAACGCCTTAAGCAAGATGACATGATGTAGATGGACAATCTCAAATCTATGATGAAAGCCCATCTTGTTACCCTTGATGGCAACAACATGATGCATGCCTTGTTGCCCCTTCTGTCACTGGGAAAGGTCACGCACGGTATGGACCCAAAACCAAGCTCTTCTCCCATTGTAAGAATCATAGATCTAGTTGGCCAAACAAAACCCAAGACTCAAAGAGACTTACAAGGATATCAAATCATGCATATAAGAAATCAGCAAAGACTCAAATATAATTAATAGATAATCTGATCACAAATCCACAATTCATCGGATCTCGACAAACACACCGCCAAAGAGGATTACATCGGATAGATCTCCATGAAGATCATGGAGAACTCTGTATTGAAGATCCAAGAGAGAGAAGAAGCCATCTAGCTACTAATTACGGACCCGTAGGTCTGAAGTGGACTACTCACGAGTCATTGGAGAGGCAATGATGTTGATGTAGAAGCCCTCCAGCTCCAAAGTCCCCTCCGGCAGGGCACCGGGAAGGGTCTCCAGATGAGATCTCGCGGAAACGGAAGCTTGCGGCGGCAGAAAAGTGGTTTCGTGGACGCCCTTATTTTTCTGGGATTTTAGGGAATATATAGACCAAAGAGCTAGGGCAGGGGAGCTCCAGGGAGGCCACAAGCCTGGTGGCCGCGGGCCCCCCTGGCCGCAGCCACAGGGCTTGTGGGCTCCCTGTGGGCCTCCTGCCTTGGCCCTCAAGTCCCCCGATCTTCTTCTGTTCTGGAAAAATTCATTTCAGAGATTTTATTCCGTTTGGACTCACTTCCAAAATTAGATCCGAAAAGAGTCAAAAACACAGAAAAAACAGGAACTGGCACTGAATTAATAAGTTAGTCCCAAAAAGATGTAAAATGTATATAAAACATCCAAAGTTGACAACATAATAGCATGAAACCATCAAACATTATAGATACGCTTGAGACGTATCAAGCATCCCCAAGCTTAACTCCTCCTCGTCCTCGAGTAGGGAAGTGATAAAGAATGAATTTTTGATGCTTTCATGCTACCTAGCATAGATGTCCATTGTAACTCCTCTTATGTGACATGAATGTTTAGATCCGTTAGATTCAAAACAATAGTTTGCTATTGATGTGGAGACAATAATACTTCAAGCAAACTAGCAAGGTAATCATGAACTTTCAAAATAACAAGGCCAAAAGAAAGTTATCCCTACAAAATCATATAGTCTGGCTATGCTCTATCATCCTTGCACAACAAATTTAAATCATGCAGAACCTCGGTATTGGCCAAGTAATTGTTTTCACACCTTTACTTTCTCAAACTTTTTCAACTCTCACGCAATACATGAGCGTGATCCATGGTTTTAGCACTATAAGTGGAATGGAGTGTGGTGGAGGTTGCAAGGCAAACAAGGAGAAGATGGTCACATTGACTAGGCATATCAATGAGCTATGGAGATGATCATCAATAGATATCAATGTGAATGAGTAGGGATTGCCATACAAATGATGCACTAGAACTAAGAGTATGTGAAAGCTCTTAAAGAAAACTAGTGGGTGTGCATCCAACTTGCTTGCTCACGAAGACCTAAGGCAATTTTGAGGAAGCCCATCATTGGAATATACAAGCCAAGTTATATAATGAAAATTTCCCACTAGCTATATGGTGGTGACAAAACGAGAGACTCTCAATCATGAAGATCATGGTGCTTAATAAGCACAAGAGTGGAAAGATAGTAGCATTGTCCCTTCTCTCTTTTTCTCTCATTTTTTGGTGGGCTCTTTGGCCTCCTTTTTATTGGTGGGCATCTTTGGCCTCTTTTTGTAAATGGGCTTCGCTGGCCTCTTTTATTTCCTCACATGGGACAATGCTCCATCAATGATGATCATCACACTTACAACTCAAAACTTAGAGCAATGATGACTCTATATAGAATGCCTTCGGTAGTGTACCGTGACAATGATCTAGCATGGCATAGACATCAATGGAAACATCATGCTAGCTATCTTATGATCATGCAATGGCAATGTAGAAGTTGTGGCACATGTCATGGTCGTAGTTGCATGGCAATATATCTCGGAATGGCTTTGAAAAAGCCGTAGTAGGTAGGTATGGTGGCTCTTTTGAGGGAGGCTAATAGTGGGTTTTATGCACCGGCGAAAGTTGCACGGCACTAAAGAAGTTAGTGATGGTGGAAGGTGAAAGTGCATCTAAACCATGAACTCAACATTAGTCATGAAGAACTCATATACTTGTTGCAAAAGTTTTAGTAGTAATCGAAACAAAGCATTCATCGCATACTCCGAGGGGAAGGGTTGGTAGGTATAAACCATGGCGCGATCCCGACCGCTACACAAAGGATGACAATCAATAAACTAATCATGCTCAGACTTCATCACATAGAGGTTCATCATACGTGCATGCTACGTGAATCACTAACTTCAACACAAGTATTGCTAGATCCACAACACCTTACTAGTATAACTTCAATATTACCACAACCACAACTCAAAACTAATTGAGATGAATCAAACTTCTCTAACTACTCAATGCACATGAAGGTGGAAGTTTTCATATCCCTTTGGATAACTACCCCATTTGAGACTACTTTCATAGCATAGATCAACTACCACGCCATGCACTGCCGTGCTCTAAAAGATAGAAGTGAAACACATAGAGAAAAATCAACTAGCTCAAAAGATATAAGTGAAACACATGTGAGCTGAATTGCCTAACCAAAGGATATAAGTGAAGCTCGACAAAATCACGGTGAGTACATATCTCTCTCTCTAGGTGTGCAGCAAGGGAGATTGTGACACAACAAAAATAAAAGACTCCTACGATACAAGACGCTCCAAGCAAAACACATAACATGTGCTGAATAAAAATATAGCCCGAAGTAACGTTGCCGATGGATTGAAGGCGAAAGAGGGGATGCCTTCCCGGGGCATCCCCAAGCTTAGGCTTTTTCGGCATCCTTGAATCAACTTGGGGTGCCTTGGGCATCCCCAAGCTTGAGCTCTTGCCACTCTTTATCCTTTTGTCCATAAGAACTTCACCCAAAACTTGAAAACTTCACAACACGAAACTTAAACAGAAACTCGTGATATCATTAGTATAAGAAAGCAAATCACCACTTCCTTAGGTACTGTAGCAAACTTAAATTCTACTTATGTTGATGTTGGGTTACTATATTTTCAATATTCCATGGCTAATACCCCCCCCCCCCCCCGATACTATCCATAGTTGCATCAAAATAAGCAACCAACTCAAAAAAAAACAGAATCTGTTAACAGCAGACCAGTCTGTAGCAATCTGTATACTTCGTATACTTCTCGTACTTCAAAAATTCTGAAACATTACGACAGTCTGAAGAATTTTCGTAGCAATCAGCAGCAAAAAGAATCAACTCAAAATCTCTCACAGAAAAAAACGAAAATTCTTTTCGTGAGCAGAAAGTTTCTATCTTTCCAGCATGATCAAACGATCATCCCCAAGACTAATCATAACAGTTTTACTTGGTGTTGGGGATATTATCTGTTGGATAACCCTCCCTAGTTGGGCCGGGTCACCGAAGCTGGCGACTCATCTCCAGGTGGTTTGGGCCTTGGCCTGGTAAGGCCAGAAGTCGTATGGCGGTTCAAGACCTTCAGAAGGAGTCCATAGTAGAGAAGGTCTCCAAGTCTTGGAAAGATGGCGACTTAGAGATCGTAAGAGTCACGATTTGTGTAAAGGAAAGGATCCTTGTAAACCCTAAGGACTCAACCTGTATATAAAGGCGAGTCCCAAGGAAGAAGAGGGTAGATTAGAAATCATCGAGTGCTAGGTCCGGCGAGTTACGCCCTCCTTGTAATCGAAACACCATCAATACAACACAAAGCATGATGTAGGCTTTTACCTCCTCACGAGGGGCCGAACCTGGGTAAATCTCTGTCTCGCTCCCATTCAACCCCTTTGAGTCGCCACCAAGGTGCGATGGCTCCAACACTAAGTCCTTTCACGAGGACATCTGTCGTGACAAAACCACGACAGTTGGCGCCCACCGTGGGGCCTACGCACGGTGGAGTTGAGTTCTCAAAGGGAGCCCTACCAGGGTCTGGGAGCTACGCAGCGGGGCTCATGACTCGGAGCCGCCGCGGGAAGTACTACATCAACAACTTGCAATGGGGGCCCGAGGCCAACTCGATCGAATCCGGTTATAGGGTCCCCTTCGGCAAGATCAGCTTCTTCATCGGCATGATTGGATCGCCCGTGCCTGAGCCGGACACCTCCTCCGACATCGTCGAGCCGGCGAGGTACGTCCTCCCTATCGTGACGCCAAACCTACTCCGTCCGGTCTTTGTTGGATTCACGCAGGGATTTGAGGAGCCAGAACACTCAGCGACCCAGGAAACCACGCCGGTCAACACTAATGACGAATCGTCCATGGGCGATTCAGACTCAATCCAGTCTCTACACGGGGGCTGCCTTGGGGGCTTGTCACTGGCCATGGACCCCGAAGTTCTTGACCGAACTCGCCGTCAGATCGCCGTTTACATGGCAGGGGCAACTCAACCCTCGCCAAACCCGGCAGGCGGAGATGGAACTGGCGAGATGTCTAGAAGCCCGGCCGCGATTTTGGTGGAGTTAGCAGCGGAAATAACAAGGCTCATGGCGACCCCCATCACACCGAAAAACCAGGAGGCGGTAAACACGGAACTGACGAAGCTAAGAGAAGGGGTGGCAAAGGCTCAGCGGGACGCCGAGGTGGAGGCCGCCAGGATCGAGACCCGACAGGCTCAAATTACCGCTGAGATAGCTCGCTTGAATACCGACAACTGGCGGCTCGAAAGGCACCAGCGTGCATCTGACGCTGCCCATCAGCGGAGGCACCAGGGTCGCTTGCCCCCTGATCTTAACCCGACCCGCCAGTTCGACACTGGGCCGGGCCAGCCACCGAACCCGCCGTTTCAGCCAGCTGCGGATCGCGTTCCCCGATTCCAGACACCTCAAGGTCACTTTTCCAACCCGGTGGTCAATGTCCTTGCCGCAACTCGCCATTTAGAATCCCTTCCGATTCGCGGCAACACGCCAGCCGAGATAGAGGCAAGGAACGCCATTGAGATGTTGAAGACGGCGGTGGTTCAAAACGCCCAGTTCTCGCACAGCCTAGATCGGCTGCACTCCACTCCCCAGGCAAGCCGCACCAGGAGTCGGCCAGAGGACCAGCCCGTTATAACCAGCGGACCGCGACCCTTTCCCCAGGACAACTCGCTTGATCATCGAGACCCGCCAGGTCAACAGCGCCTCTTGTTGGAAGCAGCAGACAAGTGGGGGTGCCATGTTTGTCCCCCGCCCTTCGCAACGAGCAAATGCCCAAGGATTTTAAAGGGCCAAGAAATGTGCCTAACTACACTCCGGACCTTGAGCCGACGTCGTGGGTCGAGAGTTACGAAATCGCTATGGACATGCTCGATGTAAGCGAAGCAGTCTGCTCTAGGTACTTCACAATGATGCTCGAAGGGACGGCGCGTACTTGGTTAAAGAACTTGCCCCCCAACTCCATCCAGAATTGGGCTGAATTGAAAGAGCGTTTCGTCAAGAACTTCCGAGGAACCTGCAAACGCTCGATGACAATAGTCGATCTACAGCACTGCGTTCAATGCCCGGATGAGTCGGCCCACCACTGGTCGCGGCGGGTCGCGGAAATCATTCACTCGTCGGACGGTATTACGGCGGCTCAGGCTGTGCTGATCCTTGAGCAGAATTGCCACTACGAGCCTTTGGTGCAGAAGTTGGGGCGACTCAAGCGAAAGGTCCAAGACATGGGGGAGCTAATGGACACCCTCACTAGGTACGCTGAGGCAGACGACACCAAAGATCCCGGCGAGGATGGTGGTAAAGCTAACTCGCCAAGGAAGGGCGAGTCATCCAAAAATCATACCCGGTTCCAGGGACGCGCCCGCCATAATCAGGGAGCGAATAGCAAGAGAAGGTAGCAGGAAGAGGCTTCGGACTTAGTTGCCAACACCAACACCAATAATGGCAACCAGCGTTAGAAAAAGAATAGGGGTTACAGTGGCAAAAAGCCGCGTAACTATAATGAGTTACTCAAGGGCCCCTGCCTGCACCTCGCCGTAGCAGACGGACCGGCGACTCATTCTTGGGAGGACTATTACGTGATGCGGGAGTTTCGGGCGGAGGCGATCAAAAAAGGGCAAAGCGGTGACCCGGACCAACGGCAGGAATAGTTCGGCGCACCTAATCAATGCCAGAACCCCTTCGGCGGTTTCCCCGAACCCGGGGCTCAGGGTGGCTCGCAGCCAAGCAGTGGCCAGTATCCGGTACATCACCAGCGATGGTATAACCCGCCTGGAGTTTTTCAGCAACCACCCCCACAGGGGGCTTCGCAGGGCAGGACGACAATGGCGGCTTCCGCAATAATCCCAAGCAGTTAAGCAATGGGCAGTAGCATGTTTTCACCACCAATGCCTGCAGGCGTGATAAAAAGGTGAGTCACCGAGCGTACAGTGTATCTGAGCCGGCATTCCCTAGATACCTCCACTGGTCCGAGCAGACTATATCATGAAGTAGGGAGGATCACCCGCCAAGAGTTGACAATCCCGGCGACTTAGCGTTGGTCGTGGCTCCCCAAGTTGGAGGATATACTTTGTCGAAGGTACTGATGGATGGTGGCAGCAGCATCAACATATTATACTTCGACACCTTCCAAAGGATGAACCTGTTGGAGAAAGATTTGATGCCCTCAACCACGGTATTCCACGGGATTGTCCCAGGTAAATTGGTGTATCCCATAGGCCGAGTTAGGCTCACGGTTGCTTTTGGAACAACGTCTAATTACACGAGTGAGTCGCTTATGTTCGAGGTGGTCAAGTTAAAGAGCCCCTATCATGCACTGTTTGGGCGACCGGCTTACGCCCGGTTCATGGCTCGCCCCTGCTATGTTTACCTTAAACTCAAGATGCCTGGTCCTAAAGGACCCATCACGGTTGATGGCGATAGGAGGATTGCAAGGGAGTGTGAAGAAGGGGATGCGGCTTACGCGGAAGTCGCCTATGCTGCGGAAGAGCTGAAGTATCACCAGGCCAATGTTGATCCGGCTGATATGTCACCTTTAATAAGCCAACAACAGACCCTGAGCCGCCCCTCAAGTTCAAGCCAACAGATGACACTAAGACAGTGGATTTCGTCCCTGGCGACTCAACCAAGCAGTTCACTATTGGGACGGGTCTGGATCTCAAATAGGAAAGCGCGCTCATCGAATTCATCCGTGAGAATCGGGACATCTTCGCATGGAAACCTTCTGACATGCCTGGTGTGCCGAGAGAATTCGCTGAGCACCATCTTAATGTCGACCCAAAGGCAAAACCTATTCAGCAATATCTTCGTAGGTTCAATGAGGAACGACGCAAGGCAAACAGGGAGGAAGTCGCCCGTCTCTTGGCTGCCGGATTCATCGTAGAGGTCTTCCACCCCAAATGGTTGGCTAACCCGGTCCTGGTGCTCAAGAAGAATGGTACCTTCCGTATGTGCATTGATTACACAGATCTTAACAAAGTTTGTCCAAAGGATCCTTTCACTCTTCCCCGCATCGATCAAATTATTGATTCAGTGGCGGGATGCGAATGTTTGTGCTTCTTGGACACTTATTTCGGATATCACCAAATCAAGATGGCCGTGGAAGATCAGGAGAAAACGGCTTTTATAACCCCCTTTGGGGCTTTTTGCTATGTGTCCATGCCGTTCGGACTCAAGAGTGCAGGGGCGACTTATCAGCGCTGCATCCAAAATTACCTCCGTGGCCAAATCGGACGCAACGTCCATGCCTATGTTGACGACATTGTGGTTAAAACTCACAGGAAGGAAACGCTACTGGGAGATCTCAAGGAAACTTACGATAATCTGCGGGTATATCAGATGAAGCGTAATCCCACCAAGTCTGTCTTTGGTGTTCCTGTAGGGAAATTGTTGGGTTTTTTGGTATCCGAGCGCGGCACTGAAGCTAACCCGGACAAGATCGAGGCGGTTACTTCCCTTGGGAAACAAGCGAATATTGATCAAGTCCAACAGATGGCGGGTCGTATTGCGGCTTTAAGTCGCTTCATAAGCCGTGTGGGAGAAAAAGCTATTCCCCTTTATCAATTGCTTAGGAAATCTGACCATTTTGTTTGGAAAAACGAAGCCAATGAAGCTTTCGAAGCCTTAAAATGGCAGCTGGTCAACCCGCCGGTCTTGGCCGCCCCGACTGAGAAAGAGCCCATGCTTTTATATATTGCGGCAAACTCCAAAGCGGTGAGTGTGGCGGTGGTCGTCGAAAGGAAGGAGGAAGGGAAGGAATATCCTGTGCAGCGCCCGGTGTATTTTATCAGCGAGGTGCTAACTCTTTCCAAGCAGCGATACCCACACTGGAAGAAATTAGTTTATGGGGTCTTTATGGCAAGCCGGAAGCTCAAACATTATTTCCAACAGCATCCCATCACGGTGGTTAGCTCCGCTCCCCTCGGGGACATCATCCAGAATCGGGAGGCAACAGGGCGAATCGCCAAGTGGACGATCGAACTTGGGCCGCACCACGAGCGATACACCCCTCGCACGGCTATCAAGTCTCATGCCTTGGTTGATTTCTTCAATGAGTGGACCAAGTTACTGATCCCGGAAGACAGGCCTGACCTTACATACTGGACTATTTATTTTGACGGATCTAGACAGTTGGAAGGCTCGGGGGCTGGCGTGGTGCTGATATCGCCTCAAGGAGACAAATTCTGCTATGTCCTCCGACTTATGTTTCCATGTACCAACAACGCCGCGGAATACAAAGCTTTGCTTCACGGCTTGCGACTCGCCAAAGAGATGAACCTTACGCGGGTCAGATGTTTTGGCGATTCTGATTTGGTGGATCAGCAAGTTTCAGGTACTTGGGATTCTCGGGACCCCTTGATGGCGGCTTACTGGAGGGTTGTGTCTGATGTGGCGGGTCATTTCCATGGCCATCAGGTCGATCACATCGACCGGCGCCTTAACGAAGCAGCTGATGCCCTTTCACGTCTCGGTTCCCAGCGTAAGCCGGTTCCCCCCAATATTTTTCTAGATACTTTGCATAATCCTTCCGTAAGGTTGCCCTCGGAGGAAGAGTTGGCAATACTAGATCCTGAGTCCAAGTTCGTGGCGGCTCTCCATGTGACGCCGGATTGGGTTCTTTCGTATCTGGACTATCTCGCCCGAGGTGAGTTACCTACGGATGAAGTATTGGCACGCCAAATCGTTCGGCGAAGCAAATCCATGGTGATCATCAATGGCGAATTATATAAACGAAGCACTTCCGGGGTTTTCCAAAGATGTGTTTCCTCCGAAGAAGGGTGTATAATTCTAAATGACATTCATTCCGGAGGTTGTGGGCATCACGCCGTGTCACGCTCCTTGGTTTCAAAAGCGTTCCGTTATGGCTTCTTCTGGTTGACGGCCCATGCAGATGCAGAGCAGATAGTTCGTCGATGTGATGGATGCCAGCGTTACGGGCGACAGGTCCATGTGCCGGCTCAAGAACTAAGGATGATACCCATCACTTGGCCTTTCGCGGTCTGGGGGTTAGACATGGTTGGCCCCTTTAAGATGTTGTCCAACAAGAAAACTCATTTGCTGGTGGCGGTTGATAAGTTCACCAAGTGGGTTGAAGCAGAGCCTGTTGGAGCTTGCGATGCGGAGACAGCGGTCAAATTCTTGAAAAAATTGATCTTCCGATTCGGTTATCCACACAGCATCATTACTGATAATGGCACTAATCTGTCTCAAGGAGCGATGCAAGAGTTTTGCCATCATGAGCACATCCGGCTTGATGTTTTCGCAGTTGCTCACCCACAATCTAATGGACAGGCGGAGCGGGCGAATCAGGAAGTTTTGCGAGGAATCAAACCCCGACTCATGGTTCCCTTGGAACGTAACCCGGGATGTTGGGTTGAGGAGTTGCCTTCAGTACTATGGAGCATCCGTACCACCCCGAACCGTTCTACGGGTTTTTCTCCCTTCTTTCTGGTCTATGGAGCAGAAGCCATTCTTCCCACAGACATCAGGCATGACTCGCCCAGAGTCGCCGCATATGTGGAACAGGACAATGAGCTCGCGCGTCAGGACTCTTTGGACGCCTTGGAGGAAGCACGTGATTTGGCTGCAGCCCGATCGGCCATTTATCAGCAGGACTTACGGCGTTATCACAGCCGCCGGGTCAAGAGCCAAATTTTTCAGGAGGGCGACTTAGTGCTTCGACTAATACAAGATCATACATGCATGCATAAGTTATCACCGCCATGGGAAGGACCATTCGTCGTCAGCAAAAACCTTCGCAACGGGTCCTACTATCTGGTGGATCTACGGCCTGATCGGCCAACCACGGAGGCTGAGTCAACTCGCCCCTGGAACATAGCCCACTTGCGGCCTTATTACACTTGAGCTATTAGCTCTACGTTTTGTAAGTTTTTTCATTTCTTATAAAGCAATAAAATTAACGCCTCCTGACTTGGGGGCTTTCCTGCTAATTCATCTTATTGAAAGGCATGGATCTTTATTTTTTCATCAACAAGTCGCCCAAGCATGGACGCTATCCATACCAAAGAGCTTAAGTCGCCATGATGCGCTTATTACAAAACTGGGTATCGATAAGCCAAAGAGGATCGAAGTCGCCACAAGCGCGTGATTCAAACATATGCGCCTTATATGATTTTGTGGATTAGGCCGGCTTACTTGAGGACAGTTTGTTCTCAAGTCGTTTTGTGGTAATAGCGTATATGCTTCTACAACCCTATGACGGTCTTTCCCTTAATCATAGGTCACTTGGGGGCTTCCTCTCACTGAGATCAGCCTTACTACCCACTTGGCCTGCGAAAAATTACCGCATTACAAATGGTTATACTAGACTGTGTGTTGGCCGAATCGCCATATGGACCCGTGAACTCTTGGTGAGTTATTCCGCTCATGGACCCTGAACTCGCCTTGGTTAAAACATGTCTGGTACCGGCAAGCGCCTCACATGGAAAATAGAGAAACCATTGGTTCATTGAACCCGCTTCACTGAAGCTTGACTCATGCCTGATCAACTGGTCTAAATACTTGAGCTTTTGATACAAAAGTCTCCCTTGGGTAGCACTTGAGTTTATTTAACTCGCCCTATCCTCTCGCGACCTGATGAGCCGACGAAATTGCTATTTTTTACCTTCCTGGCACTGCCAGAAGGTTTTTCAGACTTTTTTCTGACTCGCCTCAAATATCTTGGGCCGATTGCTATTTATTATCACCCATTACTTACTGAGATGATTTGATATATGTTTTCAAGCTTAACAGGTTGGTGATCAAAATCATTCTAGCTATGGCGGGTCAAGCATCATAAAAACGCCTCAACGGCGGATCAAGCATTTCAAAACTCCTCAAGGGCGACATAAGGACTTTTCAAGATATCACAGAAGCAGTTTGATCTCTAAAAAGACTTATTACATGGCTCTCATGGCCAAATCTTTGAAGTTTTATTCTGCTAATGTCCTTGGATCAGCCTGCTGCGAGCTTTGGCCGACTTCAATTTGCAAGTCGCCCAGTACCCGGTTACACTTGGATAATGCGGCAAACTCATCTTCATCGTTCAGCACTGATGAGAGATCCGCCTCCAAGTCAAAAGGATTCTTGGGTCGACGCGGAGTTAAGCTGGTCGTTACAAAGATTGGCGGGTTAACTTTCTTGTTCTTGTTTTCATAGGCGGCTTGGTATTTTGATAAATCCAAGCTTGCAGCAAACTGAGTCGTTGCCAAACGGGATTCTTCGACAACATGCTGGTAGTCTTCTTCAGCAAATTCTGACCCGTCATCCTTGAGCTGGGGAAAGCCCGCCGCTACTTCTTCTGGGTTTATTTCTGGAGCATACGCCAAACACCGACTCAGCGTAGTTAGTGCTCCTTTTCGGGCGGCTGACCGAGTTAGCTCGCCAATTTGAGGAGGAAGAGTAGATAAGCAGCCAAGCATCTTCTCTATTGATGTTATGGGTTCCTTGGCGCCCATCACTGCTTTCATGGTCAGCACACTTCCGGTATACAGTTGCTCCGTCAACGTATAAATCGCCTTCAGCATCAGGACATAATCATCGTGAAGATTGGCGGCTCTCGGACCTGTGTAAGAGGTAATGATAGTCAGCGATTTATACAAAACTATTCATTTACAAAGTGCAAGGTCAAGGGTTGGTTTTTACCAAAGACAGCTTGCGCCATGTTGGAGATATGTCGCTTTAAGCTGGACAGCTCTTGTTGCACAGTGTCCAATTTGGCTTCAGCTTTTTCTGCTCGCTTTATTAAGGCATCTTGATCAGCTTGAGCCCTTTTAAGGTCGGCTTTTAGCTTCTCCATCTCAGATAAGATCAGTTGACACTTCTCTTCTGATTTTGCCCGGGCATCCTGGTGATCGGTTAAACTTTTCTTCAAGTCACCAAATGTTGATTCAGTTTGGATAAGTGATCCCTGTCGAAATATATAGTCAAGGGGCAAGTCTCAGAATTATTGCAAGCAACATCCCTGACACTTGGGGGCTAATGTATAATTTTTTAGACAAAATTATACAGTATCAAGACCCGACTCATCTTTTTACAGATGACCCGGCCCTTGGGGGTTACAGGTCGAAAGTTTTTTCTTCAATTATCAAGACCCGGCTCATCTTTTACAGATGACCCGGCCCTTGGGGGTTACAGGTCGAAAGTTTTTTCTTCAATTATCAAGACCCGACTCATCTTTTTACAGATGACCCGGCCCTTGGGGGTTATAGGTCAAAAGTTTTTTCTTCAAGTATCAAGACCCGGTTCATCTTTTTACAGATGACCCGGCCCTTGGGGTTTCAGGTCGACAGATTCATTTTTACTATCAAGACCCGGCTCATCTTTTTACTGATGACCCGACCTTTGGGGGTTAATGAGGATAATACGGTGTGCAATAAGACGTACCTCATGTTTGTTCTTCAGCAATCGAAGCAGACTTTTCTCCATCTCATAACTCGCCTCCACGCGACTTGCAAAGCCAGAGCAAAGTTCTTTGAATTCGAGATTCTCATACTGGGAGAGCTTAGCCTTGGAAAGTTCATGCTCACAAACAGGTTGAGCTGATGATGATACACGCTTTGATAAAACCGCTGTGGCCGGCTTAGAGAAGCGAGTACCGGTGATAACTACTTCGTCTGGGTCTTCTGCTATTTTCAATGGACTCGGCGGGTTAGGCGCTTCCATGTTTGCCTTGGGCGAGCTGGGGAGATCCACTTGATCTCCAGGTTTGTCTTGGTCCGGGTTATCCTAGATCGGCGCCGATTTTTCAATAGGCTCCGAAGCTGTAATGGAAGTTGACCCACCAGTCTTCCTTTTCTTCGCCTGTGCCCTAAAAGCAAAAGGGGGTGCTTTTAAAGGAATGGATATTACCATCATCAGACCAAAGGTAAATGTTGTCAAAGGCTTACCCAGGGACACGGATCATCGGTGGAAGTGCCGACATCACTGAGTTGCCGGATGTGGGAGGAGAACTCTGCAAAAATAAATACTTCAAAGATATGAGCAGGTTACAAACGCGATCCAAAAGGACATGAAGAAGTGTTATTAAAAGATACCTCATTTTGCCTTTTCTTGGTTCTTATCGGTAACCCGGACACCAAGTCTCCAGAATGACTCCGAGTTTTCCGATTTGAAGTATGGTGCGCTTTCTTCAAAAGGAAATTTGGATCCAAACAAGCATTTGGGTGTGAGAAGTGAATTGTCCCGCAAATTCGCATGGCCGGCTTAGGTGGAGGAGAAGATGAGTCGGAGCTAACAGAAATTACCTCTACACAGTCCTCCTGGCTTTCATTGTCCTCATTCTACACAAGAGATACAGAGGTGTAAACACAAAACTATCAGTAATGGATGGCGAGTTAAAAAGGATGGTTTTTTTTACCTCTTAAAGTGCGTCACCGACTTGGGATTCATCGGCTTCAAATGGCTCAGTGACGGCGGCTTTGCCCATGCCCTTTGATTTCTTCTTTGGAGGCGGCCTAGCTTGCTTCATGGCCGACTTCTTTGGCCTCTTGGACCAGAATTTATCACCTTTCTGAAATGGCATATTTTATAAGAGGTCATAGTTCAAGTAAGACGAAATGAATAAAAACAAGAGGCGGGTTAAGTTATTTACCTTTGGTGCTGGGTTGATCTTGCAGAACGGCTTAAGACCTATTTGGCTGCATTTTGCTGCGGGTTCGCCGGTCAACTTCTTGATGATGGTTATAATATCGCTTTCTGTCAGAGCCGTGTGGAAGTAGCACTGAGGGTGATCCAGGGTGCCGTCAAAGTCACACATTAATCCGTCCCGGCGACTTAAGGGGAGGATACGCCATTCAACCCAGCAGCGGATCAAGTCAACCCCAGTAAGGCCGTTGTTTGTCAGAGATCTTAACTCGGACAGTACTGGGATAAAGTCTGACTCCTCTTCTTCGGTGAGCTTGTGTGGGAGTTTGAAATTTTTTGGAAGGCAGTCTTCCCTATAACCGAGAAGCTTGTTCTCGCCCTCAGGCGAAGTCTCCCGGCAGTAAAACCAAGACTCGCCCGAGCCTTTGGGATGGCTTGGCATGGCGAGTGATGGGAATGAACTATCCCTACGGCGCTGAACATTGACACCTCCAAGCTCCAGGCTAGGGCCATTGTGAAATTCTGTTTGGCGATTCAAATGGAAGAAGTACCAGAATAAAGGAACTGAGGGTTCCATTCGCAAGTAAGCCTTAGAAAACACTTGGAACTGGCATAGATTGCTTATCGAGTTGGGCCCTAAATCCTGGAGGCGGACATTCATAAAGGTCATGGCATCTCTGAGGAATTTCGATCCGGGCGGCTTAAAGCCCCATTCAAGGTGTTCAACAAAAACAACTATCTCCCCTTCCTTCGGGTTGGGGACTTCTTCTCCTAACCCGGTGCGCCAACCGATAACCTCTTGAGGGTCCAGATTCCCCGTTTTTACATAGTCGTTAAGTATAGCATCATTGACCTTGGTTGGGAGCCAATCACTTTTGAAAACAGTGCCCATGCTACAAAGGAATAAAATTACAGGTAAAACAACACGCCAAGCATCTACTGAAAATGGTGAAACAAGTTCATTTGACTCGCCAAACAATTTGCCTCATGGCTGAGGCAGTTTTTTTGACCCGCCGATGAAGGTCCGGGTCAGGCTGCCAGGGCGACTTATGAAACTCTTACTACTTAAAGGAGAGGTGTTTCAGAGCTTCAGTAATATTTTCCAAGATGGTGAAGTATGAGATTATAAACAGATTTCACTCGACAAGCGATAGATTATGGATCTACTGGACAGACAGAAATGAATGCGAAAAAGGTTTGATAAAATGGCCTGTGACTAAGGTGGGAACAGTACTGTTGATCTGGTGAAACCTTTTCTAAGTATGCAAATCAAGGCCGAACAACTAAAGGTATGGAAAACATTGTTGTGCTCGCTATCATCACCGCCAACTAATCAGGAATTCCGAAGCCGTTCGGGATGTACCAAGAACACGGTAGGCATGAACCTCGAAAAATTTGGATCTGCCTTCAATGGCGGGATGCTGACCTGGTGGATACGGCTGGAGGCGTCCGAAGAGGGGTTCGCTGCGAGCGTTGCGCGGACAACGGCGAAGATCTCGGACGGACGTGAAGATCTCGGGCGGCGACGAGGTGCTTGACGGCGACAAAGTGCTCAACGGCGGCGAGGCGTTCGACGGCGACGAAATGCTCGGCCACGACGAGGTGTTCATCGGCGACGAAGTCTTCGGGCGGCGTCGAAGCTTTCGGACGACGTCGAAGTCTTCGGGTGGCGGCGGAGCTGTCGGATGGCGATAAGGCTTTCGGTGCGACTGCGAGGAAGAGAAGGGCGACAAGATGGGTAGGTGAAATGTGCCCAGTCCCTTCCTCCCGCCTATTTATCAGGTCGGGCGCTAGGATCGAGGCGCCACGAGCGGGAACTGCCAAAAGATAAAGATTCGCCATGATGGCGCCCCGAAATTTTTGGGATAACGATACCGAAGGATCCGTTGGAAATTACGTCATCATCTCTTCCGAGATTCAAGGGATAAGGAGGCGCCAACAAGAAGTGGTTTGGCGACTTGAGTTTTTCCACAGCAGATGGCGGTTTAAGTGTATGGTGCATAAGAAGAGTGAAGATGAATCGCCCTTAACTGAGTAAGGATATTGGCGCGAAAGAAATTCAAGTCAATCTGGGGCCTAATGTTGGGGATATTATCTTTTGGATAACCCGCCCTAGTTGGGCCGGGTCACCGAAGCTGGCGACTCATCTCCAGGTGGTTTGGGCCTTGGCCTGGTAAGGCCGAAAGTCGTATGGCGGTTCAAGACCTTCGGAAGGAGTCCATAGTAGAGAAGGTCTCCAAGTCTTGGAAACATGGCGACTTAGAGATCGGAAGAGTCATGATTTGTGTAAAGGAAAGGACCCTTGTAAACCCTAAGGACTCGACCTGTATATAAAGGCGAGTCCCAGGGAAGAAGAGGGCAGATTAGAAATCATCGAGTGCTAGGTCAGGCGAGTTACGCCCTCCTTGTAATCGAAACACCATCAATACAACACAAAGCAGGACGTAGGATTTTACCTCCTCACGAGGGGCCGAACCTGGGTAAATCTCTGTCTCGCTCCCATTCAACCCCTTTGAGTCGCCACCAAGGTGCGATGGCTCCAACACTAAGTCCTTTCACGAGGACATCTGCCGTGACAAAACCACAAAACTTGGCACAAACGCAAAAGAAACACAAAAAACACAATCATAACAGAATTATGAAAGTGTGGAAAACACAAAACAGAAAGAAAAAGGATAGGTTCGTTGGGTTGCCTCCCAACAAGCGCTATTGTTTAACGCACCTAGCTATGCATAAGGTGATGGAATCACGTATGGTCATCTTTGGTGCTCAAACCATAAGTAGTGTAATCATTTATCATCTTAAGATCTTCATCTTTATTGGATGACTCACCACTAGCTTTAGGAACAAAAATAGACTTGACGGTCTTTTTGAGAGTGAGATTTGGAGTATTTTGCACATCGGCAAAAGCGGAACCCAAGTTGGTTATGACATCTTCTAGTTTGTCAATTCTAGAGGAATCATTAACTATAGGTTCCATCTCCCTTAAATTTTTCAAAACCATTCCCACTTTGGATCCGTACTGAGTAATTTGATTGTGGATCTTTCTATCCAAATCCTCAATAAGTTCAATTGTGGCAATTTTGTTTTCAATGGCGTCAAGCCTTTGCATCACGTGTTCTAAGGTCAAGGTAGCTCCATTAACCATGAGCAGGGGTGAGCCTACCAAATTCATGATAGCTCCATAGGAGTCAACAGTATGGCTCCCCAAAAAATTCCCACCTACGATGGTATCAAGAATATACCTATTCCAAGGAGAGATTCCAACATAAAAACTGCGAAGAAGAACGGTATTGGATTCCTTATGAGTAGATCTACTTTGAGCATTGCAAATCCTGTACCAAGCGTCCTTTAAATTTTCTTCCTCATTCTGCTTGAAATTGAGAACTTCGTTCTTAGGGGTATCGTTTGGAGTGGTGGGTCTAGCCATTGATGGACTATCCCACACACAAACAAGCAGGAAGTGAGCGAGTGAAACGGGCAAAAGAGAACGGCAAAAAGGCAAATGAAAACGGCAAAGGAGAAAGGCAAATGAAAACGGCAAATGTGAAGTGGGGGAGAGGAAAGCGAGAGGGAATTGGCAAAAAAGGTAAATGCAAGAGATGAGTTTGTGACACTTACTTGGATAGATCTTGACTTGATCTCCCCGGCAACGGCGCCAGAAATCCTTCTGCTGCTGGCTACGCGGCCTTGGAGCCTTGCGTTGGTGTTCCCTTGAAGAGGAAAGGGTGATGTAGCACAGCGGCGGTAAGTATTTCCCTTAGTTTGAGAATCAAGGTATCAATCCAGTAGGAGGATCGCGTCAAGTCACAAGTACGTGCACAAACACAAAGAGCTTGCACCCAACGCTATGAAGGGGTTGTCAATCCCTTATAGATTGTCTGCAAAGTGAGAACTGAAAGAAAAAAGTAAACAAAGCAAAGTAAAAGTAAAAGCGGAGATGATAGTTGTGAATAGACCCCGGGGTCGTAGTGTTCACTAGTGGCTTCTCTCGTGAAAGCAAGTAGACGGTGGGTGAACGAATTACTGTCGAGCAATTGATAGAACCGCGCAAAGTCATGATGTTATCTATGGCAATGATCATACATATATGCATCACGTCCAAAACAAGTAGACCGATACTTTCTGCATCTACTACTATTACTCCACACATCGACCGCTATCCAGCATGCATCTAGTGTATTGAGTTCATAAGAACAGAGTAACGCCTTAAGCAAGATGACATGATGTAGATGGACAATCTCAAATCTATGATGAAAGCCCATCTTGTTACCCTTGATGGAAACAACACGATGCGTGCCTTGTTGCCCCTTCTGTCATTGGGAAAGGTCACCACACGGTATGAACCCAAAACCAAGCACTTCTCCCATTGCAAGAATCATAGATCTAGTTGGCCAAACAAAACCCAAGACTCGGAGAGACTTACAAGGATATCAAATCATGCATATAAGAAATCAGCAAAGACTCAAATATAATTCATAGATAATCTGATCACAAATCCACAATTCATCGGATCTCGACAAACACACCGCCAAAGAGGATTACATCGGATAGATCTCCATGAAGATCATGGAGAACTTTGTATTGAAGATCCAAGAGAGTGAAGAAGCCATCTAGCTACTAACTATGGACCCGTAGATCTGAAGTGGACTACTCACGAGTCATTGGAGAGGCAATGATGTTGATGTAGAAGCCCTCCAGCTCCAAAGTCCCCTCCGGCAGGGCACCGGGAAGGGTCTCCAGATGAGATCTCGCGGAAACAGAAGCTTGCGGCGGCGGAAAAGTGGTTTCGTGGACGCCCTTATTTTTTCTGGGATTTTAGGGAATATATAGGCCAAAGAGCTAGGGCAGGGGAGCTCCAGGGAGGCCACAAGCCTGGTGGCTGCGGGCCCCCCTGGTCGTGGCCACAGGGCTTGTGGGCTCCCTGTGGGCCTCCTGCCTTGGCCCTCAAGTCCCCATATCTTCTTCTCTTCTGGAAAAATTCATTTAGGGGATTTATTCCGTTTGGACTCCGTTCCAAAATCAGATCTGAAAAGAGTCAAAAACACAGAAAAACAGGAACTGGCACTTGGCACTAAATTAATAAGTTAGTCCCAAAAAAGATTTAAAGGGTATATAAAACATCCAAAGTTGACAAGATAATAGCATGAAACCATCAAAAATTATAGATACGTTTGAGACGTATCAATAAGCCGTGTCTCCTTTTTCACACTCCTGGGCTATTTTTCTATCGCCGTGGACGGTAATAGGGCCCTTGGGTCCAGGCATCTTGAGCTTGAGATAAACATAGCATGGGTGGGCCATGAACTTGGCGTACACCGGCCGTCCGAACAGCGCATGATAGGGGTTCTTGATTTTGACCACCTCAAACAGGAGGGACTCGCTCCTGTAGTTCGACTCCGTGCCAAAAGCCATGTTAAGCTTAACCCGCCCGATTGGGTACGCCGACTTACTGGGGACAATGACGTGGAAGACCATGGATGATGGCATCAGGTCCTTCTCCAAGAGGTTCATCCGCCGGAAAGTGTCGAAATACAGGATGTTGATGCTGCTTCCTCCGTCCATGAGGACCTTGGAGACGGTGTATCCCCCGACTTGGGGAGCCACGACCACGGCTAAGTTGCCAGGGTTGTCAACTCGGGGTGGATGGTCTTCCTGGCTCCATGTTATGTGTTGCTCTGACCAATGAAGGTATCGACGGAGCGCCGGCTCAGCTACGAAAGTCCTATGCTTCACCTTATGATCTCGTTTGCACGTGTTGGTGGTGAATGATAGGTCTCCATCGTATCTACTTTTCCAAACTCTTTTGCCCTTGTTTTGGACTCTAATTTGCATGATTTGAATGGAACTAACCTAGACTGACGTTGTTTTCAGCAGAATTGCCTTGGTGTTATTTTTGTGCAGAAATCAAAGTTCTCCAAACGTCCTGAAAATTTACGTGGAGCAGTTTTGGAAAATATCAAAAATATCTGCGCCAAGTTCCACCTTAGAGGGTGGGCCAGTGGGACACAAGCCCCTGCACCGCCACCATCCCCCCTGGTGGCGATGGGCAGGCTTGTGGGGCCCACGGGCACCTGCCACCCCAACTCCAGCTCTATAAGTTGCCTTTCGTCCTAGAAAAAATAAAAAAGAGAAGTTTCCGTCGCGTTTTCGATACGGAGGCGCCGCCACCACCTGTTCTTCATTTGGAGGGCAGATCTGGAGTCTGTCTTGGGCTCCGAAGAGGGGAAATCTTCGCCATCGTCATCATCAACCTTCTTCCCTCTCCAATTCCATGAAGCTCTTCGTCGTTCGTGAGTAATCTATTCGTAGGCTCGCTGGGCGGTGATGAGTAGGATGAGATCTATCATGTAATCGAGTTAGTTTTGATGGGGATTGATCCCTAGTATCCACTATGTTCTGAGATTTGATGTTGCTACTACTTTGCCATGCTTAATGCTTGTCACTAGGGCCCGAGTGCCATGATTTCAAATCTCAAATTATTATGTTGTCACCAATATATGTGTGTTTTAGATCCGATCTTGCAAGTTGTAGTTACCTACTATGTGTTATGATCCGGCAACCCTCGAGTGACAATAACCGGAACCACTCCCGGTGATAACCATAGTTTGAGGATTTCATGTGTTCACCAAGTGCTAATGCGTTGGTCCGGTTCTTTATTAAAAGGAGAACCTTAATATCCCGTAGTTTCCTTTTGGACCCCGCTGCCACGGGAGGGATGGACAATAGATGGCATGCAAGTTCTTTTCCCTAAGCACGTATGACGACACACGGAATGCATGCCTACATCACATTGACGAACGGGAGCTAGCCACATATCTCTCCGTGTTATAGCTGTTGCATGATGAATATCATCCAAAATAATCACCGACCCATTGCCTACGAGTTTGTTCTACAGCTGTTAGTTGTCTTGGTCTGCTACTGCTACTACTGTTGCTACTGCTGTTACTTGTCTTGCTGTGTTGCTACTGTTGCTACTACTGTCGTTTGCTATTGTTGCTACTTGCTACTACTGTCACTACTGTTGTTCCTTGCCACTGATATTGCCCGCTACACTACCGATACTCGTTACTACTGTGCTTGCAGATACTAATCTTTCAGGTGTGGTTGAATCTGACAAATTCAGCTGCTAATACTTGAGAGTATACTCTCACCTCCTGACTAGCTTATCAACAAATTGGGTCGAATAATCTACCCTCGAAAACTGCTGCGAACCCACGCGCTGGTGGGCCATCAACAACATTCTTCTAGTTCCGTTGCCGTGGAGTGCTAGCAGCATTCTTCTGGTGCCGTTGCAAGGGAAGGATTGTTGTCATAAGCATTCGTCTAGCTAACGCCAGAGATTGAAGATCAGTGAACACGTGGTACTGCCCGCTGTTCAACTGTTTGGGGTTATTTTGGAACCCGCCCCGATCCTCCTGCCGCTGAGGGTCTCCTTGCGGGGGGGGGGGGGGGGGTGGGGGCTGTTAGAACATTCCCGATCGATGGTACTTCTGGTTATGCACTTGGAATTGGCCAGCATTATGCTGCGACCCGCCCTGTGGTCCTTGGTTAGGAAAAACCACGAACGTGGCCTGGCGTGACCCGGATGCGCCGGGTTGCTCCTGTTGGTGGCCCTGCTCGCCGCCTTGACTTCTCTTGAGTGCCTCGACCCGAAATTCTTGCATCACATAGGAATCTTCCCATGAGTGAGTCGCCGGTCCTTCGGCCATTGCGTGCTGCGGGCACGGGCCTTTAAGCTTTTCATGGTAGTTACGTGGTTTCTTCCCACTAAAGCCCCGCTTCTTCTTGCGTGGGTTTGTGTTGCCGTTATTAGTATTAGCAACAAATTCCGTAGGACCCTCCTGTTGCCGTTTCTTGCCATGCCCGCCATGGTGGTTATTGCCCCGGTTCTGAAACTGGGAATGGCCTTTATGTAACTCGCCCTTCCTGGCGGCACCAGTTTTGTCGTCGCCCTCTCCAGGGTCCTTGGTGTCGTCCGACTCAGCAAACCTGGTAAGGGCGTCCATTAGCTCACCCATGTCCTGTACCTTTCACTTAAGTCTCCCCAGCTTCAGTACAAGAGGCTCGTAATGGCAATTCTTCTCCAGGATCAACACCGCCCGAGCCACCGAAATGCCTTCCGATGAATGAATAACTTCCGCAACTCGCCGGGTCCAATGGTGGGCCGACTCATCCGGCCGCTGGATACAGTGTTGTAGGTCGACGATAGTCATTGGGCGCTTGCAGGTCCCTCTGAAGTTTTTGGTGAAGCGCTCCTTCAACTCCGCCCAAGTGTTGATGGAGTTGGGCGGCAGGTTTTTCAGCCACGTGCGTGTTGTCCCTTCGAGCATCATGGTGAAGTATTTAGCGCAGACCGCCTCGCTTACGTCAAGCATATCCACCGCGAGTTCGTAGCTCTCGATCCATGACCCGGGTTCGAGATCCGGTGAGTAGTTGGGGACCTTCCTGGGCCCTTTGAAATCCTTCACCATGCGCTCATTGCGGAAAGCTGGGGCGAGACATGAGACCCCAATATGCTTTCCCCCAGCTTCCAGGGGCGCGGGAGGTGACGGTACGTAAGCCGGGTAGGCCGGACCCGCTGCGGCCGTTGGTTCTATGTGCCGCGCGGATTGCGCCGCATCCACAATATCCTGAGCCCGTGTGTCGGGCATTCTGAACGGGTCATGTTGAGGGAGTCGCCGTCGCCCACTGGTTATTGCGGGGAAATCCTCATGGCGACTTCTGGTGTGACTCGCCTGAGGCGTGGAGTGCAGCCGATCAAGGCTATGAGAATATTGTGCGTGTTGAACCACGGTCGTCTTTAGCATCTCGATGGCGTTTCTGGCCTCTATCTCGACGGGGGTGTTTCCGTAGGTCGGAAGGGACTCCAGGTGGCGGGTTGTTGCCAGCACGTTATCCACAGGATTCAAGAAGTGGCCCCGTGGTGTCTGGAACCGAGTCGCAAGGGCATCCATTGGCTGAGGCGGCGGTGGATTGGGCGGCGGAGCCGCTTGATGACCCACAAGTATAGGGGAGCAATCATAGTCCTTTCGATAAGTAAGAGTGTCGAACCCAACGAGGAGCAGAAGGCTCTGATAAATGGATTTCAGCAAGGTAATAACTGCAAGCACTGAAAGTAGCGGTAACAAGTGATTGTGTAGCGAGGTGAAACATAGCAAGCAAAGAGTAACAAGTAACAAGTAGTAGCAACGGTGCAGCAAGTGGCCCAATCCCTTTTGCAGCAAGGGACAAGCCTGAACAAAGTCTTATAGGAGGAAAAACGCTCCCGAGGACACACGGGAATTTCTGTCATGCTAGTTTCATCATGTCCATATGATTCGCGTTCGCTACTTTGATAGTTTCATATATGGGTGGACCGGCGCTTGGGTACTGCCCTTACTTGGACAAGCATCCCACTTATGATTAACCTCTCTTGCAAGCATCCGCAACTACAAAAGAAGAATTAAGACAAAGTCTAACCATAGCATTAAACTAGTGGATCCAAATCAGCCCCTCACGAAGCAACGCATAGACTGGGGTTTAAGCTTCTGTCACTCCAGCAACCCACCATCTACTTACTACTTCCCAATGCCTTCCTCTAGGCCCAAATATGGTGAAGTGTTATGTAGTCAACGTTCACATAACACCACAAGAGGAAAAACAACATACATCATATCAAAATACCGAACGAATATCAAATTCACATGACTATTATCAGCATGACGTATCCCATGTCCTCAGGAACAAAAGTAACTACTCACAATACATAACCATAATCATGACCAGAGGTGTAATGAATAGCATCAAGGATCTGAACATAAACTCTTCCACCAAGTAATCCAACTAGCATCAACTACAAAGAGTAATCAACACTACTAGCAACCTTACAAGTACCAATCGGAGTCGCGAGACGAAGATTGGTTACAAGAGATGAACTAGGGATTGGAGAGGAGATAGTGTTGATGAAGATGTTCATGAAGATGCCTCCCCTCCGACAAGAGGAGTGTTGGTGATGACGATGGCGACGATTTCCCCCTCCGAGAGGGAAGTTTCCCGGGCACGATCGTCCTGCCGGAGCTCTAGATCGGATCTGCTCAAGTTCCGCCTCGTGGCGGCGGCGAAACCACGAAAAAACTCCCGATTGATTTTTTTCAAGACCAGGACGCTTCATATAGAAAAAGAGGGGGGCTAGTGGGCCTTCAGGCAGCCCACAAGCCTGCCTTGCGCCACCAGGGGGGTGGTGGCAGTGGGCAAGCTTGTGGGTCCTGGTGGCCCCCCTCCGGTAGTTCTTTGGCCCATTATTTTTAATATATTCCAAAAAAATCCACGTAAATTTTCAGGGCATTTGGAGATGTGCAGAATAGTGGACTAGGATTTGCTCCTTTTTCCTGTCCAGAATTCCAGCTGCCTGAATTCTCCCTCTTCAAATAAACCTTGCAAAATAAGAGAGAAAAGGAATAAATATGGTACCACAAGTAATATAACAGACCAAAAAGCAATAAATATCAACATGAAAGCATGATGCAAAATGGACGTATCAACTCCCCAAGCTTAGATCTCGCTTGTCCTCAAGCGAAAACCAAGTTCCATAAACATGTCCACATGTTGAGGGACGAAGGTGTCGATAAAACATAATACGGACATGAGGGCATCATGATCACACATAGAACATCAATATATCATAAAGGTTCTTATGGGAAAGTAACAATTCCTTCACAAAGCAAAGCATGAAGCAAAAAACCTTACCGAGAAGTAACCAACAATAGTCCATAGTCATTGAAGCAATTGCAATTTATCACAACATCAGAAAGGGTCAAATAAGAGCTTGTAAGGCAAACCCACATACTCAATCATCTCTTTTGTTTTCCACAATTGTTACAACTCACATGGTACTCATGGTGTCAAAGTTTCAGTGGGACACAGAGGAAGATAGGGGCTTATAGTTTTGCCTCCCAACGATTTACCTCAAGGGTAAAGTCAACAACAATAAAGCATGAGTACTCAACTGCAAGTTGATATAGGAATATAGATATTTCCCAAGCATGTGACGGTAGCCAAGACAAAGGCAAAAAGGGAATTGGTGATGATCACCATGACTCTTACAAGGGTAAAAAGTAAAGGTACAAGATAGGCCCTTCGCAGAGGGAAGCAGAGGTTGTCATGCGCTTTTGAGGTTTCAATGTGTGTCCTCTTAGTGCGGAGGAACGTCACCTTATATTGCCTCCTGTGACAAAGAACTTTATTATGCAGTCTGTCGCTTTTATGTCTTCCTCATCACAGGTTCGTACAAAGCTTATTTTCCACACACTAATAGATCATACATATTAGAGAGCAATTTTTATTGCTTGCACCGATGACAACTTACTTGAAGAATCTTATTCAATCCATAGGTTGGTATGGTGGACTCTCATGGCAAAACTGGTTGGAGGTTTATGGATGCACAAGTAGTATCTCTACTTGGTGCGGGAGTTTTGGCTAATATGAGGTGGAAGCAATCGTCACATGCTAAGGGATCTCTAATCATATAAAATTGTTTGGAACCAAGCAAACACAATTCATTATGTTGTCTTCCTTGTCCAACATCTACTCCTAGGCATGTAATAGTTTGGTGAGTGCTCACAATTATAAAAAGTGTCTAAGATGATATATTTATATGTGAACCTCTCTT
Source organism: Hordeum vulgare subsp. vulgare (assembly GCF_904849725.1). Taxonomy (NCBI): domain Eukaryota; kingdom Viridiplantae; phylum Streptophyta; class Magnoliopsida; order Poales; family Poaceae; genus Hordeum; species Hordeum vulgare. The sequence continues at coordinate 112,721,134 of NC_058522.1, read as the reverse complement.
TCCTTATTACTTCTTATTAATTGCAACAATGACTAATGTCTATGTTGATTTATTCTCAACAAGTTTCAATCATCATACGTGTCATAAGTGAAGTTATCACTTTCCATAAGATCGTCTCATGATCTTTCATGCTATCGTTCTTTTCATAATTTTGATCATGGCACAAAGCAAAGCCCTTTGACTAAGAAACTCTTTATTATATAGCTCGTAAGCTCGAATACAACGGGGGAGAGACAAAAGCAAAAGACTCAAACTAAAAACTAAAGACTTATTCCTCTAAAAGAAGAAATAAAAACTGAAAAGGAAAGAACTAAAACAAAGATAAAAGCAAAAGATATAAAGGTGATACGATACCAGGGCAACTCCCCCAAGCTTGGCAGAAGCCAAGGGGATTGCCCATACCAATGCTTAGGTGTCTTCCTTTGGCGGTGATGGTGGTGTTGTTGTCGCCTTTGATTCCAAGAGAGCTATCAATGTTTGATTTATACCTTTGAGATCTGTGACATGGTTTTCCAGCAAAACAACTTCACGAGAAAGAGAATTATTGCGAGCACGAGTTGTTTCGCAAAACCTCAAGAGTTCAATCAAGGATGGAGACAGCACGTGGAGGAAGGGTTGGAGAAAATCTACTCCTTCAACGTCTTCAATGTTGAACATAGGTTGAACTTCCTCCCTAGCTTGGGTTTTCTCCTTAGCTTGGTCCCTGGCTTCCGTGAATTCTACTCTTTTCAGATCAGCATCTACTTCCTCATGAACTTGGTGAAGATCATTTTCCCCAACAGATTCTTGAGACATCTTTGCTCTAAATTTGCGGCAGACAACAAGCTCGAAACGAAAACAGAGGAAAACGGCGCGATACGGAGATCAAAACCTTCGGGCGACTATATATTGATTTTTTCTGGGCCAGGAGTCCTCCGCAAGAAAACGGAGTCCGGGAGGCACACGAGGTGCCCACAAGTTTGCTAGACCAGTTCTTTCGAGATCTATTGACGTTCTTTTGTAAGATCAACTTGATCTCCCTATTACTCAACTCAACTTGACCACTAGACTGAGGATGATAAGGAGATGCAACTCTATGGTTGACATCATACTTAGCTAGCATCTTGCGAAAAACACCATGAATGAAGTGTGAACCGCCATCAGTCATCAAGTATCTAGGGACTCCAAATCTTGGGAATATGACTTCTTTAAGCATATTAATAGATGTGTGGTGATCAACATTTTTAGTGGGGATAGCTTCTACCCACTTAGTAACGTAATCCACAGCAACTAAGATGTGAGTGTACCCATTGGAACTCGGGAAGGGTTCCATATAATCAAAGCCCCAGACATCAAATGGTTCAATGACAAGTGAATAGTTCATAGGCATTTCCTGACGCTTACTGATGTTCCCTATCCTTTGGCATTCGTCACAAGACAAGACAAACTTACGGGCATCCTTGAAGAGAGTGGGCCAATAGAAACCTGATTGCAATACCTTATGGGCAGTTCTATCTCCAACATGGTGTCCTCCGTAGGCTTCAGAATGACACTTCTGCAGGATCTGTCCCTGTTCATGCTCAGGCACACAACGTCTAATAACACCATCTACTCCATCCTTATAAAGGTGAGAATCATCCCAAAAGTAGTGTCTCAAATCAAAGAAGAATTTCTTCTTTTGTTGATAGGTGAAACTGGGTGGTATGTATTTGGCTACGATATAGTTTGCATAATCGGCATACCACGGTGCACTATGTGAAGTGCAGATGACATTTAATTGCTCATCAGGAAAGTTGTCATCAATAGGTAGTGGGTCATCAAGGACATTCTCTAGCCTAGACAAGTTATCTGCTACAGGGTTGTCAGCACCCTTTCGGTCAACGACGTGCAAATCAAATTCCTGTAGCAGGAGAACCCATCTGATCAGCCTAGGCTTAGCGTCGTTCTTCTGCATAAGGTACTTAATAGCAGCATGATCAGAGTGAATAGTGACTTTGGAGTCAACTATGTAAGATCTGAACTTTTCACATGCAAACGCGACTGCTAAAAATTCCTTCTCTGTAGTGGCATAGTTTCTTTGGGCACTGTCTAGAGTATTACTAGCGTAGTGAATGACATTCAACTTCTTGTCAACTCTTTGTCCTAGAACAACACCAACAGCATAATCACTAGCGTCACACATGATTTCAAAGGGCAAGTTCCTGTCAGGTGGTTGAACAATAGGTGCGGTTATCAAAGCCTTCGTAAGTATTTCGAAAGCTTCCTCACAATCCTCATCAAAAACAAAAGGAACATCCTTCTGCAAGAGGTTGGTAAGAGGCCTAGAAATCTTAGAGACGTCTATAATGAACCTTCTATAGAAACCAGCATGACCTAGGAAACTTCGTATACCTCTGATATCTGTGGGACAAGGCATTTTCTCAATTGCATCAACCTTAGCCTTATCAACTTCAATGCCTCTTTCAGATATTTTGTGTCCTAAGACAATACCTTCATTAACCATAAAGTGGCACTTCTCCCAATTCAAGACGAGATTGGTTTCTTCGCATCTCTGTAAGACTCGATCAAGGTTGCTGAGGCAATCATCAAAGAAAGACCCGTAAATGGAGAAGTCATCCATGAAAACCTCGACAATCTTTTCACAAAAGTCAGAGAATATAGCCATCATACATCTTTGGAAGGTGGCAGGTGCATTACATAAGCCAAAAGGCATACGTCTATAGGCAAAGGTACCGAAGGGGCAGGTGAAAGTGGTTTTCTCTTGATCAGATTGTGCAACAGGTATCTGCGAGAAACCTGAATAACCGACTAGAAAGCAGAAGTGTGTGTGCTTTGATAGCCTTTCTAGCATTTGGTCGATAAACGGCAAAGGATAATGATCTTTCCTGGTTGCCTTGTTCAGTTTCCGGAAGTCTATCACCATTATATAGCCGGTAATAATCCTTTGTGGGATTAGTTCATCCTTATCATTAGGAACGACGGTGATACCTCCCTTCTTAGGTACGCAATGTACTGGACTTACCCAATAACTATGAGCAACATGATAAATGATTCCTCCTTCCAGAAGCTTTAATATTTCTTTTCTAACGACCTCTTTCATCTTAGGATTCAATCTCCTTTGATGATCAGCAACTGGTTTAAAGTAAGGATCGGTTTTAATCTTGTGCTGACATAGAGTAGGACTAATACCCTTAAGATCATCAAGAGTATATCCAATAGCAGTGTGGTGCTTCCTCAGAGTTTTTAGTAACTTCTTCTCTTCGCGCTCTGAGAGGAGAGCACTAATAATGACAGGATATATCTCATTCTCATTAATATAGGCATACTTAAGAGTATCGGTAACTGTTTAAGCTCGAACACAGGATCAACCTTTGGTGGGGGAGGATCCCCAAGCAGTTCAACAGGAAAATTATTCTTGAGAATAGGATATTGTTCTAAGACAATTTTATCTATCTCATTTCTCTCCTCCATATGCATATAATTTTCATGCTCAAGCAGATATTGCTCTAAAGGATCCGTAGGAGGTACGGCAATAAAGGGAAGAGCAATGATTTCATCCCTACCAGACGACTCTCTTTCATGGGGTTGTCTTCCATAGTTGGAGAAGTTAAATTCATGAGACACACCCTTGAAACTTACTATGACAGTCTGCTTAATGCAATCAATGTGAGCATTGACAGTGTTGAGAAAGGGTCTACCGAATATGATGGGACAAAAGCTATCTTGTGCAGTACCAAGGACGAGGAAATCAGTAGGATACTTCGTCTTACCACACAGGACTTCTACGTCTCTCACGATTCCCAGAGGGCAGATAGTGTCTCTATTAGCTAGCGTAATAGTGACATCAATGGGTTCTAACTCAGCAGGTGCAATCTCATCTTTGATTTCATCATATAGAGAACAGGGTATTGCACTAACACTAGCTCCCATATCACATAAACCATGGTAACAGTGATCTCCTATCTTAACAGAAACAACGGGAAGGCCAACTACAGGTCCGTGCTTGTCTTTCGCGTGAGGTTTAGCAATTCTAGCGGAGTCCTCACAGAATTTTATAACATGCCCATGTATGTCTTCGGCTAAGAGATCTTTGATAATAGCAACACTAGGTTCAACTCTAATCTCCTCAGGGGGTGCAAGTGGTCTAATGTAACCCCTACGCATCATAGTTGGAGCTTTAGAATAATCCTTTATCCTAGCAGGGTATGGTGGTTTCTCAGTGTAAGCATAAGGAAGAACAGGATCACTAAAAGCTATGCTTTTCTCCTCAACTAGATTGGTTTTGGCTATGTTGCTTTCTACAGGAGGATGATATTTAAACCACTTCTCTTTGGGAAGATCAACATCAGCAGCAAAAGGTTCACATAGAGAAGCTACTATCTCATAGTCAAGTCCATACTTAGCGCTAAAATCTCTAGAAGTGTTTGTCTCAACAAAAGATTTAACGCAATCAAACTGGAAATTCATACCTGACTCCTTACCTTCCTCCAGCTCCCAATCTTCAGAGTTGCGTTTGATTCTCTCCAATAAATTCCCCTTGTGATCAATATCCTTCTTCATAAAAGAACCAGCATAAGAAGTGTCAAGCATGGTACGATCTTCATGAGAAAGCCGAGCATAAAAGTTTTGAGTGATGATTTCTCTCGAGAGCTCATGATTGAGGCATGAATATAGCATTGATTTAAGCCTCCCCCAAGCTTGAGCTATGCTTTCCCTGTCACGAGGCCAAAAGTTATAAATAAAGTTCCGATCACGATGTACTAAATGCATAGGATAGAACTTTTGTTGAAATTTCAATTTCAACCGATTGTAGCCCCATGATCCAGCATCATCACATAGCCTATACCATGTCAACGCCCAATCCTTCAAAGATAAAGGAAATACTTTCTTCTTTACCTCATCCTCGGGTAAACCTGCAAGCTTAAATAAACCACAAACTTCATCAACATAGATTAGATGAAAGTCTGGATGTGAAGATCCATCTCGTGTAAAAGGATTAGCCTGTAGTTTCTCAAGCATACCCAAAGGAATTTCATATAAGATATTTTCAGTAGGTACCTCAGGTTGAGGAGCAACTCCTCGTGCTTCCGTTCGTGGTGAAGATACCACGAACAAACTCCTCAAAGGAAGAGTTTCCATAGTGACAAGTGACAATGAATTTCAGCACAGTATATAAATATTTCCTTACCAATTTCCACTTACCAAAGGCGCTTCCCTCCCCGGCAACGGCACCAGAAAAGATTCTTGATGACACACAAGTATAGGGGATCAATCATAGTCCATTCGATAAGTAAGAGTGTCGAACCCAACAAGGAGCAGAAGGATCTGATAAACGGATTTCAGTAAGGTAATAACTGCAAGCACTGACAGTAGCGGTAACAAGTGATTGTGTAGCGAGGTGAAATGTAGCAAGCAAAGAGTAACAAGTAACAAGTAGTAGAAATGGTGCAGCAAGTGGCCCAATCCCTTTTGCAGCAAGGGACAAGCCTGAACAAAGTCTTATAGGAGGAAAAACACTCCCGAGGACACAAGGGAATTTCTGTCATGCTAGTTTCATCATGTTCATATGATTTGCGTTCGTTACTTTGATAGTTTGATATGTGGGTGGACCGGCACTTGGGTACTTCCCTTACTTGCACAAGCATCCCACTTATGATTAACCTCTCTCGCAAGCATCCGCAACTACAAAAGAAGAATTAAGACAAAGTCTAACCATAGCATTAAACTAGTGGATCCAAATCAGCCCCTCATGAAGCAACGCATAGACTAGGGTTTAAGCTTCTGTCACTCCAGCAACCCACCATCTGCTTACTACTTCCCAATGCCTTCCTCTAGGCCAAATATGGTGAAGTGTTATGTATTCAACGTTCACATAACACCACTAGAGGAAAAGAACATACAACATATCAAAATACCGAACGAATATCAAATTGACATGACTATTATTAGCATGACTTATCCCATGTCCTCAGGAACAAAAGTAACTACTCACAAGACATAATCATAATCATGACCAGAGATGTAATGAATAGCATCAAGGATCTGAACATAAAATCTTCCACCTAGTAATCCAGCTAGCATCAACTACAAAGAGTAATCAACACTACTAGCAACCATACAAGTACCAATCGGAGTCGCGAGACGAAGATTGGTTACAAGAGATGAACTAGGGATTGGAGAGGGGATGTTGCTAATGAAGATGCCTCCCCTCCGACGAGAGGAGTGTTGGTGATGACGATGTGGACGATTTCCCCCTCCGGGAGGGAATTTTCCCCGGCAGGATCATCCTGCCGGAGCTCTAGATTGGATCTGCTCAAGTTCTGCCTCGTGGCGGCGGTGAAACCACGAAAAAGCTCCCGATTGATTTTTCCCAGATCAGGACGCTTCATATAGAAAAGGAGGGGGGCTAGTGGGCCTTCAGGCAGCCCACAAGCCTGCCCTACGCCACCAGGGGGGTGGCGGTGGGCAAGCTTGTGGGGCCCTGGTGGCCCCCCCTGCGGTAGTTCTTTCGCCTAGTATTTTTAATATATTCCAGAAAAAATCCAAGTAAATTTTCAGGGCATTTGGAAATGTGCAGAATAGTGGACTAGGATTTGCTCCTTTTCTAGTCCAAAATACGAGCTGCCTGAATTCTCCCTCTTCAAATAAACCTTGCAAAATAAGAGAGAAAAGGCATAAATATGGTACCACAAGTAATATAACAGCCCAAAAAGCAATAAATATCAACATGAAAGCATGATGCAAAATGGACGTATCACCGCTCCTCCCCTCGGGATGGTTTGTAAAGGCCGGTCTGGACCCGCCTCGGGGGTGCATGGAGTGTCAAAAAGGCGAGTTGGGTGTAAGTCGGCCGGGATGCGCCCATTGTGTCTCCTTTGGTGAACGGAATCACACGCACGCTGTTGTCTCTCGAGCCGCCAGCCCTTAGTATTCAATCGCTCCGTCTCCGCTGCCACCGCGGCTCGCTGTGTCTCTATCCTGACGGCTTCTGCTTCCATCTCCCGCTAGGCCTTGGCCATTGCCTCCTGCAGCTTAGTTAGCTCTGCGTCGAAAGACTCCTGATTTTTAGACGTGATCGTGGTTGCCATGAGGCTGGCGATCTCCGCCGTCAGCTCCGTCATGGTTTGTGCTGGGGGTTTGGATGTTCCCCCGGTCTCGTTATTGCCAGTTGGATTCTGCTCAGGCTGTGCTAACCCCGCCATATAGATGGCGATTTGCCGGTGAGACCTCTCGAAGACCTCGGGATCCATTGCCAACGACAGCCCCCCGAGTTGTCCTTCCTTGAGAGGGCGGATCGACTCCGTCTCGCCCATGGATGACTCGCCATCGGAATTGACAGGGGTGATCTCGTGACCCGCCACTTGGTCTTGCGCGTCGTCTCCGTGCGTAAAACCGACGAAGACATGGCGGCTCTTATCCCGCCGTGTAGCGGGGAGGACGTACCTGGCCGGCTCGACGATGTCGGTGAAGGTGTCCGGCTCAAGAACAGGTGTCCCGATCATGCCGATGAAGACGTTGATCTTGCCGAAGGGGACTCGGTAGCCATATTCGACGGAATCAGCCTCCGGCTCCCACAGCGAGTTGTCGATGTAGTACTTCCCGCGGCGGCTCTTAGTCATGATGTCGACCGCATAGCTTTCTAACCCTGGTAGGGCGCCCTTCGAGAACTCAACTCCACCGTGCGCACGCCCCTTGGTGGGTGCCAACTGTCGTGGTTTTGTCACGGCAGATCTCCTCGTGAAAGGACTTAGAGATGGAGCCATCGCACCTTGGTGGCGACTCGGAGGGGGTGAGCGAAAGAGAGACTAAGATTTACCCAGGTTCGGCCCCTCGTGAGGAGGTAAAAACCTACGTCCTGCTTTGTGTGGATTAATGGTGGTTTCGGTTAAAAGGAGGGCGTAACTCGCCTGACCTAGTTCTCGATTCTCTCTAACTCGCCTGACCTCTCCCTGGGACTCGCCTTTATATACAGGTCGAGGTCCTAGGGTTTACAAAGTCCTGCCATTCTACTCTTCATAGCTTTCCTTATCTCTAAGTCGTCGTGTTCTCCACGGTGAGGAGCTTCCTCGATATTCCATCATTCGCACGATCTTCTGAACCACCCTTCAGTTCGTGGGCCACGGGACATGCAACCAATGGTGAGTCGCCCCTTTGGTGACCCGGCCCATTAAGGGCGGGTTACCCATAGGTAATATCCCCAACAATATCCCTGATCAGAAGAGCAAGATTTATCAGTTCAGACGTGGCTTGAAAGAATATTTGCAGTTAGCTCTCGCTTTGCACGATCCTGAGGAGTTCGATAAGTTCTACAACTTAGCTCTCACGGCTGAGGCAGCTTTGCTCAGGGTGGAGAATTCTAAGAAGCACTTCAGAGATTCCAGCTCGTCTTCTACTCAGGTGGTTGAGAAGCAACATAAGTTTTGGGTGTCTCCTCCTCCTCCTCGGCACACGCAGTAGTTCAAGCATTCTGGTGGCCGTGGTTCTTCCCACCCACCCAACCCAGCTTTCCAGCAGAGATTCCAACAGCAGAGGCAAGGGCCTCCTCAGACCCAGTACCGTCAGCTAGCAGATGTTACTTGTCACAAGTGTGGGCAGAAGGGTCACTATGCCAACAAGTGCACTTCTCAGATCCGTCTTCCGCCTCCTCTTCCAGGAAAACCTCCAAGAAATGCTCTCGTGAAGTTCAACCCCAGGTCTGCTCGAGTCAACATGGTGAATGCAGCTGAGGCAGAAAACTCGTCAGATGTGATCATGGGTAACCTCCTCGTTAATGATATTCCTGCTAAAGTGTTGTTTGATTCTGGTGCTTCTCATTCGTTCATGTTAGAATGTTCTTTGTCGAGCATGATTTTGATTCTGAGTATTTGAAGAAGGCATTACGTGTGGCGTCACCCGGTACTCTTATGAGCGCCAACAAAGTGGTTCGTGATGTCTCTGTCAAGATAGGGAGTTATTCCTTTCTGGCGTCTCCTATTGTCTTGGGCAATTCCGACATTGATTTGATCCTTGGTATGGACTGGTTGGCCATGAACAAGGCATCGATTGATTGTGAAGCTAAAGAAGTAAAGCTTACTCACTCTTCGGAGGATGTGATTATATTCGCGGCACACGATGATACAATCCGTTTGTTCTCTTTGAATGAAAAGTGTGAGATTAATCCTATTTCGTGAGTCCCAGTGGTCTGCAAATATGAAGATGTGTTTCCAGAAGAGCTGCCAGGAATGCCTCCGCACCGAGAAGTTGAATTTGTTATTGAGCTTGAACCAGGTACTGAGACGGTGTGCAAACGGCCGTACAAATTGGGTCCAGAAGAGTTGGAGGAACTTAAGAGGCAACTCGATGAGCAGGAGCGTTTGGGTCTAATCAGACCGAGCTCGTCTCCGTGGGGCTGTGGAATTCTGTTTGTCAAGAAGAAGGATGGCACGGACCGTTTGTGTGTCGATTGCCGTCCATTGAACAAGAAGACAATCAGGAACTAGTATCCACTTCCAAACATAAATGAGTTGTTTGAACAGTTGAAAGGGGCTAAGATCTTCTCCAAGCTCGATCTCAGAATGGGCTATCATCAAATTCGCATTCACGAAGAGGATATTCTGAAGACTGCTTTTAGGACTAGTTTTGGCTCATATGAGTATACGGTCATGTCTTTGGGTCTGGCAAATGCTCCTCCGACATTGTGTTTATTGATGAACTACATATTCTCTCCGTTCAAGAATGAGTTCGCCTTGCTGTATCTAGACGATATTCTGGTCTTTTCAGAGACTAAGGAAGAACATGAAGAACATCTCAGATTGGTGCTTGATAAGCTGAGGGAGTACAAATTATATGCCAAGTTTTCCAAGTGTGAGTTCTGGTTGAAAGAAGTCATCTATCTTGGGCACATTATCTCTGCCGAGGGCATCAAAGTTGATCCGTTGAAGGTGCAGGCCATCGTTGAATGGGAGCCTCCGCAAAATGTGAAGTAGCTTCGAAGCTTTCTTGGGCTTGTAAGCTATTGTAGAAGGTTTGTTGAGAACTTCTCCAAGATTGCTAAGCCTCTCTCAAGTCGTCTTCAGAAGGGTGTGAAGTATGCTTGGTCTCCAGAGTGTCAGTTGGCCTTCGACACACTCAAAGAGAAGCTCACCTCTACTCCAGTCTTGGTTCCTCCGGATGATTCCAAACCCTACCAAGTGTTCTGCGACGCCTCTCTTCAAGGTCTTGGTGCAGTGTTGATGCAAGAGAAGAAAGTGGTGGCTTATACCTCCATGCAGTTGAAGCCAGCGGAGAAGAATATCCTGTGCATGATCTTGAGCTCGCAGCAGTGGTACATTCTCTTATGACTCCGAGACACCTCTTGTTGGAACGAAAGGTTGAAGTGTTCACCGATCACAAGAGTCTCAAGTACATTTTCACCCAGCCTAACCTGAATCTCCGGCAAACTCGTTGGGTGGAAATGCTCCAAGATTTTAATCCGAGTGTTGAGTACACGCCAGACAAAGCTAATGTCGTGGCAGATGCTTTGAGCAGGAAGGCTTACTACAACAGTCTCATTCTGAAGCCTCTCCAGCCTGACCTTCGTGAATCTTTCAGAAAGCTCAACCTTCAGTTAGTACCTCAGGGATTTCTTGAAAATCTTTAGATCTCTCCTACCTTGGAAGATCAGGTCCGGGCAATATAGCTTCTTGATGCAATGGTGAAGAAAGTCAAGATTGGCGTGGCAAAGGGTCTTCCCAAATATAAGTGCTTCAGTGTTGATGCCAGAGACACGTTGTTCTTTGAGGATCGTCTTGTCGTTCCAAAATGTGATCTCAGAAAGGTAATCATGGAAGAAGCTCATAACTCCTTGCTCTCAATACATCCAGGAAGCTCCAAGATGTATCAGGACTTAAAACAGACTTTCTGGTGGACTCACATGAAGCGTGAGATTGCTCAGTTCTTAAATGAATGTGATGTATGTCAAAGGGTGAAAGCAGAGCATCAACATCCAGCAGGTCTTTTGCATCCTTTTCCCATTCCCGAGTGGAAGTTCGATCATATTGAGATGGATTTCGTCACCGGGTTTCTGAAGTCCAAGAAGGGTAATGATGACATCTTCATCGTCATCGACAAGTTGAGTAAAGTGGCTCATTTTCTTCCTGTCAAGGAATCCATCTCCGTAGCTCAGCTTGCAGAACTGTACACTTCCAAGATAGTGTCTTTGCACGGCGTGCCTATGATGATTTCTTCAGATCGCGGAAGTATCTTCACTTCCAAGTTCTGGGATTCTTTTCAGTTTGCGATGGGCACGAAGATACGATTCAGCACAGCTTTTCATCCTCAGACTAGTGGTCAGCTGGAGCGAGTCAATCAGGTCCTTGAGGATATGCTGAGAGCCTGTGTTATCTCTTTTGGCATGAAGTGGGAAGACTGCCTGCCTTTCACTAAGTTCTCGTATAACAACAGTTATCAAGCTAGTTCAGGCAAAGCTCCGTTTGAGATTCTCTATGGCAGGAAGTGTCGTACCCCGCTCAACTGGTCGGAGACCGGCGAGTGTCAGATTCTTGGGAATGACTTGATAGAAGAAGTTGAAGAGATGTGTCGGGTCATTCGGAGTAATCTCAGAGCAGCTCAGTCCCGTCAGAAGAGCTATTATGATAGCAAGCATCATGACATGTCATATGAGCTTGATGGCTTCGTCTAACTCAAGGTGTCCCCTATGAAGGGTACACAACGCTTTGGCATCAAAGGCAAGCTTGCGCCTCGTTTCGTTGGTCCTTTCAGAGTTGTTGGCAAGAGAGGCGACCTTGCGTACCAGCTCGAGCTCCCATCAAACTTTGCAAATGTGCATGACATGTTCCATGTCTGTCAGCTCCGGAGATGCTTCAAGACTCCCGAGCGCACTGTTCATCTTCAAGACATCGACCTTCAACCCGACCTATCCTATCATGAGTATCCAGTTGCGGTTCTCGAGGCGACTGAGCGCAAGACCCGCAACAAGACTGTCAAATTTCTCAAAGTGCAGTGGTCACACCATTCCGATAAAGAGGCTACTTGGGAACACGAGGATCACCTCCGTTCTGAATTTCTGGAGTTCTTTCAGTCTTAGATCTCGAGTCGAGATCTTTTTGTAGTGTGGGAGAGTTTGTAATGCCCCAAGAGTGTAACTTGCCTTATTTGGAACCTTCTGTATGTGGGTCCATCTTGTCAGTGCCATGTGATTATATGCATGTGTCATTTAATGTGATGTTTCCCTTGTTTTGTTTTCCTTTGCATGCATGCATCCATTCCATTCATCCATGTCTTTGTGTTTGTGCCTTTGTGAATCCATGTGTAGTAGTGGTATGTGATGTGGTGATGTGTGTTGATAGGTGATGCTAAGTGATATGTTGTGGAGTGGAGTTTTGTAAGTAGAGAGCACTATGTTGGTTGCTTATAGGGTTCAAAACTCTCCCTCTCTATTTATCTCTAGGTCAAGATTCACTTGTTCCATCCTTGATTCAAAAGTGCCCATGTTTTAGTATGATTTGTGGTGGATGTGTTGCTATGCATTTAGTGTTTTGAAACTTTGTTTGTGAGGTGCAAATATTCACAAAACAGAGGATTACATTCTGTTTTGTAAATATTTAGTTGCTCCAAATATTCCTTTTATATTTTATTCAAATAGGTCATAATTCCTTATGACCAGGGGTATTCTGCTTTATTTTTTTGCATCAACAGTTTACCTTGTGATTTTATTTCTTTGTCTGGTGTTGGTTTAAATAAAAAAAACCAGTGGGTTTCTTTTCTCTTGTGTGTCGCCAACCTGGGCCTGCTTCTCCCTCCCGAGGCCCATCTTTCTTTCTACTTTCCAGCGGCAGCCCAAGCGCGCTCCTTCTTCTTCTCCTGATGGTGTCGACCATGTGCGCTAGCTTTCCGTCAGAGCATCAGTGAGAGGGAGCGAGGGGATTGACGGCGTCGTCCCATTCGCGGCTCATATAGCCTTGGCGTCTGTGCCCGTGTGCCTAGGGTTCCGCGTTTCCCCCTCCTAGCGCCGCCACACCTCTGTCCATCTCCTTCTTCCTCCCCAGGTAAGCTCTGTGTAGATCAGGTAGCAGAGAGAGAGGTAGAGCACCGCCGTCGTCCGCCACGCATCCATCGCCTCTGGCGCCGGCCAGCATGTCACGGAGCATGGGAAGGCGCCCGCGTTCCATTCCCGTCCTCGGTGAGGCCGGGGAGCGACCACATCGACGGGCAGCTCCACGTCTCCGGCGTGTTCCCGGCGGACTCCTTCCCCTACTTCGGTTCTGCAACACACCATCTTCAGATCTTCTTCAGGTTGTCTTCCTTCATCTCCAGGCGGCTCCTTCCTCCGATCGGCCCTCTTCTCCTTCCCCTAGGGTGAGCCTGCTCCCTTTCTCCCTTCTCCCTCGATAGATGCTGCAAAGAAGATCGTTGTCGTGCCTCTGTCCCGAGAGGAGTACGGAAGTGCAAGTGCCTGTGTGTTCTTTGCGTGGTGTATCCGGGCTCGTTCGATGCTCAGGGCAGGGCCTCCCATCAGAGTAGGAGTGGCCGTAGTTGATCCCTGCTGGCGCAGCAGTAGAGGTAGAGGCCATGCTCCGGTGAACGTTGCGGCCGTCATCCTTGTGTGTAGAGCAGAGCAGGGCGATCATGTTGTCTGTGTGTGTTACCTAGTATACCACCTCTGTTAGGCCAAGTCTCATAGCACAACATAGTGGTTTGCAGCGGGTGTGTTGATCAGGCGGTCGAGGGTTCGAGTCCCCGCGGTGCCACCCCCTTTTTGTTATATTTCCTCTCGGGCACAGTAGCGCAGGGAGGCAGCTTATGTAGTGCAAGCCCTCTGCTCTATCAAGTGCATGTTCAGTAGCCGAGTGGTGTGCTCCTGTGTTGTTGACCAGGGGGTCTAGGGTTCGATCCCTCCCCCATTCCTTTTATATATTTTTTCTTTTCTTTCCTGTTTTGCATTGTTGCTTGCATAGTTGTTGTGGTGTGCTAGATCTCCATATGAGGTATTTTTTTTGTTGCCTCCCAAGCAGCAAGTTGTCCTTGTTCTTGATGCTAGAGAGTATGTGTTGATATATCATGTGTAGATATGCATGTGTAGGCTTGAGTGCATATGTGTTATATGAGCTAGATGCCATGTATGTGAGTGTGTTTAGCATGTGGGTAGTGTAGTGATGATGTGTGTGTGTTACTCGTGATTATGGGTGATGTTCTTGAGCACTAGTTAGTGCAAGTGAGTGTATGTGTGTGTGGGTCCCCCCCCCCACATACCTAGTGTGTGATAGTGGTTCATGTGATGTTGTGGGTGTGCATGTGTGTGTGTCACACACATGCCCAAGACAAGTGAGCCTTGCTAAGCACATGTGCAAGTATATGTATAGGTTTAGAGTTGCATGATGTGGGTGTAGTTAGTGGAGTCTTCTAACTAGCATGTGTAGGACTTGTTATAAGAGTGCTTGTTGTTGTGAAGGTATTATGATCCGCTAAGGCACATGAACATGAGGTCCACCCCTCATGTGCACCATTGGACTTGTGAGAGTGTGCATATGCATGTGTAGGTGATGAGCTAGTGGAAGCACATGTGATGATGCACTATTCATCTTATTGTGATTCCATGTAAATCTTCTTCTTAGCTTTGTGCCAAATTATTCTATGCAAGTGCCTATGTATTATATATATTTTTGGGTAGAATCATCCCAGGAATCCATTGGTGGAATCATTTTTTCCTTTGGAACACTTTCTGGGAATGTCATATTTCTGTTTTGTTCAATGTTTGGAGCTTGGCTCCATGAGATGTGGTGAGCCCAAGAGGTTGTTTCCTTGTTGTGACAGTAGAGGGTGACCCCCTCTATGGCATGTTGGTTTTGTTTCATGCTTAGGAGTTCATGTGTGCAAGTGGTGCCTAGTCAAAGTAGGCATGTGGCTGAAAATTCCAGTTTACAGATTTTCAGTAAGTTTGGGAATTTGCTTATATTTTCTTCTCCTGTTGTTGTGCTTGTAGGAGTCCATGTGTTGGGAATCATCCCTGGCTTTCAACTGGAAAGTTGTAGCATTTGTGTTTTTCTAGCTCTCTGTTAATTTTCATTCCATTTGGATTCCTTTAGATATTGTTTTGGGTGCTGTCAAAATGCTTCAGAGCATAAACAGCTAGTGAGAATCTGGAATTTTCACTAAGTCCCTGAAAACTGATATTTTTGTCCAAGTTAGCAGCTGTAGAACTTTCTGTGTGTAACTCTTTTGTATTATATTTTTGCTCATGCTTGTAGAGCTTTTGAATACCTTCTGCCACATATCTTATTTGGCATATTTGGGTGGCTGTAGGTGCTTTGCATCTAGCTCTCAAACTGCTATGATGTTGTTTATGGCAGATTGTGTAGTTTTGGTGTTTTGATGCTTGTGGGTGCATAGTTGATATTGTGGTGATATTCCTTGCACCAACCCATCCATACTTGTTTGTTTTATGTCTTGGCAACCTGGGAATACCAGAAGTAAGCCATTGGAGTGTGTTGTGAAGGATTTGATACGTAGGACTTCATTTCTTGTTTCGTTGTTTTCGGTTGATCCATAGCTCCGTTTGTAACGTTCTTTATATGTTTTTGCATCATTTTCGCGTGATGCATCTGTTCATGACATCCTCATGCATGTCAAAATAGCTTAGAGTGCAATTCTGTCCAGGAACTTGTATTTTCTTCTCATGCTTGTGCTAGTGACTAGAATAGAGATGCATGTTCATTTTCATCTCATGCATCATGTGCTTGTTGCATCTTGTTGTTCTGTTGTTCATTGGATGCTATTTTTATGTTGGGTAGCACTGGGATCAGAGAACGAGTACGTGGATCCGGGAGAGTACGTGCAGGACAAACAAGACAAGTTCCAAGCTGAGGACATCACAGGCAAGATGATATGACCTTGATTCCATCTCTAGACTTGTTATGCTAGATTCACGTTTCCTTCGTCATATGCTCGCTGCTTACCACTGAAATAATTGCCTCCTGATATTGCCATGAAATCCAAACACTTATCCCTTCCTAGCAAATCTTGAATGGCTAAGTAGGCTTTGCTCAGCTTCTAATGTTAGTGTTGCTAGTTGCACGTGCTTTGTCTCATGTGATAACATGAGCTTGATATCATTATGTTAATTCTGTTATTTTAATTAATGCACCTATATACTTGGTAAATAACGGAAGTCCTAGCCTTTTGCTGGGTGTTTTGTTCCGTTATTGCGGCCTTAGTTACCGGCTACCGGTGTTTGATTCCATAACTGATCGCTCCTAACACGTTCGGGGTTGTTATGGGGACCCCCTTGATAAATCGTGTAGAGTTAAGACTTGTTCGGCAGGACCCAACATTGGTGTTAATTTGCTAATCACTTAATAATAATCTGCATAGGGAATAGCTACCCCGAGGAATTAATCAACAACCCGGGCCAGTGCTCCTCATGAGTGTTGGTCCAAACTAGAGCACTGTGTGGGGCCAACTCAGGGAAACTTAAGAGATTTCTATCAGGCCACTGTACGCGTCGCTCATCCGTCGTGTCCTGAGACTGAGATACGCGGGTCTTATCGGGGTCGTCCACACGACAGGAGGTCCTGCAGTCTTGTTTTACCTTAGCGATATATCTTGCGTATAGGAATCCCGGTGAAGCTTTGATTCTCCCTAGAGTTGAGGTTTTCCTCTAAGGAATCCGACGAGATCACGAGTTTCGTGATAGAGGATTACTTTGCGGCCCGTGACCGTTTGTGATGGAATAGTTGGAGCACCCCTGCAGGGTTTAATCTTTCGGAAAGTCGTGCCCGCCGTTATGTGGAAACTTGGAATATTTGTTAACATCCGGTTATAGATAACTTGAAGTTAATCTAATAAAATTGCCAACTGTGTGCGTAACCGTGACTATCCCCTTCGAAGATCTCTCTTCGATCGGGAACACGGTGGGGTTATGATTGACGTAAGTAGGTGTTCAGGATCACTTATTGATTAGCTAGTATTCGCCCGCTAGTATAGACCACCTTCAAATACTTGTTCTACGTAAGCTAGCCATCATAAAGCTTAGGATCCTGCAACCTAAACACTGAACCTTCCTTACCTATTAACTTGACTAGTTCTGGCACCGAGGTCATAGATTGCCGAGTCCCCGTGGCTCACAGATTACTTCAACACCCCTACAGGTACAGGTACGCCCGACACAGGTGATCCCGACGGCACGCAACTGGCGTGGCAGTACGATGAGGAGAACGATCGCCTGTACGTGAACTACCCAGAAGACTGAGGTGTGGTCGTGATCGTTGGCAAGCATGCAGGGTAGCATAGCCATTTCTCATGTTATGTAGTCCGTAGCGGAACTACCTTGTTTGAATAAATGCGTGATGTAAACTCTGATATTATTTATGAGATGGCAGATGAATCCATATTTGCCATTCTATTATTATGTATGTGTTATGGTATCGTGCTTGCGAAACGCTTAGATGAGCTTCTTTCCTTTTTGGGACCTCGTTCCCTAAATCGGAAAGGACCGCATCTTAGTCGTTACACAAGTATTAAGCATGGCAAAGTAGTAGCAACATCAATCTCAAAACATAGTGGATACTAGGGATCAATACCCATCAAAACTAACTCGATTACATGATAGATCTCATCCAACCCATCACCGTCCAGCAAGCCTACGATGAGATTACTCACGAACGGTGAAGAGCATCATGGAACTGGCGATGAAGGAAGGTTAGTGATGACGATGGTGACGATCTCCCCTCTCCGGAGCCCGGAACGGACTCCAGATCTGCCCTCCACAGGAAGAACAGGAGGTGGCGGCGCCTCCGTATCGTAAAACGCGATGAATTCTTCTCCTTGATTTTTTTTCCGGATGAAAGGGACTAAATAGAGCTGGAGTTGGAGGCGGTGGAGCTCCGAGGGCCCCACAAGCCTGCTAGGCGCGGTCGGGGGGGGGGGGCGCCTGGTGGGCTTGTGGGCTCCTCGCTCCACCCCTCCGGTTGATTCTTGCGCCAGTATTTTTTTATATATTCCACAAAAAATCCTCATAAATTTCTAGGTCATTCCGAGAACTTTTATTTCTGCGCAAAAACAACACCATGGCAATTCTGCTGAAAACAGCGTTAGTTCGGGTTAGTTCCGTTCAAATCATGCAAATTAGAGTCCAAAACAAGGGCAAAAGAGTTTGAAAAAGTAGATACGACGGAGACGTATCAGTTATCCTCCAAATCAAAAGAGTACTTTGCATTGTGCGCCCAAACTACTAGGCACATGAATTCGGTTCCTCGTAATTGATGAGTTGAATTAGCACACCTGCTCAACCCCCATTATTATTTCGTCTTAGGCTGTCCGTAATGGGAGTATCATAGGTAGTATCATGCATGCCAACTAGGCAATTTCGATGAGGTGTCATTGAATTAAATGAAGAAAAAGAGGATTGAGTATCATATTATGATACTGTATCATATTAAATGATGTGCTACTATGTGTCTTGCATGACAATAAATGAACTACCCTATGATACTAACATATGATACTATGCATTACGGATGTGGTATCATAGACTGGTATCTTATGCATGATACTAGTATATGATACTATCCATTACAACCAGCCTTAGACATGTAACGATAGGCTTTTAACTAACCTCATTTAACTTAGTTCTTACATAGCGTTTGCTTGTTGAGTTGCTAATCAATCTTAATTTTAATATAATCACAATCATTCCTATTCGTTTGTTAAGATACATGATGCTAATTAGATGACCCTACCATTGAGCTCGCCCTGCTATCTAGGATGCACGTGATTAGTCTCAAAGCATGCATTGCTTTCTAAGTTGTGTCAACTATAATACGGTTTCCGAATGGAGTTGATTCTCATTGATTAATTACATATACTCCCTCTGTCTCAGTTTACAAGCCCGACACATATACCTAGATCGTCAATTTAATCAACTTAATGAGAGATATATATAACAAAAAATATATCATTAAAACTTTAGATGTTATATTTTCTAATAATATTTTTTTTGTTAAACAATATATTTTATATAAGTCAAATTAACGATATAGGTACACGTGCATACCTTCTAAACTGTGATGGAGGGAGTACTAGAAAGGTTGGACGCACTTACTGCGTTGTTGAATTTGTTGGGATTCTTATATTTCTTTACTCACTACATTTTTAAATATATAGTGTATTACTTTCTTGAAAAGACAAATCTATTTAAGTTTGTTCAACTTGTAGATAAATATAAATTCATAATATCAAAATGGTATATTAGATTCATAATAAAATGAATTTTCTTTTTTGTTTAATATTGTGAATGAAGACATTTTTGGCTCTTAGTTTGGTTAAAGTTAAAGAAATTTGACTTTCT
The DNA here is from genome assembly GCF_904849725.1 of Hordeum vulgare subsp. vulgare. Lineage (NCBI taxonomy): Eukaryota > Viridiplantae > Streptophyta > Magnoliopsida > Poales > Poaceae > Hordeum > Hordeum vulgare. The sequence goes on along the minus strand of NC_058522.1, from coordinate 112,701,834 downwards.
AAAAAACTAATAACCCTTATATTTTGAAACTGATGAAATATTTAGTTTGGCCCATGTAAGAGATGATGGAGTGTGTTTTATGCTTATTCATAATGCAGTTATGTCGTGGGCCTTTTGCGGTGTGATTCTTAGTTACCCCCTAATCAACTCATATTTATGTGGGATATCTTTACGTCGGTGGTTGCATGTATTATATTCATGCTATAGCATCACATGATTACGCTTTTTCCTAGGTGGTGGGAGTAAGCGAAGGGTTGATATGTTTTTATAGGCCGGATGCTATTGATTGATTTGAAATCATAAACCAAATCTAAATTTTAATAACTTAATCGAATGAAATTGCTTTAAAATTAGAAACATAGAGAATGCAAATAATTAAATGTGAGAGCTCCTTGAGTAATTGTTGACCCGGTCAAAATCATGTGATCAAATTCTAAATTAAAGCCTGAATTAATTATGAAGATTTAAAAATTAGGAAGCATAATTTATTGTACAAAAAACGAATATGATAGTTTTGAGAAATTATCAACCCAGTCGAAATTGGGTGACCAAATTCCAATTGAAGACCTCAATTTATTGTGAGGCCTCCAATCCTAGGAAGCTTAGTGATATAGTATAATGCAGTTATTTGGTGGACCTTCCGCGATGTGATTCTTGGTTACCCACTAATCAACTTATATTTTTGTGGGGATATTTTTACGTCGGTGGTTGCATGTATTATATTCGTGCTATAGTATCACATGGTGGCGCTTTTTCCTAGGTAATGGGAGTCAGCGAAGGGTTGATATATTTTTATAGGACAGTTGTTGCTGATTGATTTGAAAAATCGTTGGTCCGATCAAAATCGTAAACCAAATCCAAAATTGAATAATTCAATCAAATGAAATAGCTATAAAATTAGGAAAGATAGACAATTAAAATAATTAAATGGTAGAGCTCCTTGAGTAATTGTTGACCCGACCAAAATCAAGTGACCGAGTTTTAAACTGAAGCCTCAATCATTTATGAAGATTTAAAAATTAGAAAGCATAATGTATTGTATAAAAATTAAATATGAGAGTTTTCAGAAATTGTTTTTTTGAGAAAAAATTTAGAAACTGATTGTGAGGCCCCCAATCCTAAAAAGTTTAGTGATGTAGTATATTAAATGTATCATCTTAGTGATTAACCGATGGAAGAGAAACGTTTTGTTTAGGTTAAATTCGACAAAAATACAACTATGTCTTAAGGTAGCTTCACTGTAGTTTCTGTTGTGTCCGAAAACATTTTTTGGACTTTTTAAACCCGAGTTTTGGATTTCTTGGCAAGGGCAGTTTGGTCATTTTTTACGGCAAGATGCTGGCTGCGACCTGCATCTCCTTTGAGCGCTGGAGCGAGTGGTTCGCTTGGGTAAAAACGGAGAGGCATATATGCATCGAAACTCTCCAAAGGCGTGGGCCCACACCACGCTGAAGTAAGAGAGGATAAAACAACACAGCTTAATTTAATTAACGAAGTGATTTGAGCAGATCAACATGCGAACGATTTTGTGAAAGACATGGAAGCAGATGAGCAGAACAAAGCTCAATTGTGGAGGCAAGGTATAACCTAAGGAATCGTGTATATTCTTTCGGTATCTCTGTGTTTTTATGCCTGGATATTCCATCCTTGCAGGCTTGGATTTGAATACCTAATGATTTTATTTTTCCGTGCAGGGAAGGGTTATCAAAGAACTGTGGATTGAATCTCACTGATAAACATCTATTCCCTTGGTCCCATAATATAAAAGCATCTTTTATGCTAATGCAGTGTTAAAAACGTTTTTATATTATGAGATGGATGGAGTATTTCGATATTATTTTTGAAATGATCTATTCCTTTTATCACAGTTTAGAAGACACGATTAAATTTATGTGTATTTTCATAATAAATAAGGTTTAGGACGCATTACATTACTTCTAGCAGCTAATTAGTAGTACTCAGTTGTACTATTTCATCCGTCTTAAAATAAGTGTCTCAAGCTTAGTACAACTTTATACGAGAGCTAGTACAAAGTTGGGACACTTATTTTCAGACGAAGGAGTATTTTCATATGCATGTGCAACGTGACTGCTATTTTTCAAGTATTTTTATTTTTGTGCCCCTCGTTTCTTAGTCATACTCATTCATCCGAACGCTCTTAACTTTTGCTCACTTTTCCCTACTTCCTTGGCCGAACTCCTTAGAACTGGTCACAAACGGTGGATGTCGTCGGGTCAGTGCTTTGACCGTTAGCTCCGACGAGTGGGGCCGCGCTGACTCTGTCGCCCGTTGGACCTGATGAGTGGGGTCACGGCGGATGGTGCCGCGATTAGCCTGTTGGGCCGTGGTAAGAATTGGGCTGCGCGCGCGCCGCAACGACAGAAGCCTATTATGCACCCGCGACATGTCCACCTAGCCTGCATGCACCGCCGCTCGCCGCCACGATGCGTTGACCGGCCTCTTTTTCACGCGAGCTGCTACGGACACTGACCGGCCTCGTTTTCACGCGAGCCACCACAGACGTTGACCGACCTCTTTTTCACGCGAGCCGCCACGGACGCAGGGACGGTTCCTGCCGCTGGTTCGTATCATCTCCCACGCGTGTCTCCTCAATGTACAACATTGTTTCACACTTTTCGATCCACTCGCATCTATTCAATGGGCAATTAAAACCTGTTGGCAATTAAAGTGGCATATCGATCGACGCGGCTCGTTTGAACGTAGCAAATCCAAAGCGTGGTCGGTGCCACTCCCCTTCCATTCCCCTTTCCCTATTTAAACCACCACCCCTCCACCTATTCTCCACACATCCATTTGCGCCGCCCCCCAAACCCAGAGCACTCTAAAAGCGAGGCGAGGATGCAGTACAACGGCCCACCTTCGAGCTCCCACCGACTGTGCCAGAGAGACTATATTCGCCCGCTGTCGTCATGGAGAGGACGCTCCGCGTGTGGTCGTTCTCACGCTGGAGGGGTTCAAGGGGGTTTGCCGAGTGGTTCCTCCGTGCGAGATTCGCCCACCTCCCGGCGGGCTCGCCGGTGATGTTTCGACTGGACGATGTGGGTCCAAACTACAGGACTCTGCCGATAGGGCTCACCGTCACCTTCACCAACAGTTTTGATGCGTCTTACCTCCTCGGCAAGGTGTTTTGGTGTGGATGTGAATTCATCGCATTCACAACCCACAACATCTACACAAACTTCGACTGCATCTTCCCCACCCGCGATGGTATGCACAGCCTCCCCTACTACATCGGCCAGGACGGCATGGAGAGGGAGCAGTGAAGAGAAGGCGCACTGAAGATGGTGGTGAAGTCCCGGTCCTGGTCTTGCCCTAGGGTGTTAGGGATTTTTATATTATATATATTTTGAACTTAATTATGTCGTTGGTTGTACCGTGAACTTGGTTATGCTTGCTATATATTTCTATCCCTATTTGATATGTCATTGGTTATCAGTGTTTTTGCTTGCTATTTCTATCTTATTTGACGTGAGATAAATCGCTCGATGGATATGGTGCCGTACACAAGCCCTTCTGGATTCCTCAATGAAACCAGCAAGTTCTCGCCCATTTAGAGTAGGGTCAAGTTTTTGAACACGCGGATAATGAAGTAGTTGAAGTGTCAAAAAGGAAACTAAAGCTAGAAAAATGGGCCATGTTGATGTTGAAAAGAAGAAGAAGAAAAGCTAATTTTTTTGAATTGTTGGTGGCCCTATTCCGTATATTGTATGAACAAAAACAAGCTAATTTTTGAATAGTTTGTGACTATGGTATGGTTTAGGGTACCCTATGTTTTATGTAATAAGTATGCTATGGTTGCTACTTTCTATGTTATGGAGTACGTGAGATATCGGTGGATGGATATGGTGCCGTAGCTGAGCCGTAGACAAGCTCTCTAGATGGATATGGTGCCATAGCCGAGCCTAGACATGCTCTCTAGATTGATATGGTGGCTAATGGTGCCACCGGACTTTATTTTAGACGTGGTTTCAGATGGATATCATGATCTACATAATTAAGTCTAACATGTTCTTAATAAAAAAACAAAAACAAAAAATCGTGTATACAATATTTTTCTTGCAACACAAACTTGTTTATAATACCCGCAGTCAAAAAATGAAAGTGTTGTGCCGTAGGCAATATACAGAAGGAATTTGCCATGATATGTGGAGTACAAATAAATTTGACATGTGCAAGTCCAACAATAAATCGATTTACCAGCATGCACTATTTTTGTTCGGCATGGCAATAACTGGATTTACCATGGTAATAATCAAGGGAAAAAACAGAGCCAACGCGTGGGCCTTCGACACTCAACGCAATGAGACGACCCAACCAGAGCTTAGTGTCAACGCAATGAGACGGCCCAACCAGACGCAATGACACTCAACGCAATGAAACTGAAGAAACTGAAAGTGTAGAAAAGTGACGAAACTCACGGGTACCCGAAACTGACATGATCCACAAATTAAGCAACACAGAGCATAGAGCACATGATCCACAAATTTAACCAAATCCTAGAGCACATGACACCACACTAATAACATCTCTAACGAGTGATGACCAGCAAGTAAGCAAATCCTAGAGCAACTACACAAAAATAAAAGGGATAAAATCCTAAAGCTATCAGATTCGCGTGCTTGTTCAATTGAATCATCTGCTTCAAGTTCTTGTTCATCTTCTTTATTTCCCCCTTCAGATCTGCATCCCCAACTGTCAGAGCAACACTTTCAGAGACCAAATTCGTTATTGCTGACGGCAGATTGAGCTCCCGGGTTGGGGCCCCATTGAACTGAATCCGCTGAACATAGTCATCCAGCCATTCAAAATGTGTGCATTTCTTCACTATTTAAAATGAAAACATGAAACCTAAATCCCAGATCGAAAAAGAATTAAAAGCAAATAGAAAAAGAAATCAGAGAAAAATCATGAGATCTAACCTGCCCCTTTGGTTTGCTCTCGCATTTCACGAACTCGCGCCCATAGTTGCCATTCTTGAACTCCTTCGAAGTCAACCGTATCAGTGGCGCGCCGCGTGGGCAGTCAGGACATCGCTCCAAGGGAAGTGGACCATACTGGGTCCACGAAGGGCGGATGGCTGAAGTGGAGCTCGACATACGCCCAAAGTCGTCGGAGAGGAAGAAGCAGAGGAGTGGCTCCTCTCGTCTCCGGAGAAGAAGAAGTAGAGGAGGGGGTACCCAAAGAAAGGGGAGGCACAACCAACAAGTCTCGTGGATGGCCCCACGATCCAACGATGCAGAGCCGTCCATGTGATCCAACGGTGCGGAGCATGCTCGCAGCCTGCCATCGGAATTACTTCTAGAAGACCACATCTAAGGGTTGTGGCTTGGCGCTAGGGTATGATCGGACGGCTAACGTTGGGAGCTAGGGTTAGGCGAAACCCCGCGGGGTTTAGAGGGGTTTTGAGCTGGTCAACGGGGTTATGTAAGCTTTGACTGAGCATAACTATTTAAAAAAATTGAAAAAATATGAAACCTTCGACGTTCGTTGTTTTATAAGACACACTATCGAGGAAAAATACTAAACTTGGTCTATTATCATTTTCATGAAAAACCCTAACTGGCACGATCGAGGTAAAATGAGCACCATTAATTTAAAAAAATCAAAAAAATATGAAACATGCCCACAATGTTGTCTTGTGTGACATGTTAACAACCAAAAATCATAAACTTTGTCTATGGACATTTTCATAAAAAAAACCTTCACACATATGAGCTATCATGTACAACGTTTCATAGAAACCAAGGAGAGGAGGCAGGGTTTCCTTTCGGTTTTTGAAAATTAAAGAAAAGCAAAAAAAATCACCAAAGCTTGATTTCAAAGTGAATAAGAAGGATCTGAACTTAGCTTTCCATTTTCATATTGTAAACGTGTTTCTAATGGTTTTTCTATTAAAGTATATATTTTTTTGAAAAAAATGTACAAATAGATAGATTAATTCAATAAATAGTGATTCTTCGAATCTACACTATATAGATTGATTTGATGTTAATAAAAAATATTTGGCTCATTTGGAGTAGGTCAAAAAAACTTGATTACACATGGGGCTGTTTACCCTAGCTTGGGAGCTCATTTGGAGTACATTTCTCATGACTAAAAGTTTTGTAGACGCAAAAGAGATCGGATTGATCACCTAACGTTTATAATAGTTCAGCAAACTGTGCAACTCACACCATAGGGGAATGGACTGAAGTGTTGGTTCAAATTCAAAGTTTGCCTAAAATTCAAAGTTTGCCTCACTAGTTCAAATTCAAAGTTTACATATATAATTATTACACCTTACAAGTTTTCACAGTACTTCAAATTGACGACATAATCCTTATTACAAATTATTCAAAGTTTATGACTTGCATTCAAGTTCAAATTGAAATCTTTGTCTTGCTCCTTGTGTTCCGGGATGGGTTAACCGTCTTGCTTATGGTTTCCCTCGATGCGGTATTTTGTGCTTTTTGAAAGCTTTGTCTTGTTGCTTCTGATCTTCCACTACTGAAATTCATAAATTTGCCGTCTGCCAAAGCGGACGGCAAAGGGTGCAACCACGGACGGCAAAGGCTTTGCCGTCGGTCAGCAGACGGCAAAGTAGACGATAAAAAAATCCGGTGAAGAGGTTCTTTGCCGTCTGCTTTCCTAAAGCGGACGGCAAAGAAACTTTGCCATGAGGGGGCAGACGGCAAATTAACTGGGACGGCATATATTGCAACGTCCCCGTTAAGTGTTAACGGCAGGCCTCCTCCCTTTGTCGTCTGCCTCCCCCCCTTTGCCATGTGGGGGCAGACGGCAAAGAGGGGAGAAAGAGGGGGAAGATTCCCCCCTTTGCCGTCTGCCTCCCCCCCTTTGCCATGTGGGGGCAGATGGCAAAGAGGGGAGAGAGAGGGGGGGCAGATTCCCCCCTTTGCCGTCTGCCTCCCCCCCCTTTGCCATGTGGGGGCAGATGGCAAAGAGGGGAGAGAGAGGGGGCAGATTCCCCCCTTTGTCGTCTGCCTCCCCCCCTTTGCCATGTGGGGGCAGACGGCAAAGAGGGGAACCAACCCCTTTTTTATTTATTTTTTGTTATATCCAGCATTTTTAACAATAATCAGGATATATATATATATATATATATATATATATATTTGACATAAATAAATTTCTTTCCGTACTCATAACCATATTAAAATAACCTCTTATATCCAGCTTTCAAGTTGCATCCACGTGCATACAAAGTTTCATATATTACACCAGTTTCATCCACGTGCATACAAAGTTTCATATATTCATATACTACAATAGTTTCAATACAACCCATGGTACAAGAAATCATCTTCAAGCATTCCATCAATATTTTCCAAGCTTCCCGTGAAGTGAAGGTAATCTGCAAAATGACAAATAAGAAAGTTAGAAGAATAATACTAGATGAAGTAGTGTATATATAGGTTATTTCAGAGAGAAATTAGCTAAGTATAGACCATTTAGGAGCTAACTAAGCTAATTATGTCATTTAGGTGGAACCCTAGCTAACTATAGGTCGTTTCGGAGCTAACTTGGGTAAAATAGGTCATTCCGGAGCAAACTATGCTTATTAAGCCATTTTTGATCTAGCTAGGCTAATTATAGGCCATTTAATACCTAAGTTAGGGGGAATAGGTCATGTTGCACCTACGTAAGCCTTATTATGTCATTTAGGAGAAAACTTAGCTAAGTATAGGTCATGTTTTATTAAATAGACCATTTAGGAGCTAACTAAGCTAATTAAAGAAGGAAGAGGAGAAGAAGAAGAAAAGAAGAGGGAGAAGGAGAAGGAGGAAAAAGGAGGAAGAAGCAGGAGAAGGAGGAGCTCCTTCTCCTTCTTCTCCTCCTTCTTCTCCTTCTTCTTATCCTCCTCCCTCTCCTTCTTCTTCTTCTCCTCTTCTTCTTCTTCCTTCCTTTCATTTTCCTCTTTCTTCTCCTCTCGTCCCCTTCTTCGGGCTAAATTGGCTAAGAATGCCTTTTTGGAGCTAATTATGTCATTTCGAGGATAATTAGCTAAGTATAGGTCATGTTTTATTAAATAGACCATTTAGGAGCTAACTAAGCTAATTATGTCATTTAGATGGATAATTAGCCAATTTAGGCTTTGTTGGATGAGTCTAAGCTACGTAGAAGAAGAGAAAGAGAAGAAGAAGTAAAAGAAGAAGGAGGAGGAGGAGGGGGAGGAGGAGAAGGAGAAGGAGAAGGAAGAGGAGAAGAAGAAGAAAAGATGAAGGAGAAGGAGAAGGACGAAGAAGGAGGAAGAAGAAGGAGAAGGAGGAGCTCCTTCTCCTTCTTCTCCTCCTTCTTCTCCTTCTTCTTATCCTCCTCCCTCTCCTTCTTCTTCTTCTCCTCTTCTTCTTCTTCCTTCCTTTCATTTTTCCTCTTTATTCTCCTCTCGTCCCTTTCTTCGGGCTAAATTGGCTAAGAATGCCTTTTTGGAGCTAATTATGTCATTTCGAGGATAATTAGCTAAGTATAGGTCATGTTTTATTAAATAGACCATTTAGGAGCTAACTAAGCTAATTATGTCATTTAGATGGATAATTAGCCAATTTAGGCTTTGTTGGATGAGTCTAAGATACATAGAAGAATAGAAAGAGAAGAAGTAATAGAAGGAGGAGGAGGAGGAGGAGGAGGAGAAAGAGAAGGAAGAGGAGAATAAGAAGAAAAGAAGAAGGAGAAGGAGAAGGAGGAAGAAGGAGGAAGAAGAAGGAGAAGGAGGAGCTCCTTCTCCTTCTTCTTATCCTCCTCCCTCTCCTTCTTCTTCTTCTCCTCTTCTTCTTCTTCCTTCCTTTCATTTTTCCTCTTTCTTCTCCTCTCGTCCCCTTCTTCGGGCTAAATTGGCTAGTCGAGTGTCAGTGGCTTCTGTAGTCGAGGGTCAATGGCGTCGGGCATCGGGGGTCGGGGGTTAGTGGAGTCGGGGGTCGGGAGTCGGGGGTCGGGGGTCAGTGGTGTCGGGCGTCAGGGGTCGAGGGTCGAGGGTCAGTGGCTTCTGTAGTCGAGGGTCAATGGCGTCGGGCATCGGGGGTCGGGGGTTAGTGGAGTCGGGGGTCGGGAGTCGGGGGTCGGGGGTCAGTAGTGTCGGGCGTCGGGGGTCGGGTCTCAGTGGCGTCGGAGGTCGGGGGTCGAGGGTCGGGGGTTGGTGGCGTCGGGCATCGGGGGTCGTGGGCTGGGGGTCAGGGTCCTTTTCTTTCTTCTTCTCCTCTCTCCTCCTCTTCTTCTTCTTCTTCTTCTTCTTGATCATCATATTATTATTCTTCTTCTTTCTCCTCCTCCTCCTCCTCCTCTTCTTCTTCTTTCTTTTATCTTTCTCCTCCTTTCCTCTTTCTTCTTCTTCTTCTTCTTCTTCTTCCTTTTTCTTCTAGTTTATTATTCTCTTATTTTCTTCTATACTATATACTATATGTCTATACTATACACTATATGTCTATACAGGCCCAGGCCCATGGGTGTGCAACCTGTGCATCCGCACAGGGGCCCCAGATTTTTTAAACAAAGTATTGGCTTAAAGCCCATTTTTTTGTAAAAGGCCCAACTTGGTAGCACGCAGCCCATCAAATGTATCCATCGCTGGCTCCTCTCTCTAGCCCACAACAGATCAATCTGGTGCTGGTCCAAGAAGCGTAGTGTGTGGGCACCGGCATACATGCAGCCACCGCCGCGCACACGCTACATGTCCAGCACATAAGTACGATCCCCCGCCGCACGCGGCGCTCCATCCGAGGAGGACCTGTTGTGCGAAGCCACCGGGAACGTCGGGGACCTAGCCTGATTCACCGGGTTGTCTTTCCTCTGGGGCTGGTGGTGCCGCCCACGAGTCTAGGACATCGTCAAGCTCGATCTACATGGCGCATCTTAAGTCCTGGAAGCCAAACTCAAGGCCACTTGGATCCCCTCCTCCAAGTGAGCTCATTCTTGACACTGATAAAGTCTTGTTGATGTGATGTTGTCCATAATCCCTTTTATTTTCTGTCAGAATTTCATTCATCTTGCTATATGTAAATTTCAGTGTATGTGATGTCCCAGTTTCAGTATTTTGTTGTACAAAATTCAGTGTTGGTGTTGTCCAATATTCACTGTATAGGCTTTCTAAGTTTTATTTATACATTGTCTAAATTTTTGTGTACTTCCTCTGCTATTTGACTGCCATTTATCAAATGTTTTGCCGCCTTTTATTAAAGTGCACAAGCGTTGGATATAACCCTCAGTTCTTTTTTTTCCTCGGCCCGCACGAGCTGGCCTTATTGTTTCAAGGATGAACTTGCCGATATAATAATCAATGGGAACAAAATGTATCAAGTGTGCATTATTTTCACTAAAACACTACTACATATGGTTTGGAATTTACACCTTTTATGTGATCTTCTTTAGATTACTCCGCTAAAGAAAAGTGTAGCTCGGTCAGCGGAAGATAGGCCTCATTTTAGAGTTTGCACAGGGCCTTGAATTTTGTCGGCCCGGCCCTGTGTCTATACTATATACACTATATGTCTATACTATTCTCTTATTTTCTTCTATACTATATATTATATACACTATATGTCTATACTATTCTCTTATTTTCTTCTATACTATATACTATATACACTATATGTCTATACTATATACACTATATGTCCTCCTCTTCTTCTACACACTATATGTCTATACTATATACTATCTACTAGTTTAAAAGAAAAAACAGGAAAAAAAGAAAAAAAGAAAGAAAAAAACTTACCTGCAGTGGGAGGAGGGCAGTGGGAGGAGGGGAGGGCGAGCTCCGGCCCTGGACAGCGGGGAGGAGGGGCGTGGGGAAGACGTGCGCGGGGAGGAGGGGAGGGCGAGCTCCGGCCGTGGGGGTGGCGCCCCTTTGCGGGGAGGAGGGGAGCGGGGAGCTCCGGTCGTGGGCGGCGGGGAGGAGGGCCGCGGGGAGGAGGGCCGCAGGGAGGAGGGACGCGGGGAGGAGGGGAGAGGGGAGCTCCGGTCGTGGGCGGCGGCGGTGGGCCGGAGCAATGAAGGGGGTGGTGGCGGCGACGCTGTAGTGGGCAGGGGCGCGCGCCAGAGAGGCAGGAGATCGAGGGGAGCGGGGGTGCAGCGTGCCGTTAGGGGAGCGGGGGTGGGGGCTGGGTGCCGTTAGGGGGAGCCCCCCTTTGCCATCTGCAGAAGCTGGGAGGCGGACGGCAAAGGGGTGGGTGGGGTGGGGTGGGCTTCGGCCGTTAGGGTGGCGCCCCTTTGCCGTCTGGGTTCTCTTTGCCGTCCGCCTTTGGGGCCTTTGCCATGCGTCAGCAGACGGCAAAGAGGTGGCCGACGACAAATAAAACCTTTGCCATCAGCAACCTCTTTGCCGTCTGCTTTGTGCCAGCTGACGGCAAAGAGGATCTTTGCCATGCGTCAGCAAACGGCAAAGGCATGGCAGATGGCAAATTTCTCAATTCCAGTAGTGTTCACTTCTGGTGGTGAAGGTTTTGTTGAGCTTTGACTGATCGAGCAAGTGATGACCAGTGGACGGTCATGTGTGGGCTCACTAATCTTTAAAGGAACTTCACACAAAATAACTTCCTCCTCTCTTATAGCTTCAAAACCTTCGTAAGCCATGGTTTCAAATTCCGCATCAGATGATGGTTCAACCGAAGTTTCTTCCTCTCTAGGTCTTTTCTCACTTATAGAGAAAATAAATTCCTCCTCTCTTATAGCTACTTCAGTTGCTTCATTCTCTAAACTTGCTGCATTCTCCTCTGATGCTGCATTATCCTCTAAACTTGCTGCATTCTCCTCTGCTGCTGCATGCTCATCTGCATCCGCTGCTGCCCATTGTTCCTCTTCTACAAATGATGCATCAACTGGATTGGTACAACGCCTAGCAATATGCCCTAAGATACCACATCTTTTGCACTTACGTTGTTTTTTACACGACCCTCTTCACCAGCTCTTATCCTGTTTTTCCTTGGTCTTCCTGGTGGTCTAGTCAGTACAGGAGAATGGAGTTTGAACCCTGGGTCTACTATGTTCCATTCGTCTTTTCCCAAGAGTGCAGGCACATTTTCAGCATAAGAAGCCCTAAATTTGGCAACAGAGAAATATTCAGAGCAATACTGATCAACTTCACCATCTTCACCTCCAATAACAGTCATGAAATGTAGGGCATGTATGCACGGCTTCCCGCGGATCTGCCATTGCCTACAGCTGCATTCATTGGTTGCAAGGTTCACTGGATATCTCCATTCCCTATTTTTACTGTCAGTGTATGTCACCTCAGCCTCGTATGTCGACAGTCGAATGCATTTCATTCTTAGTCCTCTTGCCTTGGCATGCAATGCCTTAATCAGAGATGGGAGCATAAGATGGCCAACATATTGTGTTTCTGCAATTCTTTTACGAAGAGCCATCTTTACCATGATCATCTGCCTGATCTTATCAAATGCTTGCCACAACAAAAGCCCTTTCACCGACTTGAACTTTGCATTGAAACACTCGGCGAGGTTATTGGTCACATAGTCTACTTTGCAGATTTCATTGAATTTGCTTCTTGACCACAACTTTCCATGATGTTCATCCATGTACTCCTTCACCAAAGGATTATGAGCATACAACACTCTCAAATGGTGCTCATGCTTCCTCAAGCTGAATGTGTATGATGCTGGCCATAGATTCTCATCATAAACTTTGCCTTTGAATTTCTTTTTAAAATTTTGCGCTAGATGTCGCATACATTCTCTATGTTCCACTACAGGGAATACAATTTCTACTGCAGTTTCTAAACCCTTGCAAGCATCTATGTGTATAACTAAACTTGAGGGTGTACCTATAATGTTGTTCAACTGCTGCAGAAACCATACCCAACTCTCCTCACTCTCTACCTCCAACACACCAAATGCAACTAGGAATAGCCAGTTGTGTCCATCAACTGCAGACGCTGCTCCTAGCTGGCCTCTCCATCTTCCATTCAAAGCAGTCTCATCGACAGCCAAATAGGGCCTACAACCATTCAGAAACCCCTTCCAGCAAGCCTTGAAACAAACAAAAGCCCTCCTGAAGCACTTCTTCTCCATTGTCTTCCCTTTTAATTTGTACTTAACTGTATGCTTGTCAATCTCTACAACACTACCTGGACTAGCCGTCTCCACTTCAGCTTTGAAGGTGTAAAGCAACTGAAAACTCTCATTCCATGAACCATTAATCCTATCAAGAGCCATTTCCTTAGCATAGAAAATCTTCATGTATTGTACATTAATCTTGTACTTCTCAAATAGCTTCCCATGGAGTGTTGTTGGACCAACTGTTGGTGTTTCCCTGACCCAATCCAAGATTGCATCTGCCACCCACCTAGTCTTTGCAAGCTTAGATTTGTCCTTTCCCCCTCCTCTTCCAGGTGGGCAAGTGTGCCCGTGTGGGTTGCTTTTTATCTCAAACAAAATGAAAAATGATGTCAAATACAATTAAGAAACAGTACAATTAATATCAGTTGTAATACCTGAATCAATTTGCTCATTCGCATAGTGGATGCATGCAACCTCCACCTACACCTATCATAAGTGCAATGAACAGTGAATCTTCATCGCTCACTCCTATCAACCTCATAAGAGTTTTCAGTGACAATGCAATATGTAGTCACTGCATTACGACAGTCCAGCATCGATTTGAATACGGTTCCTGGAGTAAGGTCAGGATTCTCCCTGTTCCACTCAATTGTTGGCATGTACTCACCATCATATTCTTGTAAAACTAAGGAGTCGATGTTCTCCTCCCTTTCTTCATCACCAGTGTCATCAAATCTAGCACAGCTGCTAGGCTCCTTTGCATATTCATCTTTCACTGCATGTTGACAGACTCTATCTACCAGTTCAGGGAATAGAATCTCATCCTCATCATCATGTCGAGGCACTTCCTCGTCAGGCTCCGCATCTAATTCTACATCAGGTGCAGAAGGAAGAGGAGAAGTGGTAGAATTAGCGGCAGCCGACATGTTGTGGCTTTCAGAACCACTAGATTTACTTGGTCTTGACCTACAAGGAGTGCGAGGACGCTCGCTATTAGCAGAGACAGATGATGTCTGAACACCCTTCGGGATACGTTGTTTGCGTGCCTGAAGCACACTGATAAGGATTTTACCGAAACGGCTGTCAGCATTCAAACTAAATAGCAATCCCAGATGCTCATCACAAGTTAATGGGAGAAATCTCTGCTCGGTACTGTCAAAATATCTCAGTTCAACAGCATCGGTAGGGCTCCACGGGTACTCACAACAGAGTGCCTCGCGGAAATCTCTGAACGAAACGGTGGTTTCTTCCACTTTAGGATAGAAAAATCCAGAAATCGCATACGATTTAGTTTCACGCAGCTCGCTAGTTTCCATTCTAACCGCCAGCCGAAAAGCAAGTGTAGGATCAACCCTATTCGTTTGAAATAAGATAAAGGGCGCAGTTAGGCCTAAAATTTTCAGATAAATTGCGCTGATTCACGCCAACGGTGGTCAAATACAGGCTAATTTACGGATTTCCTAATCAATTTGAGAGGAAAACGATGCTTACCCAGGTGGAATCCATGAATTATCAGCCTCTGACTCGACCCAATCATCTCCACGGTCGATGAGCCGGACGGGGTGCCCCCCGACATCGCTTCCAATCCTACATGTGGAGAGAGGGTAGATGCGGAGGAGGCGGCATGACTGCGGCGGAGGCGGCACGACGGTCGCGGAGGGGGCGGCGCGGAAGCGATTGGATCTGATTCAGGTGAGTGTCAGTTTCGCGGCCCCACTGGTTACCAGTAACGGTCAAAATGTGTACTCCGCACTATGCGGAGTCAGAGTTAACGGTCAAGCCATTGACTCGACGTCAACGTCCGTTGTGACCAGTTCTGAGGGTTTCGGGCAAGGGAGTGGGGAAAAGTGAGCAAAAGTTGAGAGAGTGAGGATGAATAAGTAGAACTAACGAACCAGGGGCACAGAAATAAAAAATTCTACTTTTTAACGCATCTCACATCTAATCAATAATCACCTAGGTTTCAAAAAATTTCATTCACATTTCTTAAACCATGACAGAGGGAATAGTTACATACTGATGCAGTGCGTTCGTGCAATGACATATCTCTTGTAACAGCGAGTTGCTCGGTGAGCTTGTACGGACGCCTTGATAGTGATGTTAAATATAAGTTCTTTTGGGACGATGTTAGGACAGGATTTTTTTTTACCGTGTTCAAAAAGTAGACAGTTTTTTTTGGAACACATGGTTCCCGCCCACCCATTAGGAGGGTAAAATAATAAAATTAGGAAAAAAATCTGCTTATTTAACAAACGGTCGTTTATGACATTTAACGAAGAAATCATATCAATGATAAACTAGACAAAATGAAAAAAAAATGTCAAAGCTACGTAAAAATCATTATTTAGTGAATCATCAAGTCTCAGTTGTATTTTCTTCCTAAGAGTACCCGAGAGGTTTGCTATACCAAAATTGATATACTTCACAAGTGAGTAGAATAGGTATACCAAGTTAGGTACCTACAATTTCAGTTTTTTCCAAAAAATATTTTTTTATTTACCATTCACATGGTACACATGGAACCATGTTCATCTTAATATTTTTGGACGCTTGCTCTTTTAGCACAATACAAACAGAGACGCTCATACGTACATACATACACTCATCTTTTATAAACACGTACATACACACACTACCTTTATGAACATCTTCGAGAGATTGAACCTACACATCATCTTAAAATTGATAAAGTCACCACATACGTTTTTATAGTTGACAGAAATTTCTCCTCCTACTGAACGCACATTGCTGAAAGGTCTGAAATAAATTTAGAAAAATACGAGTATCAATGCAAGTCGAGGACTGAACCTGGATGGGTTAAGAATATCACTGTCCTACTAATTAACCACAAGTTGGTTCGTATTTTCACACTTTATTACTCATAAGCTCGGTAAGTAACACGATAATATTCCCTAAGAAAAGTAAAATGATAGTATGGGCAAACATGTTACAAACAACGCCTTATTTGATTTGTGTAACCATCATTAACACATGTTCAACGATGCACACCTGAGAATCCTAATAGCCCTTCCAATTTGGTACACATATAGGAGGTTGAAAAATATTCTTATGCTCTCCAGCTTAAATGAACTCGAGAACGATTATTTTTGCCAAAACCTTTCTTTTGCAAAAATAAAATAAAATCAAATGGTGTGTCCAACCGTTATTTACAAATGCATGGAATATTGCTTTTCTATGGTAATTACTTGAGTGTTTCTGTTTTTCTTTTTGAAAACGTAGCCTCGGGCTTTTCGAAATGGGATCTTATCTGTGGGACATCACTGGCCGGCAGCGGCGGCTATGACGTTGATGGTGCTCCGGGCCCCATTTCCTCCTTGGTGCCGACATTGAGGTCCCCCCCCCCGCTCCCCCATGTCCTATGTGCCCGGGTGAAAACCTAGTTCCCGGTGAACGGGCGATGAAACTATGGTGTCGTTAGCTCCTTGGAGGCACTATCTTGGGCATTATTTGGGAGGGGGGGGGGTGCTACAACCTCTGTTGGGCTGCTCTAGAGGAAACCCTGGAGCTGGGTCTCTCGGATTAGATGATGACGTTGCCTTTGATGTCGTTTTCCTATGGGGGCGTTGTTTTGGAGTAGGTTCTGGCTCGAGGGGCACAAAGGTGCAACGGTGTTGCGTCTACCACGTCGGCGACATTATCAAAAGTGCATAGTGCCCGTTCATGCAGTTTGGACACATTATCAAAAGTGTAGGTGTTGCAACTTTGTTCGTAAGATATGTGGCTTTGAATTGATCAATGTATTCGTGCTATCAAACTATGTTGAATAGTAATAAAGATGGTTGTATGCAGTGGGGGAGACAAGACCCAGGCCATAGGGGGAGGGCCTGGCCCGGGGCATGAGGATTTATTCTTTTGTTGCCTGTAGCATTTCTTTTATATTGTTAATCACTGTAGCAATGGAGCCCAATGCTAGCCCTTCTCCGCTCCTTGTTGTATGCATCGATCCCGATGCACAGAATGAGTTATCCTTCTTTTCAAGGAAGTGTGATTTAATCAAACCTCGAACTAGAGAATTTGAAAAATTCTATGAAATTCCGTTGAATCACATGAGCCCTCCTTCTGCAAGGGAAAAAGGCAGACATGCACTGTCAGAGAGAGAGAGAAAAAGGCAGACATGTAGGCGTGCCTGTCATGATGACACCACTGCTTATATCGAGGATTATTGGCCGGCGGTGGCAACGATGTTTGCTTTGCCAGCAAATTATGGGGTGTTTATTTTCAGGGATTTTTTGGGAAAACAGAAGGGACTGTTAGAGACTAAAAGGAGGTATTTTAGACTATTTGAAGAAGTCTGTATGAAAGGGTCTTTTTATGATTTTTTTGGCACTTTTTTCAACAATGCCCCTACTTTTAGCATGTCATTTAATAACAATACTAGTACATTACTAAAGGTAATAAACGGGTAGGGACTAGGGACTTTTAAATTAGGACTAAAAAAAATTCCGGGACCTCTGAAACAAACAGGGCCTATGACGGGGATAATCTCATCTCCCGTCATTTCGTCAGTCCGCTGGCCTTAACGGTAAGCTGGTGGAATTCTGGTCGGCCAACTGGAATTGCGGGGCAAGTGTGCCAGTTCTCAGTTGAAGATGCTTTTCTGAATTGCCACACAAAGAAATAGTCCCGAATCACGCAGCGGCTGAAATGCAGTGGGACTTGATGCTAAACGTAGACCTCCAAGAAATCAGTAGTGCTAAGTACGTACGTTTGGGCCGTCCATGAGCACTATTGGTCAGCGCGGCTGCATGCGTGCGTGACAGGCCGGGCGATTGGGTTACCCGAGCAAAAATCGGATCGGGTAATTCAGGATTTCAAAATTTTGGATTATGAAAAATAAAATTTAAAATATAGTCAAAAATATAAGAACCCGGCAATTTGGATATCCGAAAATTCATATTCGGGTTCGGGTTTTTCCGAATTACACGAATAGGAGCAGCACTTCACATCACACGAGGCCGCTAGGCGGTTGGATTGATGCGGCGCTGCATTTGTGCATGCCATCGAGGCTCAAGGGAGGGATGCTCAAGGGAGGGATGTCCGACGCGGCGCAACACAAAAACACAACATGGAGGCGGGGACGACGTGAGGGGCCTAACGTGTAGCTAATGGAGGTTTGCCAGGGCAAGACGCTGTCAGGTGAGGTGGGCTCTGTCCTGCAGTCTGCACAGAAGGCGGGCCTTATTGTCCGGACAACAAACCCGACGACAGTTGGAGACGCGCGCGAATAAGAGGCGGAGAATTGGAGCCGATCGGTAGCCATGTGTGGTGGTGGTCATCGTACAACCCGGTGTCGCACGAGTATTAGGAGAAGGGGAGAAGGAATCGAGCACAACAACACGACCGAGTGGCTTGACAACTTGTGATCCAACCTAGGTTTTGCCGGGAAGCAAGTAGCGATGGCAGTTTTTGGGTTGGGCCATCTCTATGCGTGAAGTATTTTTACTAGGCTCCCAACCAGTTCGGGCTATTCGGGTAGTTCGGGTATCAAGATCATTTACCTGAATGATCCACATTAAATTAGGGTTTCCAAAATTGATATCCCATATAGTGATTGGATTTTTCGGGTTTTGGGTTATACGGGTCCGAGTTCGGGGTTTTCGGGTTCGTGCTTCGGTTTCGGGTTTTATGCCCATTGTGACATGTGTGAATGCCCGTCAGTTTTTCATATGACTCTAAGCGACACTTTAATATGAAACGGTGGGAGTAGTTTTTAAGTGGTTTATTTGTTTATGTATTGACCATCATGACATCTCCAACGGCAGCCCGTAATTTATTTTCTACACCCATTCATAGATAACAGGACTAGTCCGCAAACACACATGTAGGAGTTCATCATTCAACGTTCTCCGCATACGTCCGGCCTCCCTTTTTTTTACAGTCCACACATTTAAATAGCTGCATACATAGAGTTTAGATGTTAAAATAGCCGCGTATATAGAGTACACACATTCAAATAGCGGATGCAACACTGGTTCAAATTTAAAAACTATAAATTTTACATTTCTACATCATTTCCCCTTTAACCACCCATTGAAGCTAAATCATATCTTCCTTCAGCCGCTCGTGAGTTGGTCGATGCCGAATTTGTTGATGCATTTCAATAAATTCTTCAAATGTGGCCGGATTCTGGCATCGATGTTCGATAGGATCGCCCATGTTCTCAAATTCTAGAGCCACGGCAGTATCCTCATCCTCATTCTCGATGATCATGTTGTGCATGATCACACAATATGTCATCACCTTCTATAAGGTCTACGGATCCCATTGTTTAGCAGGTCGACAAACAACCGCAAAACGAGCTTGCAGAACTCCAAATGCCCTCTCAACATTCTTTCTAGCTGCTTATTGTCTTTGGCAAAGTGAGACTTTTTCTGGACTTGTGAGTTAGAGATGGTGCTGACAAAGCTAGCCCGCGGAAAATATATACCGTCTACTAGATAGTATCTCATGTTGTACTGATGTCCATTGAATGTATAGTGGCAAGGGGAAGCTTTCCGTTCATCCAGCCTCGCAAATAATTGTGATCATTGCAGTACATTGATGTCATTGTGAGAGCTGAGCATGCCAAAGAAGCATGCCAAATCCAAAGATCATGTTATGCAAGTGTTTCAAAAATGATGGTGTGCTTCTTAACATGACCCTGATATTGCCCTTGTAAAGCCTTCGGGCAGTTCTTCCATTTTCAATGGATGCAGTCAAGAGATTCAAGCAAACCCAGCCACCAACTTTCTTCCGAGATTGCGAAGAGCCTCTTAGAGTCTTCCACAGTCAGTTCCAGGTATTGAGGTTGAAAAACCTCTACCACAACAGTCGCAAACCTGACCATGACATCTCCGCATGTGCTCTCAGACATCCATAGATACTTGTCTCACGAATCATTGATCGTTCCATATGCAAGCATCTGGAGCACGGTTGTGCACTTCTGGTAACTAGGGAAGCCAATTTTCCGACGACGTCCTTCTTCAATATGAAGTAGTCATCATAATACCGGATGTCATGGTACAAACGATATAAGATAGTCTTGAGCATCCGAAAACACTCGCGGAAATGGTGAGCGAAGAGTGCATCCACGGAAAAGTACTCGGTCATCAGTGTCACATGGATGCATACCCTATTGTGGTTGAGCACACCATGAGTCTTGATCAATCCCTTGAAATTAAGAACATGCTCCTCTGCATGCTCCACGTCTTCAAGGACGGCATGCATCATCATCGTCTCATCCGTGTTGTCCTCCTCATTGGACGAGCTATTAGATGACTCGACATTGTGCTCGTATATGTACTCCAAATTGGAATCCATCACTAGAAATAAGAAAGGAAAACTGTTTAGCTCCAGTAGTTCATCAAACATTTGCCGGGCATAGTCACTATATCACTAGCAGATGGTATCTCGCGGGGCGGTCAGAGGAGAGGGGTTGAACAACGACGAAGGAGAAGCGGGGTGGAGCCTGACTGGAATGGTGGAGGTGAAACAGATGTAGAGTTGTGACATGGCTTTGGAGTTACTGTTGGAAATATGCCCTAGAGGCAATAATAAAGTGGTTATTATTATATTTCCCAGTTTATGATAATTGTCTATTTTTCATGCTATAATTGTATTAACCGGAAACCGTAATACATGGGTGAGTATATAGATCACAATGTGTCCCTAGTAAGCCTCTAGTTGGCTAGCTCGGTAATCCATCATCATACTGAGCTCAATATGACTAAGGAGTTAGCCACAGGATGGTGTGTTACGGAACGAGTAAAGAGACTTGCCGGTAACGAGATTGAACAAGGTATAGGGATACCGACGATTGAATCTCGGGCAAATATCATACCGATAGACAAAGGGAATTGCATACGGGATTGATCGAATCCCCGACATCGTGGTTCATCCGATGAGATCATCGTGGAACATGTGGGAACCAACATGGATATCTAAACCCCACTGTTGGTTATTGGCCGAAGAGGTGTCTCGGTCATGTCTGCATGGTTCCGGAACCCGTAGGGTCTACACACTTAAGGTTTAATGATGCTAGGGTTATATGGGAATAGTGTACGTGGTTACTGAAGGTTGTTCGGAGTCCCGGATAAAATCTTGGACGTCACGAAGAGCTCCGGAATGGTCCAGAGGTAAAGATTCATATACAGGAAGTGAGGATTTGATCACCGGAAGTGTTTCATGCGTCACCGGTAATGTACCGGGATCACGGGAAGGGTTGCGGGGGTCCACCGGGAAGGGCCACCAGCCCCAAACTGCTACATGGGCCAAAAGTGGATGGGAACAAGCCCCTAGGTGGGCTTCTGCGCCACCATTAAGGGCCCAAGGTGCAGCAAGGGGTGGAGGGGGCCAAACCCTAGGCGTGGAGGGGCTGCCTTGGGCCTCAAGGCCCACCCTAGGGCGCCTCCATCCTTGGTCGCCGCCCCCTTGCCCATCTGGGGCTGACACACCCCTTAGGGTGGAAACCCTAAGGGTGGGGACCCTCCTCCCTCTCCTCCTATATATAGTGGAGGGTTTGGGGCTGTTTTGAGACATAATTGCCTCTCTCCACGGCACATCCCTACTCCTCCTCCTCCTCGTCCTCCATAGTGCTTGGCGAAGCTCTGTCGGCATACCACGCAGCTCCACCGTCACCACGTCACCGTGCTGTCGGAGCTCTCCCTCAACCTCTCCCCCTCCTTGATCGATCAAGGCGTTGGAGATGTCACCGGGATGCACGTGTGTTGAACATGGAGGCACCGTTGTTCGACACATAGATGGGAATCCACCGCAATCTGAATCGCTGCGAGTACTTCTCCATACACCGCGTTCTAGCAACGCTTCCGCTTAGTGATCTTCAAAGGTATGAAGATGCTCTCCCCCTTTGCTCATTGCTAGTTTCTCTATAGATAGATCCTTGTGTGACGTAGGATTTTTTTTGAAATTACTACGTTCCCCAACAGTTACAACCGAGATGGTGGAGTGGTGATGAAGACAAGAGAGAAAGAAGGAAGGAGAGGAAATGGGGCAAATGGAGGCGCGGGGTTCGGGGAGGGTTTTGGATGGTCCGGGGGTGTTAGAATCCTACGTGTCTATTGTCCGGACTCCCACATAGCCCCCTCCCTCCCACGTTTTTCTCCATTTTGTGGAAGAAAGTACGTCTGAACCGCCCTTTGAACCGATACAGGTCCACATTGGATGGCTTCCGCAATTCGGGCACATGTGGGTGGTTTGAGGGTCCATCTTGGATATGCCTTAACCTTTTTTGCGAAACACATTACAGACGGACAGAAACGCACATGTACTTATATCCATCCTATGAACGCGTGTGTATACACACATTCTATATGTATGAGAAGATGAGGGAGTCCAGGGCTAAGGGGTCCTCGGGCTGCTGGTCTATCTCTATGGGCCGGATAGATGGGCCACTGTGTGACTATTATTGAAGGGCCGAGCTAAAAGACGACGTTGTGTTTGGGAAGGAAACCTCCGAAGACTTGGTGCGTGTCGGATTTCGGGCTCTGCAAACCCTAAAGATTCGAACTCAGGGGCATGTACGAAGATCTCTCACTTGCTCGCCTCGCCTAGCTCGCTACTCGCTGGGAATGGCAAGGAACTCACTCGATGGTGATGAAGACACAGAACACGACAGTTTATCTAGATTCGGGGCGCTAAGAAGCGTAATACCCTACTCCTGCTTTGGTGGATTGCCTTTCTTGGAGGTGGGTGGTTGAACCAGTACAGTGCTCGGGAGCCTCCGGAGGCTGGGTGGCTTTGCGTTTTGCTAGTGGGTGAATGAATGGATCCCCCTCCTACGAAATAACCTATCCTCTATATATAGTGACGTCCCTGGTCCTCTTCCCTTATCATTTCAGAGGGAAGGGGTCCCACAACGACCAATTTTGAAGGGGAACATGGGAACGTGCTCCCCTGACCCAAGGTGGTCTTCGCCTGCAAAGTGTCTGCCAACGCTGCAAGGATGGATCCACGGGTGACGATTGTCCTGCTCGCAGGCGGCGACGGTCTGGTTGCACTAGAATGGACACCTTTAGAAGATGCCTTGGGAACCCCGGTACGTCCTTGCCCCTTTTGCATTAAAGGGGAAACTGCACCACCCTACTGTCTGCTGCTCGCCCGTCCTTCCTCTGCATCATCCTTGACACCCGAGGCCGAACCTCGCCTCGAAATATCCGCTGCTCCGGAGGGGTCATGAGGAGGCCCCCTACGGACCTTGATGCTGCTCCTCCTCGCGAGGCTTGGCCCCTCGCGAGGTCCTTGCCTTGTGTGGTGCCGGGCCTGTCGGTTTCGGTCGATGAAGTGGGCCAACCCTGGCCCGTGCTACTTCTCAAACAACAGCATCAGAAATTGACACGTTGACGGAGACTTGCTTGCGTTGGTTTTTCCCTTGAAGAGGAAAGCGTGATGCAGCACAGGAGCAGTAAGTATTTCCCTCAGTTTGAGAACCAAGGTATCAATCCAGTAGGAGAATCTCGTCAAGTCCATAGTACCTACGCAAACACAAACGAGCTTGCACCCAACGCTATAAAGGGGTTGTCAATCCCTTCAAGATTGATTGCAAAGTGAGATCTGAAGGCGGAAAGTGCAATGAAGTAAAAGTGTAAGACTAAAAATATGGTGTGAAGTAGACCCGGGGGCCATAGTGTTCACTAGAGGCTTATCTCAAAATTGCAAATATTACGGTGGGTGAACAAATTACTGTCGAGCAATTAATAGAACCACGCAAAGTCATGACGATATCTAAGGCAATGATCATACATATAGGCATCACGTCCGAGACAAGTAGACCGATACTTTCTGCATCTACTACTGTTACTCCACACATCGACCGCTATCCAGCATGCATCTAGTGTATTGAGTTCATGACGAACAGAGTAACGCCTTAAGCAAGATGACATGATGTAGAGGGATAAACTCAAACCAATGATGAAAACCCCATCTTTTTACCCTTGATGGCAACAACATGATGTGTGCCTCGCTACCCCTTCTGTCACTGGGTGAGGTCACTGCACGGTATGAACCCAAAACCAAGCACTTCTCCCATTGCAAGAATCATAGATCAAGCTGGCCAAACAACCACAACTCGAAGAGAATTACAAGGATATGAAAGCATGCATATAAGAGATCAGAAGAAACTCAAATAAGATTCTGTAATGACCAAACCTCGAAGGATTTGAGTCTCTGTGCTTAACTGTGCTAGTCCCTGGATCGACTCGCTAGCACACACAGTATAGATGAATACCAGAATAGCAAGTGCATCATTTATTACAACGTATGATCCAGAATTTATAAAGTATAACAATCTGCATAGCACTTAGCTATCTCTAATAAATAATGGCAGTGGAAAGGTAGCAAAATAATAACGATGAGTCCCATCATAGCCCACCGGCGAAAAGGTTGAGTGAAGACTCGCGACCCTACTGTATCCCACTGATCATCTGAATATCCTGCAACATGATAAGTTGCAGCCACAAGGGTCAATACATTGAATGTATTGGCAATTCACACATAATGATAATGCAAACCTACACATATAAGCAATGTATGACAAACAAAACAGTCAAGTTGGTTCGGCATAAAGCTAACTTCACCTACCTCCATGAACTGATCAAGGTCTCACACACCAAAGCCAATTTAACCCGCAATAAAGAACTCACAAACCTACGGTGAGATGACAAAGGTCTTCAAGATGTATCAAGTGCGCTCAGTCGATGACGCATTCAATGGGGACTCCAAAGCGCTCAGCCATCAACGCATTCACCTGATTTAAGTCCCGACAACTCAAGTGTGCTCAGTCATGGCGCATTCTCTAGGAACAATAGAGCGCTCAGCCATAGACGCATTCACTCGAGCAAAATCCCCGAACCTACAGCTATAAACACGCACTACTTCATAAAACACCCGGTACGAGTCCATGCCTACCATAGCATATCCAAGCACACAATTAAACAATGCAATCCAGGACACACATATGGCGACAAGCAATATAAGAATCACACCAAACACATAACATATCATAACAATGCAGAACATACATATAGTATGAGCAAAGTCAAAAGTGCAAACTTGCCTTTAACGATGTTGAAGTACTCTAATGCTTAATTCTGATCCGCTCCACACTCCGGACAATCTATATATATTCGACGAAGGCATCGATAAATAAACCGTACTCACATAACATCGAAATAAAATAAACAACAAAGAATTCAATGAAAACTCAACTAACAGAAACATATGAGTAGATATTTATTATCTACATTATAGTGGGAGCACAAAGCAAAAGAAATAATTAAATTAGATGAACGGTTTGCAAAATATGGCCTCCGGGAGGTTTGAACTAAATCTGATCCAACTAAAATTTTAAATAATGATAACCTGAAAACTATTGGTTCTATCAAATTCTACTCGTCAATATGAGATCATAGGAAAAAGAATTTCCTGATTCGGAGCTACGAGTAAAAACTTAAACATGTTTTAAAATCTCACCGAAAATCTGTCCGATCTAAAAACAGCTTAAAATAGGTGTAATACGGGTACTGTAGCAATTCCGCGGATTGGATGAATCGGATTACGTGCACGTGCTTACCACGAACAACAGTGAAAAACGGGTTGGTTCCCACGTGGTGCCTCCGGTGGTGCTCCGTTGGCGGTCGAACGGACTCCGGTGATGGCGACTCCGCGAACTCCGGCGAACACGGACGAACTCCGGTGGTGCTCCGGCGTTGCTCCGTGGTTGGTTCCTCGGCGAGATGGGATTCGCCCTAGGTGAGGACGGTGGCTCGGCGGTGGTCAGGCGAACAGGGGTGGCAAATCGAATCAGGTAGCAGGAATTCGGTTCCTGGAGATATATGCTCGCGATTGGGAGAAAGGAGTCCGTGGTCGGTCTCGTTTCCTGGGCTCGTTTCCTGGGCAGAAAACGGCTCGGGGTAGAGAAGGCACTGGGCGTGGGACTCGGTCCTGGCTCGGGACAGGAGCGCTGGCCTGCCCAGCTCACGTGGCCATGTGGGTGGTGGCCTGGGGCTGGCTCGGTGGAGCTGGGGAGCTGGCGCTGGGCACGTGGGGTGCTGGGGCTGGTGCGCTGGCCATCTGGGAACCTGGCTCGTGGCTCGTGGTGCGCTAGCGTGCCAGCTCGGTGCTGGTGGGCTGGCCCCTCGTGGGACCCGTTGTCTTTTTTTTATAAAACCACAAAATAAATAAATAACTAAATAATAATTTTTTTAAAGAAAGACACACAGAAAAAATAATAATAATATACGTAGACAAAAATATATACATATATATATATATATATATAATATACGCATATAGTAATATATACATATACATATAGATATATATATTAAAATGCTAATATAGACACATATATAAGTATAAAATAAATCCCCTAATAAATAATAAAGGAACCCTAGTTCCACCTAATGCATATTTTGAAAAATAATTTTAATGCAATAGGCCACGCAAAAAGCATTTGAAAACTTAACTAAAGATAATTTCGGACATTATAAAATTTGCAAAACCAAATCGGTAACTCCAAATAATATTCTAAACATCATGAACTTTAATTTGACAAGGGAGAAGTCGTATTATCTCCACTCCAATAAATTGCCCGCAGTCACATAATGAATAGAATTTTCAGAAGAACAAAATAATGCATAAAAAAATATGAGATGCATATGAATGATCTATTAACATCCTGATTTAAGAAAATTGGGATGTTACAAACCTACCCCCTTAAGATGAATCTCGCCCTCGAGATTCGGGTTGGCTAG
The DNA here is from genome assembly GCF_904849725.1 of Hordeum vulgare subsp. vulgare. Lineage (NCBI taxonomy): Eukaryota > Viridiplantae > Streptophyta > Magnoliopsida > Poales > Poaceae > Hordeum > Hordeum vulgare. The sequence goes on along the minus strand of NC_058522.1, from coordinate 112,675,040 downwards.
CAAATAGGTGTGGGTGATCCTGCTTGAGATTTTCCTCTCGTTCCCAAGTAGCCTCTTCCTCGGTATGATGATCCAACTAAACTTTGCATAATCTGATTGTCTTGGTGCGAGTAACTCTCTCTACCGTCTTTAGAATCTTAACATGCTTCTCCTCATGTGTCAAGTCAGTCTCCAACTGAATTGCCTCAAGTGGCACTGTATCTCTCAAAGGAAAGTCTGCCATCTCGGCATGACACTTCTCCAGCTGGGATACGTGAAACACATCTGGATAATCCTTCACAACTGGCACCTCTTCCAGGCTAACCCCTTAAGAGAGTTCACCTGCATCCGTTTATGCTGGTACTTACATACATATTTGATTCTCTTCCCTCCTGGTGCACTGAGAGAAATAAATTGACTAGCACAATCGATAACTCCTTCATATAATTGTAACCAGTCCATACCCAAAATAATATCAAGACCTTGTGACTTCAATATGATCAAATCTGTAAGGAACTCATGCTTCCCAATAGACAAGTTTAACTGATGACAACCAACACCTACTATCATCTCAGCTCCTGGGGAACTCACTCTAATAGGCATACCAAGGGTTTTGGTTGGCAAGAATAGATAAGAAATAGACAGAATAGGTCTAGAGGAATATAGATATTCTACCCATATGCATATTATGATCAAGGTAATATATATGAGTCAACAAAATAACATAACAAATAACACAAACAAGCATGACAATAATCAACCATATCTATATATATAGTCGAATAATTCCGACAAGATCCTAGTTTCACAAACATGCAAAATAACAATCAAGCAAGCAACCTAGTATCGTCATGCCACAAAGCGGGCATAATCAGATACGCTAACACGTTAATATCGCAAATAAAAACAAGATAAGTGGTGGTCTCAACACTAGTTCCTACTTAAGCTGTTCAAGATACTAGAGAGCAAGATGTAGACAAAGTTTATAGAAGAAATTTTCACTCCTATGGCTTTTCTAATCCATTTTCTAGGGCCACGACCTACAGTCAACGCATTGCTCTGATACCATCTGTAACGACCAAACCTCGAAGGATTTGAGTCTCTGTGCTTAACTGTGCTAGTCCCTGGATCGACTCGCTAGCACACACAGTATAGATGAATACCAGAATAGCAAGTGCATCATTTATTACAACGGATGATCCATAATTTATAAAGTATAAAAATCTGCATAGCACTTAGCTATCTCTAATAAATAATGGCAGCGGAAAGGTAGCAAAATAATAACGATGAGTCCCATCATAGCCCACCGGTGAAAATGTTGAGTGAAGACTCGCGAACCTACTATATCTCACTGATCATCTGAATATCCTGCAACATGATAAGTTGCAGCCACAAGGGTCAATACATTGAATGTATTGGCAATTCACACATAATGATAATGCAAACCTACACATATAAGCAATGTATGACAAACAAAACAGTCAAGTTGGTTCGGCATAAAGCTAACTTCACCTACCTCCATGAACTGATCAAGGTCTCACACACCAAAGCCAATTTAACCCGCAATAAAGAACTCACAAACCTACGGTGAGATGACAAAGGTCTTTAAGATGTATCAAGTGCGCTTAGTCGATGACGCATTCAATGGGGACTCCAAAGCGCTCAGCCATCAACGCATTCACCTGATTTAAGTCCCGACAACTCAAGTGCGCTTAGTCATGGCGCATTCTCTAGGGACAATAGAGCGCTCAGCCATAGACGCATTCACTTGAGAAAAAGCCCCGAGCCTACAACTATAAACACGCACTACTTCATAAAACACTCGGTACGAGTCCATGCCTACCATAGCATATCCAAGCACACAATTAAACAATGCAATCCAGGACACACATATGGCGACAAGCAATATAAGAATCACACCAAACACATAACATATCATAACAATGCAGAACATACATATAGGATGAGCAAAATCAAAAGTGCAAACTTGCCTTGAACGGTGTTGAAGTACTCTAATGCTTAATTCTGATCTGCTCCACACTCCGGACAATCTATATATATCCCATGAAGTATCGATAAATAAACCGTACTCACATAACATCGAAATAAAATCAACAACAAAGAATTCAATGAAAACTCAACTAAGAGAAACATATGAGTAGATATTTATTATCTACATTATAGTGGGAGCACAAAGCAAAAGAAATAATTAAATTAGATGAACGGTTTGCAAAATATGGCCTCCGGGAGGTTTGAACTAAATCTGATCCAACTAAAATTTTAAATAATGATAACCTGAAAACTATTGGTTCTGTCAAATTCTACTCGTCAAAAAGCATTTGAAAACTTAACTAAAGATAATTTCGGACGTTATAAAATTTGCAAAACCAAATCGGTAACTCCAAATAATATTCTAAACATCATGAACTTTAATTTGAAAGGGGAGAAGTCATATTATCTCCACTCCAATAAATTTCCCGCAGTCACATAATGAATAGAATTTTCAGAAGAACAAAATAATGCATAAAAAAATATGAGATGCATATGAATGATCTATTAACATCCCGATTTAAGAAAATTGGGATGTTACAGATTCATAGATAATCTGATCATAAATCCACAATTCATGGGATCTCGACAAACACACCGCAAAAGAAGATTACATCGGATAGATCTCAATGAAGATCATGGAGAACTTTGTATTGAAGATCCAAGAGAGAGAAAGAAAGCCATCTAGCTACTAGCTATGGACCCGTAGGTCTATGGTGGACTACTCACGCATCATCGGAGAGGTCATGGTGTCGATGAAGAAGCCCTCCGTATCCGAATCCCCCCTCCGACAGGGCACCAGAACGTGCCCTAGATGGGATCTTGCGGAGACAGAAGCTTGCGGCGGCGGAAAAGTACTTTCAATGATCTCCTAATTTTTTCTAGAATTTTTGTGAATATATAGGCGAAAGACCTAGGGCAGAGGTGGCCTAGGGAGCCCACAAGACTGGGAGGCTGCGACTAGGGGGCTTGTGGGGTCCCTGGTGGCCCCTGCCTTGGTTCTCAAGTCCCCCGATCATCTTCTGTTTTGTAAAAAATCTTTTTGGAAGTTTCGTTCTGTTTGGACTCCGTTTAAAATCCTCCTCTGAAAGGGGTCAAAAACACGGAAAAAACAGGAACTGGCACTTGGCACAGAGTTAATAAGTTAGTCCCAAAAAATAAATAAAAGGCATACAAAGCATCCAAAGTTTGACAAGATAATAGCATGAAACCATCAAAAATTATAGATACGTTGGAGACGTATCAAGCATCCCCAAGCTTAACTCCTGCTCGTCCTCGAGTAGGGAAGTGATAAAGACTGAATTTTTGATGTGGAATGCTACCTAGCATAGTTGTCCTTTGTAACTTCTTTCGTGTGACATGAATGTTCAGATCCGTAAGATTCAAAACAATAGTTTGCTATTGACATGAAAACAATAATACTTCAAGCAAACTAGCAAGGCAATCATGAACTTTCGAAATAACAAGGCCAAAGAAAGTTATCCCTACAAAATCATGCACACAACTAATTTAAATCATGCACAACTAATTTAAATCATGCACAACCCCGGTATTGGCCAAGTAATTGTTTTCGCACTCTTACTTTCTCAAACTTTTTATAACTATCACGCAATACATGAGCGTGAGCCATGGATATAGCACTATAGGTGGAATAGAGTGTGGTGGTGGTTGTGAGACAAAAAGGGAGGAGATGGTCACATTGACTCGGCGTATCAAAGGGTTTTGGAGATGCCCATTAATAGATATCAATGTGAATGAGTAGGGCTTGCCATACAAAGGATGCACTAGAGCTATAAGTATGTGAAAGCTCAAAAGGAGAACTAGTGGGTGTGCATCCAACTTGCTTGCTCACAAAAACCTAGGGCAATTTTGAGGAAGCCCATCATTGGAATATACAAGCCAAGTTATATAATAAAGATTCCCACTAGCATATGGTGGTTACAAAACGAGAGGGTCTCAATCATGAAGAACATTGTGCTATTATGAAGCACAAGTGTGGAAAAAGATAGTAGCATTTTGCCTTCTCTCTTTTTCTCTTTTTTTCATTTGGGCTCTTGGGCCTCTTTTTTTTCTCTTTTTTTGTTTTTTTATTTGGGCTCTTTGGGCTCTTTTTTTTATTTCCTCACATGGGACAATGCTCTAATAATGATGATCATCACACTTTTATTTACTCACAGCTCAAAGCTCAGAACGATGATGACTCTATAAGAAATGCCTCCGGCAGTGTACCGGGTTGTGCAACAATCTAGCTTGGCGTATGACGTTGAAACATCTCGCTAGCTATCTTACGATCATGCAATGGCAATATGAGAGTGACGACACAAGTCATGAGATGGAACGGTGGGTGTTGCATGGCAATATATCTTGGAATGGCTATGAAAATGCCATAGTAGGTAGGTATGGTGGCTGTTTTGAGGAATGTATATGGTGGATTTGTGCACCGGCGAAAATTGGGCGGCACTAGAGAGGCTAGCAATGGTGGAAGGTGAAAGTGCATCTATACCATGGACTCACATTAGTCATGAAGAACTCACATACTTGTTGCGAAAGTTTTTATTTGTAATCGAAACAAAGTGCTAAAAGCATACTCCTAGGGGAAGGGTTGGTAGGTGTTAACCATCGCGCGATCCCGACCGCAACACAAAGGATGACAATCAATAGATCATTTATGCTCCGACTTCCAACCATAGCGGTTCACCATACGTGCATGCTACGAGAATCACTAACTTCAACACAAGTATTTCTAGATTCACAACGCCCTACTAACATAACTCTCAATATTACCAAATCCACGTCTCAAAACTAATTGAGAGGAATCAAAACTTCTCTTTCTAATCAATGCACATGAAGATGGAGGTTTTTGTATCCTATTTGGGTACCTATCACCTTTGGGACTACTTTCATAGCACAATCCAACTACCAAGTCACGCACCGCCGTGCTCTAAAAGATCTAAGTGAAGCACATAGAGCAAAATTATCTAGCTCAAAAGATATAAGTGAAGCACGTTGAGCATTCTAGCAAAATCACGATGAGTGCATGTCTCTCTCAAAAGGTGTGCATCAAGGATGATTGTGACACAGCAAAAAGAAAAGACTCCTAAGATACAATACGCTCCAAGCAAAACACATATCATGTGGTGAATAAAAATATAGCTCCAAGTAATGTTACCGATGGATTGAAGACGAAAGAGGGGATGCCTTCTCGGGCCATCCCCAAGCTTAGGCTTTTTGGTATCCTTGAATTTTGCTTGAGATGCCTTGGGCATCCCCAAGCTTGAGCTCTTTCCACTCCTTATCTCTTTGTCCATGAGAACGTCACCCAAAACTTGAAAACTTGACAACACAAAACTTAAACAGAAACTCGTGATATCATTAGCGCAAGAAAACAAACTACCACCTCTTTAGGTACTTTAGCAATCTTGATTTCTATTTATATTGGTGTTAAATTACTGTATTCTCACTTTTCCATGGCTAGTACCCCCCGATACTATCCATAGTTTCATCAAAACAAGCAACCAACTCAACAAAAACAGAATCTGTCAAAAACAGACCAGTCTGTAGCAATTTGTATACTTCGTATACTTCTTGTACCTAAAAAATTCTGAGAACTTACGACTGCCTGGGAAAAAATCATATAAACCAGAAGAAAAAAGAATCAACTCAAAAGTTCTTTCTGAATAAAAATGAAAAATAATCTCGTGAGCGAAAAGTTTCTGTCTTTTTCCAGCAGGATCAAACAACCATCACCAAGACTAGTCATAAAGGTTTTGCTTGGCTCAAACACAAAAAGAAACACAGAAGACACTATCATAACAGAATTATGATGGGGTGGACGCAACAGAATAGAAATAAAAAGATAAATTCATTGGGTTGCCTCCCAACAAGCGCTATTGTTTAACGCCCTTAGCTAGGCAGAAAGCGATAGAATCACGTATCGTCGCCTTTGGTGCAAAAACCATAAGTAGCCCTCATCATGGATTCATAAGACAGTCTTATTTTCTTTCTAGGAAAGTGCTCCATGCCATTCTTTAAAGGAAATTGAAATCTAATATTCCCTTCCTTCATATGGATGATAGCACCGATAGTCCTTAGGAAAGGTCTACCAAGAATAATAGGGCATGTAGGATTGCAATCAATGTCAAGCACAATGAAATCCACAGGTACATAGTTCCTATTTGCAATAATAAGAACATCGTTGATCCTTCCCATGGGTTTCTTGACAGTAGAATCTGCAAGATGCAAATTAAGAGAACCCTCCTCAATCTCATTAAAACCCAGAACATCACATAAAGACTTTGGAATCGCGGAAACACTAACACCCAAATCACACAAAGCATTGCTGTCATAGTTTTTGATTTTGATTTTGATAGTAGGTTCCACTCATCATGAAGATTTCTAGGGATAGAGACTTCCAATTCCAGTTTCTCTTCAAGGGATTTATCATAGCTTCGACGATATGATCGGTAAAGGCCTTGTTTTGGCTAGAAGCATGTGGAGAGTTTAGCATGGATTGCATCAAGGAAATGCATTCAATCAAGGAGCAACTATCATAATTGAATTCCTTGGAATCCAAAGTAGTAATTTCATTACTACTCATGGTTTTAATAACTTCTACTCCACTTTCAATGCTTTTAGCATCAAGATAGATGGACTCCGAATCATTGGGGCATTTTTCAACCAAAGTGGATTCATAAGCAGCCCCATCATCATTAGGTTTGACACAAGAAAACAAAGATTCAATGGGAATCACACCAAGCACTTTAAGATCTTCGTGATTCTTATCACGAGAACACGCCTTTTTAAGCCATTCATGTCTAGCACGAATTTGGGCGGTTCTTTCTTTGCTCTCACTCATGGAAACACACATAGATTTCAAAGTCTCATCCATATTGATCTTGGGAGGAGCACATCTAACTTTCAAAGCATCAATATCACTAGACATTCTATCAACGCTCCTAGCCAAATCGTCAATTTTGAGTAGTTTTTCCTCTATGGACGCATTGAAAATATTTTGTGAGTTTATAAACTCTTTGATATTACTCTCTAGATCAGAGGGTAATCTATTGTAATTTCCATGAGTATTTTTGTAGGATTTGCCAAAGTTATTAGAGGAGTTACTAGGAAAAGGCCTAGGAACATAGTTTCCTCTAAAAGCATTGTTGTTGCCAAAATTATTCCTACCAACAAAATTAACGTCCAAGCTAGCGTTGCTACTCTCAATCAAGGAAGACAAGGGGATATCATTAGGATCTAAAGGAGCAATTCTACTAGCAACCAAATTCATTAACTCCTCCATCTTAGCACTCAACGAGTTAATTTCTTCTATAGCGTGTACCGTCTTACTAGTAGGTGACCTTTCAGTGTGCCACTGAGAGTAGTTCGTCATGATATTGTCTAGGAGTTTTGTGGCTTCTCCTAACGTGATTTCCATGAACGTTCCACCTGAGGCGGAGTCCAAGATATTTCTAGAAGCGAAATTCAAGCCAACGTAGAAGATTTGTATAATCATCCAAAGACTCAAGCCATGAGCAGGGCAATTTCTAATCATCAATTTCATTCTCTCCCAAGATTGTGAAACATGTTCATGATCACGTTGCTTAAAATTCATGATATCATTACGGAGAGAGATAAACTTAGCCGGCGGAAAACTTGGATATGAAGCATCTTTGCACTTATTCCAAGAATCAATACTACTTTTGGGCAAAGACGAAAACAAAGTTTTTGCTCGATTTCGCAACGAGAAAGGAAAAAGCTTCAATTTAATCACATCATTATCCACATCTTTCTTCTTTTGCATATCGCAAAGCTCAATGAAAGTATTAAGATGGGATGCAACATCTTCACTTGGAAGGCCGGAGAATTGCTTTTTCATAACAAGATTCAACAAAGCAGCATTGATTTCGTACGACTCCGCACTAGTGGCGGGAGCAATGGGAGTACTAATAAAATCATTATTATTAGTATTCAAGAAGTCACAAAGTTTGGTGTTTTCAGTCATGGTGACTTCACCAAGCAAGCAAGCACACAAGCGAACAAAAAGCAAGCGAGAGAAAAGGGCGAACGAAAAAGGAAAAAGAAAAAGGCAAAGGAAAAAGGCAAATATTTTTGTAATTTTTGCTTTTCAGAAGTGGGGGAGAGGAAAACGAGAGGCAAAAAAGTAAATGCAAGCGATGAGTTTGCGACACTTACTTGGATGAGTTCTTGACTTGATCCTCCTCGGCAACTGTTGACGTGCAACTATTCCTGACTTGATGCCTCCCCGACAATGGCGCTAGAAAAGAGTTGCTTCCAGTTGCTCAACAATTAGCAATTGTCTTGCAACGGCCCACCAACGTGTGGGATCGCGACAGTTTTCGAGGGTAGAGTATTCAACCCAAATTTGTTGGTTTGACACGATGGGAGTGAAAGAATATTCTTCAGTATTAGCAGTTGAGGTGTCAGCTCAACCACACCTGAAAGATTAGTATCTGCAAGTAGGATATAAGCAGCAAAGGTAGTATGATAGCAACAGTGCCAGAAATGATCTATTGACAAGGCAGACTATTCCTAACTGAAGTATCAATGGCACCAGAAAAGTATTGTAGCAGGTAGCAGCAGTGTAACGAGTAACAACAGTGGCAAGGAACTGCAGTACTGACAACAGTAGCAAGTAGCAGCAGTAGCAACAGTAGTGGCAGCAGTAGAGCAAGGCAAGTAACAGTATCAGCAAGTAACAATAGCAGCAACAGTAGTAACATCAGCAGAGCAAAACAAGTAAAAGTAGAAACAACAATAGTAACAGCAGTAGCAACAGAGCAAGTAACAATAGCAGTGGGACAAACTCGTAGGCAATGGATCGGTGATTCGTTGGATGACATTCATCATGCAACAGTAATAACATGGAGAGATATGTGGCTAGCTCCCGTGCGTGGTTGTGATGTAGGCATGCATTCCGTGTGTAGTCATACGTGCTTAGGGAAAAGAACTTGCATGACATCTATTGTCCATCCCTCCCGTGGCAGCGGGGTCCGAATGGATACTACGGGATATTAAGGTTCTCCTTTTAATAAAGAACCAGACCAACGCATTAGCACTTGATGAACACATGAACTCCTCAAACTATGGTCATCACCGGGAGTGGTTCCGGTTATTGTCCCTCCGGGGTTGCCGGATCATAACACATAGTAGGTAACTACAACTTGCAAGATTGGATCTATAACACACATATATTGGTGATGACATAATAATTTCAGATCTAAAATCATGGCACTCGGGCCCTAGTGACAAGCATTAAGCATGGCAAAGTAGTAGAAACATCAATCTTAGAACATAGTGGATACTAGGGATCAATCCCCGTCAAAACTAACTCGATTACATGATAGATCTCATCCTACTCATCACCGCCCAGCGAGCCTACGAATAGATTACTCACGAACGATGAAGAGCTTAACATAATTGGAGAGGGAAGAAGGTTGATGATGACGATGGTGACGATCTCCTTGATCCGGAGCCCAAAACGGACTCCAGATCTGCCCTCCAGGGCAAGAACGGGATGTGGCGGTGCCTCTGGATCGTGAAACGCGATGAAATCTTCTCTCTTGATTTTTTTTCGGGACGAAAGGGAATATATAGAGCTGAGTTTGGAGGCGGTGGAGTCTCGTGGGCCCCACAAGCCCTGACGGCGCGGCCTGGGGGGTGGCCGCGGCCACAGGGCTTGTGGCTCACTGGCTCACCCCTCCGGTGGATCTTTGCGCAGGTATTTTTCATATTTTCCAGAAATATTCTCCGTAAATTTTTAGGACGTTCCGAGAACTTTCATTTCTGCACAAAAACAACACCATGGCAATTCTGCTGAAAACAGCGTCAGTCCGGGTTAGTTCCAATCAAATCATGTAAATAAGGGTCCAAAACAAGGGCAAAAGAGTTTGGAAAAGTAGATACGATGGATACGTATCAACTCCCCCAAGATTAAAACCTTGCTTGTCCTCAAGAAACTCAGTTGACAAACTGAAAGAGGAAGAAAAACTTTGACAAACTCTGTTTGATCTTGTTGTTGCAACTATGTCTAACTCATAACCAAAATTTCAGGAAGATCACAAGTTAACCACATAAGCAAGTGACACAAAGGTCTCACGGTAAACTAATATCAATGGCATAATCAGCTAGCGAGCACATAATAATTAGTTTGAGATACCAACAATTCAATCAAAACAAGCATGAAGCAATATGAGTAGGTGGTATCTCGCTAGCTCTTTCTGAGACCACAAAACATAAATGCAAATCACTTTCTAAGATCAAGGGCTAACTAAACATTGTAAATCATAGCAACGAAGATCCATTCATAGTCATACTCAATATCAATCAAAAGCAAAGCATAAAAATGACAGAGGTGCACTCTTATTGGTGCTTATATAAGAAGAGGATGACTCGACAGGAAAATAAATAGACATGCCCTTCGCAGAGGGAAGCATTGATTTGCAGAGGTGCCAGAGCTCAAGCTTTGAAAACAGAGATAATAATTTTGGGGTGGCATGCTTTCATTGTCAACGCAATGACCAAGAGTTCTCAATATCTTCCACGCTACACATGCTATAGGCGGTTCCCAAACAGAAAAGTAAAGTTTTAACTCCCCCACCACCAATCAATCACACTCCACGGCTAGCCCAATACGCGGGTACCGTCCATACTAACATCAATCCGGGGGGAGTCTTGTTTTACAGTTATGTTTTCGATTTAAGCGTGGAACTAGGCATTCCAATTACCGACCCCTTTCTCGTGAATGACAGTGAATAAACACATGTCGAGGATAACACGCCTAACATGGAAGATACCAATAGCCCCGTGTCACCACATGAGCGGTTCGGGCATGCAAAACAGATTATTTCTTGAAGGTTTAGAGAATGGCACATGCAAATTTACTTGGACCGGCAGGTAGATACCGCAAATAGGTAGGTATGGTGGACTCTCATGGAAGAACTTTTGGGTTTATGGAAGTGAATGCACAAGCAGTATTCCGCTTAGTACAAGTGAAGGTTAGCAAAAGACTGGGAAGCGACCAACTAGAGAGCGACAACAGTCATCAAGATGCAATGAGTTTGACTAACTTGGAGTGCAAGCATGAGCAGGATATAAATCACCATGAATACGAACATCATAGAGTCTACGTTGATTTTGTTTCAACTACATGCATGAACATGCGCCAAGTCAAGCCACTTGAATCGTTCAAAGGAATACCATCCTATCATACTACATCATAGTCATCTCAAAATCTATGTTGGCATTCAGGACAAACCATTATAGGCTCCTAGCTAATTAAGCATGGCATCCGAAATTATGATCTCTAAGTTGTCATTGCAAACATGGTTTTCTCTCAACAAAGTTGAATCTGGGACGACAAGCTAGTCATATTTACAAAAACAAAATAGATAGAGTTCATACCAGCTTTTTGAGTCTCAGTCACTTCATCATATATCATCATTATTGCCTTTCACTTGCACGATCGTACGATGTGAACAATAATAAGAGTGCTCGTGCATTGGACTAAAGCTGGAATCTGCAGGCAAACACAAAGGAGAAGACAAAGTAATATGGCTCTTTAACAAATGAACATGTATGCATGCAAGAGCCACTAAACATTGTAACCAATATCTTCTACCTTGACCCAAAGAAAACTATCTACACGGGAAAGATCCCAACAAGCAAAAGAAGAAAAGAAAATCTTTTTGGGTTTTCTCAAAAGGACACAAAACAAGAAAACAAGGAAACGAAAATAAACTAGCATGGATAATTCAGTGGCAAAGTGTAAACACCGACTAACAAAGTGAAAGCATAAGCATGAATGTAAAGTTGGTGCAAACACGTACTCCCCCAAGTTTAGGCTTTTGGCCTAGCTTGGTCTACACCCAAGGATGGTCCCGGCGGAACCCAAAATCATATTCGGGGTTATACGGGAGCGCTACAGCCACTGCCTGAATAACTGCCTCACGGAGACGAGCAGCCTTCGCCTCCCTCTCATACTCCTCTGCCTCTCCTCTGGTTATGTAATATCTCTATTTTACCTGAAAGTCAAAGAGAGCAGGAGCAGGAAGGGTAATATGGAAAACACGCTGCCGGTTAAATATCAATCGGTATAGGAGGGATTCGTCATCCCTCTCATACTCCTCTCCCTCTCCTCTGGTTATGTAGTATCTCCGTTTTACCTGAAAGTCATAGAAAGCAGGAGCAAGAAGGGTAATATGGAAAACACCCTGCCGGTTAAATATCAATCGGTATAGGAGGGATTCATCATCCCTCTCAAGGAACTAGTAGCGTGTCACAACGACGCGGTCAAGGAAAGCTGTATGGAGCGGGGGATCTCCTGCGCGGATGGGTACTCCAAGAAATTTGCTATGCGAGTGGCATAGATCCCACCAAAGAAATCCCCATCAATAGCATTCTTATTCAGCCTCCTTGCTATAATAGCTCCCATTTGAAGCTTTTGTCACCCATCACTGCGCTCTTAAGGATACTAAGGTCGGATGCGCATAGGTGACAATGTTCAACCTTGCCGTTAATGCATCTACCTATGAAGAGGGCAAAGTAGTGCAAGGCAGGGAAATGAATGCTTCCTATGGTAGCTTGCGTGATGTCTCGAGTTTCTCCAATAGTTATACTAGAGACAAAATCTCTAACCGAAGACTTAGCAGGATCATTAAGACTACCCCCATTGGGTATCTTTCAAATCCTATTGAAATCCTCCAAATCCATGGTGTAGGATTTATCATACAGATCAAACAGTATGGATGAGTCACGGCCAACTGAAAATTTAAATCTACGCACGAAAGAGGCAGTGAGCATAGCATACTGTTCACATTTATCTGAGAGGAATTCTTCTAACCCGGCATTGCGGACAAGTGTATCAAACTCATCCTTGAAGCCTGCTTCGATCATGAACTCATCGGAAGGCCATTCACATGGTTGTACCGGTGCGTCCCTTAGTCGATAAGGACCGGGCTCCCGAATAGAAAGACGGGGACCCTTCTTACTTGAGGAACCACCATGAAACTTCCTCCTGAACATAATTTCTTTTTGCTGAAATTTTTGAAGTTCAAGAGAAAAGTGAATAAAGACCAACCACACCTTGTAGCAACTACTCCTACTAGTGCCTAGAGACCGTATCACGCGCTAAATCTAGTTGGGACCAGCTAAAATCAACATTTCAAGCTCAAGAATAGGGTCACCAAGGTAGCAAGAATACGCGAAGGATAAAGCACTAGAGTAGAAACTAATTGGACCAATGGAGGAGTCACTTACCAAGGAGTAATTTCCCCAAAACGGTTCGGAGAATGATGCTTTGAGCAAGGAGATCGAAAATCAAAGCCAAATGAGCAAGAACATGGGTTTGAGCTGCGAAACGATTTTTTCTGGAGGTAGAAGAAGAGGATGGGAGCTGCAATGAGTGGAGGGGGTCCCTGTGGGCCCCACAAGCTTGGTGGCCGCGGCCAGGGGGGAGGCCGCGGCGACAGGGCTAGTGGCCCACTGGTGTGGCCCCCAGGCCAGCTCTCAGTCCTAGTATTTTTCAAAAAATCCTGAAAAAATCATATTTGATTTTCAGGACCATCGGAGAACTTTTATTTTCGGGGTACTTTTCTCCGGGACGCAAAAACAAAAAAATAGGAAAAACTAAACTAAATCTATCATTTTCCTTCTAAGCATCAGAAAATGAAAGCTTAAAATAGAGGTATGTGACTCTTTGATTCATCCATTTCATGGTCATCGAAAGAAATCCGTCAATGTGGTTGATCAAATCCTCATGACAAAACTTCTTCAAATCGCAAAAGGAAACGGAGAATTGTTGAATAGCCACTAAGTCACCTCAATAGGGATATGAATCTCCCCAACAAGAAAATCATACTTCATCTTGACACGAGGAATAGGGCATTCAAAGCTCCCAATAAGAATCGATGAAGTTTTTTCGATAGCATTGATGCAATGTACTTGATATCGTTTCTTCGGAAAGTGCACTGTATGCTCATTACCGTTGACATGGAAGGTGACATTGCCTTTGTTGCAATCTATAACAGCCCCTGCAGTGTTTAAAAAGGGTCTTCCGAGGATGACAGCCATGGCATCATCCTCGGGAATATCCAAGATAACAAAGTCTGTTAAGATAGTGGTGTTAGCAACCACAACAGGCACATCCTCGCAAATGCCGACAGGGAAAGAAGTTGATTTGTCGGCCATTTGCAGAGAGATTTCAGTGGGTGTCAACTTATCCAGTTCAAGTCTACGGTAAAGAGAGAGAGGCATAACACTAACACCGGCTCCAAGGTCACATAAGGCAGTTCTTACGTAGTTTCCTTTAATGGAGCAAGGTATAGTGGGCACTCCGAGATCACCAAGTTTCTTAGGAGTTCCACCTTTGGAAGTTTAATTGGCGAGCATGGTGGAGATCTCAAGATCTGGTATCTTCCATTTATTGGTCACGATATCTTTCATGTACTTGGCATACGGAGACATTTTGAGCATATCAATTAACCGCATCTGCAGAAAGACGGGTCTCAACATTTCAATAAAGCGCTCAAAATCCTCATCATCCTTTTTCTTGGATGGCTTAGGAGGAAAGGGCATAGGTCTCTGAATCCATGGCTCCCTTTCTTTACCATGCTTCCTAGCACTGAAGTCATTCTTATTGTATCTCTTAGGTTGTGGGTTATCAGGATTAACCGTAGATTCAATCTCCACATCCTTATCATTTCTAGGTTGAGCATTATTATGAACATCGCTGTCCATATTGTCACCAGGTTCATGTTCATCACCAGATTGTGTTTCTACATCATTTGGTTCTTCAGGTGTGACAGTATTTGGTGAACTCACATGCAGGTTTCTATCATCCTTCTTCTTATTCTTAGGATGACTTGGTGTATCAGCATTAATTCCTTGAGAATCTTGATCAATTCTCTTAGGATGGCCTTCAGGATACAAAGGTTCCTGAGTCATTTTGCCTCCTCTAGTAATGACTCTGACAGAGTTGTCATTTAATTCATTGAGCAAGTCATTCTGAGCTTTAAGTACTTGTTATACCCGAGTAGTAACCATAGAGGCATGTTTACTCAGAAGCTTCAGATCATTGACATTTCTTTCTACACAAGCACTTAAATGACTAAGCATACGAGTACTTAGTTCCAATTGTCTGCTAAGATAATCATTGAAACTCTGTTGTCTAGCAACAAAGTTATCAAATTCATCAAAGCATAGGCTAGCGGTTTGTCAAAAGGAATATCACTCTCATTGAATCTACGTAGAGAATTCACCTCTACTACTTGTATCGGGTTATCAAGACCATGGATCTCTTCGATAGGTGGTAGATTTTTGACATCTTCAGATCTAATGCCTTTCTCTTGCATAGATTTCTTGGCTTCTTGCATATCTTCGGGACTGAGGAATATAATACCTCTTTTCTTAGGAGTTGGCTTAGGAGGTGGTTCGGGAATAGTCCAAGCATTATCGTTGATCAAGATGTTATTCAGTAGGATCTTAGCTTGTTCTATAATTCGTTCCCTAAAAACACAACCGACACGACTATCTAGGTGGTCTCTAGAAGCATCGGTAAGTCCGTTATAGAAGATATCAAGTATCTCGTTCTTCTTAAGAGGGTGATCATGCAAAGCATTCTGTAGCTGGATGAGCCTTCCCCAAGCTTGTGGGAGACTCTCTTTTTTGAGTTGAGCAAAGTTGTATATTTCCTACAAGGCAGCTTGCTTCTTATGGGCAGGGAAATATTTCTCACAGAAGTAATAGACCATATCCTGGGGACTACTCACACATCCAGGAGCAAGAGAAGTGAACCAGGCTTTAGCGTCATCCTTTAGAGAGAAAGGAAACAACTTAAGGGTATAGTTGTAGAGGATCTTCTACTCACTAGTGAAAAGGGTGGCTATATCATGTAGTTTGGTAAGATGGGCTACGACCGTCTCAGACTCATAACCGTGAAAAGGATCGGATTCGACTAGAGAGATTATCTCAGGGTCGACAGAGAATTCATAATCCTCATCGGTGATAAAGATAGGTGAAGTGGCAAACTTCGTGTCGTATTTCATCCTAGCTTTCAGAGAATTTTCCTTCCACTTGAGAAGTAATTTCTCAGCGTCATAGGCATCCTTACACGCAAAAAAATCCTCAGCTATCTCTCCCTCCATAACATAACCCTCAGGTATATCAGGCAATTCATATCTAGGAGAGCTAAATCTAGCAGGAGCAAAAGCAGGTTCTATCTCAATAGTATCGGCAGTTTCAGAAGCATCACAAGCATTAGCAGTAACTCTAGCAATATGAGCATCAAGGAATACCCCTAGTGGCATATCAGGCAAAGTAGTATCTCTAGCAGTATCAAGCATAGTATCATCAGGCAAAATAGCATCTCTAGCATCATCAGGCAAAGAAGTATCAAGCATAGCATCTCTAGCAGTATCAGGCATAGAATCTCTAGCAGTATCAGGCATAGCATCTCTAGTAGTATCAGGCATACCATCTCTAGCAGTATCAGGCATAGCATCTCTAGCAGTATCAGGCATAGCAACATCATAAGCATCATCAAGCACATGCGACATATCAAGATTTCAAGCAGGAGGTGGCGTCGCAAACTTACTCATAACTGAAGGTGAATCAAGTGCAGAGCTAGATGGCAGTTCCTAACCTCCCCTCATAGTTGAGGGCAAGACTTTGGTTCTAGGATCTTTCAAATTCTTCATAGTGATCAGCAGATATAAATCCCAAGTGACTCAAAGAATATAGCTATCCTTCCTCGGCAACGACGCCAGAAAAATGTTGTTGACGTGCAACTATTCCTGACTTGATGCCTCCCCGGAAACGGCGCCAGAAAAGAGTTTCTTCGAGTTTCTCAACAATTAGCAATTGTCTTGCAATGGCCCACCAGCGTGTGGGATCGCGGCAGTTTTCAAGAGTAGAGTATTCAACCCAAATTTGTTGGTTCGACACGATGGGAGTGAAAGAATATTCTCTAGTATTAGCAGTTGAGGTGTCAGCTCAACCACACCTGAAAGATTAGTATCTGCAAGCAGGAAATAAGCAGCAAAGGTAGTATGATAGCAATGGTGCCAGAAACGATCTGTTGACAAGGCAGACTATTCCTAACTGAAGTATCAATGGCGCCAGAAAAGTATTGTAGCATGTAGCAGTAGTGTAACGAGTAACAGCAGTGGCAAGGAACAGCAGTAGTGACAGCAGTAGCAAGTAGTAGCAGTAGCAACAGTAGTGGTAGCAGTAGAGCAAGTCAAGTAACAGTAGCAGCAACAGTAGTAACAGCAGTAGAGCAAAGCAAGTAACAGTAGCAGCAAGTAACAGTAGCAGCAACAGTAGTAACAGTAGCAGCAGCAGAGCAAGTAGCAATAGCAGTGGGACAAACTCGTAGGCAATGGATCGGTGATTCATTGGATGACATTCATCATGCAACAGTTATAACATGGAGAGATATGTGGCTAGCTCCCGTTCGTCGATGTGATGTAGGCATGCATTCCGTGTGTAGTCATACGTGCTTAGGGAAAAGAACTTGCATGACATCTATTGTCCATCCCTCCCGTGGCAGCGGGGTCCAAATGGATACTACGGGATATTAAGGTTCTCCTTTTAATAAAGAACCGGACCAATGCATTAGCACTTGATGAACACATGAACTCCTCAAACTATGGTCATCACCGGGAGTGGTTCCGGTTATTGTCACTCCGGGGTTGCCGGATCATAACACATAGTAGGTAACTACAACTTGCAAGATCGGATCTAAAACACACATATATTGGTGACAACATAATAATTTCAGATCTGAAATCATGGCAGTCGGGCCCTAGTGACAAGCATTAAGCATGGAAAAGTAGTAGCAACATCAATCTCAGAACATAGTGGATACTAGGGATCAATCCCCGTCAAAACTAACTCGATTACATGATAGATCTCATCCTACTCAACACCGTCCAGCGAGCCTACAAATAGATTACTCACGAACGATGAAGAGCTTCATGGAATTAGAGAGGGAAGAAGGTTGATGATGACGTTGGCGACGGTCTCCTTGATCCGGAGCCCAAAACGGACTCCAGATCTGCCCTCCAGGGAAAGAACGGGATGTGGCGGCGCCTCTGGATCATGAAACGCGATGAAATATTCTCTCTTGATTTTTTTCGGGACGAAAGGGAATATATAGAGCCGAGTTTGGAGGCGGCGGAGTCTCGTGGGCCCCACAAGCCCTGACGGTGCGGCCTGGGAGGTGGCCGCGACCACAGGGCTTGTGGCCCACTGGCTCACCCCCTCCGGTGGATCTTTGCGCTGGTATTTTTCATATTTTCCAGAAATATTCTCCGTAAATTTTCAGGACGTTCCGAGAACTTTCATTTCTGCACAAAAACAACACCATGGTAATTCTGCTGAAAACAACGTCAGTCCGTGTTAGTTCCAACCAAATCATGCAAATTAGAGTCCAAAACAAGGCCAAAAGAGTTTGGAAAAGTAGATACCATGGAGACGTATCAGCAACGGCGCCAGGAATCCTTCTGCTACTTCTGAAACAACAACGTCAGAAATTGACACATTGACGCACACTTGCTTGCGTTGGTTTTTCCCTTGAAGAGGAAAGGGTGATGCAGCACACGAGCAGTAAGTATTTCCCTCAGTTTGAGAACCAAGGTATCATTCTAGTAGGAGAATCTCGTCAAGTCCAGAGTACCTGCACAAACACAATCGGGCTTGCACCCAACGCTATAAAGGGGTTGTCAATCCCTTCAAGATTGATTGCAAAGTGAGATCTGAAGGCGGAAAGTGCAACGAAGTAAAAGTGTAAGGCTGAAAATATGGTGTGAAGTAGACCCGGGGGCCATAGTGTTCACTAGAGGTTTCTCTCAACATAGCAAATATTACGGTGGGTGAACAAATTACTGTCGAGCAATTGATAGAACCGCGCAAAGTCATGACGATATCTAAGGCAATGATCATACATATAGGCATCACGTCCGAGACAAGTAGACCGATACTTTCTGCATCTACTACTATTACTTCACACATCGACCTCTATCCAGCATGCATCTAGTGTATTGAGTTCATGACGAACAGAGTAACGCCTTAAGCAAGATGACATTATGTAGAGGGATAAACTCAAACCAATGATGAAAACCCCATCTTTTTACCCTTGATGGCAACAACACGATGCGTGCCTCGCTACCCCTTCTCTCACTAGGTGAGGTCACCGCATGGTATGAACCCAAAACCAAGCACTTCTCCCAATGCAAGAATCATAGATCAAGATGGCCAAACAAAACCCACAACTCGAAGAGAATTACAAGGATATGAAATCATGCATATAAGAGATCAGAAGAAACTCAAATAAGATTCATAGATAATCTGATCATAAATCCACAATTCATCGGATCTCGACAAACACACCGCAAAAGAAGATTACAATGGATAGATCTCCATGAAGATCATGGAGAACTTTGTATTGAAGATTCAAGAGAGAGAGAGAAAGCCATCTAGCTACTAGCTATGGACCCGTAGGTCTATGGTGGACTACTCATGCATCATTGGAGAGGTCATGGTGTTGATGAAGAAGCCCTACGTATCCGAATCCCCCTCCGGTAGGGCACCAGAACGTGCCCCAGATGGGATCATGCGGAGACAGAAGCTTGCGTCGGCGGAAAAGTACTTTCGATGATCTCCTGATTTTTTCTGGAATTTTTGGGAATATATAGGCGAAAGACCTAGGGTAGAGGTGGGCCAGGGAGCCCACAAGCCTGGGAGGCGCGGCCCCCCTAGCCGCGGCTAGGGGGCTTGTGGGGTCCCTGGTGGCCCCTGCCTTGGCCGCGGCTAGGGGGCTAGTGGGGTCCCTGGTGGCCCCTGCCTTGGTTCTCAAGTCCCCAGATCGTCTTCTGTTTCGGAAAAAATCTTTTTGGAAGTTTTGTTCCGTTTGGACTCCGTTTAAAATCCTCCAATGAAAGGGGTAAAAAACACGGAAAAAACAGGAATTGGCACTTGGCACTGAGTTAATAAGTTCGTCCCAAAAAAGATATAAAAGAAATACAAAGCATCCAAAGTTTGACAAGATAATAGCATGAAACCATCAAAAATTATAGATACGTTGGAGACGTATCAGCCCACGGGCAGGCAGGTCCGGCTACCCCCATTCGCAGAAAGCCGGCAATAGCCCCCGTGCCCAAGGTGTGCTCGAGATGGCTTCTGGGCGAAGCCTTGGGGTGGCCCGAGGCGCTGCGGGCCCTAATTGCCAGCGGGCCAGGCCCTATAAATGACAAACTGAGGTCTCATCTTCCCGTCTTATCTGCGCTAGACCAGCCTGAGCAGGGCTCGCTGAACCACCCGACCCGCATCTGCGAGCCGCCATCTCCCATCGATTTCACTGTCAGTTCTTCCTCCTGTGCGATTCAGGCTCCGTCCTTCGAGCCCCCGCACACCGTGTCATTTTGGCCCTCATTCTCCCCGTCATGCCTTCCAAAGGGGGAAACGGAGGCTTGCAGGGTCCGACCGTTTCGACAGCGCCTCGGCCCGCGTTGGACCGGTCAACGGTGGTGAACGTCTAGGGATTGGAGAAGATCCGACTAGTAGTCGCGGCCGGCTCTAATGAGTGGGGGCCACCCAGATCTGGCCAGGTTCATGCCCTCGGGGCGAGATGGCGACCCCCACGGTTCCCCTTCACATCCATGCTCTTCTTTCCGGTGTGCTGCCGCCGTTCTCGAGCTTCCTCATCGCAGTGCTTTCGCATTACAAGATTCACGCGCTCCATCTTGACCCAAGTTCTTTGGTTCTCCTCTGGGCCTTCGCGTTCTTGTGTGAGGCCTTCGTCTGCGTTACCCCTTCCGTGGCATTGCTTTGCCACAACTTCTCCCATGAGTTGGTCTCCGAGGAGTAGTGCTCTAGGTGCGCGTCCTTGAAAACGGCCGACACATCGGCCCCGGGGGCCCTTGACGCCGAGCTCCTCCCCGAGGCAGAGGGGTTCCGCCGACAGTGGGTGCAGGTCGAAACTGCTAAGGCCGGGCTCCTGTTCCAACCTCCGTTAACCCCCGCAACACCGAATCGGGAGTGGAGGCGCGAGGAGCTTAATGACCCCCGGCTTACGCCGGTCCTGACCCGGCTGGGCATGCTGAAGCGGGCGGGGGTGACAATGGCGATGGTTGTGCGGGAGTTTATCTGCCGACGGATCGCTCCTATCCAACGCCACTCCCGTCCGATGTGGGCCTACGCAGGACCTCGTGACCCACTTAGGATCTAGGTCCTGCCTCCCTCCCGAGACGTCTTGCGTGAGTTGCTCCGTCGGCTGACTGGTGACAATCCTGACGAGCTTCCCAAGAAGGGCCTCCCATTGTATAACTTCAAGGCCCCAGAAGCTCTCATCACGGAGATTCCGCTCTTCGATGAGTGGGGGTTCCTCCTTGGGGGGACGCACACCCCCAGGGGGCCTCGACCCTCGGGGCCGAGGCCCATGAAAACTCCGCTTGTGCCTCCCCTCTCGCAGCCGGGGTGGGCGTTGTATCGCCGCCCGCTCCCCTGGGCCTTGCTCCGGGTCGAGTCGGGGTTGGTGGTGGTGACCGGTTGACAGTGGAAGCTGCCGCCCTGTCTTCAAGCTTCGACCAAGGACCGCTGGGTCTCTTCGCCAGGCCACCCGTGTCGGCCGAGAAGAGGTTGCCTGAGGGCGACTTATGACCCACAAGTGTAGGGGATCTATCGTAGCATGTTCGATAAGTAAGAGTGTCAAACCCAACGAGGAGCAGAAGGTACTGACAAGCGATCTTGAGCAAGGAATAACTGCAAGCACTGAAAGGTAACTTTTTATGGATTTTCTAGTATAAGCAACAGGGAAATAAATGCAAGGAAAGTAAATGGTGTCGAGGTGCAGCAAGTGGCCCAATCCTTTTGAACACAAAGGATAAGCTGGGGGGCTAAACTTATAAAGACTAAGGCGTTCGGGAGGACACACAGGAGAGATAGTCAAGTACTTTCGCCATATTCCGTCTAGTACTATGTTTTGTATTGATAAGTGTTATGTGGGTGGATCTTTACTAGTGCACCGTCTAGGCTAAGACAAGTACACTCTTATGGTTAAACCCCTTGGAAGCCTCCACAAATACAAGAGAGAAATTAAGTCAAAGCCTAACCATAGCAATAAACTTTAGGATCCAACACTCCCTCGTGCAAAAGCATGCGAACTGGGGTTCAGGTTTCTGTCACTCCGGCAACCCACCATAAGCAACTAGACTTCTCCCATGTCTTCAAGAACTAAAGGAACTACTCACAAGACATAAAAGAGATCATGATAAGAGGGGATGAAAATATGATGAACAATCTGGTCATAACAATAATTCTCCAACAATACTCAATAGCATTCACCACAAAAGAGTAATCAACACTGGTAGAGTAAAGGGGATAGACAGTGCAAGGTACTACTCCGATTGCAATGGTAAAGTGAGATGGGGTGAAGATGGAGATGGTTTGGTGATGAAGATTATGGTGATGATGATCTCGATGATGCCCGTGACGATGGGGATGACGATCTCCCCTCCGCGAGGAGTTCTCCCCGGCGGAATGTGCCCGCCAGAAAGGTTTTTTCTTCTCAGTAGGTTTCAGCCGCGAAGCGGCGGCGGAATTGCGAAAAATCTACTGTCCTTGGGATTCTTAGGTCACAAGGGTCATATAGGCCAAAGGAGAGCACCAGAGGGCGACCCACCACTCAGGCGGCCACCTGGCGTGGCCTAGGGGTGACCCGCGCCACCAGGTCGCTTGGGTGCTTGGTGGCACCCCTCCGACCCTTCTTCGGCCTGTCTTTGTGATATGTTCGGAAACTCCTTCCCCGTAAATTTCAGCTCAGTTGGAGATGTTCTGATATGTCAACTCTTCATGCTATTTTCTCCGCTGAATCCTGCGTCTGCTGTTTCGACACCGGAAAGTTGTAAACTGTGTAAAATAAGCCAAAATAGTATAAGAATAGCATAATATTGTGAAATATATCATTGAATAGAGACAAATTATGATACAAAATAGTGATGCATTTTGGACGTATCAGCGGCCACCCTTCGACGCGGTGGGCTCCGGTGAGGAAGAAGTGGGTCGCCATAGACGAGTAAGCGCTCGTACCTTCCTTCGTCCTTTCTTTCTGCACCTCCCTTCTGAACCCTTGTTATGCAAGTTCCCTGTTGGTGACAACGATGCCCTCCCCCGAGATCACCGAGCATCTTGTGGTTCCTACCCTTGTAGTCCGCGGGGTTCAACCTCCCGAGTCCCTCGCATGTGAGCCTCCCGCGGTTTTCCTCGCCCGCGGCCTCCGGCTTTCCAGAGGAGTGCCACTCCTCTCGTCTGCGGTCCCTCCTATGGTCATGTTGCGCCTCCCTTCTGGACCCTTTTTCTTGGTGACGTGGATCCTCAGAGGTCCCTTCCTTCCGACAAAGTGCCCGTGTGCGAGCCCCCAGCCACCGAGCATGGATTTGGGCCGAGAGGCTCCTCGTGCGCCTCTCCAATTCATCATGTAGAAAGTGAGAGCTCTTGTTGTCCACTGGAGCCTGTCGGAGGGTTGTGTGCCGCGCCATGGGGTTTGCTCTGCACCATGGCAAACACCCTTCAGCACCTAGGGGCAGGGCTTGCCAGCAATGAAGTCCGCTTGGAGGATGAACACCGGTGCCTTGCGTTGGGATGGTGCCAGCTTGAAGTCGCCATGAACCTCGGACGCCTGCAGCGTGAGCGTGCGTGCGCGGAGGTAGAGGGGTCCCTCGCCGCGGCGGAGGAAGCTCGCGAGCATGCTCTCTCCAAGGCTAGGAGGCTGATTGTCGGCGCAGGGCCTCCGAGGATCGCCACACGGAGCTTTGTGCCCTCAGCGCCGATCTTGAAGAGCGGGCTCAGCTGAGGGCTGCCCTGGGGGGCCCGCCTACTGAGTTCTTTCCTGTTGGCATGGGCCTCCTGGCACCCGCCGATTCGCTGGCGCTTGTAGAGGTGGAGCAGAGCCTGGAGCAGGAGCGTCTGGAGGTGAGGGAGCGCCAGGTGTTGCTTGCTGAGGAATCCCTTGCCTCTCGTGAGGCGAAGCTTCAACGGGACATCGACTGGGGGGTGGCGGAGGCCCGACGTTCCCTTCTTCTTAACTATCGTGCAAAGCTGAGGCTCCAGGAGTCCCGCTTCCACGATCGTCATGGCCACGTGAAAAATGAGGTTGATGCCCTCCGGAGAAAGTTGGATCAGGAAGTGAAACATCGGCTGGCCGCACTAGACACCTAGGCTGTAGCCAAAGGTAAACTTTACGAACGGGTGAAAGGTGCGGCTTCCCTGGTTGGAGAGGCCTCCGAAGAGGAGTCCCATGCTCGCAACCTCCAACTTGAGTGCTCCCGGATGTTCCAATCCCTCGAGGGGAGAGCTTCCCGGGCTTTGAGCGACATCTGTGGTGAGGGTGTCTCAAGCCCCCTGGTCCCCAACGATGTTGTGTACTTGGGCTTCTTCCTCCGTGTTGTGGAGTGTATTGAAGCGAGCGTCGAGAAGGCCCACGCGCTCGCGGAGAGGAGCCATGACCTCTTGGGTCAAGCGACCTCGGACGTCTTCAGCCACCTCCTCCGCCTCGACCCAGACTTGGACTTTGCCACAGTATTGGATCCGGTGCCAGAGACGATCCGCACCGTCCTGGCCAAATGGGTCTAGGTCCACGTGGAGGGCCTGGTGACAAGGTTTGTTCTCGATGGCTGCTGCGCGAGATCTGGCGATGATGCGTCCTCCTGATCCACCGCCTTGTCCTCCTTATAGGGTCATGTACTAGGTTTAACAACAACTTTGATGTATCTAGGTGGTAACTTTCAATGCGCTCTCCGAAGTCATGGTGTGCACAATGCCTCCCTCCTGGCTCCAACTACTGCCAGCCCCATGTCATCGCGACACTGACGGGCTTGCCTGGGAGCATGGCTCCATTCATGACATTTCCTCGCTGCTTGTGGGGTGGTTGGAGGACCCTTTCGGCACTCTGTGTCTGCAGATCCCGGTCTTGCACATTTCCCTATCACGGGAGGCGCAACCAGTTACCAAGGTTGTTCCACACGGGGCAAAGCCCCGACGCCCTGGGTGCTGACATGGGCGACACCTGGATGGCCGGGTGGCCTTATGACCGGTAAGGCTCCCGAGGCATGCCGCTCAGGAGTCCCCCTTGACACTCAAGCCGCTCTACGTCGACAGGTTCTAGTACCGCACATTTACCCACCACCATTAGGTACGGGCACAAAGGGCGCGTCGAAAGGGCGGGGCCCCACCTCCCCTCGTACCGACCAGAATTCCAGGACAACATCAAAGGGGGCAAGTGGCCTTATGACCAGTAAGGCTCATGAGGCATGCCTTAGGATTTCCCTTTGGCACTCGAGTGATTCCCCATTCCGTCCCTCTTATGGTTGCCTCGGGAGGCCCGGCGGTCTCCCAAGGTTTCCGAAAACACCAATCAAAACAAAGGGAGAAAGAGAACTCGAGTTCGGTAAAACGAGAGAACGATAGAGAAGAAATTCCCGCCCTCCTTTTCTTTTCAAAACAAAGGAAGGAGATCCTCGAGCCTTTGATAGCTCAAAATACAAAAGGGGATACCCTTGAGGGTCACAACTTGAAATGCAAGAAAGGAACGAGAAAACTGCCGCGTTCGGTATCTAAACTATTCTCCGCCTCCGTCTCCCCCCAGCGCGGAGCATAGGGATTCCATTAGGCGTGGGATGGACCCCTCCGCGTCATCGGGAGGCCTGGGCGTATACAGCCTCGGCTCGTTATTACGTGAGAGTGTCACAGTGGCAGGCCGCGAGGACACTTCGGCCTCGCGAGTGTCCTTACCCCCGAGGCATAGGCGCCTGATTCTGGAAGTCATTGGTGGACCGTGTTGATTACCTCCGTCTTCTCCCCAGCGCGAAGCATAGGGCTTCCACTAGGTGTGGGGTGGACCCCTTCCGCATCCTCGGGGGGGCCTGTGCGTATACATCCTTGGCTCGTTATTACGTGAGAGTGTCACGGGATGAAGTAGGTTATAGAAGGATTGAAGGACGATACATAGGTGCTACGGGTGGATGCAGGTCCCGGGGACGCTTCGGGAGCCGCATGCCTCACAGGCACGTGCCTTGCTCGTGGTCCCGGGCTTGTAGCGGCGTAGCACGGCCCGTCCTGAGTGAGCCCTCGAGCATGGGGGAGCCCCCAGCGCTCGTTGGCTGGAGTGCTCGCCCAGACGGTAGGTCCTGAGTCCCGGGGGCGTTGCCCCAACGTGCCTCGCCGGCCCCCCCATGTTCCTTCGTTGGTACCCTGGGCCATGCCCCCAGGCCGGGCTAGCCCATCCTAAGGGAAACGGCGGGTACCCGAACACCCGCTGGCGACCGAACGAAGCCCGCACTGGCGACATGGGCGTGTGTTCCCCCCTGAGTCCCCAGGCGGGCGTCGCGCGCCCTGGAGGCAGGGGCTGGTATACCACCCCTTGCCTCCAGGTTGGGATCATCTGGACCGGGAACATGGGCGTGCGTTCCACCCTCAGTCCCTAGGCTGGAGCCTCTCGGCCTGGATACAAGGGTGCGTCCACCCAGCCCCAAGCGAGAGGTCCCCGGTCCCCAGACCCAGAGGTCTGCCCGAAGCAGCTCCCAGCTACCAGGTGTGCCCCCGCGAGGAGACCCACACTGGATGTCCTCGCAAAGCCACCCCCGTGTGTCGCCCCCGTGTTGCTGATCATACCTGTTTGCACGGGGGCTGCCCGCGGGGTCACGTGCGTGTCTCCTGCCACGGTGGTGGTCTGCGTTGCCTCCTTCGTAGCCCGGACATGTGCTGGCACGGTCATCGTTGAACTGAGCGCGCCTCCAGGGGTTGATGTAGTCGGACCTTAGGCACTCCCTCCTCGTCCGTGAAGCACGCCGAGGGGTGCTGGGTGACGCCTCCCCAGCGCGGTCAAATCCCGTGCCTCCAGAAGCTCCCGCCGAATCCCCAGAAGGGGCGGGCCTGAGTGGATGTTTGGGACGCTCCCACGTGGTTCCCCCATTGTAGCCCCTGGCGATGAGGGCCAACGAGCGCGACTCCTGTGGGGGGGGGGGGGCGCTTGGGTCCCGTCGGCGGTATTGCACCCAAGAGCGCGCCTATGTCCGCCGGTGCGGCGGCGGGTAGCTTGTCGGCGCTTGAGCTCGTGCTCCACCAGGAACGCCACAAGTCTGTGCGTCGGGTGGTTGCAGGTTCGGAGGGGGGAAGGAACAACCTGGACGCATGGAAGTGTCGGGCGATGGGGGGATGCCCTGCGGTTGGTGGAGGCGGCAGCCCCAAACACTCGTTGGAAGCTCGTTCGGTGTGAACACCGGCCGACGGGGTAGCAAAGCGTTGCAGGGTGTCTCGGCCCGTTTGCGCCGTCTGCGCCACGCGAGCGGCTCGCCTCTCCGCGCGGATTCGCCGTCTCCCTACCATGAGTGTGACAAGCTTCAGCTGGCCGGGCCCTGGGAGAGACCTCGACACGCCCCTACCTGGCGCGCCAAATGTCGGATTTCGGGCTCCGCAAAACCCTAAAAATTCAAACTTAGGGGCGTGTACGAAGATCTCTCACTTGCTCGCCTCGCCTAGCTCGCTACTCGCTGAGAATGGCAAGGAACTCACTCGATGGTGAGGAAGACACATAACACGACAGTTTACCCAGGTTCGGGCCGCTGAGAAACGTAATACCCTACTCCTGCTTTGGTGGATTGCCTCTCTTGGAGGTGGGTGGATGAACTAGTACTGTGCTCGGGAGCCTCCGGAGGCTGGTTGGCTTTGCATGGTGCTAGTGGGTGAATGAATGGATCCCCCTCCTACGAAGTAACCTCTCCTCTATGGCGGGCGGCGACGGTCTGGTTGCAAAAGAATTGAAACCTTTAGAAGATGCCTTGAGAACCCTGGTACGTACTTGCCTCCTTTGCACTAAAGGGAAACCGCACCACCCTGTTGTTTGCTTCTCGCCCATCCTTCCTCTGCGTCATCCTTCACTCCTGAGGCCGAACCTCGCCTCAGAATATCCACCGCTCCGGAGGGGTCCTGAGGAGTCCCCCTACGGACCTTGATGGTGCTCCTCCTCACGAGGGCCTTGCCTTGTGCGGTGCGGGGCATGTCGGTTTTTGGTCGATGAAGTGGGCCAACCCTGGCTAGCGGGCAGGAAGGTCTAGGTACCCCCATTCCCAGAACGCCGACAGTGCAACCCTAGGTACCCCTATTGTCTACATAAACGAGAGGGTTTGAGTTTGCAGGACACGAAATCATTATCCTACTCATCTAGGGTTTAGTTCATCTAATGTCATGGTAGATCGACTCTGTAATCATCATACACTCATCAATACAATCACGAAGGCCGTAGGGTTTTACCTCTTCGAGAGGGCCCGAACCTCGGTAAATATTGTCCCTGTGTTTTCCTATTTCCCATTGATCCGAGATCCACAGCTTGGGACTCCCTATCCGAGATCTTCCGGTTTTTACATCGACATTGGTGCTTTCACTGAGAGTTCTTTTGTTGGATCGCCGAAGGATCTATGGCTCGCCTAATCATCAGCAGCGACATCTCCAACAGGGGCGTTTTTATCCCTGGACAGATCTTCCCGTTCGACAGCATCGTGTTGCACGCTGACCCGACCGACCACCTTGGTCAGGTTGGAAACCTCGCCCCCAATAAGGACATCAAGTTTGGGAACCTGGAGTTCATTGCCGACTCACACGGAGGTCTTATTCCGACAAAGATTTCGGCTCCCCTACAAGAGCTTATGAATCCCGGCGCCTTAACGATGGGAGCGGTGGACTATGCCACTAGGGCAGCCTCCATCGTGGGTCCAGCCTTAAAGCCTGAACTAGTCGATACGCCTGGATCATCTTTGGCCGAATATTGCCCACGCGCGGCTTTAAACGCCCATGAAACAGTGATACTATGGATCGACCCCAGCATACCAAGAGCATGGACTCCGCAGATATCTCATCATTAAATTGAGTTACTCGGACAGATCTAGGCCATGGGAATAACCGACGGCCAACCCTTGGTGTGTGATCAGATCATGCTTAAACCCGATGAGAGGGAAATTTATGTCCCACCTATCACACACTTGGTCGCCACCATCGAGTACTCGGCCGAAGGTTCTCCCTCTCAACCACCCGTACTAAGAACATTTTACGTTCAGGTTTTGGATCATCAGGATCGTCCTCCAGTTTGGAATCCGGACTTCGCCCCAGAAAAAGTTTAGAACTAAACCTTGATTTGGCGCATGACCGAGATCTTGTGCGGCGATGTCTAGTTTATAATACAGATCCCAAGCCTGGCACACCGGATTCCATGATGGTACAAGGCGAGGCCACCAAAGCTTCGTACTCACATCCTATCAGGATACAAAGTTTCCCCCCACCCACCCCAAGTCGAATATTCTCTAACTAATTCAGGGAAACCCGATATATGGGACCTATTGCACATCAAACAACAGCTAGGGGAAACAGTCAACACTTCTAGGCTCGATTCCTACTTACCAAAAATAGGATGGTGGACTACAGCAGGCAGGAAATGATAACAGCCTTCCGACATAACTGTCGTGACGAAAGAATCCTAAACGCCCCAGCCCATCGCCATGTTCAAAACTTCACCGAGCTATCAACTCTCATATGCAGATACAACTCCATGGAAAGCGTGTGGTAGACTCAATATATATGAACGAAGTCAATCCATGTCGAGAAACCCAGGGGAGCTCGAAGGAAGCTCGTACCCCCAAAACGGTCTTCCGAACACGAGCCAACAAAGAAAAAGATAAACCCTTGGTAGGATCCAGAACTGTCTTGACAAACTATTGGACAATCCGTACCCCATACACCCCGCCCTGCTGAATTTGAACCCGACTCACAACCTTCAAGATTGCTGGGTCGTTAGGTAAGTCGCCAAAATGCGGATAGGAATCCTCGGGGTCCCACCCTCAAGTAGGTGCTTAGCAATGCCACTGGATAACAATGTTGATATCCTAACAACCTATGAGACATTTCCCTTAAAAAATAAGAGTAAGAGAGATCTTCGAGAACTCAACCAAATACATTAGGTGGCAGCGACGGATTCATGGATAAACACACTCATTATCTTCGGTGAGGTAGACCAGCCGAGAACCCACCCCGACCGAACAGCTGCCGCCCTGGTCCTCAACCCCATGGTACACGGCTTCACACTTCACAAGGTGCTAATGGACAAAGGCAGCGGTTTATACCTCATTTATGAGCATACCCTAGACATAATACAATTCGATAGATCTCGCATCGAACAAAGCCACACCACCTTTCGAGGTATCATCCCCGGAAAAGAGGCACAATGCATCTGACCAGTTTCTCTTGATTTGGTATTCGGTACCCCTGAGAACTACATGTCCGAAGAACTTCTCTTCCATATTGTGCCCTTTTGCAGCGGTTATCACGCCCTCTTGGAGCGTGACGCCTTCACAAGATTTTAGACCATACCACACTACGGGTATATGAAGCTTAAAATGCCAGGGCCCAATGGTGTGATCATAATTATAAGTGACCCGCACACAACTCTTCCGGACGAAACAAAACATCATCACTCGCCCCCGAGGCACTGCCCGGGATTCCTGCGGTAGAGGAATTAATCACACTCCTCTTAATGGTAGACTAGGATGATGTAATCCTAAGTAAGAGGCCAAAATCCACATCCTTCAAACCGGCAAATGAAATCATCAAATTTCAGGTGCATCCAACAGACCCCAACAAAATAGCATCCATTAGAGCTCATCTCGGCCCTGCGGTTGACGAAGCACTTCACACATTCTTGCGTGAAAACTGGAACATATTCGCGTGGCACCCCTCAGATATGCCCGCAATCCCACGAAGACTGGCGAAACATAGCGTGAACATAATTGCAGGCTTCAAGCCAGTCAAACAGGCGTTACATCGATTTTCTGAACCCAAGTCTCCAGCTATGGATGAAGAACTAGCAAAACTAGTTGAATCTGGATTCATCCGAGAAATCAAACACCTTGAATGGTTAGCAAATCTGGTCATGGTGCCAAATAAATACAAATCCAGGCGGTTGTGCGTCGATTGCAAAGACCTAAATAAAGCCTGCCCTAAGGATCTATTTACTTACCCCCCATAGATGAGGTCATCGACACCATCGCCGGTCACGACTCACTATGCTTCCTCAATGCCTACTCCAGATACCATCAAATGAAAATGAAGGAGTCCGACCAAGCCGCAACCAACTTCATCACCCCCACGAGCCATTTTGCTTCAACACAATGCCCTTCGGTTAAAAAATGCAGGCGCCACATAGTAGCGCATGATTTAGACATGCGTAGAAAATAAAATCGGCAAAACGGTCGAGGCGTATGTGGACGACATGGTCATCAAGACCAAAAATGTCGGCCAACTCGTGGATGACCTCTAGAAAACCTGTGGTAATCTACGGGCTTACGATATACGACTCAATCCGGAAAAATGTGTCTTTGGAGTTCCCGCATGTAAACTGCTCGGATTTATCATCTACCATAGAGGAATGGAGGCCTGCTACGTCGACATAAACCTTTTGTCGTCTCTTTACCTTGCGTTGGTTTTCCTTTGAAGAGGAAAGGGTGATGCAGCACAGGAGCAGTAAGTATTTCCCTCAGTTTGAGAACCAAAGTATCAATCCAGTAGGAGAATCTCGTCAAGTCCAGAGTAGCTGCACAAACACAAATAGCTTGCAGCCAACGCTATAAAGGGGTTGTCAATCCCTTCAAGATTGATTGCAAAGTGGGATCTGAAGGCGGAAAGTGCAACGAAGAAAAAGTGTAAGCCTGAAAATATGGTGTGGAGTGGACCCGGGGGCCATAGTGTTCACTAGAGGCTTCTCTCAAAATAGGAAATATTACGGTGGGTGAACAAATTACCGTCGAGCAATTGATAGAGCCGCGCAAAGTCATGACGATATCAAAGGAATTATCATACATATATGCATCACGTCCGAGACAAGTAGACCGATACTTTCTGCATCTACTACAATTACTCCACACATCGACCGCTATCCAACATGCATCTAGTATATTGAGTTCATGACGAACAGAGTAACGCCTTAAGCAAGATGACATGATGTAGAAGCATAAACTCAAACCAATGATGAAACCCCCATATTTTTACCCTTGATGGCAACAACACGATGCGTGCCTCGCTACCCCTTCTGTCACTGGGTTAGGTCACCGCACGGTATGAACCCAAAACCAAGCACTTCTCCCATTGCAAGAATCATAGATCTAGTTGGCCAAACAAAACCCACAACTCGAAGAGAATTACAAGGATATAAAATCATGCATAAGAGAGAACAGAAGAAACTCAAATAACCTTCATAGATAATCTGATCATAAATCCACAATTCATCGGATCTCGACAAACACATCGCAAAAGAAGATTACATTGGATAGATCTCCATGAAGATCATGGAGAACTTTGTATTGAAGATCCAAGAGAGAGAATAAGCCATCTAGCTACTAGCTAGGGACCCGTAGGTCTATGGTGAACTACTCACGCATCATCGGAGAGGTCATGGTGTTGATGAAGAAGCCCTCTGTATCTGAATCCCCCCTCCGGCAGGGCACCAGAACGTGCCCCAGATGGGATCTTGTGGAGACAGAAACTTGCGGCGGCGGAAAAGTACTTTCGATGATCTCCTGATTTTTCCTGGGATTTTAGGGAATTTATAGGAGGAAAACCTAGGGCAGAGGAGGCCCAAGGAGCCCACAAGCCTGGGAGGCGCAGGCCCCCTGGCCATGGCTGGGGGCTTGTGGGGTCCCTGGTGGCCCCATGCCCTGATTCTCAGGCTTCCTGATCTTTTTCTATTTCAGAAAAAATCTTTTTGGCGGTTTCGTTCCGTTTGGACTCCGTTTAAAATCCTCCTCTGTAAGGGGTCAAAAACATGGAGAAAACAACAACTGGCACTTGGCACTGAGTTAATAAGTTAGTCTCAAAAAAGATATAAAAGGCATACAAAACGTCCAAAGTTTGACAAGATAATAGCATGAAACCATCAAAAATTATAGATACGTTGGAGACGTATCAAGCATCCCCAAGCTTAACTCCTCCTCGTCCTCGAGTAGGGAAGTGATAAAGACTGGATTTTTGATGTGGAATGCTACCTAGTATAGATGTCCTTTGCAAATTCTTTCGTGTGACATGAATGTTCAGATCCGTAAGATTCAAAAAAATAGTTTGCTATTGACATGAAAACGATAATACATCAAACAAACTAGCAAGGCAATAATGAACTTTCAAAATAACAAGGCCAAGGAAAGTTATCCCTACAAAATCATATAGTCTGGCTATGCTCCATCATCCTCACACAACTAATGTAAATCATGCACAACCCCGGTATTTGCCATGTAATTGTTTTCGCACTCTTACTTTCTCAAACTATTTATAACTATCACGCAATACATGAGCGTGAGCCATGGATATAGAACTATAGGTGGAATAGAGTGTGGTGGTGGTTGTGAGACAAAAAGGAGGAGATGGTCACATTAACTCGGCGTATCAAATGGCTATGGAGATGCCCATTAATAGATATAAATGTGAATGAGTAGGGATTGCCATACGAAGCATGCACTAGAGCTATAAGTATGTGAAAGCTCAAAAGGAGAACTAGTGGGTGTGCATCGAACTTGCTTGCTCACGAAGACCTAGGGCAATTTGAGGAAGCCCATCATTGGAATATACAAGCCAAGTTATATAATGAAGATTCCGACTAGCATATGGTAGTGACAAAATGAGAGGCTCTCAAACATGAAGAACATGGTGCAATTACGAAGCACAAGTGTGGATAAAGATAGTAGCATTGTCCCTTCTCTCTTTTTCTCTCCTTTTTTTATTTGGGCTCTTAGGCCTCTTTTTTTCTCACTTTTTTTATTTGGGCTCTTTGGCCTCTTTTTTTATTTCCTCACATGGGACAATGCTCTAATAATGATGATCATCACACTTTTATTTACTCACAGCTCAAAGCTTAGAAATGACTCTATAGGAAATGCCTCCGGCAATGTACCGGGATGTGCAACGATCTAGCTTGGCGTATGACGTTGAAACATCTCGCTAGCTATCTTACGATCATGCAATGGCAATATGAGAGTGACGACAGAAGTCATGAGATGGAACGGTGGGAGTTGCATGGCAATATATCTCAGAATGGCTATGAAAATGCCATAGTAGGTAGGTATGGTGGCTGTTTTGAGGAAGGCATATGGTGGGTTTATGTACCTGCGAAAATTGCGCGACACTAGAGAGGTTAGCAATGGTGGAAGGTGAAAGTGCATCTATACCATTGACTCACATTAGTCATGAAGAACTCACATAATTGTTGCGAAAGTTTTTATTAGTAATCAAAACAAAGTGCTAAACGCATACTCCTAGGGGAAGGGTTGGTAGGTGTTAACCATCACGCGATCCCGACCTCAACACAAAGGATGACAATCAATAGATCAGTTATGCTCCGACTTCCTAACATAGCAGTTCACCATACATGCATGCTATGGGAATCACTAACTTCAACACAAGTATTTCTAGATTCACAACACCCTAATAACATAGCTCTTAATATTACCAAATCCATGTCTCAAAACTAATTGAGAGGAATCAAGACTTCTCTTTCTACTCAATGCACATGAAGATGGAGGTTTTTGTATCCTCTTTGGGTACATATCATTTGGTACTACTTTCATAGCATAAGACAACTACCAAGTCACGCATCACCGTGCTCTAAAACATATAAGTGAAGCACAAAGAGCAAAATTATCTAGCTCAAAAGATATAAGTGAAGCACTGTGAGCATTCTAGCAAAATCATGATGAGTGCATGTCTCTCTCTAAAGGTGTGCAGCAAGGATGATTGTGACACAACAAAAAGAAAAGACCCCTAATATACAAGATGCTCCAAGCAAAACACATATCATGTGGTGAATAAAAATATAGCTCCAAGTAACGTTACCGATGGATTGAAGACGAAAGAGGGGATGCCTTCCCGGGGTATCCCCAAGCTTAGGCTTTTTGGTGTCCTTGAATTTGGATTGGGATGCCTTGGGCATCCCCAAGCTTGAGCTCTTTCCACTCCTTATCTCTTTGTCCATGATAACTTCACCCAAAACTTGAAAACTTTACAACCCAAAACTTAAACAGAAACTCGTGATAACATTAGCACAAGAAAACATACTACCACCACTTTATATACTGTAGCAATCTTGATTTCTATTTATATTGGTGTTGGGATACTGTATTCTCACTTTTCCATGGCTAGTACCTCCCGATACTATCCACAGTTTCATCAAAACAAGCAACCAACTCAACAAAAAACAGAATTTGTCAAAAACAGACTAGTGTGTAGCAATCTGTATACTTCGTATACTTGTGGTACCTCAAAAATTATGAAAACTAACGACTTCCTGGGCAAAAGGCATATCAACCAGTAGAAAAATGGATCAACTCAAAAGCTGTTTCTGAAAAAAATACGAAAAATCATCGCGTGAGCGAAAAGTTTTTATCATTTTCCAGCAGGATCAAACAACCATCACCCAGACTAATCATAAAGGTATTGCTTGGCTAAAACACAAAAAGAAACACAAAAAACACAATCATAACCGAATTATGATGGTGTGGACGCAACAAAATAGAAAGAAAAAGAAACAAATTCATTGGTTTGCCTCCCAACAAGCGCTATTGTTTAACGCCCTTAGCTAGGCATAAGGCGATAGAATCACGTATCGTCGTCTTTGGTGCTCAAACCATAAGTGGCCCTCATCATGGATTCATAAGGGAATCTTATTTTCTTTCTAGGAAAGTGCTCCTTGCCCTTCTTTAAAGGAAATTTAAATCTAATATTCCCTTCCTTCATATCGATGATGGCACCGATAGTCCTTAGGAAAGGTCTACCAAGAATAATAGGGCATGTAGGATTCCAATCAATGCCAAGCACAATGAAATCCACGGGTACATAGTTCCTATTTGAAATAATGAGAACATCATTGATCCTTCCCATGTGTTTCTTGAGAGTAGAATCCGCAAGATGCAAATTAAGAGAACACTCTTCAATCTCATTAAAACCCAGAACATCACATAAAGACTTTGGAATCGCGGAAACACTAGCACCCAAATCACACAAAGCATTGCATTCATAGTTTTTGACTTTGATTTTGATAGTAGGTTCCCACTCATCATGAAGCTTTCTAGGGTAGAAACTTCCAATTCAAGTTTCTCTTCAAGATATTTTATCATGGCTTCGCCGATATGATCGGTAAAGGCCTTGTTTTGGCTATAAGCGTGTGGAGAGTTTAGCATGGATTGCATCAAGGAAATGCATTCAATCAAGGAGCAACTATCATAATTGAATTACTTGAAATCCAAGGTCATAATTTCATTACTACTCAAAGTTTTAATATCTTCTACTCCACTTCCAATGCTTTTAGCATCAAGATAGATGGACTCCGAATCATTGGGGCGTTTTTCAACCAAAGTGGATTCATATCCAGC
Organism: Hordeum vulgare subsp. vulgare; assembly: GCF_904849725.1. Taxonomy (NCBI): domain Eukaryota; kingdom Viridiplantae; phylum Streptophyta; class Magnoliopsida; order Poales; family Poaceae; genus Hordeum; species Hordeum vulgare. The sequence goes on along the minus strand of NC_058522.1, from coordinate 112,638,552 downwards.
CCCATCATCATTAGGTTTGACACAAGAAAACAAAGATTCAAAGGGAGTCATGCCAAGCACTTTAAGATCTTTGTGATTCTTATCACGAGAACACGCCCTTTTAAGCCATTCATGTCTAGCACGAATTTGGGCAATTCTTTCTTTGCTCTCACTCATGGAAACACGCATAACTTTCAAAGGTTCATCCATATTGATCTTGGGAGGAGCACATCTAACTTCCAAAGCATCAATATCAATAGACATTCTATCAACGCTCCTAGCCAAATCGTCAATTTTGAGTAGTTTTTCCACTATGGACGCATTGAAAATCTTTTGTGAGTTGATAAACTCTTTGATATTACTCTCTAGATCAGAGGGTAGTCTATTGTAATTTCCATGAGTATTGTTGTAGGAGTTGCCAAAGTTATTGGAGGGGTTACTAGGAAAAGGCCTAGGAATATAGTTTCCTCTAAAAGCATTGTTGTTGCCAAAATTAGTCCCACCAACAAGGGCATATCATTAGGATATAAAGGAGCACTTCTACTAGCAACCAAATTCATTAACTCATCCATCTTAGCACTCAACGAGTTAATCTCTTCTGTAGCGTGTACCTTCTTACTAGTAGGTGACCTTTCAGTGTGCCACTGAGAGTAGTTCGTCATGATATTGTCTAGGAGTTTCGTGGCTTCTCCTAACGTGATTTTCATGAACGTTCCACCTGAGGCGGAGTCCAAGATATTTCTAGAAGCGAAATTCAAGCGAGCGTAGAAGATTTATATAATCATCCAAAGACTCAAGCCATGAGCGGGACAATTTCTAATCATCAATTTCATTCTCTCCCAAGATTGTGCAACATGTTAATGATCAAGTTGCTTAAAATTCATGATATCATTACGGAGAGACATAATCTTAGCCTGCGGAAAATACTTGGATATGTAAGCATCTTTGCACTTATTCCAAGAATCAATACTATTTTTGGGCAAAGACGAAAACCAAGTTTTTGCTCGATCTCGCACCGAGAAAGGAAAAAGCTTCAACTTAATCACATCATTATCCATATCTTTCTTCTTTTGCATATCACAAAGCTCTATGAAGGTATTAAGATGGGATGCGGCATCTTCACTAGGAAGGCCGGAAAATTGCTCTTTCATAACAAGATTCAGCAAAGCGGCATTGATTTCGTATGACTCCGCACTAGTGGCGGGAGCAATCGGAGTACTAATAAAATCATTATTATTAGTATTCGAGAAGTCACAAAGTTGATGTTTTCACTCATAGTGACTTCGGCAAGCAAGCAAGCACAGAAGCGAACAAAGAGCAAGCGAGAAAAAGGGCGAACGAAAAAGGCAAACATTTTTTTGTAATTTTTTGTTTTTCAGAAGTGGGGGAGAGGAAAACGAGAGGCAAAAAAAGTAAATGCAAGAGATGAGTTTGCGACACTTACTTGGATGAGTTCTTGACTTGATCCTCCCCGGCAATGGCGCCAGAAATCCCTCTGCTACGTCGACAGAAACCTTCTGTCGTCTCTTGAGCTTGCGTGGTTTTCCCTTGAAGAGGATAGGGTGATGCAGCACATGAGCAATAAGTATTTCCCTCACTTTGAGAACCAAGGTATCAATCCAGTAGGAGAATCTCGTCAAGTCCAGAGTACCTGCACAAACACAAAGAGCTTGCACCCAACGCTATAAACGGGTTGTCAATCCCTTCAAGATTGATTGCAAAGTGAGATCTGAAGGCGGAAAGTGCAACGAGGAAAAAGTGTAAGGCTGAAAATATGGTGTGGAGTAGATCCAGGGGCCATAGTGTTCACTAGAGGCTTCTCTCAAAGTAGAAAATATTACGGTGGGTGAACAAATTACTCTCGAGCAATTGATAGAACCGCGCAAATTCATGACGATATCTAAGGCAATGATCAAACATAGAGGCATCACGTCCGAGACAAGTAGACCGATACTTTCTGCATCTACTAGTATTACTCCACACATCAACCGCTATCCAGCATGCATCTAGTGTATTGAGTTCATGACGAACAGAGTAACACCTTAAGCAAGATGACATGATGTCGCTTATCAGGAACTGATTTCGGTCCAAGCTTTGCTTCTGGACCTGGACCTTGATCATTAGGCCTCTGACAGATGGGTATGGGGCAAGGATGCTAAGGTCTACACAACCAAGGCATACTATGCTCATGTTCATAGCAGTATTGTACCTAATCCTTTACTCCAGTGGATCTGGAGAAGCTGCTGCACTATGAAGATTAAGATGTTTGCCTGGATGCTTATCATGGACAGGCTGAACACTCAAGACATGCTGGAAAGGCGTCACTGGAAGGTCTCTGATTCTAACCTTTGTGTTTTATGCCATGCTCGAGTCAAGGAAGACAGAGATCATTTGTTCTTCAACTGCTTATTCAGCACCAGTGTCTGGAATTACCTGCAGATCACTTGGATGGGGTCATCTATGTGGAGTGCTACTGTTGCGGCTAGAAAGGACTTCCATAACCCTTTCTTTGCTGAGGTAGTTTTCACTGCCTGTTGGAATATCTGGACTATCAGAAATGCAAAGGTCGTCAACCAGGAGCAGCCAAAGTTCACGAAATGGAGATCTGGATTTATTCATGATATTTCTTTGTTAACTCATGGAATTAAGGCTAGTTTCAGGGATGATCTCCTTAAATGGATTTCCTTTTTGCCTCCTTGAGGTTTGTATTCCTTGCTCCTCCCCCCCTTGTACATTCTACAACTCCTCTTGTACATACAGCTTTCATAGTTGAGAATACAGAAAAATGGCTATGGGGGGTTTTCCCTACAGTAGCCGGTCAAAAAAAGATGACATGATGTAGAGGGATAAACTCAAATCAATGATGAAAACCCCATATTTTTACCCTTGATGGCAACAACATGATGCGTGCCTCGCTACCCCTTCTATCACTGGGCGAGGTCACCGCATGGTATGAACCCAAAACCAAGCACGTATCCCATTGCAAGAATTATAGATCTAGTTGGCCAAACAAAACCCACAACTCAAAGAGAATTACAAGGATATGAAATCATGCATAAGAGAGATCAGAAGAAACTCAAATAAAATTCATAGATAATCTGATCATAAATCCACAATTCATCGGATCTCGACAAACACACCGCAAAAGAAGATTACATCGGATAGATCTCCATGAAGATCATGGAGAACTTTGTATTGAAGATCCAAGAGAGAGAAGAAGCCAACTAGCTACTAGCTATGGACCCGTAGGTCTATGGTGAACTACTCACGCATCATCGGAGAGGTCATGGTGTTGATGAAGAAGCCCTTTGTATCCGAATCCCCCTCCGACAGGGCACCAGAACGTGCCCCAGATGGGATCTTGCGGAGACAGAAGCTTGCGGCGGCGGAAAAGTACTTTCGATGATCTCCTAATTTTTTCTGGGATTTTAGTGAATTTATAGGCGGAAAACCTAGGGCAGAGGAGGCCCAGGGAGCCCGCAAGCCTGGGAGGCACGGGCCCCCTTGGCCGCGGCTAGGGGCCTTGTGGGGTCCTTGGTGGCCCCCTGCCCTGATTGTCAGCCTTCTCGATATTTATCTGTTTCGGAAAAAATCTTTTTGGCAGTTTTGTTCCGTTTGGACTCCGTTTAAAATCCTCCTCTGAAAGGGGTCAAAAACATGGAAAAAACAGGAACTGGCACATGGCACTGAGTTAATAAGTTAGTCTCAAAAAAGATATAAAAGGCATACAAAACATCCAAAGTTTGACAAGATAATAGCATGAAACCATAAAAAATAATAGATACGTTTGATACGTATCAAGGCCAATCCGGCTAAAATCCAATCCCTATCCCATCTAGCGATACCTACGGAAGTGAAGCACGTTCAAAAACTGGCGGGCTGCATGGCATCTTTGAGCCACTTTATCCCCCGCCTTGGTGAAAAGGCACCGCCACTCTACATACTGCTCAAACGAACGAAAAACTTTGAGTGGACCGGCAAAGCAATGGCTGCATTGGAAGAAATTAAAACGTTATTGGCTAGCAATCCTATACTAGGAGTGCCCGACATAGGTGAACCAATGTTGTTGTACATATCTGTTACCAATCAAGTGGTCAGTGCGGTCCTCGTTGTCGAATGAGAAGTTGGGGATCACAAATTCCGGGTGCAGAAGCCGGTATACTATGTGTCACAAGTGCTCACCTCATGCAAATCCAGGTATCCGCATTACCAGAAGATAGCCTATACAGTTTTCATGGCATCCCGAAAGCTCCGACACTACTTTCAAGAGTGTTTGGTGATGGTGGCATCTGAAGCACCCCTGAATAATACAATTAACAACAGAGATGACACCGTCCGCATATCCAAATGGGCTATTGAGCCCTTCCCTTTTGAAATCACATACAAACCACGCCGAGCTATTAAATCACAGGTGTTGGCTAATTTTCTTGTCGAATGGACGGAGGTCGAGCTCCCTAGAGAGTACAGTACATACTCCCATTGGACAGTGTACTTTGGCAGGAACAAGACGCTTGCCAGACTGGGGGTGGTGTTATACTTACATCCCCCACTAGTGATAGCATTTAGTACGTATTATAGATCATATACACCGATTCCAATACTGTGGCCGAATACAAGGCTCTGTTGCATGGACTTCAGATGGCAACATCAATGGGCATACAACGGCTTGAGGTACGGGGAGACTCTAACTACACCATCTCCCAAATCAACAACGAATTCGATGCTAGAACCCAAAGATGGCAGCATATAGAAATGTCGTCCTCAAAATATCCACATGGTTCAAAGGATTAGAATTCCACCATGTCTTCAAAGACAGCAACCACGTTGCTAACGTCCTCTCCCACATGGGCGCCAAGCGCGACCCTGTCCCTAAGAACACTTTCTTGGAACGGCTTTCCAAGCCATCAATGGTATGGTAATGTGAGGAAAAGGAAGCTCGAGCCAATGGCCAAGAACAGATCATCCCTCCTATCATCGAACCATATGAAAAAATCATTGGCGGTTCGGCACTTGAAGAAACACCTCCGGCTCATCGAAGTCATGGAAGTAATCGCGCCATGGACCGAGCACTTCCTCGCTACCATGTCAGCCAAGAACTACCCAATGACCAGACTGAGCAAAGACGGATAATTCACGACCCAAATCCTACAAGGTCCGTGAGGGTGAGCTATACAATAAAAGCAGCGCCAGAGTCCTCCAACAGTGCATATTCAAGGAAGAGGGAAGGGAGCTCCTAGTCGAGATACACGCAGAAATGGGTGGCCACCACACAACAGTTTGGGACCTTGTAAGCAAGGTCTTTCGAGCCGGCTTCTTTTGGCCCACGGCTGACGCTGACACCCACACACTTGTCCAACATTGCATTGGTTGTCAGTGCTTTGCAAATCAAAGCCACATGTCCCCAACGGCTCTTTGTACAATACCAATCTCCTGACCTTTTGCAGTTTGGGGACTGGACATGGTCGGACCACTTAAAGGGGGGCAAGTAAAAGAAATGCATACTCCTCATGGTCGACAAATTCACTAAGTGGATTGAAGCAAAACCAGTAACTTCAGCAAATACCGGAACAGTTGTCAACTTTATATCCGGCATGGTCCACCATATTTGTGTCCCCCACAGTATAATAATGGACAATGGATCCAATTTTGCATCCCATGAGGTAAAGGATCGGTGCTCTATGCTACTGCGACAACAGACCTTCCCTGGTACGGCGCCAGGAATCCTGCTGCTACGGCTACGCCTTTAGGGACTTCCTTGGAAAATATGCAAAGGATTTCCCCGCAGCCTTCGAGCCTTGCGTTGGTGTTCCCTTGAAGAGGAAATAGTGATATAGCACAGCGGCGGTAAGTATTTCCCTCAGTTTTGAGAACCAAGGTATCGAACCACTGGAAGATCTCGTCAAGACACAAGTACCTGCACAAACACAAAGAGCTTGCACCCAACGCTATGAAGGGGTTGTCAATCCCTTATAGATTGTTTGCCAAGTGAGAACTGAAAGAAACAAAGTAACAAAGCAAAGTAAAAGCAAAAGTGGAAACGATAGGTGTGAATAGACCCGGGGGCCGTAGTGTACATTAGTGGCTTCTCTCATGAAAGCAAGTAGACGGTGGGTGAACGAATTACTGTCGAGCAATTGATAGAACCGCGCAAAGTCGTGACGATATCTATGGCAATGATTATATCTATAGGCATCACATACAAAACAAGTAGACCGATACTTTCTGCATCTACTACTATTACTCCACACGTCGATCGCTATCCAACATGCATCTAGTGTATTAAGTCCAAAAGAACAGAGTAACGCCTTAAGCAAGATGACATGATGTAGATGGACAATCTCATATCTACAACAAAGCCCATCTTGTTACCCTTGATGGCAACTACACGATGTGTGCCTTGCTTCCCCTACTGTCACTGGGAAAGATCACCACACGATAAGAACCCAAAACCAAGCACTTCTCCGATTGCAAGAATCATAGATCTAGTTGGCCAAACAAAACCCAAGTCTCAGAGAGACTTACAAGGATATCAAATCATGCATATAAGAAATCAAAAAAGACTCAAATGTATATCATAGATAATCTGGTCACAAATCCACAATTCATCAGATCCCGACAAATACACCGCCAAAGAGAATTACACCGGATAGATCTCCATGAAGATCATGGAGAAGTTTGTATTGAAGATCCAAGAGAGAGAAGAAGCCATCTAGCTACTAACTACGGACCCGTAGGTCTGAAGTGAACTACTCACGAGTCATTGGAGGGGCGATGGTGTTGATGAAGAAGCCCTCCAACTCCAAAGTCCCCTTCGGTAGGGTACCGGGAAGGGTCTCTAGATGAGATCTCACGGAAACGGAAGCTTGCGGTGGCGGAAAAGTGTTTTCGTGGACGCCCTTATTTTCTCTGGATATTTTGGGAATTTATAGGCCAAAGACCTAGGGCAGGGGGGCGCCAGGGAGGCCACAAGCTTGGTTGCCGCGGCCTCCCCCCTGGCCGTGGCAACATGGCTTGTGGGCTCCCTGTGGGCCCACTTACTTGGCCCTCAAGCCTCCCGATCTTCTTCCGTTCTAGAAAAAATAATTTTGGGGATTTTATTCCGTTTGGACTCCGTTCCAAAATCAGATCTGAAAAGAGTCAAAAACACAGAAAAAACTGGAACTGGCACTGAGTTAATAAGTTAGTCCCAAAAAAGATATAAAATGTAAACAAAACATCCAAAGTTGACAAGATAACAGCGTGAAACCATCAAAAATTATGGATACATTTGAGACGTATCACTCTAACATGGGCATCGAGCTTGATTATGCCTTCGTATATCACTCACAACCAATGGGCAAGTTGAACGGGCCAATGGTCTTATTATGAGTGGTACCAAACCTCGACTGGTCCATTCTCTGAAAGAATCTGACTGCCATTGTGTGGAGGAGCTTGACTCCGTATTATGGGACCTGCGCACCATCCCGAACCGATCAACGGGATACACACCATTTTTTATGGTGTACAAGGCCGAAGCAATCCTCCCTTGCGACATTATCCATAATGTGCCTAGAGTGCGCATGTACAAAGAAAAGGAAGCCGAGATGGATTGACAATATGAAATAGGCGCCCTCAAAGGATAGCGTGATATGGCTCGGGCCCGCTCTACTTTTTATCAACAACAAGCTCGACGCTACTAGAGTAGGGAAGTTCGAGCGAAGGCATACAATGTGGGCAAACTTGTTGTACGCCTCCTGGAGAAGCAGAAGAATAAAATCACACCAAAATGGGAGGGCCCTTTCATAATTGATGAGGTACTTGCAGGAGGAGCGTATCGCTTCCGCAATCCACCGGACAATCACCTCGAACCGAACCCATGGAACGCAGCTCGTCTTTGACGCATCTACGGCTAGACCGGTGTCGTCACCTTGACTAGTTTTTCTTTTCCTTTTTATAGTTTTTCTTTCCTTTTAACTTTCTTTGGATTGGTTAGCATTTCCCAGGCTATGTTGGGCTAAACCGAGCTACGTTACATTTTTCCTCGGTGTACATCTTCAAATGTACTACCCGGTCACACTTGGGGGCTTCTTAACAAAGTTGATCAATATATTTTTCATGCATCTATTTCGTCTTTGTCATATATGCACCCTTCAATTATTGTTTTTAAGCCACCATATGCATCAATTTGACATAAGATTTGGCCAAGTCGGGTTGCCTTGCTCCTATGCTTAGCCTCTATGTTCTCTATTGTTCGGATAGGGGGTAAAGGGAGCACCTGTGTGATTGTTACGCCCGGATCACCCGGGTACATATCTCCAACGGGTGAAGCCGAAAGCTAGAATTCTTAAGAATACAATTGGTTAGCCACAAAGGAATAGAAAATAATAGGTGATCATCACCAAAACACGGGGTTATTTTCACGAAGTAACCATCACCCGCATACTGGAGGTATCCGGTTATAACGTCTTCGACTAACATAGCAAACAGAAGAAAGGAACCCATAGAGGAACTATTTTCTTCGAAATATGTTTCTTACCTTAAACAGTAATATAACATAACTCCCCGAGCACGTCCTCTGTGTTAGCACCATCACTACAGGAATTAGCTTCTTTGCCGTGTGCCAAAGCAGACGGCAAAGGGGTGTTCCACGGTCGGCAAAGGCCTTTGCCATCAGCCTCCTCTCGGCAAAAGTTCTACGACTACTGTCTCTGTATAGGCCCTTCTTTGCCGTCTACCTGAACAAAGCGGACGACAAAGGAGTTTGTCGTTTGCTAGAGGTGGAAGCAGACAGCAAAGTGGTTTAGACGGCAGCGGACAGGCAACTACTTCGTTAGGTGGCTAACGGAGTATTTGCCATCAGCCTCCCACTTTGTTGTGTGTCGTGTGCCTTCTTTTAAGACCTTTGTCGTCTGCCTTCTTTAAGATCTATGTCGTTTGCCTTCTTTAAGACCTTTGTCGTCTGCCTTCTTTAAGGCCTTTGTCGTCTGCCTCCTTGAAGGTCTTCGCCGTCTGCCAGCGCGGCCCTTTACCGTCTGCTTGCTGGGCCACCAGACGGGAAAGTAACCTTATGTGTCAGCCACTTGTTGCTCCAAGTTGCACAGCTGGCTACCACAGCTCGCAGATGGCAAAGTGCCCATATTGTCACTATTTTGTTTATTTTATGTTATTTTACAGCACATATATATAGTTCACAACACATATATGATATATAGTTCACAGCACATATATATAGTTCACAACACATATATGATATACATATAAAGTTCATGAATGTCATTTGTTCATCAATCACACCACATAGATCAAAAGAACCAACATACAAAGTTTTACACTATTCAACCATATATACATACATATAGTTCCACACTGTTCATCAACTCAAATGAAAACAAAAACTAAAGCACTCCATCAATGCGAGCTTCCATGTAGTAAATCTAATCTGCAAAATTAGAATAAGAAAGTTAGAAGAAGAAGAACAATATATGACATTTTTGAGCTTATTATGTCATTTTGGAGGAAAATAAGCAAACTATATGACCTTTTTGAGATAACTAAGGTTATTATGTCATTTTTGACCTAACTAAGCTAATTATGTAGTTTTGGATAAAAATAAGCTAACTATCTGACATTTATGATGTAACAAATGTTCTTATGCCATTTTTGACCTAACTAAGCTAATTATGTCATTTTAGATCAAAACAAGCTAAGTATATAACTTTTATGAGCTTACCAAGGTTCTTATGCCATTTTGAGATTATTATGTCATTTAGGAGGAAGATGCGCTAAGTTATGAGCTAACCAAGGTTCTTGTGATGTTTTTACCTAACTAAGCTAATTATGTCATTTTGGAGCTAAATTAGCTAATTATGTCATTTTGGAGCTAAATTAGCTAATTATGTCTTTGTTGGGTAAAAAAAGGTAAGGAGGAGAAGAAAGAGGGGAATAAAGAGAAGAAGAAGAAGGAGAAGAAGAAGAAGAAGAAGAAGAACGAGAAGAAGAAGGAGGAGGAGAAGAAGAAGACGAAGAGGAAGAAGGAGAGGAAGAGGAAGAGGATGATTACAATACTTTCCTTATTTTGAGCTTATTATGTTATTTAGGAGGAAGATACGCAAGGTTATGAGCTAACTAAGGTTCTTGTGATGTTTTTTACCTAACTAAGCCAATTATGTCATTTTGGAGCTAAACTAGCTAATTATGTAATTTTGGAGCTAAATTAGCTAATTATGTCTTTGTTGGGTAAAATAAGGTAAGGAGAAGAAGAATGAGGAGAAGAAAGAGGAGGAGAAGGAGAAGAAGAAGAAGAAGAAGGAGAACAAGAAGAAGGAGAAGAAGGAGAAGAAGAAGAAGAATAAGAATAATAAGAAGAAGAGTTTGGGTACTGCCCTTACTAGGACAAGCATCCCACTTATGATTAACCCCTCTCGCAATCATCCACAACTACGAAAGAAGAATTAAGACAAAGTCTGACCATAGCATTAAACTAGTGGATCCAAATCAGCCCCTTACGAAGCAACGCATAAACTAGGGTTTAAGCTTCTGTCACTCTAGCAACCCATCATCTACTTACTACTTCCCAATGCCTTCCTCTAGGCCCAAATAAAGGTGAAGTGTTATATAGTCGGCGTTCACGTAAAACCACTAGAGGAAAAACAACATACAACACATCAAATTACCGAACTAATACCAAATTCACATGACTACTTATAGCATGACTTATCCCATGTCCTCAGGAACAAAAGTAACTACTCACAAAGCATAATCATATTCATGACCAGAGAGGTAATGAGTAGCATCAAAGATCTGAACATAAACTCTTCCACCAAGTAATCCAACTAGCATCAACTACAAAGAGTAATTAACACTACTAGCAACCTTACAAGTACCAATCGGAGTCGCGAGACGGAGATTGGTTACAAGAGATGAACTAGGGTTTGGAGAAGAGATGGTGCTGATGAAGATGTTGATGGTGATGAGTCCCCTCCGATGAGAGGAGTGTTGGTGATGACGATGGCGACGATTTCCCCCTCCGGGAGGGAAGTTTCCCTGGCAGGATCGTCCTGCCGGAGCTCTAGATTGGTTCTGCTCAAGTTTCGCCTTGTGGCGGCGGCGAATCCTTTGAAAAGCCTCCTCTTGATTTTTTCCAGACCGAAACCCTTCTTGTAGCAAAAGAGGGGGGCCAGTGGGCCAGCAGGGAGCTCACAAGCCCCCTAGGCGCGGCTAGGGGGGAGGTCGCGCCTAGCAGGCTTGTGGCCTCCTGCTGGCGCCCCTCTGGCACTTCTTCGGCCCAGTATTTTTTATAATCCCAAAAAAAATCCTCGTTGATTTTCACGGCTTTTGGAGTGCGTACAATAGGTATCTCAAACTTGCTACTTTTTCAGGCCAGAATTCCAGCTGCCGGCATTCTCCCTCTTCATGTAAACCTTGGAAAATAAGAGAGAAAAGGCCTAAGTATTGTACCGTGAAGTGTAATAACAACCCAAAAAGCGATAAATATCAACATGAAAGGATGATGCAAAATGGACGTATCAACTCCCCCAAGCTTAGACTTCTCTTGTCCTCAAGCAAAAGCCGAGATCAATAAATATGCCCACATGTTTAGAGAGAGGTGTCGACAAAACAAGATACGAACATGCAGGCATCATGATCATGATCAGAACAGAAATACCATCATATCAACTCTTATGCTAAAGTGACAATTCCTTCAGAAAGTAAAGCATGGGTCAAGAACCTTACCGAGAATTTACAACTGATAGCCTTTAGTCATTGATGCAATTGCAATTTATCACAACATCGGAAAGAGTCAAATAAGAGCTTGTAAAGCAAATCCACATACTCAATCATCTTTTCATTCTCTACAATTGCTACAACTCACGTGGTACTCATGAGATTAAAGTTTCAGCTAAACACAGAGAAAGATAGGGGCTTATAGCTTCGCCTCCCAACCATTTACCTCAAGGGTAATGTCAACAATAATAATTCATGAATACTTACTTCCAAGTTGACATATGAATATAGATCTTTCCCAAGCATATGCCGTTAGCCAAGATAAAGGCGCAATAAGGAATTGGTGAAGATCACCATGACTCTTTCTGGGGAAAAAAGTAAAGGTACAAGATAAGCCCTTCGTAGAGGGAAGCAAAGGTTGTCATGGGCTTTTGAGGTTTGGATGTGTGTCCTCTTAGTGCAGAGGAACGTCACTTTATATTGCCTCGTGTGATAAAGAACTTTATTATGCAGTCTGTCGCTTTTATGTCTTCCTCATCACAAGTTCGTAGAAAGCTTATTTTCCACACACTAATAGATCATACATATTAGGGAGCAATTTTTATTGCTTGCACCGATGAAAACTTACTTGAAGGATCTTATTCAATCCATAGGTAGGTATGATGGACTCTCATGGCAAAACTAGGTTGAAGGTTTGTGGATGCATAAGTAGTATCTCTACTTGGTGCGGGAGTTTTGGCTAATATGAGGTGGAAGCAATCCTCACATGCTAAGGGATCTCTAGTCATATAACATTGTTCGGAACCAAGCAAACACAATTCATTATGTTGTCTTCCTTGTCCAACATCTACTTGTAAGCATGCAATTTTTTTACTAAGTGGTCACAATCATGGATGGTGTTAAAGATGATATATTTATATGTGAACCTCTCCTTCTTTATCACTTCCTATTAATTGCAACAATGACTAAGGTCTACGTTTGTCTACCCTCAACAAGTTTCAATCATCATTCTTTTTATATGTGAAGCCATCACTTCCCATAAGATCATTACATGATCTTTCATGCTTTTGTTCTTTTCTCATCCTTTTGATCATGGCATGAGGCAAGGCCCTTACCTAAGACACTCTTTATTATATGGCTCACGAGCTCGAATACATCGGGGTTGACACAAAGCAAAACTCAAGCCTAAAACACTAAGACCTTTATTCTACTAGAGAAAGATAAAACTAAAAAGGAACAAACTAAAACAAAGGTAAAGGCAAAAGATGTAATGGTGATACGATCCCGGGGCAACTCCCCCAAGCTTGGCACAAGCCAAGGGGATTGCCCATACCCATGCCAAGTTGTCTTCCTTTGGAGGTGATGGTGGTGGAGTTGTTTTGTCCTTTGATTCCAAGAGGGCCATCAATCTTTGATTTATACCTTGGAGATTTGTGATATGTTTCTCCAGCAAAACAACTTCACGAGTGAGATAAGTATTGTGAGCACGAGTTGTTTCACAAAACCTCAAGAGTTCAATCAAGGATGGAGACAGTAGGTGGAGGTCGGGTTGAAGTAAATCCACTTCTTCAACTTCTTCCTTGTTGAACACAGATTGCCCTTCGTCCCACGCCTGATTCTCCTTCTTAGTTTTGCCCTTGGTTTCTTCAGGTAGCCTTTCCTTAACCTCCATGACCTCCATTCTTTTCAGATCAGCATTTACTTCTCCATAGACTTGAGGGAGATTGTTCTCCCCCACAGATTCCTGAGACGACATCTTGCCCTAAATCTGCGACAAAAAACAGGCTCGAAACAAAAACAGAGGAAATCGAAACACATACCTCTTTGTTTTCAGAGTCTGAAACAGGCTGATAAATATCCCTTAGGTATTCCTCTGGAGGTATGGTATTGATAATATTGCTTTCAACATTTATGGGAGTACCTGAGATATAATGCTTGATTCTGTCCCCATTTACAACTCTCGGACAATTATCTTCCGTGTTGTTGATTTTGATAGCACCGGAACGATATACTTCCTCAACAATATAGGGACCTTCACATTTAGAGAGAAGCTTGCCTGCAAAAAATCTTAAACAAGCATTATATAGCAATACATAATCACCTATATTGAACTCACGCTTTTGTATCATTTTATCATGCCACCTCTTAACCTTTTCTTTGAACAACTTGGCATTCTCATATGCCTGAGTTCTCCATTCATCAAGCGAGCTAATATCAAATAATCTCTTGTCACAAGCAAGTTTGAAATCAAAGTTGAGCTCTTTGATTGCCCAATAATCTTTATGCTCTAGCTCAAGAGGTAAATGACATGCTTTACCGTACACCATTTTGTACGGGGACATGCCCATGGGATTCTTATAGGCAGTTCTATAAGCCCACAATGCATCATCGAGCTTCTTAGACCAATTCTTTCTAGACCCGTTGACAGTCTTTTGCATAATTAGTTTAATCTCTCTATTTCTTAGCTCTACTTGGCCACTGTACTGAGGGTGATTGGGGACGCAATTTTATGGTTGACATCATACTTAGCAAGCGTTTTACGGAAAGCACAATGAATGAAATGTGAACCACCGTCAGTCATTAGATATCTAGGGACTCCAAGTCTAGGGAAAATAACTTCTTTTACGCATCCTGATAGAAGTGTTGTCATCAGCACTACTAGTTGGGATAGCTTCTACCCACTTAGTAACGTAATCAACAACAACTAGGATATGAGTATACCCGTTGGATTAGGGAAAAGGTCCCATATAATCAAAGCCCCAAACATCAAATGGTTCAATAACAAGCGAATAGTTCATAGGCATTTCCTGACGTTTACTGATATTACCTATTCTTTGACATTCGTCACAAGACAAGACAAACTTACGGGCATCCATGAAGAGAGTGGGCCAATAGAAACCTGATTGCAATACCTTGTGTGCAGTTTTATCTCCCGCATGGTGTCCTTCATAGGCCTCGGAGTGAAACTTCTGTAGGATCTGTCCCTGTTCATGTTCAGGTACACAACGTCTAATAACACCATCTACTCCTTCCTTATAAAGGTGAGGATCATCCCAAAAGTAATGTCTCAAATCAAAGAAGAATTTATTCTTTTGCTGGTATGTGAAACTAGGTGGTATATATTTGGCAACGATATAGTTTGCATAATTAGCATACCACGGTGCACTACGTGAAGTATTGATGACACTGAATTGCTCATCAGGAAAGCTATCATCAATAGGTTGTGGGTCATCAAGAACATTCTCCAACCTAGACAAGTTATCTGCTACTGGGTTATCAGCACCCTTCTTATCGACATCATGCAAATCAAATTCTTGTAGCAAGAGATCCCATATGATAAGTCTAGGTTTAGTCTCTTTCTTCTCCATTAGGTACTTAATAGCAGTGTGATCAGTGTGAATAGTGACTTTGGAATTAACTATGTAAGACCTGAACTTTTCACATGCAAACACGACTGCTAAAAATTCCTTTTCCGTAGTAGCATAGTTTCTTTGGGCACTTTCTAGAGTTTTACTAGCATAGTGAATAACATTCAACTTCTTATCAACTCTTTGCCCTAGGACAGCACCAACAGCATAATCACTAGCATCACACATGATTTCAGAAGGTAAGTTTCAATCAGGTGGTTGAACAATAGGTGCAGTTATCAAAGCCTTCTTAAGTATTTGGAAGGCTTCCTCACAATCATTGTCAAAAACAAAAGGAATATCCTTTTGCAAGAGATTGGTAAGAGGCCTAGAAATCTTAGAGAAGTATTTAATGAACCTTCTATAGAAACCAGCATGACCAAGGAAACTTCTTATACCTTTGATATCTGTGGGGTATGACATTTTCTAGATTGCATCAACCTTAGCCTTATCGACTTGAATACCTCTTTCAGAAATTTTATGTCCTAAGATGATGCCTTCATTAACCATAAAGTGGCACTTCTCCCAATTCAAGACAAGATTGGTATATTTACATCTCTGCAAGAATCAATCAAGGTTGCTGAGGCAATCATCAAAAGAAGATCCGTAAACAGAGAAGTCATCCATGAAAACCTCGACTATCTTTTCACAAAAGTCAGAGAATATAGCCATCATACATCTTTGAAAAGTGGCAGGTGCATTACATAAGCCAAAAGGCATACGTCTATAAGCAAAGGTACCGAAAGGGCAGGTGAAAGTGGTTTTCTCCTGATCAGCTTGTGCAACTGGTATTTGGGAGAAATGATACGTCTCCAACGTATCTATAATTTTTGATGGTTCCATGCTATTATCTTGTCAACTTTGGATGTTTTATATGCATGAATATGCTATTTTATATCTTTTTTGGGACTAACCTATTAACTCAGTGCCAAGTGCCAGTTTCTGTTTTTTCCGTGTTTTTGACCCTTTTTCAGACGGAGTCCAAATGGAATAAAACTTTGCGATGATTATTTTTGGACCAAAAGAGACCCCCGAAGGTTTGGAAGAAGGCCAAAAGAGCCATGAGGGAGTCACAAGCCCGGCAGGCGCGACCCCCCTAGGCCACACCTACAAGGCTTGTGACCTCCTCATGGGCCCAACCGACGTAATTCCACCGCCATAAATTCCTATAAATTAAGAAACCCCAAAAAGAAATCTAGATCGGGAGTTCCGCCGCCGCAAGCCTCTGTAGCCACCAAAAACCAATCTAGAGCCTGTTCCGGCACCCTGTCGGAGGGGGAATCCATCTCCGGTGGCCATCTTCATCATCTCGGCGATCTCCATGACGAGGAGGGAGTAGTTCTCCCTCGGGGCTGAGGGTATGTACCAGTAGCTATGTGTTTGATCTCTCTCTCGTGTTCTTGAGATGTCTTGATCTCGATGTACAGCGGGCTTTGCTACTATAGTTGTATCTTATGATGTTCTTCCCCCTCTCCCTTCTTGTAATGTATTGAGTTTCCCCTTTGAAGTTATCTTATCGGATTGAGTCTTTGAGAACACTTGATGTATGTCTTGCACGTGTGTATCTGTGGTGATCAACTTGCGGGTTTCATGACATTGGGAACCTATGCATATGGGTTGGCACACGTTTGGATATTCATGTGAGTACTCAATGTATGTTTTGGTGATCAACTTGCGGGTTTCGTGACGTTGGAAACCTATGCATATGGGTTGGCACACGTTTTGACTCTCCGGTAGAAACTTTGGGGCACTCTTTGAAGTTCTATGTGTTGGTTGAGTAGATGATTCTGAGATTGTGTGATGCATATCGTATAATCATGCCTACGGATACTTGAGGTGACAATGGAGTATCTAGGTAACATTAGGGTCTTGGTTGATATGTGTCTTAAGGTGTTATTCTAGTACGAACTCTATGATGGATCGAACGGAAAGAATAGCTTCGTGTTATTTTACTATGGACTCTTGAATAGATTGATCAGAAAGAATAACTTTGTGGTGGTTTCGTACCCGACAATAATCTCTTCGTTTGTTCTCTGCTATTAGTGACTTTGGAGTGACTCTTTGTTGCATGTTGAGGGCTAGTTATATGATCCAATTATGTTATCATTGTTGAGAGAACTTCACTAGTGAAAGTATGAACCCTAGGCATTGTTTCCACGCATTGCAATACCGTCCGTGCTCACTTTTGTTACTAGTTACCTTGATGTTTTTGTAATTTCAGATTACAAGAACCTATATCTACCATCCATATTGCACTTGTATCACCATCTCTATGCCGAACTAGTGCACCTATACAACTTACCATTGTATAGGGTGTGTTGGGGACACAAGAGACTCTTTGTTATTTGGTTGCAGGGTTGCTTGAGAGAGACCATCTTCATACTACGCCTCCCATGGATTGATAAACCTTAGGTCACCAACTTGAGGGAAAATTGCTACTGTCCTAGAGACCCAACAACGTCTACAAGGAGAAGGTTGGGTAGTAGATATCAAGCTCTTTTCTGGCGCCGTTGTTGGGGAGGCTAGGTAAGCGGCACTCACCTCCCGTCAACGAAGCTCTTTTCTGGCGCCGTTGCCGGGAAGGTTAGCGCTTGAAGGTATATCTTTAGATCTTGCAATCAGATCTTTTTGTTTGTTGTTCTTTCTCTAGAAAACTACAAAAAAAATGGAATTGAGGATGCCTCATATGCTCCATCTTTTCAATGTCTTTCATGAGCATGATGGGAAGGAAAATTGTGCTCAAGTGTTGAAACAAGAATTACATAGAATGCTTGACATAGAATATGTGAATGATGAGCATGATTGCAATGTTGTTAGCATGAATTCCTTGAATACCCATGATGCTAATGATATGCAAAGCCACAAGCTTGGGGATGCTACATTTGATGAAGATGATCTTTTTAGTTCTTCCACTTTGAATGATCAAAATCATTTTGATGAAAGCATGCCCCCTATCTATGATGATTATTGTGAGGATACTTATGCTATAAAGAAGAGGGATGATAAAACTTGTCATACTCTCGAGAACCCCTTTGCTAAACCTTGCTTTTTCATTGTGGACACAATTTGTAGTGCTCAAGTCTTTTACGATACTACCACTACTATTCTTGAGAATAGATTTCCTTATGTGGAGAGTAGTAAAATTCCTATGCTTGTATATCATGAAAAGAAAGCCTTAGGTGCTGGTTATATTGTTGAATTCATTCATAATGCTACTGAAAATTACTATGAGAGAGGATCATATGCTTCTACTTATTGCAATAGTATCAAGCTTCCTCTCCATGTGTTGAAATTTTTGAAGCTATGCTTGTTTTGCCTTCCTATGCTAGTTGATTCTTGCTCCAACAAGTTGTTTGTTCAAAAAAATCCATGTGCATAGGAAGTGGGTTAGACTTAAATGTGCTAGCCATATGCTCCATGATTCTCTCGCTGTGTTTCAATCCTTACCTTTTATGTGAGTATCCTTGAAATCAATGCCTAGCTAAGGGCGTTAAACGATAGCGCTTGTTGGGAGGCAACCTAATGAATTTATTTTTGCTTTTTTCTTTCTGTTTTGATTTTTCCACACCATCATAATTATGTTATGATTGTGTTTTTTGTGTTTTAATTAGTGTTTGTGCCAAGTAGAACCTTTATGATTGGTTTTGGTGATAGTTGTTCAATCATGCTGAAAAAGACAGAAACTTTGTGCTCACGAAATTATATTTAATTTCTATCCAGAGAACGATTTTGAGTAGATTCTTTTTGATTATGATTGATATGAAAATGTACCCAATTTTCATAATTTTTCAGAATTTTTGGAGGTGCATAAGTATGGTCATTGCTCAGATAATTACAGACTGTTCTGTTTTTGACAGATTCTGTTTTCAATGCATAGTTTGCTTGTTTTAGTGTTTCCATAGGTTATTTTGAGTAATATAAATTGTGGAAATGATAAGATACATCAGGCATTGTGTGAAAATAATTGTGAGTCTTGTTTTGACAGTACCCAAGTGATTGATTTGCTCGTTGTCATACTAACCCATCTCACGAAGTTCCGTTAAGTTTTGTGTTGTGAAGTTTTCTAGTTTTGGATAGAGTTTCGATGGACTATGGAACAAGGAGTGGCAAGAACCTAAGCTTGGGGATGCCCAAGGAATCCCAAGACATATTCAAGGATACCAAAAAGCCTAAGCTTGGGGATGCCCCGGGAAGGCATCCCCTCTTTCGTCTTCAATCCATCGGTAACTTTACTTGGGGCTATATTTTTATTCACCACATGTTATGTGTTTTGCTTGGAGCGTCTTGTATCGTAGGAGTCTTTTCTTTTTGTTGTGTCACAATAATACTTGCTGCACACCTTTTGAGAGAGACGTGCACTCATCGTGAATTTGCTAAAATGCTCATCGTGCTTCACTTATATCTTTTGAGCTAGATAATTTTGCTCTATGTGCTTCACTTAGATCTTTTAGAGCACGGCGGTGCATGACTTGGTAGTTGGTTTGTGCTATGAAAGTAGTCCCAAAGATGATAGGTACCCAAAGAGGATACAAAAAACTTCCACCTTCATGTGCATTGAGTAGAAGGAGAAGTCTGATTCCTCTCAATTAGTTTTGAGACGTGGATTTGGTAATATTAAGAGTTATGTTAGTAGGGTGTTGTGAATGTAGAAATACTTGTGTTGAACTTAGTGATTCCCGTAGCACGCACGTATGGTGAACCGCTCTGTTAGGAAGTCAGAGCCTAATTGATTTATTGACTGTCATCCTTTGTGTGGCGGTCGGGATCGCGCGATGGTTAACACCTACCAACCCTTCCCCTAGGAGTATGCGTTTAGCACTTTGTTTCGCTTACTAATAAAAACTTTCGCAATAAGTATATGAGTTATTCATGACTAATGTGAGTCCATGGTATAGATGCACTTTCACCTTCCACCATTGCTAGCCTTTCTAGTACCGCGCAATTTTCGCCGGTGCACAAACCCACCATATGCCTTCCTCAAAACAGCCACCATAACTACCTACTATGGCATTTTCATAGCCATTCCGAGATATATTGCCATGCAACTCCCACCGTTCCGTCTCATGACTTGTGCCATCACTCTCATATTGCAATTGCATGATCATAAGATAGCTAGCGAGATGTTTCAATGTCATACGCCAAGCTAGATCGTTGCACATCCCGGTACACTTCCGGAGGCATTTCCTATAGAGTCATCACCGTTCTAAGCTTTGAGCTGTGAGTAAATACAAGTGTGATGATCATCAGTATTAGATCATTGTCCCATGTGAGGAAAAAAAGAGGCCCAAGATCCCAAACAAAAAAACAAAAAAAGAGAAGAGAGAAAAAGAGAGAAGGGACAATGCTACTATCTTTTTCCACACTTGTGCTTCATAATAGCACCATGTTCTTCATGATTGAGAGCCTCTTGTTTTGTCACCACCATATGCTAGTGGGAATTTTCATTATATAACTTGGCTTGTATATTCCAAGGATGGTCTTACTCAAATTGCCCTAGGTATTCGTGAGCAAGCAAGTTGGATGCACACCCACTAGTTCTCCTTTTGAGCTTTCACATACTTATAGCTCTAGTGCATCCTTTGTATGGCAATCCCTACTCATTCAGATTGATATCTATTAATGGGCATCTCCATAGCTCTTTAATACGCCGAGTCAATGTGACCATCTCCTCCTTTTTGTCTCACAACCACCACCACACTCTATTCCACCTATAATGCTATATCCATGGCTCACACTCATGTATTGTGTGAGAGTTGAAAAAGGTTTGAGAAAGTAAGAGTGCGGAAACAATTACTTGGCCAATACCGGGGTTGTGCATGATTTAAATTAGTTGTGTGGGGATGATGGAGTATAGCCAAACTATATGATTTTGTAGGGATAACTTTCTTTGGCCTTGTTATTTCGAAAGTTCATGATTACTTTGCTAGTATGCTTGAAGTATTATTGTTTTCATGTCAATAGTAAACTATTATTTTGAATCTTATGTATCTGAACATTCATGCCACAAGAAAGAATTTACAAAGGACAACTATGTTAGGTATCATTCCACATCAAAAATTCAGTCTTTATCACTTCCCTACTCGAGGACGAGGAGGAGTTAAGCTTGGGGATGCTTGATACGTCTCCAATATATCTATAATTTTTTATGGTTCCATGCTATTATCTTGTCAACTTTGGATGTTTTATATGCATGAATATGATATTTTATATCTTTTTTGGGACTAACCTATTAACTCAGTGCCAAGTGTCAGTTTCTGTTTTTTCCGTGTTTTTGACCCGTTTTCAGACGGAGTCCAAATGGAATAAAACTTTGCAATGATTTTTTTTGGACCAAAAGAGACCCCCAAAGGTTTGGAAGAAGGCCAGAAGAGCCACGAGGGAGTCACAAGCCCGGTAGGCGCGACCCCCCCTAGGCCGCACCTACAAGGCTTGTGACCTCCTGATGACCCACAAGTATAGGGGATCAATCGTAGTCCTTTCGATAAGTAAGAGTGTCGAACCCAACAAGGAGCAGAAGGATCTGATAAGTGGTTTTCAGCAAGGAAATATATGCAAGCACTAAAATTATCGGTAACAAGTGATTGCGTGGTGAGATGATTCATAGCAAGCAACAAGTAACAAAAGTAGCAACGGTGTAGCAAATTGGCCCAATCCCTTTTGTAGCAAGGGACAAGCCTGGACAATGTCTTATAGGAGGAAAAACGCTCCCGAGGACACACGGGAATTTCTGTCATGCTAGTTTTCATCATGTTCATATGATTCACGTTCGTTACTTTGATAGTTTGATATGTGGGTGGACCGGCGCTTGGGTACTGCCCTTACTTGGACAAGCATCCCACTTTTGATTAACCCCTCTCGCAAGCATCCGCAACTACGAAAGAAGAATTAAGACAAAGTCTAACCATAGCATGAAACTAGTGGATCCAAATCAGCCCCTTACGAAGCAACGCATAAACTAGGGTTTAAGCTTCTGTCACTCTAGCAACCCATCATCTACTTACTACTTCCCAATGCCTTCCTCTAGGCCCAAATAATGGTGAAGTGTTATGTAGTCGACGTTCACATAACACCACCAGAGGAAAAACAACATACAACACATCAAATTACCAAACGAATACCAAATTCACATGACTACTATTAGCATGACTTATCCCATGTCCTCGGGAACAAAAGTAACTACTCACAAAGCATAATCATATTCATGACCAGAGAGGTAATGAGTAGCATCAAGGATCTGAACATAAACTCTTCCACCAAGTAATCCAACTAGCATCAACTACAAAGAATAATCAACACTACTAACAACCTTACAAGTACCAATCGGAGTCGTGAGATGGAGATTGGTTACAAGTGATGAACTAGGGTTTGGAGATGAGATGGTGCTGATGAAGATGTTGATGGTGATGAGTCCCCTCCGATGAGAGGAGTGTTGGTGATGACGATGGCGACGATTTCCCCCTCCGGGATGGAAGTTTCCCCGGCAGGATCGTTCTGCCGTAGCTCTAGATTGGTTCTGCTCAAGTTCCTCCTAGTGGCGGCGGCGAATCCACGAAAAAGCTCCTGGATGAAACCCTTCATATAGCACAAGAGGGGGTCAGTGGGCCAGCAGGCTGCCCACGAGCCCTCATGGCGCGGCCTGGGGGGGGTGGCCGCATCGTGCAGGCTTGTGGCCACCTGCTAGCGCCCCTCTGGCGCTTCTTCGGTCCAGTATTTTTTCCTGGATGAAACCCTTCATATAGCACAAGAGGGGGCCAGTGGGCCAGTAGGCTTCCCACAAGCCCTCATGGCGCGGCCTGCGGGGGTGGCCGTGCCGTGCAGGCTTGTGGCCACCTGCTAGCGCCCCTCTGGCGCTTCTTCGGTCCAGTATTTTTTATAAATCCGGAAAAAAATTCCCGTTGATTTTTACGGCGTTTGGAGTTGCGCAGAATAGGTATGCCAACTATGCTCCTTTTTTAGGCCAGAATTCCAGCTGCCGGCATTCTCCCTCTTCATGTAAACCTTGCGAAATAAGAGAGAAAAGGCATAAAAATTGTACCATGAAGTGAAATTACAGCCCAAGAAGCGATAAATATCAACATGAAAACATGATGCAAAATGGACGTATCAACTCCCCCAAGCTTAGACCTCGCTTGTCCTCAAGCGAAAGCCTAGCTTTGTCCACATGTTTAGGGAGAGAGGTGTCGACATCACAATATACGAACCTGCATGCATCAAGATCATGATCAGAACAGCCATACCAACATATAATCTCTCATGTTAAAGTGATAATTCCTTCACAAAGTAAATCATGGATCAAGAACCTTACCGAGAAGTAACAACCGATAGCCTTTAGTCATTGAAGCAATTGCAATTTATCACAACATCAGAAAGAGTCAAATAAGAGCTTGTAAATCAAATCCACATACTCAATCATTCTTTCGTTCTCTACAATTGCTACAACTCACGTGGTACTCATGAGATCAATGTTTCAGCTAGACACAGAGAAAGATAGGGGCTTACAGTTTTGCCTCCCAACTGCTTACCTCAAGGGTTATGTCAACAATAATAATTCATGAATACTTACTTCCAAGTTGACATATGAATATAGATCTTTTCCAAGCATATGACGTTAGCCAAGATAAAGGAGAAATAGGGAATTGGTGAAGATCACCATGGCTCTTTCAAGGGCAAAAAGTAAAGATACAAGATAGGCCCTTCGCAGACGGAAGCAGAGATTGTCACGCGCTTTTTAGGTTTGGATGCGTGTCCTCTTAGTGCGGAGGAACGTCACTTTATATTGCCTCCTGTGATAAAGAACTTTATGCCTTCCTCATCACAGGTTCGTACAAAGCTTATTTTCCACACACTAATAGATCATGCATATTAGAGAGCAATTTTTATTGCTTGCACCGATGACAACTTACTTGAGGGATCTTATTCAATCCATAAGTAGGTATGGTGGACTCACATGGCAAAACTGGGTTGATGGTTTACGGATGCACAAGTAGTATCTCTACTTAGTTCGGGAGGTTTGGCTAATGTGAGGTGGAAGCAATCGTCACATGTTAAGGGATCTCTAATCATATAACATTGTTCGGAGCCAAGCAAACACAATTCATTATGTTGTCTTCCTTGTCCAACATCTACTTCTAGGCATGCAATAGTTTAGTGAGTGTTCACAATCATAGATGGTGTCAGAGATGATATACTTATATGTGAACCTCTCGTTCTTTATCACTTCCTATTAATTGCAACAATGACCAAGGTCTACGTTTGCCTACCCTCAACAAGTTTCAATCCTCGTTCTTTTTATATGTGAAGCCATCACTTCCCATAAGATCATTACATGATCTTTCATGCTTTTGTTGTTTTCTCACTCTTTTGATCATGGCAAGAGGAAAAGCCCTTCAACTAAGACACTCTTTATTATATGGCTCACGAGCTTGAATACATTGGGGGTGACACAAAGCAAAACTCAAGACTAAAACACTAAGACTTTTTATCTGCTAGAGAAAGATAAAACTGAAAAGGAAAACAAAAACAAAGGTAAAGGCAAAAGATGTGATGGTGATACGATACCGGGGCAACTCCCCCAAGCTTGGCACAAGCGGGATTGCCCATACCCATGTTTAGTTTTCTTCCTTTGCTAGTGGTGGAGTTATTGCAACATGGGTTTGATCCTCCGTCTTCCAAGGCATAGGTGCTCCATCATGGAAAGATGAACGAGTCTCCGGAATCCTCAAATCTGCAGCCAACCGTATTGATTTAAATCTATACTCATACTCACAGTTTTGGTTCTGCAGGTCATAGATCTGGGCCTGGAGTTGATCAATCCTGTCATAGAGCGTGGAGAGGTGCTTCCAATGTCATTGGCATCAATCATGTGCTTGCTGGTGAACTCTGTGATCATCATGTGGTTCGCGTTGAGTCCATGCTCCACCATCCCTTGGCACTTGAAGACTTGTTGCTCCATTGCTTCGAGCCTCGTCTCCATGCTTCCGGTCTTCTTGGGCCCCTCAACATCACGGATGTGCAACATCCCCTCACGCATATTGATAGATTGAGGGTGTTGCAGCACTCCCGTGAGGTAGGGATTGATGATCTTCTCGAAGATCTTGTCCTTCGGAGCTTTTGGGAAAGTCATAGCTATCTAGATCTGCAAGAGAAACAGGCTCGAAACGAAAAACACAGGAAATCTGCATGATGCAGGGGTCAGACCAAACGGGAGTATATATAATGATATTTTTTGAGACCAGAAGGAGTACCCCGCACGAAAACGGTGTCTGGGAGGCGCACGAGGTGGCCACAAGCCCTCCCGGCGCGGCCAGGGGGTGGGCTCGTGCCGTGTACGCTTGTCGCTTCCTCGCGCACTTTTCGGACTACTTCCAATTTTTATATTTTTTCAAATATTCCAATACGGAGAAAATTTCCTACTAGAAAAGTTTTGGACTCTGTTTTCTTACCGAATCACATACCTCTTCGTTTTTGGAGTCTGAAACAGGGTGATAAATATTCCTTAGGTATTCTTCCGGAGTTATGGTATTGATAATATTGCTTTCAACATTTGTGCGAGTACCTGAGATATAATGCTTGATTCTGTGCCCATTTACCACTCTCAGACAATTACCTTCCGTGTTGTTGATCTTGATAGCACCGGAACGATATACTTCCTCAACAACATAGGGACCTTCCCATTTAGAGAGAAGCTTGCCTGCAAAGAATCTTAAACGAGAGTTATATAGCAAGACATAATCACCTACATTGAACTCACGCTTTTGTATCCTCTTATCATGCCACCTCTTAACCTTCTCTTTGAACAAGTTGGCATTCTCATATGCCCGAGTTCTCCATTCATCAAGCGAGCTAATGTCAAATAACCTCTTCTCACCGGCAAGTTTGAAATCAAAGTTGAGCTCTTTGATTGCCCAATAAGCTTTATGCTCTAGCTTAAGAGGTAAATGACATGCTTTACCGTACACCATTTTGTACGGAGACATGCCCATGGGATTCTTATAGGCAGTTCTATAAGCCCATAGTGCATCATCGAGCTTCTTAGACAAATTCTTTCTAGACCTATTAACAGTCTTTTGCAGAATTAGTTTAATCTCTCTATTGGTTAGCTCTACTTGACCACTGGACTGAGGGTGGTAGGGAGACGCAATTCTATGGTTGACATCGTACTTAGCAAGCATTTCACGGAAAGCACAATGAATGAAATGTGAACCACCGTCAATCATTAGATATCTAGGGACTCCAAGTCTAGGGAAAATAACTTCTTTTAAGCATCCTGATAGAAGTGTTGTCATCAGCACTACTAGTTGGGATAGCTTCTACCCACTTAGTAACGTAATCAACGACAACTAGGATATGAGTATACCCGTTGGATTAGGGAAAAGGTCCCATATAATCAAAGCCCCAAACATCAAATGGTTCAATAACAAGCGAATAGTTCATAGGCATTTCCTGACGTTTACCGATATTACCTATTCTTTGACATTCGTCACAAGACAAGCCAAACTTACGGGCATCCATGAAGAGAGTGGGCCAATAGAAACCTGATTGCAATACCTTGTGTGCAGTTTTATCTCCCGCATGGTGTCCTCCGTAGGCCTCGGAGTGACACTTTTGTAGGATCTGTCCCTGTTCATGTTCATGTACACAACGTCTAATAACACCATCTACTCCTTCCTTATAAAGGTGAGGATCATCCCAAAAGTAGTGTCTCAAGTCAAAGAAGAATTTCTTCTTTTGCTGGTACATGAAACTAGGTGGTATGTATTTGGCAACGATATAGTTTGCATGATCAGCATACCGCGGGGCACTACGTGAAGCATTGATGACATTCAGTTGCACATCGGGAAAGCTATCATCAATATGTTTTGGGTCATCAGGAACGTTCTCCAACCTAGACAAGTTATATGCTACTGGGTTATCTGCACCCTTTCTATCAACAACGTGCAAATCAAATTCTTGTAGCAACAGAACCCATCTGATAAGTCTAGATTTAGCGTCCTTCTTCTCCATGAGGTACTTAATAGCAGCATGATCAGTGTGAATAGTGACTTTGGAATCAACTATGTAAGACCTGAACTTTTCACATGCAAACACGACTGCTAAAAATTCCTTCTCCGTAGTAGCATAGTTTCTTTGGGCACTGTCTAGAGTTTTACTAGCGTAGTGAATAACATTCAACTTCTTATCGACTCTTTGCCCTAGAACAACACCAACAGCATAATCACTATCATCACACATGATCTCAAAAGGCAAGTTCCAATTAGGTGGCTGAACAATAGGTGATGTTATCAAAGCCCGCTTAAGTAACTTAAAGGCTTCCTCACAATCATCGTCAAAGACAAAAGGAATAACCTTTTGGAAGATATTGGTTAGAGGCCTAGAAAGCTTAGAGAAGTATTTAATGAACCTTCTATAGAAACCAGCATGACCAAGGAAACTTCTTATACCTTTGATATCTGTGGGGTATGGCATTTTCTCGATTGCATCAACCTTAGCCTTATCGACTTCAATACCTCTTTCAGAAATTTTATGTCCTAAGATGATGCCTTCACTAACCATAAAGTGACACTTCTCCCAATTCAAGACAAGATTGGTATCTTTACATCTCTGCAAGACTCGATCAAGGTTGCTCAGGCAATCAACAAAAGAAGACCCGTAAACAGAAAAGTCATCCATGAAAACCTCGACAATCTTTTCACAAAACTCAGAGAATATAACCATCATACATCTTTGAAGGGTGGCAGGTGCATTACATAAGCCAAAAGGCATACGTCTATAAGCAAAGGTACCGAAAGGGCAGGTGAAGGTGGTTTTCTCCTGATCAGGTTGGTCAATTGGTATTTGGGAGAAACCAGAATAACCGTCTAGAAAGCAGAAGTGTGTGTGTTTAGACAGCCTTTCTAGCATTTGGTCAATAAAAGGCAAAGGGTAATGATCTTTACTAGTGGATTTATTCAATTTCCTAAAATCGACCACCATCCTATA
This sequence comes from Hordeum vulgare subsp. vulgare, assembly GCF_904849725.1. Classification (NCBI taxonomy): domain Eukaryota; kingdom Viridiplantae; phylum Streptophyta; class Magnoliopsida; order Poales; family Poaceae; genus Hordeum; species Hordeum vulgare. Next base: position 112,610,485 of record NC_058522.1, on the reverse strand, counting down.
GCCAGTAATAATCCTCTGTGGGATCAATTCATCATTATCATTAGGGACAATGGTAATGCCTCCCTTCTTAGGGACGCAATGCACCGGACTCACCCAATCGCTATGAGCAACAGGATAGATAATACCCGCTTCCAGGAGCTTCAGTATTTCTTTTCTTACTACTTCTTTCATCTTAGTATTTAATCTCCTTTGATGATCAGCAACTGGTTTGAAATCAGGATTAGTTTTAATCTTGTGCTGGCACAGAATAGGACTAATGCCCTGAAGATCATCAAGAGTATATCCAATAACAGCACGGTGCTTCCTCAGAGTTTTTAGTAACTTCTTTTCTTCATGCTCTGAGAGGCTAGTACTAATAATAACAGGATATATCTCCTTTTCATCAAGATAGGAATACTTAAGAGTATCAGGCAACTGTTTAAGCTCGAACACAGGATCACCCTTTGGTGGGGGTGGATCCCCAAGCAGTTCAACAGGCAGATTATTCTTAAGGATAGGATATTGTTCTAAGACAACTCTATCTATCTCATCCCTTTCAAGATATGCATATCATTTTCATGCTCAAGCATGTATTTCTCTAAGGGATCAGTAGGAGGCACGACAATAGAACCTAAGGCAATAGTTTCATCCTTACTAGGAAACTCCTTTTCATGAGGTTGTCTACCAAACTTGGAGAAATTGAACTCGTGTGACACACCTTCAAAGCCAACAGGGACAGTTTGCTTCGCACAGTCAATATGAGCATTGACAGTATTGAGGAAAGGTCTAACAAATATGATGGGACAAAATCTATCTTGTGTGGTAGCAAGAACGAGGAAATCAGCAGGATACTTCGTTTTACCACATAAAACTTCAACATCCCTAACATTTCCCACAGGGCACATAGTATCTCTATTGGCAAGCTGAATAGTGACATCAATAGGATCTATCTCAACAGGTGCAATATCGTCTTTGATTTCATCATATAAGGATTGAGGTATTGCACTAACACTAGCACCCACGTCACATAAACCATGATAACAATGATCTCCTATCTTAATAGAAACCACATGCATGCCAACAACAGGCCTATGTTTCTCTCTAGCGTGAGGTTTAGCAATTCTAGCAGCATCTTCACAGAAGTGAATATTATGTCCCTCAACATCGTCGGACAGAAGATCTTTGATAATAGCAATGCTAGGTTCAACTCTAATTTTCTCAGGGGGTGTAGGTGTTCTAATATAGCCTCTACGTATCATAGTTGAAGCTTTAGAATGATCCTTTATCCTAACAGGGAAAGGTGGTTTCTCAATGTAAGCACTGGGAACCACATGATCATTATAGGAAATGACTTTCTCTTCAATTGGAGTGGGTTTAACTACATTGACTTCTAAGCGAGGATGATATTTGAACCACTTCTCTTTGGGGAGATCAATATGGGCAGCAAAGGATTCACACAATGAAGCTACTATCTTAGAGTCAAGTCCATACTTAGCGCTAAAGTCACAAAAAGTATTTCTCTCAACAAAGGATTTAACGCAATCAAACGTGAAATTCATACCTGACTCCTTACCTTCTTCAAGCTCCCAATCTTCAGAGTTGCATTAATTTCTCTCCAATAAATTCCATTTGAAGTCAATATCTCTTCATAAAAGAACCGGTACAAGAAGTGACAAGCATGGTGCGATCATCATGAGAAAGCCGAGCATAGAAGTTTTGAATGATAATTTCTGTCGAGAGCTCATGATTGGGGCATGAATATAGCATTGAGTTAAGCCTCCCCCAAGCTTGAGCGGTGCTTTCTCTGTCACAAGGCAAAAAATTATAAATATAATTCTGATCACGATGTACTAAATGCATAGGATAAAACTTTTGATGAAATTCCAATTTCAACTGATTGTAGTTCCATGATCCAGTATCATCACATAGCCTATACCATGTCAATGCCTTATCCTTCAAAGATAAAGGAAAGACCTTCTTCTTGACCTCATCCTCGGGCAAACCTGCAAGCTTAAATAAACCACAAACTTCATCTACATAGATTAGATGCAAGTCTGGATGTGATGTTCCATCTCCTGTAAAAGGATTAGCCAGCAGTTTCTCAAGCATACCCGAAGGAAATTCAAAGCAAATATTTTCATTAGGTGCAGAAGGTTGAGGAGCAACTCTTTGTGCATCCGTTCGAGGTGAAGATACCCCGAACAAGCCCCTCAAAGGATTAGTATCCATAGTGACATGTGACAATAAATTTCAGCACACTATATGAATGTTTCATTACCAAGTTCCACTTACCAAAGGCGCTTCATTTCCCGGCAACGGTGCCAGAAAAGAATCCTGATGACCCACAAGTATAGGAGATCGATCGTAGTCCTTCTGATAAGTAAGAGTGTCGAACCCAACGAGGAGTGGAAGGATCTGACAAGTGGTTTTCAGCAAGGAAATAACTGCAAGCACTGAAATTATCGGTAACAAGTGATTGTGTGGTGAGATGATTTGTAGCAAGCAACAAGTAACAAAAGTAGAAACGGTGCAGAAAAGTGGCCCAATCCCTTTTGTAGCAAGGGTCAAGCTTGGACAAAGTCTTATAGGAGGAAAAACACTCCCGAGGACACACGGGAATTTCTGTCATGCTAGTTTTCATCATGTTCATATGATTCGCGTTCGTTACTTTGATAGTTTGATATGTGGGTGGACCGGCGCTTCGGTACTGCCCTTACTTGGACAAGCATCCCACTTATGATTAACCCCTCTCGCAAGCATCCACAACTACGAAAGAAGAATTAAGACAAAGTCTAACCATAGCATTAAACTAGTGGATCCAAATCAGCCCCTTACGAAGCAACGCATAAACTAGGGTTTAAGCTTCTCTCACTCTAGCAACCCATCATCTACTTAATACTTCCCAATGCCTTCCTCTAGGCCCAAATAATGGTGAAGTGTTATGTAGTCGACATTCACATAACACCACTAGAGGAAAAACAACATACAACACATCAAATTACCGAACGAATACCAAATTCACATGACTACTATTAGCATGACTTATCCCATGTCCTCAGGAACAAAAGTAACTACTCACAAAGCATAATCATATTCATGACCAGAGAGGTAAAGAGTAGAGTCAAGGATCTGAACATAAACTCTTCCACAAAGTAATCCAACTAGCATCAACTACAACGAGTAATCAACACTACTAGCAACCTTACAAGTACCAATCAGAGTCGCGAGATGGAGATTGGTTACAAGTGATGAACTAGGGTTTGGAGATGATATGGTGTTTATGAAGATGTTGATGGTGACGAGTCCCCTCCGATGAGAGGAGTGTTGGTGATGACGATGGCAACGATTTCCGCCTCCGGGAGGGAAGTTTTCCCGACAGGATCGTCCTGCCGGAGCTCTAGATTGGTTCTTCTCAAGTTCCGCCTCGTGGCGGCGGCGAATCCACGAAAAAGCTCCTCCTTGATTTTTTTCCTGGACGAAACCCTTCATATAGCAGAAGAGGGGGGGCAGTGGGCCAGCAGGCTGCCCATAAGCCCTCATAGCGCGGCCTGGGGGGGTGGCCGCGCCGTGCAGGCTTGTGGCCACCTGCTGGAGCTTCTTCGGCCCAGTATTTTTTATAAATCTACAAAAAAAATCCTCGTTGATTTTTACGGCATTTGGAGTTGCGCAGAATAGGTATCTCAACTTTGCTCTTTTTTCAGGCCAGAATTCCAGCTGCCGGCATTCTCCTTCTATAAGTAAACCTTGCAATATAAGAGAGACAAGGCATAAGAATTGTACCGTGAAGTGAAATAACAGCCCAAGAAGCGATAAATATCAACATGAAAACATGATGCAAATTGGACGTATCACCTCCTCGTGGGCCCAACCGACGTAATTCCACCGCCATAAATTCCTATAAATTCAGAAACCCCCAAAAAGAAACCTAGATCGGGAGTTCCGCCGCCGCAAGCCTCTGTAGCCACCAAAAACCAATCCGGAGCCCGTTGTGGCACCCTGCCGGAGGGGGAATCCATCTCCGGTGGCCATCTTCATCATCCCGGCGATCTCCATGATGAGGAGGGAGTAGTTCTCCCTTGGGGCTGAGGGTATGTGCCAGTAGCTATGTGTTTGATCTCTCTGTCTCGTGTTCTTGAGATCTCTTGATCTCGATGTACCGCGGGCTTTGCTACTATAGTTGGATCTTATGATGTTCTTCCCCCTCTCCCTTCTTGTAATGAATTGAGTTTGCCCTTTGAAGTTATCTTATCGGATTGAGTCTTTGAGAACACTTGATGTATGTCTTGCACGTGTCTATCTGTGGTGATCAACTTGCGGGTTTCGTGACACTGGGAACCTATGCATATGGGTTGGCACACGTTTGGATATTCATGTGAGTACTTGATGTATGTTTTTGTGATCAACTTGCGGGTTTCGTGAGATTGGGAACCTATGCATATGGGTTGGCACACGTTTTGACTCTCTGGTAGAAACATTGGGGCACTCTTTGAAGTTATATGTGTTGGTTGAATAGATGTTTCTGAGATTGTGTGATGCATATCGTATAATCATGCCCACAGATACTTGAGGTGACAATGGAGTATCTAGGTGACATTAGGGTCTTGGTTGATATGTGTCTTAAGGTGTTATTCTAGTACGAACTCTATGATGGATCGAACGGAAATAATAGCTTCGTGTTATTTTACTACGGACTCTTGAATAGATTGATCAGAAAGAATAACTTTGTGGTGGTTTCGTACCCGACAATAATCTCTTCGTTTGTTTTGTGCTATTAGTGACTTTGGAGTGACTCTTTGTTGCATGTTAAGGGCTAGTTATATGATCCAATTATGTTATCATTGTTGAGAGAACTTCACTAGTGAAAGTATGAACCCTAAGCCTTGTTTCCACACATTGAAATACCGTTCGTGCTCACTTTTGTTACTACTTACCTTGCTGTTTTTGTAATTTCAGATTACAAAAACCTATATCTACCATCCATATTGCACTTGTATCACCATCTCTTCGCCGAACTAGTGCACCTATAGAACTTACCATTGTATTGGGTGTGTTGGGGACACAAGAGACTCTTTGTTATTTGGTTGCAGGGTTGCTTGAGAGAGACCATCTTCATCCTACGCCTCCCACGGATTGATAAACCTTAGGTCACCCACTTGAGGGAAAATTGCTACTGTCCTACAAACCTCTGCACTTGGAGGCCCAAAAACGTCTACAAGGAGAAGGTTGCGTAGTAGACATCAAGAAACCAGAATAACCGTCTAGAAAGCAAAAGTGTGTGTGTTTAGACAGCCTTTCTAGCATTTGGTCGATAAAAGGCAAAGGGTAATGATCTTTCCTAGTGGATTTATTCAATTTCCTAAAATCGATCACCATCCTATAGCTAGTAATAATCCTCTGTGGGATCAATTCATCCTTATCATTAGGGACAATGATAATACCTCCCTTCTTAGGGATGCAATGCACCGGACTCACCCAATCACTATGAGCAACAGGATAAATAATACCCGCTTCGAGGAGCTTTAGTATTTCTTTTATTACTACCTCTTTCATCCTAGGATTTAATCTCCTTTGATGATCAACAACTGGCTTGGAATCAGGATCAGTTTTAATCTTGTGCTGGCATAGAGTGGGACTAATGCCCATAAGATCATCAAGAGTGTATCCAATAGCAGCACGGTGCTTCCTCGGAGTTTTTAGTAACTTCTTTTCTTCATGCTTTGAGAGACTAGCACTACTAATAACAGGATATATCTCTTTTTCATCAAGATAAGCATACTTAAGACTATGAGGCAACTGTTTAAGCTCGAACATAGGATCACCTTTTGGTGGGGTTGGATCCCCAAGCAGTTCAACAGACAAGTTATTCTTAAGGATAGGATATTGCTCTAAGACAACACTATCTATATCATCCCTTTCATCCATATGCATATCACTTTCATGCTCAAGAAAGTATTGCTCTAAGGGATCAGTAGGAGGCACGGCAATAGAAGCTAGGGCAATAGTTTCATCATTAATGGGCAACTCTTTTTCAAGAGGTTGTCTACTAAACTTGGAGAAATTGAACTCATGTGACACACCTTCAAAACCAACAGTGACAGTTTGCTTCTCACAGTCAATATGAGCATTGACGGTATTGAGGAACGGTCTGCCAAATATGATGGGACAAAAGATATCTTGGGTGGTAGAAAGAACGAGGAAATCAGCAGGATACTTCGTTTTACCACACAAGACTTCAACATCCCTAACAATCCCCACACGGCAGATAGTATCTCTATTGGCAAGCTGAATAGTGACATCAATAGGTTCTATTTCAACAGGTGCAATCTCGTCTTTGATTTCAACACATAAGGATTGAGGTATTGCACTAACACTAGCACCCACGTCACATAAACCATGATAACAATGATCTCCTATCTTAACAGAAACAACAGGCGTGCGAACAACAGGCCTATGTTTGTCTCTAGAGTGGGGTTTAGCAATTCTAGCAGCATCTTCATAGAAGTGAATATCATGGCCATCGACATTGTTGGACAGGAGATCTTTGATAATAGCAATGCTAGGTTCAAGTCTAATTTGCTCAGGGGGTGTAGGTGTTCTAATGTATCCTCTACGTATCACAGTTGAAGCTTTAGAATGATCCTTTATCCTAACAGGGAAAGGTGGTTTCTCAATATAAGCACTAGGAACAATAGGATCATTATAGGCAATGACTTTCTCTTCAACTGGAGTGGGTTTAACTACATTGACTTCTAAGGGGGGATGATATTTAAACCACTTCTCTTTGGGGAGATCAATATGAGCAGCAAAGGAGTCACACAATGAAGCTACTATCTCAGAGTCAAGTCCATACTTAGCGCTAAAATCACAAAAAGTATTTGTTTCAACAAAGGATTTAACGCTATCAAACTTGAGATTCATGCCTGACTCCTTACCTTCATCAAGCTCCCAATCTTCAGAGTTGCGTTTAATTCTTTCCAATAAATTCCATCTGAAGTCAATATCTCTCTTCATAAAAGAACCGGTACAAGAAGTGTCAAGCATGGTGCGATCATCATGAGAAAGCCGAGCATAGAAGTTTTGAATGATAATTTCTCTCGAGAGCTCATGGTTGGGGCATGAATAAAACATTGATTTAAGCCTCCCCCAAGCTTGAGCGATACTTTCTCGGTCACGAGGCCAAACATTATAAATATAATTCCGATCATGATGTACTAGATGCATAGGATAAAACTTTTGATGAAATTGCAATTTCAACCGATTGTAGTTCCATGATCCAGTATCATCACATAGCCTATACCATGTGAACACCTTATCCCTCAAAGATAAGGGAAAGACCTTATTCTTGACCTCGTCCTCGGGAAAACCTGCAAGCTTAAATAAACCACAAACTTCATCTACATAGATTAGATGCAAGTCTCGGTGCGATGTTCCATCTCCTGTAAAAGGATTAGCCAGCAGTTTCTCAAGCATACCCGAAGGAAGTTCATAGAAAATATTTTTAGTAGGTGCAGCAGGTTGAGGAGCAACTCTTTGTGCTTCCGTTCGAGGTGAAGATACCCTGAAGAAGCCCCTCAAAGGATTAGTTTCCATAGTGACAAGTAACAATAAGTTTCAGCACACTATACGAATGTTTCCTTACCAAGTTCCACTTACCAAAGGCGCTTCACTCCCCGGCAACGGCGCCAGAAAAGAGTCTTGATGACCCACAAGTATAGGGGATCTATCGTAGTCCTTTCGATAAGTAACACTGTCGAACCCAACGAGGAGCAGAAGGATCTGACAAGTGGTTTACAACAAGGTAATATCTGCAAGCACTGAAATTATCGGTAACAAGTAGTTGTGTGGTGAGATGATTCGCAGCAAGTAGCAAGTAACAAAAGTAACAACGGTGCAACAAAGTGGCCCAATCCCTTTTGTAGCAAGGGACAAGCCTGGACAAAGTCTTATAGGAGGAAAAACGCTCCCGAGGACACATGGGAATTTCTGTCATGCTAGTTTTCATCATGTTCATATGATTCACGTTCGTTACTTTGATAGTTTGATATGTGGGTGGACCGGCGCTTGGGTACTGCCCTTACTTGGACAAGCATCCCACTTATGATTAACCCCTCTCGCAAGCATCCGCAACTACGAAAGAAGAATTAAGACAAAGTCTAACCATAGCATTAAACTAGTGGATCCAAATCAGCCCCTTACGAAGCAATGCATAAACTAGGGTTTAAGCTTCTGTCACTCTAGCAACCCATCATCTACTTACTACTCCCTCTGTCAACTAATATAAGAGTGTTTAGATCATTACTTTAGTGATCTAAAGACTTTCATATTAGTTGACAGAGGGAGTACTTCCCAATGCCTTCCTCTAGGCCCAAATAATGGTGAAGTGTTATGTAGTCCATGTTCACATAACACCACTCGAGGAAAAACAACATACAACACATCAAATTACCCAACGAATACCAAATTCACGTGACTACTTATAGCATGACTTATCCCATGTCCTCAGGAACAAAAGTAACTACTCACAAAGCATAATCATATTCATGACCAGAGAGGTAATGAGTAGCATCAAAGATCTGAACATAAACTCTTCCACCAAGTAATCCAACTAGCATCAACTACAAAGAGTAATTAACACTACTAGCAACCTTACAAGTACCAATCGAAGTCACGAGACGGAGATTTGTTACAAGAGATGAACTAGGGTTTGGAGAAGAGATGGTGCTGATGAAGATGTTGATGGTGATGAGTCCCCTCCGATGAGAGGAGTGTTGGTGATGACGATGGCGACGATTTCCCCCTCCAGGAGGGAAGTTTACCCGGCAGGATCGTCCTGCGGGAGCTCTAGATTGGTTTTTCTCAAGTTCCGCCTCGTGGCGGCAACGAATCCTCCGAAAAGCCTCCTCTTGATTTTTTCCAGACTGAAACCCTTCTTGTAGCAAAAGAGGGGGGCAGTGGGCCAGCAGGGAGCTCACAAGCCCCCTTGGCGTGGCCAGGGGGATGTCCCGCCTTGCAGGCTTGTGGCCTCCTGTTGGCGCCCCTCTGGCACTTCTTTGGCCCAGTATTTTTTATAAATCCCAACAAAAATCCTCGTTGATTTTCACGGCTTTTGGAGTTGCGTAGAATAGGTATCTCAAACTTGCTCCTTTTTCAGGCCAGAATTTCAGGTGCCGGCATTCTCCCTCTTCATGTAAACCTTGCAAAATAAGAGAGAAAAGTCATAAGTATTGTACCATCAAGTGTAATAACTGCCCAAAAAGCGATAAATATCAACATGAAAGCATGATGCAAAATGGACGTATCAATAAGCTAAGGAGAAGAAGAAAGAGGAGAAGGAAGAGGAGAAGGAGAAGAAGAAGAAGGATGAGGAGGAGGAGGAGAAGAAGAAGGAGAAGAAGGAGAACAAGAGGAAGAGGATGATTACAATACTTTTCTTATTTTGAGCTTATTATGTCATTAGGAGGAAGATACGCTAAATTAGGAGCTAACAAAGGTTCTTGTGATGTTTTTTACCTAACTAAGTTAATTATGTCATATTGGAGCTAAACTAGATAATTATGTCATTTTGGAGCTAAATTAGCTAATTATGTAATTTTGGAGGATAATTAGCTAAGTATGTGTTCCTTGAACCTAAATTAGCTAATTACGTTATTTTGGAGCTAAATTAGCTAATTATGTCACAAATTAAGTAGAGGAAACTTATCGTTGTGGTCATCTAGGAGACGCATCAGGGTTGCTCGGGGCGGTTGCGTTTGGAGATGGTTGCCTTGGAGAAGGGACGTGCGATGCCGCACGGGAGTTATTCTGCAGAAAAGATTTTTTGCAATGTCTCGCTAGCATGATGACACTCAAATGTTAATACTAGTTTATAATGACCATTGAAATGAAACTCACCGTGTCAACCCCAGAAAAGACGGGCATCGATGGAGGGGGCTGACCGGTCTTCTCGCACATAGACTGCACATTTGGTTTTGAAGAGTCGGTCGTATTAGTTACTCATGAAGCAGACATTACACGCATGATTAGGATAATGTGAAAAAGGAACTTACCACAATAAGCTCGTACATGGCCAGGTGACCCGCCTCATTCTGGGCCCTCTCCTCCTCCAACAACCGAGTTGTGGTCCGGTCCCTCTTCTCAAGAGTAGCCTGAAGAGCAGCCTGGTTTTCCACTCTCTCTTTCTGAAGGGCATCCCGCAACACCATTCCTCGTTACCACTGTAATGATCAATGGCCACACACATAATGAAATGTATGAAAGTTTTCTGAGTCCGTACAACTAACCTCGATGCCGAGATCGACTGGACGTGGACGAGGCATTATCTCCGGACAGGAGCTCGACTGGAGCGCCTTGATATCCGGGAGAGTGAGTGGACAACATTTTATCCCATCTCCAATGGCTATCAATTCATGGGGCCTCCCGCCACCAGATATCATCACCAGCTCTGGATCCAAAGGTTTGTGGCTCGGATTAAAGTCCTCCCCTTTCCTAGCCTTCCCACGTCCCTGTATTTCACAATCTTGTGGTGGGAGGAGATGTTGGTGAACTTCTCTTGATGATCCAGGTCAGACTCAGAGAATGCATTTTCCTTCTTGTAGGAGGCAGTATGGGCCATGCCATAAAGGTCGCACAACTCTGGCACCTCTGTCTTATTGTGATGCGCCTAAAAGAGAGGAACAAAGTATTAGTAAAGGGCTCAAGCTAGCATTAAGAATGAATTGCATGAATAAGGAAGCAAACCACATACCCAGTTCTGTCTGAACTGAATTAAGTTGGCGTTGCCTTGATGGTGTGGCACACCAACCATTTGGGCAGGCCGATCCTTCACATTGTCATGGACGGCTCGCCAATTTCCTGTGCACCACTCATCCACCAACGCCTCCCAACAATCCATCTTATCCGTACAACATCTCGGGAGCACCTATAATTAGTAAAAAGAATTTTGAGCGCTACGCCTACGAATCAAATAAAAAAAAACAACGTACAAGGTCTTAAGAATAGGTAATTACCTTCATGTACTGCTCCTTCTTCAGATACTTTCTACGGCACTCCTTCTTCTTCTTATTAACACCATGCGCGGTGTAGTAGTCTTTGAACAACCTGTGGTCGAGCCTCGAGAACATTGGCCACCTACACTCGGCCTCGAGAACATTGGCCGTCGCCTCCTCATATCCCTCCTCACACCTGTAGAAGGTCTGCAATCAAACGAGACCACACTGATTAGTATGATAATTAGCTATATTGTTAATTTTAGATTATGTAAAAGGAGAATTTACCCAAAAGGTGTTGATCACCATCTCAGACATCGTGTGGCACAAGACACCATCTATAATCTCCTTTGGCGGGGCCTGCGCAGCCTGGTAGTGCTCCCAAGTAAATCCTAGTGTAGGAACCTGACCCTCACCAGGCAACGTGACAAACCCCGGGAAATTTGTCCGGCAAAGCACACCAAGGACGGTGTTCGGCTTGCGGACTCCAAGGGGGTGGTTCCAAGCCCGGCAGTATGACAAGGTCAATGCATTACATATTTGAAGAAACTTGAAGGCAACGGGTAAAAAAAGAGTAAATGCACTTACCTCTCCCCTTCACGCGTAAACACCATCCTGTGCTCGTGAGCCGCCAGTATGACCGGAAGACATGTACTACCACACTTGTACACGGTGACCCCATCCACCACGTCGCCCTCACTATCTGTAGACTCATCCCCGCCACCAACAGAATGGGCACCCGACCCCTCGGTCCGATCCGGCCCCTCGGTCAGATCCGTCCACACACCCCATCCGGACGTCACCATGTTAGCCGAAGCCTCTGTGCCGGGAGTGTCCTAGGACGTATCCTCAGGAACCAGAGTCTCATGGGCCGAAGCCTGGACTGGAGTCTCATGGGTCGAATGCCCGTCGACCCGAGGTCCTGGACCGGAGTCCGTGTAGCGTCCATCGTAAACGGGTCCACCATAGTACTCATGTGCTCGAGTGAATGAGTAGGTGGTGGTGGCGAGGACGGCGTAGCAGTACGCCTACCTCTCCCGCGGCCACGTCATGTACCTTTCCCCTTCTTCCCTGCCCTACCTCATATCCCATTAGCAATGACGCCAACGAAGAAGCACCCGCGGGTGGTGCCGTCGCACTGTCCACTGATACGTCTCCAACATATCTATAATTTATGAACTATCCATGCCATGTTTACAATAATTCTATATGATTTTGGTATGATTTTATTAGAACTAATGCGGGCTGATGTTGTTTTCAGTAGAACTACCATGGTGTCGTTTTTTGTGGAGAAATAGAAGTTCTCGGAATGGACTGAAAATTTATGGTGATTTTTATGGACCAAAAGAGACCCCCGAAGCACCAGAGCTAGGCCAGGAAGTGGATGGGGAAGCCACAAGCCAGCTGGGCGCGACCACCTCACTAGGTCGCGCCCCTGTGGCTGGTGACCTCCATGCGAACCTTCCTGACGTGAGACCGACGCCAAAAATTCCTATAAATACCAAAACCCCCAGAAAGAAACCTAGATCGGCAGTTCTGCCGCCGCAACCCTCCAGAGCCACGAAAAACCAATCGGGGGCCTGTTTCGGCACCTTGCCGGAGGGGAAACCATCACCGGAGGCCATCTTCATCATCCCGTCGGTCTCCATGACGAGGAGGGAGTAGTTCACCATCGGGGTTGAGGATATGTACTAGTAGCTATGTGTTTGATCTCTCTCGCTCATGTTCTTGAGAGGGCACGATCTTGATGTATCGCGAGCTTTATTAATATAGAAGAATCATATGGAGTTTTCCCCTATCTATCTTCTTGGGATGAATTGAGTTTTCCCTTTGAATTTTTCTTATCGAATTGAGTCTTTGGGATAGTGTGGATGATAGTTGACTTGATTCTGTGCAAAAACAAAAACATTTGCTCTCAGTCCAGGAATTTTGTAAATTAACTGGAACGTGATTTTGATATGAATTTTTTACACATGATTTATATACAAATTGCCTAGATTTTCCCAAGTTTCATAATTTTTAGAGAGAGGTAAGTATGGTTGCAGTTCAAATCTTCACAGACTGTTCTGTTTTTGACAGATTCTGTTTTGCATGCATGTTTTTTTTGACCGGATACTGTAGGGAATCACCCCACAGTCTTTTCCATTAATTCTATAAAAGAGTTTGTATGTACAAGGGAGGGAAAGAATATACAAAATAATAGAAGTGAGGGGAGGGGGGTGTATGAGATACCAACCTCAAGGAGGTAAAAATGCTATCCATCAAAGGAGATCATCCCTAAAACTAGGTTTAATCCTGTGAGCTAGGAGAGAAATATCATGAATAACGCTAGACCTCCATTTTCTGAACCAGGGTTGCTGATGATGGAAAAATTTGGCATTTCTCAGAGTCCAGATGTTCCAGCAAGCAATGAAGACAACTTCAGGGAAGAAGGGATGATGAAAGTCTCTTCTTGGAGCTAAAGAAGTAGTCCACATGGAATTTCCCTGCCATGATATCTGAAGATAATTCCAGATCCTGGAACTGAAAAGACAGTTGAAAAACAGATGATCTCTTTCCTCCTTGGTCGTGGCATGGCATAGAACACATAGATTTGAATCAGACACATTCCAGTGACACCTCTCCAGCATATCTTGAGTGTTGAGTCTGTCCATGATCAGGAACCAGGCAAACATCTTAATTTTCATAGTGCAGTAGCTCTTCCAGATCCAGCGGAGCAAGGGGTTTGGTGTGATGGGTTGGTGGACATGGAGATAATACTTCTTGGCAATGTAAGCTTTAGAATCTTTACTCTAGAGCCAGACATCATCAGAATTTTGGTTTATAGCAATGTCCTGAAGCAGAGTGTTGACAGTATCTAGTTCTCGATAGGCTTGTTCAGAAAGAGCTAAGTGGAACATGGAAAGCATACTATTCTCTTGGAAAGCATGGAAAACTTTCTCAGCAGTGCAAAAAGTATCAATAACAAAAGAGAACAGTCTCTCAAACCTAGAAGCTAGAGGTCTGATAGAATCTCCAATCAACTAGGAATCAGACCAAAACAAGAATGTATCACCTCTATTAGGTTTAACATGTGTCACAGTTCTGAAATTATCCAGACGCTTGCAGATGTCTTTCCACCAAAAGGAACCACAAAGTGAGGTACCTTGTGGAACTGTGTTATGGTAGTATGTGTTCCAAATTAGCTTGACCCAGGGTATATCAGCTTTGTTCCGGAATTTTTCTACATGTTTGAGCAGCAGGGCCCCATTCTGGACAGAAAGATTCATGATCCCCAACCCACCCTTCATATTAGGTCTGCATACAAGGTCCCACGCAGCAAGAGAGGGGTGACTGGCACTCTCTGACAATAGCTAGACGAATGTTGATTCTGTGACAACAAACCTTCCCGTGCGACGGCACCAGAAGAATGCAGCTAGCACTCCCCAACAACGAAACTAAAAGAATGTTGTTGATGGCCCACCTGTGCGTGGGTTCGCAGCAGTTTTCGAGGGTAGAGTATTCAACCCAAATTTGTTTGGTCGCACGACGGGAGGTGAGAGAATACTCTCAAGTATTAGCAGCTGAATTTGTCAGATTCAACCACACGAGAAAGATTAGTATCTGCAAGCAAAGTAGTAACAGCAAAGTAGTATGATAACAACGGTGTCAGAAACGATTTGTTGACACGGCAGACTATTTCTAACGATTGTATCAATGGCGCCAAGTTGCCTCGTTGACGGAAATTGTCGGTTCCCGTCAAAGACCAGCGATCAAGATTGTAGCAGGTAGCAGCAGTATAACGAGTAATAGCAGCGGCAAGGAACAGCAGTAGTGACAACAGTAGCAAGTAGAAACAGTAGCAAGCGACAGTAGTAGCAACAGTAGCAGCAGAGCAAGACAAGTAACGGCAGCAGCAACAGTAGTAACAGTAGCAGAGCAAGACAAGTAACAGCAGCAGTAGGACAAACTCCTAGGCAATGGGTCGGTGATTTGTTTGGATGATATTCATCATGCAACAGTTATAACACGGAGAGATATGTGGCTAGCTCCCGTTCGTCAATGTGATGTAGGCATGCATTCCCTGTGTCGTCATACGTGCTTAGGGAAAAGAACTTGCATGACATCTATTGTCCATCCCTCCCGTGGCAGCGGGGTCCAAAAGGAAACTACGGGATATTAAGGTTCTCCATTTAATAAACAACCGGACCAACGCATTAGCACTTGGTGAACACATGAACTCCTCGAACTATGGTCATCACCGGGAGTGGTTCCGGTTATTGTCACTCCGGAGTTGCCGGATCATAACACATAGTAGGTAACTACAACTTGCAAGATTGGATCTAAAACACACATATATTGGTGACAACATAATAATTTCAGATCTGAAATCATGGCACTCGGGCCCTAGTGACAAGCATTAAGCATGGCAAAGTAGTAGCAACATCAATCTTAGAACATAGTGGATACTAGGGATCAATCCCCATCAAAACTAACTCGATTACATGATAGATCTCATCCTACTCATCACTGCCCAGCGAGCCTATGAATAGATTACTCACGAACTACGAAGAGCTTCATGGAATTGGAGAGGGAAGAAGGTTGATGATGACGATGGCGACGATTTCCCCTCTCCGAAGCCCAAAACGGACTCCAGATCTACCCTCCAGATGAAGAACAGGTTGTGGCGGCGCCTCCGTATCGCAAACGCGATGAAATCTCCTCTTTTTATTTTTTCTGCGACGAAAGTGAAATTATAGAGCTGAGATTGGGGGCGGCAGAGCCGTGTGGGCCCCACAAGCTTGCCCACTGCCACTAGGGGTGTGGCGGAGGCACGGCTTGTGGCCCACTGGCCCACCCCCTCAAGTGGATCTTTGCGCAAGTATTTTTCATATTATCCAAAAATGCTCCTCGTAAATTTTCAGGACGATTGGAGAACTTTGATTTCTGCACAAAAGTAACACCAAGGCAATTCTGCTGAAAACAGCGTCAGTCCGGGTTAGTTCCATTCAAATCATGCAAATTAGAGTCCAAAACAAGGGCAAAAGAGTTTTGAAAAGTAGATACGATGGAGACATATCAACTCCCCCAAGCTTAAAACCTTGCTTGTCCTCAAGCAACTCAGTTGACAAACTGAGAGAGAAAGAAAAACTTTGACAAACTCTGTTTGATCTTGTTGTTGCAACTATGTCTAACTCATAACCAGAATTTCAGCAAGATCACAAGTTAACCACATAAGCAAGTGACACAAACGTCTCACGGTAAACTAATATCAATGGCATAATCAGCTAACGAGAAAATAATAATGAGTTTCAAATACCAACGCTTCAATCAAAACAAGCACGAAGCAATATGAATAGGTGGTATCTCGCTCGCTCTTTCTGAGACCACAAAGCATAAATGCAGAGCACTTTCAAAGATCAAGGGCTGACTAAACATTCTAATGCATAGCAACGAAGATCTAGTCATATTCATACTCAATATCAATCAAAAGCAAAGCATAAAAATGATAGAGGTGCTCTCTAATTGGTGCTTATAGAAGAGGAGGATGACTCAACAGGAAAATAAATAGACAGGCCCTTCGCAGAGGGAAGCATTGATTTGTAGAAGTGCCTGAGCTCAAGCTTTGAAAAGAGAGATAATAATTTTGAGTGACATGCTTTCATTGTCAACGCAATGACCAAGAGTTCTCAATATCTTCCATGCTACTCATGCTATAGGCGGTTCCCAAAGAGAAAAATAAAGTTTTAACTCCCGCACCACCAATGAATCACACTCCACGGCTAGCCGAATACTCAGGTACCGTCCATACTAACATCAATCCGGGGGGAGTCTTATTTTACAGTTATGTTTTCGATTTAAGCGTGGAACTGGGCATTCCAATTACCGGCCCCTTTCTCATGAATGACAGTTAATAAACAAATGTCGAGGATAACACTCCTAGCATGGAAGATACCAATAGCCCTCTGCCACCACATGAGCGGTTCGGGCATGCAAAACAGATTATTTCTTGAAGATTTAGAGAATGGCACATGCAAATTTACTTGGAACGGCAGGTAGATACCGTTGGCATTCATGGAAAAACTTTTGGGTTTATGGAAGTGGATGCACAAGCAGTATTCCTCTTAGTACAAGTGAAGGCTAGCAAAAGACTGGGAAGCGACCAACTAGAGAGCAACAACAGTCATCAAGATGCAAAGAGTTTGATTAACATTGAATGCAAGCATGAACAGGATATAAATCACCATGAACACGAACATCATAGAGGCTATGTTGATTTTGTTTCAACTACATGCATGAACATGTGCCAAGTCAAGCCACTTGAAACATTCAAAGGAGAATACCATCCTATCATATTACATCATAGTCATCTCAAAATCTATGTTGGCATTCAAGACAAACCATTATAAGCTCTCAGCTAAATAAGCATGGCATCAGAAACTATGATCTCTAAGTTGTCATTGCAAACATGGTTTTCTCACAACAAAGCTGAATCTAGGTCGACAAGCTAGTCATATTTACAAAAACAAAATAGATCGAGTTCATATCGGCTTTTCAGTCTCAGTCACTTCATCATATATCATCATTATTGCCTTTCATTTGCACGACCGAACGTTGTGAACAATAATAAGAGTGCTCGTGCATTGAACTAAGCTGAATCTGCAGGCAAACACAAAGGAGAAGACAAAGTAATATGGCTCTTTGAAACCTAAACAGGTATGCATGCAAGAACCACTAAACATTGTAACCAATATCTTCTACCTGGACCCAAGGAAAAAGAAAACTATTTACACGGGAAAGCTCCCAACAAGCAAAAGAAGAAAGAAAAATATTTTTGGGTTTTCTCAAAAGGACAGAAAACAAGAAAACAAGAAAACAAAAATAAACTAGCATGGATAATACAGTGGCATAGTGTAAACACCGGCTAACAAGGTGAAAGCATAAGCATGAATGTAAAGTCGGTGAGAACACGTACTCCCCCAAGCTTAGGCTTTTGGCCTAGCTTGGTCTACTCCCATGGATGGTCCTGGCGAAACCTAAAATCATAATTGGTGTTATACGGGAGTGCTACAGCCACTGCCTGAATAGTTGTCTCGCGAAGTCGAGCAGCCGTCGCCTCCCTCTCATACTCCTCTGCCTCTCCTATGGTTATGTAGTATCTTTGTTTTACCTAAAAGTCAAACAAAGCGGGAGCAGGAAGGGTACTATGGAAAACACGTTGTCAATTAAATATCAAGCGGTAAAGGAGGGATCCATGATCTCTCTCAAGGAACTGGTAGTGTGTTAGAGCGACACAATCAAGGTAGGTTGTACGGAGAGGAGGGTCTTCTGAACGGATGGATAATCCAAAAAAGTTTGCTAAACGTGCAGCAGAAACTCCACCAAAGAAATCCCCCTCACTGGCTTTTTTATTCAGCCTCCTTGCTATTATAGCTCCCATATTGAAGCTCCTGTCACCTGTTACTGCGCTCTTAAGGATACTAAGGTCGGAAGCGCATAGGTGACAATGTGCACCCTTGCCGTTAATGCACCTACCTATGAAGAGCGCAAAGTAGTGCAAGGCAGGGAAATGGATGCTTCCTATGGTGGCTTGCGTGATATCTCTGGTTTCTCCAACAGTTATACTGGAGACAAGTTATACTGGAGACAAAGTCTCTGACCGAAGATTTAGAAGGATCATTAATACTACCCCCATCGGGTATCTTGCAAATCCTAGTGAAATCCTCCAAATCCATGGTATAGGATTTATCGTACAGATCAAACAGTATGGATGAGTCACGGCCAACTGAAAATTTAAATCTACGCACGAAAGAGGCAGTGAGCATAGCATAGAGTTCACATTTATCTGAGAGGAATTCTTCTAACCCGTAATTGCGGACAAGTGTATCAAACTCATCCTTGAAACCTGCTTCGATCATAAACTCATCGGAAGGCCATTCACATGGTTTCACCGGTGCGTCCCTTAGTTGAAAAGGTTCGGGCTCCCGAAAAGAAAGACTGGGACCCTTCTTACTTGAGGAACCACCATGAAACTTCCTCCTGAACATAATTCCCTTTTGCTGAAATTTTTGAAGTTCAAGAGAAAAGTGAATGAAGACCAACCATACCTTGTAGCAACTACTCCTACTAGTGCCTAGAGACCGTATCACGCGCTAAAACTACTTGGGACCGGCTAAAATCAACCTTTCTAGCTCAAGAACAGGGTCACGAAGGTAGCAAGAATACGCGAAAGATAAAGCACTAGAGCAAAAACTAATTGGACCAATGAAGGAGTCACTTACCAAGGAGTAATTCCCCCAAAACGGTTTGGAGAATGGCGCTTTGAGCAAGGAGATCGAAAATCACAGCCAAATGAGCAAGAACACGGGTTTGAGCTGCGAAACAATTTTTTCTGGAGGTGGAAGAAGAGGCTGGGAGCTGGAATGAGTGGAGGGGGTCCCTGTGGGCCCCACAAGCTTGCCCTCCGCCACGAGGGGTGTGGCGGTGGCAGAGCTTGTGGACCACTGGTCTGGCCCCCAGGCCAGCTCTGAGGCCCAGTAATTTTCAAAAATTCCAGAAAATATCATACTAAATTTTCAGGACCATCGGAGAACTTTTATTTTCGAGGTATTTTTCTCCGAGACGCTAAAACAGAAAACAGGAAAAACTAAACTAATTCCATCATTTTTCTTCTAAGCAACAGAAAATGAAAGCTCAAAACAGAGGTATGTGACTCTTTGTTTCATCCATTTCATGGTCATCGAAAGAAATCCGTCAATAGGATTGATCAAGTCCTCATGACAAAACCTTCTCGAATCTCAAGAGAGAACGGAGAATTTTCTAATAGCCACTAAGTCACCTCAATGGGGATATGTATCTCCCCAACAAGCAAATCATACTTCATCTTAACACGAGGAATAGGGCACTCAAAGCTCCCAATAAGAATCGCTGAAGTCTTTTCGATAGCATTGATGCAATGTACTTGATATCGTTTCTTCGGAAAGTGCACTGTGTGCTCATTACCGTTGACATGGAAAGTGACATTGCCTTTGTTGCAATCTATAACAGCCCCCGCAGTGTTTAAAAAGGGTCTTCCAAGGATGACAGCCATGGCATCGTCCTCGGGAATATCCAAGACAACAATGTCTGTTAAGATAGTGGTGTTAGCAACCACAACAGGCACATCCTCGCAAATGCCGATAGGGAAAGCAGTTGATTTGTCGGCCATTCGCAGAGAAATTTTAGTGGGTGTCAACTTATCCAATTCAAGTCTATGATAAAGAGAGAGCGGCATAACACTAACACTAGCTCCAAGGTCACATAAGGCAGTTCTTACGTAGTTTCCTTTATTCGAGCAAGGTATAGTGGGCACTCCGGGATCACCAAGTTTCTTAGGAGTTCCACCCTTGAAAGTGTAGTTGGCAAGCATGGTGGAGATCTCAAGATCAGGTATTGTCGTGGTTTTTTCACGGCAGATGTCCTCGTGAAAGGACTTAGTACTGGAGCCATCGCACCTTGGTGGCGACTCAAAGGGGTTAAGCGGGAGAGACACGGCGATTTACCCAGGTTCGACCCCTCTGAGGAGGTAATAGCCTACGTCCTGCTTTGGTGTGTATTGATATGGATTCGATTACAAGGAAGACGTAACTCGCCTAAACTTAGCACTCGATGATTTCTAACCCGTCCTCTGTCCCCCAGGACCTCGCCTTTATATACAGGTCGACTCCCTAGGGTTTGCAAGGATTCCTTCCTTCTTACAACTCGTGACCATTGCGATCTCTAAATCGCCATCTTCCAAAGTTGGGAGACCCACCAAGAGCCATACTCGTCATGCGACCTTGATTCGACCAAAATGAGGCCCAACTAAACACTTAGATGAGTCGCCCAATGGATAACCCGGCCCAACTTGGGCGGGTCATCCACAGGTTACATCCCCAACATTAGGCCCCAAAATTGACTTGAACCTTTCTTCTTCACGCCAATACCTCTGCTCCATTGAAGGCGATTCATCCCCTATTTTTCTTCATCTGTCAAAAAAAACTGCACACCTGCCATCGCCTTTGGGTACTGACAATCCCTTAAGTCGCCAGATCATTACTAACTGGCCCTTTCTTATTCCTCTTTTTTCGGGAAAACCGCCACAACTCCAACGGATCTTTAGCGCATTGTTATCCCGAAATTTTCGGCGCACATTTATAGCGAATCTTTTATCCACCGGCGGTCCCCGCTCATGGCGCCTCAATTCCAGCACTTGCCTTGATAAATAGGCCGGGGGGGACAGAACTGGCGTTTCCCACCTACCAGTCATGTCACCTTCCTCCCCACCGGCGCAGCGAGAAAAACGCATCGCCCCGAGGGATCCACCGCCGACCGTGTTTTCGGCCTTCACGCGAGGAGCTTCGGCACCGCCTGTGGGCTTTCGCCGTCGTCCATTCTCGTGCTGCAACCTACACATCCTCCATCGTCATCGTCGTCTGCATCGCCGTCGGACACCTCGCCATTCACCACGAACTTCGCCGCCGCCGGAAACCTCTTCGCTCGACGGGACGCCCGTGCTTTTCCGGCAAACCCCATCACCGTCGGCTCTTCTCACCCGATAATATCAGGTTAGGCTTCCAGCTATCTTTAGGAGTAGTTTTACTTTCCGCTTGAACTTCCGCCATTGCCGTGTTCTTGAAGCCCCTTGTGCACAGACGTTATCTGCTCTGAATCGATTAGCACGAGTGTCGATAGGATAGCTAATGTTCCGAATACTTTTACCGATCCGCTGTACTCGTGAATCTTTGAAAATAATGTTTTCACCAAACGATGGGCATCATCTGATAATAAACTATCGCGACCAGTCATTTTCTCTAGGTTTTCGCGTCTGTCCGGTAGATCCATTCCTTGTTTTACTGTTTGCAAAAAGTTGTTTATAGTCTTCATCTCCTGGTACTTCAAATGAAACGCCTTTACCATCTTCAGAACGTAACCCTTGGGAATAGCCCCACTTCCATAAGTCGCCATAGTGACCCAACTCGGCCCTTAGATCTAGCGGGTCAAAACCCTTCCTTAATCAAAGTACTTGGCGAGTTTGAATGAACCAATTTCATCCCATACAGTAGGTGTCCAAGGCATGTAATATTATACTTTACTTATTTGTAGCATGGATGCCGTCTTCAAGAGTGACTGGCTTCCTACCAAGGTCGACGACTCCATTTTAGCCGATTATGTGAAAACGGGCAGTTTGGATCCTTAGGACGTTATTGGCTGGCGCACCGGGTTCGGAGAAGATCTCCCTAACCCCAAAGAAGGGGAGATAATTGTCTTTGTTGAACACGTGGAGCGAGGTTTTAAGCCGCCCGGATCAAAGTTTTTAGGGACGCCTTAACTTTCATGAGCGTCCGTTTCCAGGATCTAGGACCCAATTCCATAAGTAATTTGTGCCAATTCCAAGTTCTCTGTGAGGCTTATCTGCGGATCGAGCCTTCTGTCCCCTTATTCTGGCACTTCTTCCATCTGAATCGCCAAACAGAATTCCATAACGGCCCCAGCTTGGAACTTGGTGGTGTCAATGTCCGGCGCCGCAGGGACAGCCCATTTCCCTCACTCACCATGCCTAGCCATCCCAAAGGCTGGGGTGAGTCTTGGTTTTACTGTCAAGAGACGTCTCCGGGGTCGACCTAATCCGCTGTTGGGTTAAATGGCGTATCCTCCCTCTGAGCCGCCGGGATGGTCTGATGTGTGATTTTGATGGCACCCTGGATCATCCTCAATGCTATTTCCGCACAGCTTTAACGGAAAAGGATATTGTGACCATTATCAAAAAGCTGACTGGCGAGCCTGCGGGAAAATGCGGCCAAATCGTCCTTAAGCCTTTCTGCAAAATTAACCTGGCGCCCAAGGTAAACAAACCTAACCCGCCTTTGGTCTTTATTCTTTATGCTTCATTTGTATTGTGGTTTCGTAATATATGCCATTTCATAAAGGCGATAAGTTCTGGTCCACGCGGCCCAAAAAGCAAGCCGTGAAAAATGTCAAGCCGCCCTCAAAGAAAACCAAGGGTAAGGGCAAATCTGCTGCAACCGAACCATCCGAAGTTGACGAATCGCAAGTTGGCGATGCACTTTCGGAGGTAAACATTCGTTCTCTTTTCACTCGCCACCTATTACTGTTAGCCTTTGTATTTATATCTCTCCCTTCCCTTGAAATAGAATGAAGACAACGAAAGCCAAGAGGACTCTGTTGAGGTAATTTCTGTTTCCTCCGATTCATCTCCTTCTCCACCTAAGCCGGCCAGGTGAATTTGTGGGAAAGTTCCCTTCTCACATCCACATGCTTATTTGGACCCAAACTTCCTACTGAAGAAAGCACAGCACACCTCAAACCGGAAAACACGAAGTCACTCTGGCGATCTGGTATCTGGCTTACCAGTAACGAACAAAAGAAAGCCAAGCGAGGTACTTTTATGAGTAACCATTATTCATGCTTCTTTGGATCACATTTGTAACCCACCTGTATTATTGACGTATAATTCTTGCAGAACTCTCCTCCCACTTCCGGCGACTCAATGATGTCAACACTTCCACCAATGATTCGAGTTCCGGGGTAAGTCTTTCGATAACCTTGCCTCACCTTTTGAGAATAACGATCTTTTCAATTCCTCAACGTGCTTATTCCCTTTTGTCAGGGCACAAGCCAAGAAGAGAAAAACCAGTGGATCAACTCCTGATGCAACTTCAGAACCCACGAAAGAATCAACTCCGACTCAAGACAATCTGGATCAGACTGAGCCTGCGATTCAAGTGGATCTTCCTGAGTCGCCGAAGGAAACAATGGATGCCTCTAAGTCGCCGCACCCATTGATGACAACAGAAGACCCAGATGACGTAGTTATTACTGGCTCTGGCTTTTCTAAGCCGGCGGCGACAGTTTTGTCCAAACATGTAGCATCCTCCTCTCAGGCCATTCCCGAGTCTCGGCTCTCCAAGGCGAAACTTTCCGACTATGCAAATTTGGAGTTTAAGGAACTCTGCTCTGGCTTTGCAAGTCGCGTGGAGGCGAGTTATGAGATGGAGAAAAACCTGCTGAAGATGTTAAACAACAAACATGAGGTAAATTTTGTTATACTTATATTATTCTCATTAACCCCCAAGGGCCGGGTCATCAGTAAAAAGATGAGCCGGGTCTTGATTTTTGTATAATTTCACCGTAAAAAATTATAAATTAGCCCCCAAGTGTCAGGGATATTGCTTTGCAGTAATTCTGAGACTTGCCCTTATTTTAAACTTTCAATAGGAACACCTTGCTCAGACCGAATCGGCGCTGGGCGATTTAAGGAAAAACTTAGGTGGACAACAAGACGCCCGAGCTAAGTGAGAGGAAAAATGTCAATTGGCCTTGACCGAACTGGTAAAACTCAAGGCCGAGTTGAAAGAAGCTCAGGCTGAACAAAATGCCGCCTTGAAGAGGGCAGAGAAAGCTGAAGCTAGGCTGGCCACTGTACAACAGGAATTGTCCGGCTTAAAGCGTCATATCTCCAACATGACGCAAGCCGTCTTTGGTAAGCTTTACTTAAACCTTTGATCTCCTCCTCTCTTTTTTTGTTTTACTTATGATAAGTCGCTAATCACCATGATTCAGGTCCTAGAGCCGCCAACCTTCAAGAAGACTGTGTGTTGATGCTGAACGCGATTTACACGCTGACAGAGCAATTATACACAGGCAGTGTCTTGACAGTTAAAGCTGTGATGGGTGCCAAAGAACCTATCACTTCCATCAAGAAGGTGCTTGGCTGCTTATCCACACTTCCCCCTCAGATTGGCGAGTTAACTCGGTCAGCCGCCCGGAGAGGTATTCTGACTGCCCTGAGTCGCTGTTTGGCATATGCCCCAGAAATCAACGTAGAAGTAGCCGCAGGCTTTCCTCAGCTCAAGGACGATGGGTCCGAATTTGTTGAAGAGGACTATCAGCGAGTCGTCAAGGACTCTCGGCTGGCCGCGACTCAACTTGCCGCAAGCCTTGACTTAACAAAATACCAGGCGGCTTATGATAGCAGAAACAAGAAGGTCAGCCCGCCAACCTTCGTGACGACCAGTCTAACTCCTTGGTGACCCTAGAATCCTTTCAACTTGGAAGCAGACCTGGCATCAATTCTGAGTGATGAAGATGACTTTGCTGCTTTGGCCAAGTGCAATTGGGTATTGGGCGACTTGCAAATCGAAGTCAGCCAGAGCTCACATCAGGATGATCCCGAGGCGCCAGCAAAGTAAATTTTATTGAGTTTGGCCTGAGAGCCATGTAATAGGTCCCTTTTCCATAAGTCAGTACTGTTTTTGATGATACCTCTTGCAAGAACCTTTATGTCGCCCTTAAGGCGATTTGAAATATTTGACCCTCCTTTTATAAGAGTCTTTTATAGCGTTCAATTCGCCATGGATGAAACAATTCTTATCACCCTCCTGTCTTAAGCCTTGAGAATAGCATATGTGAAAACAAACAAACTATAGATATTTTCAACAAGCATTAGAAAGAAAAGGCTTAAAATCTTCAGGGCTATGCCACAACGAAAAATAGCAGTAATAATTTCGTTGGCTCATAAGGTCGGAACAGGGGGGAGGCGAGTCAGAAATCTCGTGACCCCACCCTAAATGAAAGTTTCGTCGGCTCATAAGGTCGCGAGAGGGGGAGGCGAGTCAGAAAGCTCGTGCACCCACCCTAAATGCAGGTTTCGTCGGCTCATAAGGTCGCGACAGGGGGAGGCGAGTCAGAAAGCTCGTGCACTCACCCAAAATGCAGGTTTCGTCGGCTCATAAGGTCGCGACAGGGGGAGGCAAGTCAGAAAGCTCGTGCACCCACCCTAAATGCAGGTTTCGTCGGCTCATAAGGTCGCGACAGGGGGAGGCGAGTCAGAAAGCTCATGCACCCACCCTAAATGCAGGTTTCGTCGGCTCATAAGGCCGCGACAGGGTGACACAATTTGCATTTTAATAGAGAAGCCCCCAAGTCGGGGAATATTTTATTACTTCATAATGAAACTGAAAAACTTACAAAGTGTAAAGCTTAGGAGCTTAAGTGTAGTAAGGCCGCAAATGGGCAATATTCCAGGGGCGAGTTGACTCAGCCTCCGTGGTCGGTCGATTAGGCCGAAGATCCACCAAATAGTAAGAGCCATTGCGGAGGTTCTTGCTGACGACGAACGACCCTTCCCAAGGGGGTGACAACTTGTGCATGCCTGCTCGATCTTGTATTAGACGAAGCACTAAGTCGCCTTCCTGAAAGGTCCGACTCTTAACCCGGCGACTATGATAACGCCGCAGATCTTGCTGATAGATAGCCGAACGGGCCGCAGCCAGGTCACGCGCCTCCTCCAAGGCATCCAAAGAATCTTGACGCGCCAGCTCATTATCTTGCTCCACATATGCGGCAACTCTAAGGGAGTCATGCCTTATGTCCGCAGGAAGAACATCCTCTGCTCCATAGACCAAAAAGAAAGGGGTGAATCCCGTGGACCGGTTCGGGGTGGTCCGAATACTCCACAGTACCGAAGGTAACTCTTCAACACAACACCCTGGAGTCCTTTCCAGGGGAACCATGACTCGGGGCTTGATCCCTCGCAAGACCTTCTGATTTGCCCGTTCTGCTTGCCCGTTAGATTGCGGATGAGCGACCGCAGAAATATCAAGTCGGATATGATCTCGACGACAAAAATCCTGCATCGCCCCTTGGGACAAGTTAGTACCATTATCAGTAATAATATTGTGCGGATATCCAAACCGGAAAATCAGCTTCTTCAAAAATTTGACCGTTGTCTCCGCATCGCAAGCTCCAACAGGTTCCGCCTCAACCCACTTGGTGAATTTATCAACCGCCACCAATAGGTGGGTCTTCTTGTTGGAGGACATTTTAAAGGGACCAACCATGTCCAGCCCCCAGACTACAAAAGGCCAAGTAATGGGAATCATTCTCAATTCTTGAGCCGGCACATGAGCCTGCCTCCCATAACGTTGGCACCCTTCGCACCGACAAACTATGTCTTCCGCATCTGCATGAGCCGTCAGCCAAAAGAAACCATGACGAAAAGCCTTTGATACCAAAGAACGTGACCCGGCGTGATGTCCACAGTCTCCGGAATGAATGTCATTTAGGATCGCGCATCCTTCTTCAGGGGAGACACATCGCTGAAAAACCCCAGAAGCGCTCCGTCTATACAACTCGCCATTAATGATGACCATGGATTTGCTGCGCCGAACGATCTGGCGAGCCAAAACTTCGTCGGTGGGTAACTCGCCGCGAGTGAGATAAGCCAGATAAGGGAGAACCCAATCTAGAATGACATGGAGAGCTGCCACGAGCTGAGACTCGGGATCTGGTATCGCCAATTCCTCCTCTGAGGGTAAGACCACGGATGGTTTATGCAAGATATCCAGAAAAATATTAGGGGGAACCGGTTTTCTCTGTGAGCCGAGTCGCGAGAGGGCATCAGCTGCCTCGTTGAGGCGCCGACCAATATGGTCCACCTGATAGCCATGAAAATAACCGGCCACGTCAGACACAGCTCGTCTGTAAGCCGCCATCATGGGATCCCGAGAGTCCCACGTACCCGAAACTTGTTGCGCCACCAAATCGGAGTCGCCAAAACACCTGACTCGTGTTAGGTTCATCTCTATTGCGAGTCGCAAGCCATGAAGCAAAGCTTCATATTCTGCCGCATTATTAGTGCAGGGAAACATGAGTCGGAGAACGTAACAGAACTTATCTCCTTGAGGGGATACTAACATCACACCAGCCCCCGAGCCTTCCAGCTGCCTAGATCCATCAAAGTAAATAGTCCAGTAGGTAAGGTCAGGCCGGTCTTCCGGAGCCTGTAGCTCGGTCCAGTCGTTAACGAAATCAACTAGTGCCTGGGATTTGATAGCTGTGCGGGGAGTATATTGTATGTGATGAGACCCAAGCTCTATCGCCCATTTGGCGATTCGTCCTGTTGCCTCCCGATTCTGGATAATGTCACCACGGGGAGCAGAACTAACCACTGTGATCGGGTGCTCCTGGAAGTAATGCTTAAGTTTTCGACTCGCCATAAACACCCCATAGACCAGTTTTTGCCAATGCGGCTATCGCTGTTTGGAAAGAGTTAACACCTCGCTGATAAAATATACTGGGCGTTGCACTGGGTATTCCTTCCCTTCTTCCTTTCTTTCAACGACCACGGCCACACATACTGCCTTGGAATTCGCCGCGATATACAGAAGCATAGGCTCCTTTTCAGTCGGGGCTGCCAGGACCGGCGGGTTAACCAATTGGCGTTTCAGGGCCTCAAGCACCTGGTCTGCCTCATTTGTCCACACGAATCGATCAGACTTCCTTAATAATTGATAAAGAGGAATCGCCTTTTCCCCTAGGCGACTCACAAAACGACTTAAAGCCGCAATGTGACCTGCCAGCCGTTGAACTTGATTAACATTCGCAGGCTTTCCGAGAGAGGTAACCGCTTCGATCTTGTCCGGGTTAGCCTCGATGTCGCGCTCCGATACCAAGAAACCCAACAATTTTCCTGTAGGTACACCAAAAACGCACTTGGTAGGATTTAACTTCATCTGATATACGCGTAAATTATCAAAAGTCTCCTTAAGGTCTTCCAATAGTGTCTCCCCCTGGCGGGTCTAGATCACAATATCGTCGACATAGGCATGGATGTTGCGACCAATTTGGTTACGAAGACAATTCTGGATACAGTGTTGATAAGTCGCCCCCGCGCTTTTGAGTCCGAAAGGCATGGACAGATAGCAAAAGGCCCCGAAGGGGGTTATGAAGGCCGTCTTCTCCTGATCTTCCACGGCCATCTTGATCTGGTGATATCCTGAATAGGCGTCCAGAAAACACAATCGTTCGCATCCCGCCACCGAGTCAATGATTTGATCGATGCGGGGAAGAGCGAAGGGATCTTTGGGACAAGCTCTGTTGAGGTCTGTATAGTCAATGCACATACGGAAAGTGCCATTCTTCTTGAGTACCAACACCGGGTTAGCCAGCCATTTGGGGTGAAAAACTTCCACGATGAACCGGGCGGCTAAAAGGCGGGCGACTTCTTCTCCAATCGCCTTGCGTCGTTCCTCGTTGAATCTGCGAAGGTACTGCTGGACAGGTTTGCATTTTGGGTTAACGTTAAGATGGTGCTCCGTGAATTCTCTCGGTACACCAGGCACGTCAGAAGGTTTCCATGCGAAGATGTCCCGATTCTCACGGATGAATTCGATGAGCGCGCTTTCCTATTTGGGGTCCAGACCCGTCCCAATGGTGAACTGCTTGGATGAATCGCCAGGCACGAAATCGATTGTCTTAGTGTCATCCGTCGGCTTGAACTTGAGGGGCGACTCAGAATCTGTAGTCGGCTTCTTGAGTGGTGACATGTCAGCCGGGTCAACATTGGCCCGATGGTGCTTGAGCTCTTCCGCCGCACTGGCGACTTCCGCATAAGCCGCGTCCCCTTCTTCACATTCCTTTGCGATCCTTCTATCTCCATCAACCGTGATGGGTCCTTTAGGACCAGGCATTTTGAGCTTGAGGTAGACATAGCACGGGCGGGCCATGAAGCGGGCGTAAGCCGGTCGCCCGAACAGCGCATGGTATGGGCTTTTCAGCTTGACCACCTCGAAGATTAGAGACTCCGACGTGTGATTCTGCGCAGTTCCAAACGCTACTGAGAGCCTGACCCGGCCTATGGGATAAGCCGACTTGCCCGGGACAATTCCGTGGAAAACCGTGGTCGAAGGCATCAAGTCTTTCTCTAATAGATTCATCCTCTGGAAGGAGTCGAAGTATAGGATATTGATGCTGCTGCCACCATCCATTAATACCTTTGATAGGGTGTAGCCCCCCCACTTGGGGAGCCACGACCAATGCCAGGTCGCCCGGGTTATCTTTTCTTGGCGGGTGATCCTCCCTGCTCCATGTTATGGTCTGCTCAGACCAGTGGAGATATCTGGGAATCGCCGGCTCAGTTATACTGTACGCCAGGTGACTTACCTTTTTATCACGCCTGCAAGCATTAGTGGTGAAAACGTGGTACTGTCCATTACTTAGCTGTTTGGGATTGCTGCGGAAGCCCCCATTGTCATCCTGGTCCTGTGGAGCCCCCTGTGGGGGCGGCAGCTGGAAAACTCCCGGCGGGTTGTACCGCCGCTGGTGGTGCACCGGGTACTGGCCGCCGCCTGGTTGCGGGCCTCCCTGAGCCCCCTGTTCGGGAAAGCCGCCGAAGGGGTTCTGTCTTTGGTTGGACGCGGCGAGTTGGTCCTGGCGCCGGTTTGGATCTTCGTTTTGGCTCTTCTTGATTGCCTCCGCCCGAAACTCTCGCATCACGAAACAGTTTTCCCAAGAATGCCTCGCCGGGCCGTCAGCCGTGGCGTGGTGCGGGCAAGGGCCCTTGAGTAACTCTTCATAGTTACGCGGCCTTTTCCCACTGAAGCCTCGGTTCTTATTTTTGCCATCATTAGCATTGGTGTTGGCGACCAAGTCCTAGGGCTCCTCCTGTGGTCTACGCTTTCCATTAGTCCCCGGATTGTGACGGTTGCGCCCCTGGAAACGGGTATGATTTTTGGACGACTCGCCCTTTTTGGGCGAGTTAACCTTGCCATCCTCGCCGGGATCCTTAGTATCATCGGCCTCGGCATACCTAGTGAGGGTGTCCATTAGTTCGCCCATGTCTTGGACCTTCCATTTGAGTCGCCCCAACTTCTGTACTAAGGGCTCGTAATGACAATTGTGCTCGAGGATGAGCACTGCTTGAGCCGCCGTAATACCATCCGACGAATGAATAATTTCTGCCACCCGTAGCGACCAATGGTGGGCCGATTCGTCCGGGCGCTGAACACAGTGTTGTAGATCGACAATCGTCATTGGACGTTTGCAGGTTCCCCGGAAGTTTTTGATGAAACGCTCTTTTAACTCGGCCCAGGACTGGATGGAATTGGGAGGCAAATTTTTCAACCAGGTGCGTGCCGACCCCTCGAGCATCATCGTGAAGTATCGGGCGCAAACCGCCTCGTTCACGTCGACCATGTCCATGGCAATCTCGTAACCCTCGATCCATGACGTTGGTTCGAGGTCTGGTGTATAATTAGGCACTTTCCTTGGTCCCTTAAAGTCCTTGGGCATCCTTTCGCTCCGAAGGGCCAGGGATAAGCATGGTACCCCAACTCGCCCTCCGCCCCCTACGAGGGGGGCCGGAGCGTCTTGGATATTCGGGAGATCTCGGCCCGGCGGGTTCCGCTCGGGAGGGTTGTCCTGCGGGAGGTGTCGCGGCCCACTGTTTACGGCAGGCTGGTCCTCCGGCCTGCTCCTGGTATAACTTGCCTGAGGGGTGGAGTGCAAACTCTCGAGGCTATGCGAGAACTGGGCGTTTTGAACCACCGCTGTTTTCAACATCTCGATGGCGTTCCTCGCTTCAATCTTAGCTGGGTTGTTGCCGTGAATCAGAAGGGACTCCATGTGGCGATTTGCGGCAAGCACGTTATCCACCGGGTTGGAGAAGTGGCCTTGAGGTGTCCGGAAACGAGGAATTTGACCCTCAATCGGCTGAACCGGCGGGTTAGGTGGGCGGCCCGGTCCTCCTGCCGGGGCGGCTCCCATCCCGGGGGTTCGTGGAGTGTCGAACAGACGGGTCGGGTTGAGGTCATGGGGCAGGCGACCCTGGTGTCTCCGCTGATGGACGGCGTCGAACGCACGCTGCTGTCTTTCGAGCAGCCAGTTGTCAGTGTTTAATCGCATCCTTTCGGCCGCAATTTGGGCTTGTCGAGTCTCGATCCTGGCGGACTCCATCTCAGCATCTTGGTGGGCCTTTGCCACCGCCTCTCTGAGCTTTGCTAACTCTGTGTTTATCTCCTCTTGGTTCTCTGGCATGAGGGGAGTCGCCATTAGTCTCGTGATTTCCGCCGCTAAATCCACCAGGACTGCGGATGCACTTCTGGATGTCCCGCCGGTCCCATCGCCTCCGGTAGGGTTTTGTGCGGGTTGAGTTGCCCCAGCCATGTAGATGGCGATCTGGCGGCGGGTTCGGTCAAGGACTTCCGGATCCATGGCCAGCGACAAGCCTCCGAGACCGTCCCCATGGAGAGACCGGATGGAATCTGAGTCGCCCATGGATGACTCGTCGTCAGAGTTGACCAGGGTAACTTCCTGAGTCGCCAAGTGTTCTGGTTCCTCCGATCCCTGCGTGAACCCCACAAAGACCGGGCGAGTTAAATTCTGTGCTATGACTGGGCGGACGTACCTGGCCGGCTCGACGATGTCGGTGGAGATGTCCGGCTCAGGAACGGATGATCCGATCATGCCGATGAAGATGTTGATCTTGCCGAAGGGGACCTTGTAGCCAGATTCAATCGAATTCGCTTCAGATCCCCATCGCTGGTTGTCGATGTAGGTTATCCCGCGGCGGCTCCGAGTAATGAGCGCCGTCGCGTAACTCCCAAACCCTGGTAGGGCTCCCTTTGAAAACTCAACTCCACCGTGCGTAGGCCCCACGATGGGCGCCAACTGTCGTGGTTTTTTCACGGCAGATGTCCTCGTGAAAGGACTTAGTACTGGAGCCATCGCACCTGGGTGGCGACTCAAAGGGGTTAAGCGGGAGAGACCGGCGATTTACCCAGGTTAGCCCCTCTGAGGAGGTAATAGCCTACATCCTGCTTTGGTGTGTATTGATATGGATTTGATTACAAGGAAGGTGTAACTCGCCTAAACCTAGCACTCGATGATTTCTAACCCGTCCTCTGTCGCCCAGGACCTCACCTTTATATACAGGTCGACTCCCTAGGGTTTGCAAGGATTCCTTCCTTCTTACAACCCGTGACCATTGCGATCTCTAAATCGCCATCTTCCAAAGCTGGGAGACCCGCCAAGAGCCATACTCGTCATGCGACCTTGATTCGACCAAAATGAGGCCCAACTAAACACTTAGATGAGTCGCCCAATGGATAACCCGGCCCAACTAGGGCGGGTCATCCACAGGTTACATCCCCAACAGGTATCTTCCGTTTATTAGTCATGATATCTTTCATGTACTTGGCATACAGAGACATCTTGAGCGTATCAGTTAACCGCATCTGCAGAAAGATGGGTCTTATCATCTCAACGAAGCGCTCAAAATCCTCATCATCCTTTTTCTTGGATGGCTTAGGAGGAAAGGGCATAGATCTCTGAACCCATGGCTCCCTTTCTTTACCATACTTCCTAGCAGTAAAGTCATTCTTATCGTATCTCTTAGGTTGTGGTTTATCAGGATTAACCATAGGTTCAATCTCCACATCCTCATCATTGCTAGGTTGAGCATTATTATGAACATCATTGTCCATATTGTCACCAGGTTCATGTTCATCACCAGATTGTGTTTCTGCATCAGACGCAGAAATATCATTAGGTTCTTCAGGTGTGACAGTATTTGGTGAATGGCATGTAGGTTTCTATCATCCTTCTTCTTCTCCTTAGGATGACTGGGTGTATCAGCATTGATGCCTTGAGATCTTGATCAATTCTCTTAGGATGACCTTCAGGATACAAAGGTTCCTGAGTCATTTTGCCTCCTCTAGTAATGACTCTGACAGAGTTGTCATTTAATTCATTGAGCAGGTCATTCTGAGCTTTAAGTACTTGTTCTACCTAAGTAGTAATCATAGAGGCATGTTTACTCAGAAGCTTCAGATCATTGACATTTCTGTCTACACAAGCACTTAAATGGCTAAGCATACGAGTACTTTGTTCCCAATGTCTGCTAACATAAGCATTGAAACTCTGTTTTTTGGCAACAAAGTTGTCAAATTCATCAAGGCATAGGCTAGCAGGTTTGTCAAAAGGAATATCACTCTCATCAAACCTACGCAGAGAATTCACTTCTACTACCTGTATCGGGTTATCGAGCCCATGGATCTCTTCGATAGGTGGTAGATTTTTGACATCTTCAGATCTAATGCCTTTCTCTTGCATAGATTTCTTGGCTCCTTGCATATCTTCGGGACTCAGGAATAGAATACCTCTTTTCTTTGGAGTTGGCTTAGGAGGTGGTTTGGGAATAGTCCAAGCATTATCGTTGATCAGGATGTTATTCAGTAGGGTCTCACTTGTTCTACAGTTTGTTCCCTAAAAACACAACCGGCACAACTATCTAGGTGGTCTCTAGAGGCATCGGTAAGTCCGTTATAGAGGATATCAAGTATCTCGTTCCTTCTTAAGAGGGTGATCAGGCAAAGCATTCTGTAGCTGGACGAGCCTCCCCCAAGCTTGTGGAAGACTCTCTTCTTGGAGTTGAGCAAAGTTGTATATTTCCTGCAAGGCAGCTTGCTTCTTATGGGCAGGGAAATATTTCTCACAGAAGTAATAGACCATATCCTTGGGACTACTCACACATCCAGGAGAAAGAGAGGTGAACCAGGCTTTAGCGTCATCCTTTAGAGAGAAAGGAAACAGCTGAAGGATATAGTAGTGGCGGATCTTCTCCTCATTAGTGAAAAGGGTGGCTATATCGTGTAGTTTGACAAGATGGGCTACGACCGTCTCAGACTCATAACCGTGAAAAGGATCAGATTCGACTAGAGAGATTATCTCAGGATCGACAAAGAATTCATAATCCTTATCGGTGATAAAGATAGGTGAAGTGGCAAACTTCGGGTCGTATTTCATCCTAGTTTTCAGAGATTTTTCCTTCCACTTGAGAAGTAATTTCTCAGCGTCATAGGCATCCTTACATGCAAGAAAATCCTCAGCTATCTCTCCCTCCATAAGGTAACCCTCAGGTATATCAGGCAATTCATATCTAGGAGACCTAGATCTAACAGGAGCAAAAGCAGGTTCTATCTCAATAGTATCGGCAGTTTCACAAGCATCACGAGCATTGGCAGTAACTCTAGCAATATGAGCATCAAGGAATACCCCTAATGGAACATCAGGCAAAGTAGTGTCTCTAGCAGTATCAAGCATAGCATCATCAGGCAAAATAGCATCTCTAGCAGTATCAAGCATAGCATCATCACACAAAATAGCATCTCTAGCATCATCAGGCAAAGCAGTATCAGGCATAGCATCTCTAGCAATATCAGGGAAAGCAGTATCAGGCATAGCATCTCTAGCAATATCAGACAAAGCAGTATCAGGCATAGCATCTGTAGCAATATCAGACATAGTATCAAGCATAGAATCTCTAGCAGTAGCATCATAAGCATCATCAAGCACACGCGACATATCAAGATTTCTAGCAGGAGGTGATGTCGCAAACTTACTCATAACTGAAGGTGACTCAAGTGCAGAGCTAGATGGCAATTCCTTATCTCCCCTCGTAGTTGAGGGCAAGAATTTGGTTTTTGGATCCTTCAGATTCTTCATAGTGATCAGCAGATATAAATCCGAAGTGACTCAGAGAATATAGCAATACCTCCCCGGCAACGACGCCAGAAAAATGCCGACTTGCACTCTCTGGCAATAGCTAGACGAATGCTGATTCTGTGACAACAAACCTTCGCCTGCAACGGCACCAGAAGAATGCTGCTAGCACTCCCCAGCAATGAAACTAAAAGAATGTTGTTGATGGCCCACCAGCCCGTGGGTTCGCAGCAGTTTTCGAGGGTAGAGTATTCAACCCAAATTTGTTGGTTCGCACGACGGGAGGTGAGAGAATACTCTCAAGTATTAGCAGTTGAATTTTTTCAGATTCAACGACACCTGAAAGATTAGTATCTGCAAGCAAAGTAGTAACAGCAAAGTAGTATGATTACAACGGCGTGAGAAACGATCTGTTGACATGGCAGACTATTTCTAACGATTGTATCAATGGCGCCAAGTTGCCCCGTTGACAGAAATTGTCGGTTCCCGTCAAAGACCAGCAATCAAGATTGTAGCAGGTAGCAGCAGTATAACGAGTAATAGCAGCGGCAAGGAATAGAAGTAGTGAAGACAGTAGCAAGTAGCAACAGTAGCAAGTGACAGTAGTAGCAATAGTAGCAGCAGAGCAAGACAAGTAATAGCAGCAGCAACCGTAGTAACAACAGTAGAGCAAGACAAGTAACAGTAGCAGTAGGACAAATTCGTAGGCAATGGGTCGGTGATTTGTTTGGATGATATTCATCATGCAATAGTTATAACACGGAGAGATATGTGGCTAGCTCCCGTCCGTCAATGTGATGTAGGCATGCATTCTGTGTGTCGTCATACGTGCTTAGGGAAAAGAACTTGCATGACATCTATTGTCTATCCCTCCCGTGGCAGTGGGGTCCAAAAGGAAACTACGGGATATTAAGGTTCTCCTTTTAATAAAGAACCGGACCAACGCATTAGCACTTGGTGAACACATGAACTCCTCAAACTATGGTCATCACCGGGAGTGGTTCCAGTTATTGTCACTCCGGGGTTACCAGATCATAAAACATAGTAGGTAACTACAACTTGCAAGATCGGATCTAAAACACACATATATTGGTGACAACATAATAATTTCAGATCTGAAATCATGGCACTCGGGCCCTAGTGACAAGCATTAAGCATGTCAAAGTAGTAGCAACATCAATCTCAGAACATAGTGGATACTAGGGATCAATCCCCATCAAAACTAACTCGATTACATGATAGATCTCATCCTACTCATCACCGCCGAGCGAGCCTACGAGTAGATTACTCACGAACGACGAAGAGCTTCATGGAATTGGAGAGGGAAGAAGGTTGATGATGACAATGGCAACGATGTCCTGTCTTCGGAGCCCAAAACGGACACCACATCTGCCCTCTAGATGAAGAACAGGTTGTGGCGGCACCTCCGTATCGCAAGTGCGACAAAATATTCTCTTTTTATTTTTTCTGGGACGAAAGTAAACTTATAGAGCTGAGATTGGGGGTGGCAGAGCTGTGTGAGCCCCACAAGCTTGCCCACCGCCACCAGGGGGTGGCGGACGCAGGGCTTGTGGCCCACTGGCCCACCCCCTCAAGTGGATCTTTGCGCAGGTATTTTTCATATTTTCCAAAAATGCTCCTCGTAAATTTTCAGGACGTTTGGAGAACTTTGATTTCTACACAAAAATAACACTAAGGCAATTCTGCTGAAAACAGCGTCAGTCCAGGTTAGTTCCATTCAAATCATGCAAATTAGAGTCCAAAACAATGGCAAAAGAGTTTGGAAAAGTAGATACGATGGAGACGTATCAAGGGGGCATGATTGAAGTTTCTCCGTACACATTGTCGTTGGATTCGCTCTAGCTGCTTAAGGATCCCTGGAGGAACATCTAAGATGTAGAGAAATAAGATAGGGACCGAAGACAGAGCTGAGTTCAAATATTGTAAATGCCCCCCCTGAGCCAAGAAGGATGAGCTAGCACTGAGTCTTCTTTCCATATTATCCACTAAGGGCATGAGATCTATTATCCTTGGTTTGGTTGTTCCCACAGGTAAACCAAGATAGGTGAATGGCAAGGAACCCACCTTGCAACCAATAGCATCAGCTAACCTTTGAAGTTGTCCTTGATCTATGTTCATGGGGAGCAGAGCAGACATGTGATAATTCACCTGAAGACCAGTGGATTGGGAAAATAGAAGTAGCATTTTTTTAATTCAAGCAACTGAGATTCTTCTGCAAGTAGAATGATGACAGTATCATCAGCATACTGTACCAATAACATGCATGTTTTAGTGTTACCATAGCTTATATTCAGTGATATAAATCATGAGAATAGTATAATACAGTAGGTATTATGTGGGAACAATTATGCATTTTGTCTTGACAGTACCTAAGTGAATGATCATTATTTATTATACTAACCCATCTCACGAAGTTCCGTTAAGTTTTGTGTGATTGAAGTTTTCAAGTTTTGGGTGACACACGATATGAGGAGAATAAGGAGTGACTCAAGGCACCCCCAAGGTAATATCCAAGGAAGACTCAAGCGCATAAGCTTGGGGATGCCCCGGAAGGCATCCCCTCTTTCGTCTTCAGCATTATCGGTATATCTTACTTGGAGCTATATTTTTATTCATCACATAATATGATTTTTTCTTGGAGCGTCATTTTATTTATTTTTTCTCTGTTAGGTGTTATTTATAATCTTGTTTTTCAATAAAAAGTTCCAAGAATTGCATTAGAATGCTTGCATTGCATGCTTTGATTGGTGTTGTGTAAAAACAGAAACTGGTGTTGTACTGTTTGAATTCTGATATTTTACTAGAATGTGCAAAGTTTCTGAAATTTTTACACAGGGTTTTCATATAAATTCTATAGAATTTCCTAATTTTTCATATTTGTTTAAGTTACATAAGTATACTGTTTTCATAAATTTCTACACACTATTCTGTTTGGAGAGATTGTTGTCATAGTTTTGTTATCTACTTATCCTATAGTTTCCATAGCCTATATTGGTAGATATAAATTGTGGAAACGATATTAAAAAGTTGATGATGTTTGAAAATTATTATAAAACTTGTCTTGACAGTACATGAAGAGTTGATTTATTATTGTGTGTACTAACCTATCTCACGAGTTCTTTTCGGGTTCTGTGTGGATGAAGTTTTTGAGAATAGGTGAAACCATGATATGAGAGGATTAAACGAGATAAAAAGCTCAAGCTTGGGGATGCCCAAGGCACCCCAAGTAAATATTTCAAGAACTCTCAAGCATCTAAGCTTGGGGATGCTACACATCCCACCTCTCTTCGTCAACTATCGGTTAACCTATGTTGGGCCTAAATTTTTATTCGTTCACATGACGTGTCCTATTCTTGGAGTTCTATTTTTATTTTGCTCGCTGTTTAATAAAATAAATACTCACATCTGAAAATATTCATTGAGAGAGATAGAGAGAGTCCTCACATAACTACTTAATTATTTGACTACTCATTAATCTTCACTTATATCTTTTGAGAGTAGCTTGTCATTTCCTCTCATGGTTCACTTATATCCTATGAGTAAATGGTTGAATGAATTGAATATCATAAATCTTAAATTATATATGTTTTATATGCTTATCCCATGGGGAGTAATGACTTCACATATAAGAAGTATAGGTGGTAAAATTTACTGGAAGTTAGCAAACATCGCATTGGTCACTTGAATAATTCATGAAAGAATATTGAAGGAAGAGACATTTGACATATAAATATACTATCTTGGAAACCTTCTATGATTGTGAATATCCCTTAATTATTTTCAAACTTGAGCAAGTTAGTTGAAGTTGGACAAGTAAGACAACGTAATGAGTTATGCTTGGGTATATTTGTATAGAAGTTATATTGTTATGGACCCTCCAACATGTGGTGCTTGCTTCCACCTCATACTAGCCAAAACTTACGCACCAAGTAGAAATAATACTTGTGCATCAAAACACCCTTAAACCCAAAGTTGTTCCATATGAGTCCACCATACCTACCTATATGTGGTATTTACCTGTCGTTCCACGTAAATTTGCATGTGCCAAACTCTAAACCTTCAAATAATATTCGGTTTTGTATGCCTGAATCGCCCATATAGTGACTAGGGGTTGTCAGTATCTTCCATACTAGGTGGGTTATTCTCATGATATGTGTTGATTCACTATCATTCACCAGAAAGTGGCTGGTATTTGGGATGCCCATTTTCATGCTCAAAAATCAAATCAAAATATAATGAAACAAAACTCTCCCAGGATTGTTGTTTGTATGGACGGCACCCGTGGCTTTGGCTCGCCATGGAGTGTGGTTGATTGGTGGAGGGGAAGTAAAAAATTTACCATTCTCTTTGGGAACCGCCTATAATGTATGTAGCATGGAATATACCGAGATCTCTCGGTTGTTATGTTGAAAATGAAAGCATACTGCTCAAAATTATTATTCATCTCTGTTTTAAAAGCTTGAGCTCTGGCACCTCTGCAAATCAATGCTTCCCTCTGCGAAGGGCCTATCTTTTATTTTCTAGTACTTACCTTTATACAAGAGTCATGGTGATCTTCACCACTTCCTATATTTCGCCTTTTTTCTTGGTAAGCATCATGTGATGGGGAAAGATCCAAGCATATACGACCATTCAAATATATTTGATCATGAATTATTATTGTTGACAATTATCTTTATGATAAATAAGTTGGGAGGCAAAACTTTAAGCCCCTATCTTTTGTGTGTTCGACGGATGCCATTTGCTCTTAAAATATGCTTTGAGTGTTAGCGATCATGGAAGACTATATGATAGTTGAGTATGTGGAATTTGCTAAATCAAAGCTCTTACATAGACCCTTTCTCAAAATAAGATGAATTGCAATTGTTCGATGAATAGGATTATGGTTTGTTAGTTTTCAAGAAACTTGTTGGTCTATACTTTGACATGTGAATAGCTTGTTACTTGATCATGAGAAGTTTTATGAGATGAGCTACTGTTTATGGTTTATATGGATGCTAGAAAAAGTGATTGTAAGTATCATTTGTCAAACTTGTGCACTTGCTAGCATTCACACTTCATCAATTCTTTCTTTTATCATTTGCCTACTCGAGGACGAGCAGGAATTAAGCTTGGGGATGCTGATACGTCTCCAATGTATCTATAATTTGTGAAGTATTCATGCCACGTTTACAATAATTCTATATGATTTTGGTATGATTTTATTAGAACTAACCCTGAATGGCGTTGTTTTCAGCAGAACTACCATGGTGTCGTTATTTGTGCAGAAATAAAAGTTCTCGGAATGGGCTGATAATTTACCGTGATTTTTTATGAACCAAAAGAGAACCCCGAAGCACCAAAGCTGGGCCGCGAAGTGGATGAGAAAGCCACAAGCGTGCTGGGTGCGACCACCCCCTAGGCCGCGCCCCAGTGGCTTGTGACCTCCTCGGGAACCTTCCTCACGTGAGACCATAGCCAAAAATTCCTATAAATACCAAAAAAACCCATAAAGAAACCTAGATCGGGAGTTCCGCCACTGCGAGCCTACAGAGCCACGAAAAACCAATCGGGAGCCTGTTCCGGCAACCTATCGGAGGGGGAACCATCACCGGAGGCCATCTTCATCATCCCGGTGGTCTCCATGACGAGGAGGGAGTAGTTCACCCTCGGGTCTGAGGGTATGTACCAGTAGCTATGTGTTTGATCTCTCTTTCTCTCTCTCTCTCTCATGTTCTTGAGATGGCACAATCTTTATGTATCGCGAGCTTTATTAATATAGATGAATCATATGGAGTTTTCCCCTCTCTGTCTTCTTGTGATGAATTGAGTTTTCCCTTTGAAGTTTTATTATCGGATTGAGTCTTTAAGGATTTGAGAAGACTTGATGTATGTATTGCGATGGGATAATTGTGGTAACAATGGGATGTTCTTTTGATCCACTTGATGTATGTATTGGTGATCAACTTGCGAGTTCCGTGATGTTGGGAATCTATGCATAGGGGTTGGCACATGTTTTTGTATTGACTTTTTCGTAGAAACTTTGGGGCACTCTTTGAAATTCTTTGTGTTGGATTGAACATGATGAATCTGAAATTACGTGATGCATATCGTATAATCACGCCCATGGGTACTTGTGGTGACATTGGAGTATCTAGGTGACAGTAGGGTTTTGTTTCATGTGTATCTTAAGGTGTTATTTTAGTATGAACTCTTGGGCTGTTCGTGACATTTATAGGGATAGCTCATAAGATTGATCAGAAAAGATAACTTTGAGGTGGTTTTGTACCCTACTATAATTTCTTTGTTTGTGCTCCGTTATTTGTCACTTCGGAGTGAACTCTTTGTCGCATGTGAGGGATTTATATATGATTCAACTATGTTAGTATTATTTAGAGAACTTGCACTAGTGAAAATATGAACCCTAGGCCTTATTTCTAAGAATTGCAATACCATTTTTTCTCACTTTTATCATTAGTTACCTTGCTGTTTTTATATTTTCAGATTACAATAACCTATATCTACCATCCATATTACACTTGTATCACCATCCCTTCACCGAACTATTGCACCTATACAATTTACCATTGTATTTGGTGTCTTGGGGACACAAGAGACTCTTTGTTATTTGATTGCAGGGTTGCTTGAGAGAGACCATCTTCATCCTATGCCTCCCACGGATTGATAAACCTTAGGTCATCCACTTGAGGGAAATTTTGTGTTGTCCTACAAAACTCTGCGCTTGGAGGGCCAACAAGAGTCTACAAGAAGAAGGTTGTGTAGTAGACATCATCCGCCAAGGCTCTACACAGAGATAGGGGTGGAATGGAAGTACCACCCCTCACGCGGGCCACCGACGAAGAAGAACTCGCCGAGCGATCAGGACCCACACCCACCATCTTTTGACAACTGCCATGATAAAGAGTAAAAGAAATTAGTACAACATAAAAAAATTGAATAAAGTGACATGAATAATAATATGTACATATATAATTTAAGTTGGGATGCATATAAATTAATAATAGCCTAGATCAATAAATGCATCATCATCATCACTATTATGCGTATCATCATGAATGGCGTACTCATCGGGTTCAACGACATGAACTTGTGGAAGGCCTTAATGTAATCGGTCAAGCATTAACAGGTCATCCGCAGTAGTAACCTCTTCTAGTTTTGACTCTGTTGGTTCCGGCTCAGGGGTGAAGTCGGATTCACTGTCGCTGTCTACTTCCATGTTCTGGGGTGAAGCACAATGGTTCTTAAAACGTTTCTTGGAAAGACGTGTTTCTTGGAAGAATTCTCCGTCATACGTGTTTGGGTTAATGTCAGGTTCATAATCCTCTTCATCCGGGGGAGGTGTTCTAACACGTGGCGGCACTTCATAAACAACATACCAACCATTCATATTCATATCAGTTTGTCATGCCCACGGTAGGTAGAAAACTTGGGTCGCGCGTTGAGCCATAATATAGACATCGGGAACATCTAAATGGGTGCTCGGATTAATTATGACTAGGCCTATATGTTCATGAGTCCTCCTAGTCTCCTTCAGCTCGAACCAATAACATTTGAAGACTACGACGTTCAGTGGGTTTTCACCATAGAATTGAAGTTCATACATTGCTTCAACTCTTCCATAATACTCGATACCACCTTCGCCGATAGCAAAAACACAACAATTTGTAGATTTCCGGTCGGGCATAGATAGCTCTTACCAAAGGTACGAAAGTGATATCCGTTGATGTTGTATTTCTCAAATGAACGGACCTTATAGTAAAAACCATTAGCGGCGTGTCTCAATTCGGCGTCCATAGACTCTGAATTAGCCTACAAGTTTAAGATCAAACGATTGTTGCATTAGCCGCAAGTTAGACCAAGAAATGAAATGGTCCATTATTGATAATTACCATTTGTTTGAACCAAGAGATGGAACCGGGATAGGCGCCTCCACGCTTTGCCAGAAACTCATATTCTTCGACGAAATCATTTTGGATCACCGCTCCATCCGAGAATTTGGCAACGTATTGACTGTATCAAATATCAGGGAATAAGAGCAGTTCAAAGGAATTAGAAGTTACGAAAAAATGTGTCGAGAACTTACTCGATGTACGACCGCACTTCTGTTAGGTTGTTGAAGATATACAACGAAATGTTCCGCCATTCTTCGACATCCAGCGTCATTCGTGTCGAAGCACCGGCTGGTGCGAGCTTCCCTTTGAATAAGCTGAGGTTGGATCCACCTTTTTCAGATCGGCATCATTGTACCGAGGCTTCGGATTATGCAAAGGATGATTTTTGGCTTCATAGTGTGCTGTCACAAAGTTAGCCACCTCCTCAGTAATGAATACCTCGACCATTGATGCTTGAATTCTACATTTATTTTTATATTTAGCTCAAAGCATCTTCTGCATCCTCTCAGTTGCAAAGCACCAACGATTTTGCACGGGCCCACCCAATCTTGCTCCGGTTCGCAGATGTAAAATCAAATGCTGCATTGGATTAAAGACGCCCGGCGGAAAGATTTTCTCTAACTTACAGAGCAACTGCGACACCAACTCCTT
Organism: Hordeum vulgare subsp. vulgare; assembly: GCF_904849725.1. NCBI lineage: Eukaryota > Viridiplantae > Streptophyta > Magnoliopsida > Poales > Poaceae > Hordeum > Hordeum vulgare. The sequence continues at coordinate 112,566,657 of NC_058522.1, read as the reverse complement.
CATGTCATCTACCGCGCTAGGCGACAGTTCTTTCGCACAAAAAACACGGAAGAAATAGCTCAGCTCCGCCAGTACTAGACATTCATCCTCAGGAATAAAGCCACGTAACATCATCGGCAATACCCGCTCAAGCCATATGTGCCAATCATGATTCTTGAGACCAAATATTTTTAATTTTTCAAGACTCGCTCCCCTCTTTAGATTCACTGCATACCCATCGGGAAACATCAAGTGCATTTTGAACCACAAGATAATTTCCCTCATAGCTGGCCTTCCAAGATTGAACAAGGCCTTTGGCTTCGACCAGTTCTGCTCTCCTTTGCCTTCTCGCATGTTTTGTAATAGTCTATGACATAGTGTCTCTTGATCGACTCTAGCCTTAGGATTATCCTTTCTCTTTCCATCTATGCCAAACAATACACCAAAAATGGCCTCACCGATATTCTTTTCAGTGTGCATCATGTCGATGTTGTGTCGAAGAAGGAGGTTTTTGAAGTAAGGCAGATCCCACAAGCATGGCTTGTGAGTCCAGGCATGTTCTAGATTATACCCCTTGAAATACCCTAGACGCTCTGGATCAGGCTCGAGGGTGTTTAACAAATCCAAGATCGGTTGGCCTGTCAACACACGTGGTGCCAAGGTTTTGACAACTTTACCTTTGGTAAACTTCTTCTTGTCTTTTCTGAACTGATGGTGAGGATCCAGGAACTGTCTATGCAAGTCATAGCAAGAATACTTCCCACCCGCCTGTAACCAATGAAACTCAAGAGTTGCCTTGCACAAGAGGAACGGGAACCTTCCATGCACACACCATCCAGAGAATAGCGCATGCGCCGGTAAGTTATGCATCGAGTACATGTATCACACATGCATTTTGAAGTTTTCTTTTCTAGCGGCATCGTATGTCTTGAACCCATTATCCCACGCTTCTTGCAATTCATCCTTAAGCGGCTGCATGTATACATTCATATTCTTCCCCGGATAGTTGGGACGTGGAATTATCAACGTCAGGAATATGTTCTTTCTTTGCATAATCTGCCCGGAGGGGGGGAGATTGAGTGGAATGACAAATACAGGCCAACGACTGTATTGGGTTGCCATCATGCCGAAGGGATTGAACCCATCTGTGGCGACGCATACTTGAGGATTCCTTGGATTTTCCGCTTTATCGTGATGTAATCCATCGAAATCTTTCCATGCTTCCCCATCCGATGTGTGTACCCCCATCTTATGCCCATCCGCATCTAGTTCGGTTCTTTTGCCCAATTTGTGCCAAGTCATGTGTCTGGCTCTCTCTTCGACCATGAAAATACGTTGAAGCCTTGGTATGATTGGCATATACCAAAGAACATTAACTGTGATTTTGGTCTGCCTCTTCTCACCCATACCGTTGTCTACCACAAGATACCTGCAAGACTTGCAATTGGGACAATAGTCCAAGTGTGCATACTCCTTCCTAAATAAGACACATCCTTTCTCATAGGCATCTATCTTCTCATAGGACATCTTAAGTACACGAAGTATTTGGTCCGAATGGTACAGGTTTGCACACATAACATGGCCTTTGGGTAGAAAGTGTCAAAATAGTGTCATCATCACGTCGTAGCATTCTCTTCCCAAGTTGAACTAAGCCGTCAGAGCCATTACTTGTGCAATGGCATCAAGCTGACAAAGCTTAGTGTGATCGTGGAGAGGACGTTTTGAAGACTCCAACATTTCATGGAAGGCCTTTCATATTCCTCCATCTCATCCTCTGGATCCCGAGCATCATCAAGGTCTTGCACCTTGTCTTCGATCCCGGTACAATGCTCGTCATGGCAACGATGAACCACCTCAACTCTGGTGAGTTGTATAGACTGACCATGAAATGTCCACGCTGAATAATTAGGCTTAAAACCCTCCTCTGTAGGTGTTTAATCATTACAGCCCATATCCTCTTTTTATAGTTGTCGCACTATGGACACGGGCACCAATTTGTTTCCTGGACATTTGCTAATGCGGCTTTCACAAGGTCTTTGGTTTTTAGAAACCATTATTTCATCATCTCTTTTTGACTAGGGTGACCGGTGTACATCCATGCACGATCACTCATCTTGCCTAGCTACTAAACACAAAAGATATATATATATATATATATATATATAATTCAGCATATATATTCATCGGTTAATCAAGTTCGCCAGTTTTATTACGTCCATGCAACCTACACGTTAATAGGTAAAGATAGGTCCTAATCCCACCCGAGCATGTGTAGATTGGATTCATTTTCCCATGCTCTGCACTGGATCCAACGCAAAATTTCGGCAGCACCTCCCCATTGTTCTCCTGATACACTTCTCGGCAATAAACAGAGAGGATGTGTATCCGGAGAACAAGAGGGAGGCACTGACGAGATTATGCATCGGATCTGGAACAAAGCATATGGGAAAACGAACCCAATCTACACATACTCGGGCTGTCTATAGATAACGTTGGACAATTCATAAGAATCGCAGTTATAAATATATGCAAATGCATGCATATTTATAACTATGACCCTTTCAAACAGGAGACGCATACTGGTCACGCATACTGATAATTTGATATACCTATATCTAGCAAGTTTCATCCGAAGACCGACCCAGAGAAAATGAAGGGGCGAGCAGGAGATGTCATTTGTACTCACCCACGAACGCTGGTGCGGAGCTCGTCGAACGCACGGGGAGGTCTTCGAACAGCAAACCTCGCAGCGACGAGACAACTGCACATGTAAATCCACCCGATCAACACAAATATTTTGTGTTCATTAATAAAATTGAAAAATATATGACCTATATAGATGTCATTTAGGGTTCCATCGACATCGAGGAACCACCTAACTCGCTCGTCCCCGGCGCCCTCGGGTATTGCGATGCACGGTCGAAGGGTGAGCATGCCAACTCTTCCGGTTCCGGAGACCTCTATTCTCTGCTTCTCCTCTCCTCTCCGAGCATTCTCCTGGTGAGGTCCGCGGTCGGCGGCCTCTGGAAGGCCAAAGATCACATTTTCGGTCAATAAGAGGCTGAAGAGGTGTCGGGGGTCGGGGGTGGGGGGTCAGTGGCGTCGGGGGCGGCGTATTAATAGCTGCGCTGACTTTAGTGTCGGAGTGTCATCGGGATGTCGTGTCGGGGCGTCGTGTCGGGGTGTAGGGGCATCGTGTCGGGGTGTCAGGGTGTAATTTTATTCTTCTTCCTCTTATTTTTTTCCTCTTCTTCCTTTTCTTCTTCTTCTTCTTTTCTTCTTCTTCTTCCCTTCCTTCTTCTCCTTCTTCCCTTCCTTCTTCTCCTTCTTCTTCTACTACTTCTTCTCCTCCTCCTTCCCCTTCTCCTCCTCCTCCTTCTTCTTCTTCTTCTTCTTCTTCTTCCTCTTCTTTCCTTATCATCTTCTTCTTTTCTTTTCTTCTTCTTCTTCTTCTTCTTCTTCTTCTTCTTCTTCTTCTTCTTCTTTTTCTTCTTCTTCTTCTTCTTCTTCTTCTTATTCTTCTTCTTCTTCTTCTTCTTCTTCTTCTTCTTCCGCTTCTTCTTCTTCTTCTTCTTCTTCTTCTTCTTCTTCTTCTTCTTCTTATTCCTTCTTTTTATTTATCCTCTTTCTTCTCCTCTTCTCCTCTTCTTATTCTTATTCTTCTTCTTCTCCTCCTCTTCTCCTCTTCTTATTCTTATTCTTCTTCTCCTCCTCCTCTTCTCCTCTTCTCCTCCTCTTCTTCTTCTTCTTCTCCTCCTCTTCTCCTCTTCTCCTCCTTCTAAACTAAACTAAACTAAACTACTAACCACTAAACTAAAAAAAGGAAAACAACAAAAAAAATGACCACAAAAATTACCTTTGCGGGCGGCGGCAGTGGGGGCGCCGGCGTGGGGGAGGAGGGGTGGCCGGTTGCAGGCTGGGGGAGCGGCACAGGGAGGAGGACCGACGAGGGGTGTCCGGTTGCGGGGTGGGGGCCGACGCAGGGAGGGGTGTGTGGCGAGGGCGGGGTAGGGGCAGCACGGTTGCGGTTGTGCGGCAACAGTGCTCAGGGTGGGCAGGGGCAAGAGAGAGAGAGACGGGTGGGCGCGTGGGGTGCACAAAGTAGGAGAGAGAGTGGGGCGAGTGGGTGCAGGTGACCGTGATGGAGCCATCCCCTTTGCCGTGTGCAGGTGGACGACAAAGGTGTGGAGGTATACGACAAAGGGGTGGGGTGGGGTTGGCGCTGGCCATTAGGGTTGGCGCTGGCCATCCCTTTTGTCGTCTGCCTTCACCTTCTCTGTCGTTCGCTGGCAGACGGCAAAGGGTTGGCTGATGGCAAATATTTTCTTTGCCAAAAGCCAACCCTTTGCCGTCTGCCTGCACCTTCTCTGTCGTCTGCTGGCAGACGACAAAGAGATGGCTGATGGCAAATAGGATCTTTGGGAACAACCATTACTTTGTCGTCTGTTCTTTGGCAGCTGACAGCAAAGAGGCTCATTGCCATCAGCGAGTACACGACAAAGAACCGACTGATGGCAAATTCCCTGATTCTAGTAGTGCATATGGCTGGATTGCCTTGTTCTCCAAAGTAATTTCATGTTCCCTCAGGTGCATAGTACGGAACACAACCCGACCACTCGCCCGGGAGGTAGAAGTCGATGGTGAGTTAAGACAATGTTTACAACATGGAAGAAGTAATATTTGATGTAAAGTACATAGCTACATAGAATCAAACACCTGGTTGCTGGTCAAGATGATCTATTATGGTAACCAGGCCGTAGTCTTCTTGCGAGATACGCGCCAACGAGTATCACATCGCACACGCCTCCCGTACTCTGTCTTAACAAACCGTTATCTTCCATAGCTCAAAGCAACATCGAGATCCTTTAAATTGATCAGCTAGCTTGGCGATCCCTTTCGGAGGCATCTCGGTCGGCCATAATGCCTTAACCATCCTCTTCAGCGCTTTTCGCCCTCGCTCATGCATGATGGACAGTTCCTTTAGAATGTTCCCTCCAAATAAGATGGCCTCTTCTTTGGGGTGCATAGTTAGGAGAGATAACACGAGACGTGGCATGTCTCTTAGATTGGCATAATACGCATATCTTACGGAATTAAGAGTTAAAATTTCACTCACCAAACTTGCCACGTTTTAATCTCCGGTTCTCTTCGCGGACTTGTGCTAGTTGAGCTATCAACCTCTCAATTTCTTTGGCCTATCACTGGTTTTTTGCTTTGAGCTTGTTCTTTTCATCAAGACTCCGGGACAGTACCCAGTGGTCGGCTTCATGCTATAGTTTAAAATATATTTGAGATTCTCTCACCACATCCACACCTTTCTACAGCTCGCCTATGGACCGGACTGCTGTAAGGGAATGTTTCATTAGAAAAGGTGCCCCAAGCAATTCTGCATAATTGAAAAAAATTATTCACCGTGTGCCTCCCGAGTGATTTTTTAACCTCCTCTAGTTTGGCCTTCAGAGCCGCCAACTGTGTTCGATTCAGCTCACGGCCCTCGGACATTTTTTTGTTTTGTTCCCTTGAAGCCTACACCATGTCACAACAATATGTAGACCCTTAACTCGGCCGTCTCGACCAAATTAAGGGCTGGGGCTACTCGATTAGGATATGTGTCCGGTTGTCAAAACCAATCACTCACCTGTAGGCTGGTCGACATAAGGTTAGCGGCTGCCTCAAGTCCTGCTCGGGCGGCTCCGAGATATGCATCCAATGAATTAAGAGCGTTAAACTCATGTTCAGAAAACGCAGGGTGACACAGTGACCCCTTCCGCTGTCGGTGGTTCATCCCACTTTTGACTTCGAAATTAGTGAACGAGATTTCCTCGGGATCCTCTCGAAGCTGGTATGCGGTGGGGACCTCCTCATTGACCCCGACATTTGCCGAAGACCTCTGTTTGGGATTGCTGCCTGACACCTCTCCAACATCCTCGGATGAAGGTGGCTGTGTTTGTCTCTTGCATATCTAAGAAAAGATTATTAATGCTCACAGGCGGCTACAACGCTGACCAAAATATGAGTTCAATATATCACCTCTTGGTCGGGGGCGCAGTTGGGGTGGTTCCTGTGGCTTCCACATGCTTGGGAGCCCTACCATCGTTTGGTGCAGGATCGGCCAACGCCACTCTCGCCAGTTTTGAGCGCATGGTGCAACGACCCTTGGGAGTAAAAGTAAGCATACTCAAAACGATGGGAGGCGAGCGCCCTCTTCGGGAAGAGGCCTCCTTGTTACTTATAACGGAGGAGGAGAGTGTCCGAGGGTGATTGGACATAAGGTCCACCTTAGAGCGGTCAGGGCTCTACTAGTAAAAGACTCCATCGTCAATTTCAATTCATGTATTCGGGTCGTCGTAGAATCCTGGGTCATCATCACGGGAATACCTCTCTGGTTGAGGAGGAGGGTAGTTGACTCTCTCGATCGAGTGCCTCTAGTCCTATTCGGAAAGTTCAAAGATTCGATTAGCAAAAACAAGCACAACATTTGGGGTATGAAAATATAGTCGAACTTACCTATTTGATAGGATTATGATTGAGTAGATGTCCCTGGTTCTCAAGCGGGTAGACTCTTCCTTTTCAGCTTTAAAGAGATCGACCAATATGGCTGCCATTGTTGCCTGGTCGGCAGGACCCTTTCATTTGTAGCGGGTCGTGTTGCTTATGTCATTATGACGCCATAAGGAATGTGCCCTTTGTTGCAGAGTTTGGACGCATTGAGCAATAGCAGTGGTCATCACATCAATGATGGTTAAATTACCGTGAGCTAACAACCTCACCTTGGTGTCCACACGCTTCACTTCGTCGCTTTCCTCTTGGGAAGGGCTTTCTCGATGTGATTAAGCCATTTATTTAAAGGGGTGTTTGAGTATTCAGGCAGACCCCTCCGAGCTGGATGGAACAGGGGGGCATCCTTAATATAAAACCGTTTTTAGGTCCATTCTTCGGAATCCTTCTTTAGGGTCCCAATAGGGTACCCCGTCCTGGCTAGGTGTCATACTTTGGCTCAGCCAACTTCAAAATTTGTCCTTCCTTATGTGCGGAGGACGAGCCACACAAAATTTTATCCATAATCTGAAATGGGCCTCAAAGCCCAAAACATCTCGTAGAGGGTGACATAGCCCGAGATATGGAGAATGGATCCAAGAGTAAGATGATGGAGTTGGATCTCGTGAAACTCTAGTAAACCCGTTAGGAAGGGGTGAATGGGGAAGCCCAAGCCTCGTAAGAGGAATGGTATGAAGCATACCCTCTCTTCATTGCGCTTCAAGGTCGCTCAATCCTAGATGGGAGCCTGGGGCACTTGCCATGTTCCCGGGCTCTCTTAGGTTCTTCTGAATAGTTGGGGAAAAGGATGTGTTGCTCGTAGCACACCCAACCTCTTTAATAAGCGTTTTTCCTCTGACTTGCAAAGGGCATTTCTATAAAATACTATCAGACCGCCTACCTCCCATCGATGCATGGGAATCAAGCGGTGTCATCAACCTTGAGCATGACAGTTAATATGGTGGGCCCCATGACACTTTGACAATGAGGAACGCGTCGTTGGCCGAATTGGTGTCAGCCGAACATTGAAGGAGAGAAGAACTTGCCCCGCAAGCCGAAGACTTTGGGAGGGTGAAGCAGTTGGGGATCAAGACCATGACATTGGAGGCTAGTTCGGGGGCTACATAGGGAGTCCGGGACTAATTGGTCCTCGGTCCACCGGTCTATGTCTATGGGCCGGACAGATGGGCCGTGATACGTCTCTAACATTTCGATAATTTTCATTATTCCATGCTGTTATATTATCATTCTAGGGTCCTATATCTAAATTTAACAATTCTTGAACCCTTTTTATCTTTTCTGTATCGGGGATCGTCAAAATAAGCAAAAATAGTATTTCTACGTAGAACACCCATAAAGGGGATTTCAATCGAAATCCCAAAACAGGATAATAGTTCTTTCTCTTGTCCTTGATGATATTGTAATGGAATGACGAACCTATTTCTTCGCTTTTTCGCCAACAAATCTGAATTATCTTGAAAAATAGAAGGATAGATCAAATTCCAATGGCCATTGTACATGATTCGATCCAACGTTGAATAATCAAGAATTTCCCTATCTTTTTTACCATAAGTATTCATTTGATCTTGATCATTGTGGAGTGAAAAAGACGATATACTGGATCTACACATACTTACGGATAAAGCTTCAATATCGACCATTACATTACAATCATTTTATAGCAACTTTATATCATTTTTGGGGACTAACCTGTTCACATAGTGCCCAGTGCTAGTTGCTATTTTTTGCTTGTTTTTTTCTTCACAGAAAATTAATATGAGATGAAGCCCAAATACCATGAAACTTGTTAGAGGTTTTGTTTGGACTAGAAGGAAACATGAGAACCAAGGAAGCTCACCACGGAGGCCCAGGTGCCCCACTAGGCACCAGAGCGCGCCCTGGGCCCCTGGAGCGCCCTGGTTGGTAGTAGGGGCCTTGGGTACCTCCTCGAGCACATCTTCACTCCATAAATACCCAAATATTCCAGAAAACCTAGAGGAGTAGACGAAAAATTGTTTCAACCGCCGCAAGTTCGAGAAGCCACAAGATCCAATCTAGAGCCCGTTTTGGCATCCTACCGGAGGGGAACATGATTTTGGAGGGGTTCCTCATCCTCATTGTTGCTCCTCAGATGATGCGTGAGTAGTTCATATCATACCTATGGGTCCGTAGGTAGTAGATAGATGGCTTTCTCTCTCGTTTTTCTTCTCAATACAATGGTCTCTTGGAGATCTATTTGATGCAACTCTTTCTTTTGTGATCTGTTTATTGGGATCCGATGAACTATGAGTTTATGATCAGATCTGTGATATTATATCCACTATATATTATTACAGCCTCATATTTCTTCTCTAATTGTTTTTTTCGGCCAACTTGATCTTTTTATCTTGCAATGGGATGAGGTCCTTTGTGATGGGTTCAATCTTGCGGTGCTCAATCTCAGTGACAAAAGGAGACATGACATGCATGTATCGTTGCTATTAAGGATAAAATGATAGGGTCTATTCCTACATGAAGAGATCTTTCCTACATAACGTAATTGTTCTTAAAGCATTACTCTGTTTCTCCATAAACTTAATACACTAGATGCATGCTGGATAGCGGTCGATGTGTGGAGTAATAGTAGTAGATGCATGCAGTAGTCGGTCTACTTGTCTTGGACATGATGCCTATATACATGACCATTGTCTTGGCTATCGTCATAACTATTCCCTGTTCTATCAATTGCCCAACAATAATTTGTTTACCCACCGTATGCTATTTTCTTGAGAGAAGCCACCAGTGAAACCTACGGCCCCTGGGTATATTTCTCATCGTCTATTTGCAAGATCTATTTTGCTATTTGCACTTCCAATTTATTTTCTCTTTTATTTTTGGACCTATATTATCAAAAACGCAAAAATACCTTGTTGTGTTTTATTTTCTATTACTTTATTTGCATATATCAATCTATCTATTTACCATTTTATCTTACCCACGAGGGATTGGCAACCCTTACACGCGTTGGGTTGCGAGGATTTATTGTTTTTGTGCACGCGCTGCTTACATAGTCCTGTGGATCTTCCTACTGGTTCGATACCTTTGTTCAAACCTGAGGGAATTCTTCTCATTACTGTGCTACATCGCCCTTTACACCTGGAGGAAAAACCAATGAATCGCCAATACCAAAAAGGGTGCTCTGTGACTATTACTCAAGGGCCGAGCTATAAGACAACGTCGTGTTCAGGAAGGAAACATCCGAAGCCTTGGTGTGTACTGCAAGTCAATATGATGGAATCGACATGTTTATTCCCTGCTGGTAACTGACCATATGTAACCCTAGGTACCCCTGGTGTCTATATAAACCAGAGGGTTTTAATTCGTAGGATGCATAATCATTATCCTACCCATCTAGGATTTAGTTTATCAGATCTCGTGGTAGACCGACTCTGTAATCGTCATACACTCATCAATACAATCAAGCAAGACGTAGGGTTTCACCTCTTCGAGAGGGCCAGAACCTGGGTAAATATTGTTTCTGTGTTTTCCTCTGGCACATTGATCCAAGATCCACAGCTCGGGACCCCCTACCCGAGATCTACCGGTTTTGACACCGACAGCAGGTTCGAGAGACCGAATCGATGTGCCTTGGGAGAGATTGTTGCACGATGATGAGGACATCAATACCATTGTTGCACCCACAACCCATGCTTCTATACATACTACATCAATTACTAGAGCTCATGCACGCCAATTGAATTATGAGGTGATTTCATTTCTTGGAAATCCTTCTAAAGTTCATGAACATGATGTTGCCTAAATTAAAAGCTTTTGTTTTACTTATGAATGAAGGGCCTAGAATGGACAAGAAGGATGACCATTGGAGCGGGATCATGCATGGAGAAGAAGGTACGCACACGAGAAAGAATAATGGAGTTTCGAGTGGTAATTTCTACACTTTGAAGCCACCATAAGGAGATCGTGAAGGCTTGGAAGAAATATACAAGATGCCACTTCATAAATTCGTCCATAGGCTATTATAGGTGTTGCATGACATTATTTTTGGGCTACACTACTGGAATCAGAGAATTTGCCATCAGCCAGTTCTTTGTCGTGTGCTCGCTGATGACACAAGCTGTCAGCTTCCAGAAAACAAATGGCAAAGATAAGGGTGATAGCAAAGGGCACTTTTGCCATCAACCATATCTTTGTTGTCTGCCAGCTGATGACAAAGAAGGGAAAGGCAGACGACAAAGGTGCCAGACCCCCCCCCCCACTTTGTTGTCTGCGAGCTAATGGCAAAGAGGGGGCACACAGACGGCAAAGATACGGCCTAACGTCCGACGCACCCCGGCCCCTCCCCCACCCCCTGAGCTTCTAGAAAATAGACGGCAAATATATGGCTAATGGCAAAGGGCATTTTTGCCATCGGCCATATCTTTGTCGTGTGCCAAGTGATGGCAGAGAAGGGAAAGGCAGATGACAAAGGGCCCGGACCCCACCCCCCACTTTGTCGCCTGCCACCTGATGTCAAAGAGAGGGCACACAGACGACAAAGATACGGCCTAATGGCCCATGCACCCCGGCTGCTCCCCCACCCCCTCTTTGCCGTCCGCCGCGGACGGCAAAGGCCACCTGCCCTAACGGTCGCCATTAGGCTGCCTCTCTCTCCTCTCTCCCCTATCTCCCTAGCTAATGGCCGACTGTGCCCCACACTCCCACCCCACTCCGTGTCTCTCTCCCTCGCCCTCGCTCCAAGCCCGCAACGACAGCCACCCGAGCTCCCCACGCCAGCCACCCCTCGCCCCTCCCTCTCCCTGAGTCGGCCCCGCAAGGTCCACCCCCGCTCCTCCCCACGTCGGCCACCCCCTCCCCGTGTCGTCCACCCCTTCTCGTCCCTGCGCCGGCCACGCCTTCCCTCAGCCTGCACCCCTCCCCGCAGCCGACGCCCTTCCCCACAGTTGGCGCTCCTCACCGCAGCCGGCGCCCCTCCCCGGAGCCGACGCCCTTCCCCGCAGCTGGCGCCCCTCACCGCAGCCGACGCCCCTCCCTGTAGCCGGAGCCCGTGCCCTACCTGGCGCCCCTACCGGCCCCGGACCCCCACCGCGAGACCCCCCACCACCCCGGTGCCCCGCTGGCCCGGCCCCTCACTGCCAGACCCCCAAGGTGAGGTTTTTTTCCTTTGTTTTTGCTGTTTAATGCTAGATTTGTTAGTTTAGTTTAGTGTTATGTTAGATTAGTGATAGGTTTGGTTAGATTAGATTTTTTTTCTGTTTTACTTCTAGGTTTACTTAATTAGTCATAATAAAAAGAAATGGAAAAAAGTTTAAAAAAGATGAAGAAAAGAAGAAGAAGTAGAAGAAGGAAGAAGAAGAAGAGGAGGAGGAGGGGAGGAGGAGGAGGAGGAGAAGAAGAAGAGGAGGAGGAGAAGAGGAGAAGAAAGAAGAGGAAAAATGAAAAGAAGAAGAAGAAGAAGAAGAAGAAGAAGAAGAAGAAGAAAAGAAGAAGAAAAAGAAGAAGAACAAAAGAAAAAGAAGAGGAGAAGGAAAGAAGAAGAAGAATAGGATAAGGAAAGAAGAAGAAAAGAAGAAGAAGAAGAGCAACTGTCAATACTTTATGTGATGTGATTTCATTAGTAATATTTTTTTTCATAGTTTGAATTGTCAATGTTTTATGTGATGTGATGTCCAAAAAAAATTCACTCGGTAAAATTTACAGGCTTTGTGCTATTTTATCTCATTGGAGTCATCATCGTCGAAGAATTTGTTGCGTGATCCCACCTTTGTTCGACTACTTCCTCTACACCCAAGGGTGAGCTACAAATCCACATTCACCTCCTACGCTGTTTTAATCATGTCAGTAGATTTCATTTCCATGCTAAGTAGCATAACGTAGGCGTCTCCTGTCCGAAAGGGTTGCATCGATAAATATACATTCAATTGCATATTTATCATCGTAACTCATTCGGATTGTCCAGCGATTTCCACGGACAACCCGAGTGTGTGTAGAGTGAGTACGTTCTCCATGCTTACCCCATTCCAAGACAAAATTTCGGCGACGCCTCCCCGTTGTTCTCCGGATGCACATTCTCTCGGCTTTTTGCCGAGACATGTATTTGGAGAACAATGGGGAGGTGCTGCCAAAACTTTGTCTCGGAAGGGTAGAGCATGGAAAACATACTCACCCTACACATACTCGGGTGGGATTAGGACCTATCTTTACCTATTAGCGTGTAGGTTGCATGGATGTAATAAAATTGACAAACTAGATTAACCAATGAATATACACGATGAATTATATATATATATAATATATATATATATATATATATATATATATATGTATATATATATATATAATATATATACATGGTGTCTTTAGCAGCTCGGCAAGATGAGTGATTGTGCGTGGATGTACACCGGTCACACTAGTCACAAAGACATGACCAAATAATGGTTCATAAAAACAAGGGAGTTTGTGAAAGCCGCATTTGCAAATCGCCAGGAAAAAAACTGGTGCCCGTGTCCTCGGTGCGAAAACTATAAAAACAAGACACAACTTGAAATGATTAAACACGTGGAGAGGAGGGGTTTTAAGCCTAATTATTTGGTTCGGACATTTCATGGTGAGTCTAGACAACGCACCAGAGCTGAGGTTGTTCATCCTCGCACTACGAGCATTGTACCGAGATTGAAAACATGGTGCAAGACTTTGATGATGCTCGGGATTTGGACGATGATATGGAGGAATCTGCAAAGTCCTTCTATGAAATGTTGGAGTCTTCAAAACTTCCTCTCCACGAGCACACTGAGCTTTGTCAGTTGGATGCCATTGCACAAAAACTGGCTCCGAAGGCTCAGTTCAACTTGGGAAGGGAATACTACAACACGATGATGACACTATTTGGAAGCTTTCTACCCAAAGGTCATGTCATGCCTGCAAAGTTGTACCACTTGAACAAAATACTTTGTGTACTCAATATGCCCTATGAGAAGATACATGCCTGTGAGAAAGGATGTGCCTTATTTAGGAAGGAGTATGCGGACTTGGACTATTGTCCCATTTGCAAGTCTTCTAGGTATGTTGTGGTAGACAATGGTATGGGCGAGAAGAGGTAGACCAAAATCCCAGTTAATATTCTTCGGTATATGCCAATCAGACCAGGGCTTCAACATCTTTTCATGGTCGAAGAGACGGCCAGACAGATAACATGGCACAAATTGGGCAAAAGAACCGAACTAGATGCATATGGGAATAAGATGGCAGTACACACAACGGATGGGGGGCGTGGAAGAATTTCGATGGAGTATATCTGGATAAAGCGGCAGATCCAAGGCATCCTCGAGTCTGCATCGGCACGGATGACATAATTAGCTTATTTAGCTCACTTATGACATAATTATCTTAGTTAGGACAAAAATAGCACAAGAACCTTGGTTAGCTCATTACTTAGCGTATCTCCCTCCAAAATGACATGATAAGCTCAAAACTAGATAAGTAATCAACTTCACCTTCTTTTTTACTCCTTCTTCTTCTTCACCTCCTTCTTCTAGTCTTTTCCTCCTCCTCATCCTCCTCCTTCTAGTTTCATTCTCCAAAATGACATACTTAGCTAATTATCCTACAAAATCACATAATTAGCTTATTTAGCTCACTTATGACATAATTAGCTGAGTTAGGTCAAAAATAGCACAAGAACCTTGGTTAGCTCATAACTTAGCGTATCTCCCTCCAAAATGACATAATAAGCTCAAAGAAAGATAAGTAATCATCTTCACCTTCTTCTTCTTCTCCTCCTCCTTCTTCTCCTCCTTCTTCTAGTCTTCTCCTCCTCCTCCTTCTTCTTCTTCTAGATCCATTCTCCAAAATGACATACTCATCTAATTATCCTCCAAAATGATATAATTAGCTTATTTTGCTCACTTATGACATACTTAGCTTAGTTAGGTCAAAAATAGGACAAGAACTTGGTTAGCTCATAACTTAGCGTATCTCCCTCCAAAATGACATAATAAGCTCAAAACAAGATAAGTAATCATCTTTAGCTTCTTCTTCTCCTCCTTCTTCTAGTCTTCTTCTCCTCCTCATCCTCCTCCTCCTTCTTCTAGTTTCATTATCCAAAATGACATACTTAGCTAATTATCCTCCAAAATGACATAATTAGCTTATTTAGCTTACTTTTGACATAATTATCTTAGTTAGGTCAAAAATAGCACAAGAACCTTGGTTAGCTCCTAACTTAGCGTACCTCCCTCCAAGATGACATAATAAGCTCAAAACTAGATAAGTAATCATCTTCAGCTTCTTCTTCTCCTCCTTCTGCTTCTTCTCCTCCTTCTTCTAGTCTTCTCCTCCCCCTCCCCCTTCTTCTTCTAGTTTCATTCTCCAAAATGACATACTTAGCTAATTATCCTCCACAATGACATAATTAGCTTATTTAGCTCACTTATGATATAATTAGCTTAGTTAGGATAAAAATAGCACAAGAACCTTCGTTAGCTCATAGATTAGCGTATCTCCCTCCAAAATCACATAATAAGCTCTAAACAAGATAAGTAATCATCTTCACCTTATTCTTCTTCTCCTCCTTCTTTTTCTTCTCCTTCTTCTTCTCCTCCTTCTTCTCCTCCTTCTCCTAGTATACTCGTACTCCTTCTTCTTGTTGTTGTTTCCTTCTTCTTCTAGTTTAATTCTTCTTATTCTAACTTTCTTATTTTTGATTTGATGATTTGATTCACTTCACGGAAGATGACATTCATGGAAGCCAGCACTGATGGGCTGCTACTGTTTACTTTCTGTTTCGATAAGATAAATAGTGTGAAACTATGTGTATGTATGGAGATAAGATAAGTATGTGTATGTATGGTGATTGAAACTGCGTATGTATTTTAAGCTAGCCTATTTGTTGTTTTGCTCTTATATGATGTTCGATACATGGCCTATATACTGCATATATGATATATGTATTTTGAAACTTTATGTGGGTGTTAGAAATTATATATATCATATATGTATTTTTAAAATGCAGGGAAATATATAAAATCAAACAAAATAGTGGCAATTCTGGTGTTTTGCCGTCTGGCGGCTGATGGCAAAGATGCCACATGTCACCCACCTGGGCAACCTGGGCAACTTCCTGGACCATATGGCAACTTTGCCATCAGCCGGCATACGACAAAGGGGACAAGCCGGCTGGTCCTTTCCATCAGCCGGCAGACGACTGGTCTTTGCCATCAGTCGGCACACGGCAAACAGGACAAGCGGGAGACAGCAAAGGGGACAAGTGGCAGACAGCTGGTCTTTGCCATCAACCGGCAGACGGCAAAGCGGACAAGCGTCAGACGACTGGTCTTAGCCATCAGCCGGAAGATGGCAAAGCGGACAAGCGGCAGACGACTGGTCTTAGCCATCAGCCGACTGGCCTTTGCCATCAGCCGACAGAAGGCAAAGGGGACAAGCGGCAGATGGATGATGTTTGCCATCAACCGATAGACGAAAAAGGGGACAAGCGACAGACGACACAGGGGGCACACGACAAGGGGGTAGGACAAGCGACAGACATCAAAGGGGACATGCAGTAGACAACAAAGGGGGCAGATGGCAAAGGGGGCGGACAAGCGGCAGATGGCAAAGATGGCGATGCCGACAAACGGCAAAGATGGCGATGCTGGCAGATGGTAAACACTATGTTAGCCACCTAACGGAGTAGGTGCCTGTGGGCTGCCGTCTACCCTCTTTGTCGTGTGTCTGTTGATGGAAAATACCTTTGCCGTCTGATGTGTGGAGGCAGACGACAAAGAAGGTCCTTTACCGGCGCAAGCAACCTAAAAAATGTGCCGACTGCCGGTGGACGTCAAAGGCCTTTGCCGTCGTGGAGTTGGCCTTTGCCGTCTGCCATGGCTAATGGCAAAGAATCGGATTCTAGTAGTGCTAGGCCCATGTAATTTCGATATACCATATTATAGGTTGTTTTTAAAGTTGGTATGTGAGGGGAAACTGAGTTAGGGTTGGTTTCGGACCCCTCCTCCAAGTGGTCACGAAATTCCCCCTCTATTGCCCCATATATACAACCCTTAGGGCGCCGTTTAGACTTGAGTTTAGTTTAGATTACAAGTTCGCCATAGCTGCAACTTCGCGTCCTTCATTTGTGTTCTATGACCAGATCAAGATATCAAGATTGTAATTTCAGTTTCTTGCTTGTT
Organism: Hordeum vulgare subsp. vulgare; assembly: GCF_904849725.1. NCBI lineage: Eukaryota > Viridiplantae > Streptophyta > Magnoliopsida > Poales > Poaceae > Hordeum > Hordeum vulgare. The sequence continues at coordinate 112,549,960 of NC_058522.1, read as the reverse complement.
CTTCGTTTGCGTGGAGGAAACAGAACCTCATGGTCAAGTTGATCATGCTCCATCGTGCTCAATAACCTCTCGGAGTTGGTTTAGTGATTGCTAAGTGTTAGAGCATATTTCTCCATATGTGGTTTTGGTAATTGATGACTGTCCCTATGGACTAATGGTTGCCTTGAGTTATATTCAAAGGATTTTTCCATAGGCGCTTATTGAAGTGCATCTGTTGGTTTCAAGGAGTTTATATGATGACCAAGGTGGTATTCAAGGTTTCGTCCAAAGATTGGTCATAAAGATACAAGATTGGTCAAGACTAAGTCAAAGAGTGAATCAAGTTTATCAACACACAAGGCGTACAAGATGATCAAGTGATCCATTTGTATGGTAATAATTGTCCATTACGCTTTGTGTACTAACCCATGGTCTTTGTGAGAGTTCTATGTGGGGTTAGGTGGGTTTCCATGGGCTTGCGTCAAGAGGAAGATCTACTTCAACCCATGGAAGATTGCAGTGTGTAAGTTCAAGTGCAGCGTCACGAAGAGATGATGCTTGAATCTTGCCATCCATTGTGGTTGCAATGGACTTGTGAATATGTGCTCAAGAGTGGCTTACCCATAGTGGAGTATGAGGGAGCAATCTACTAGTCTTCATCGAGACGACACTATCAAGAAAGGTGGTCCATGATGAGGAGGACAACATCATCATCATTTAGCCCAAGTGGACTACGCGCAAGGAAAAGGTTTGTCCTTGATAGGTTTTCCTTTTTACTGGTGTGAGTGTGTTACTTGTGAGACTGGGTTATAGGATAGATGGTCGTACTATCAAGGGCGGCTCTGAAGTGAGTAGATTGATCATATCGTTCATTGACATCTCAAACCGTTGCATTCTTGGCATCATCTTTCTTGGTTCTTGGTTGTATTTTCTCTATGTTGGTTCTACAGCTTATGGTCATCTTCATGACAAGCTCGAGTTCATTAAAAATAGAGTTCATGTGCATCTTCTACGATGTTGGAGTTTTTGCCGGTTCTTCATTCATAGAGGTTTCACATCTCTATATAATTTGCATTTATATAACTGCATGTTCTTAATAAAGTACTTGTCGTGTGCTATCCAACAAGCTCGAGTTTTCTCAATTCAGAGCTCGTATGCGAAAGTTATAGTAGTTTTAGTGCGAGGACAGGTTTTGTCTCTCAAGTGGAAGTACCGCTGGGGGCAGAGCGGTAGTCCCACCCACACGGTACCGCCACCCTCCCCTGTCGGCCCCTCTCCCGCTTATTTCTCCTCTCTGGCTTCTCAGGTGTCGTTGCTCTTTTTAAGTGAAAGTACCTCTATGGTCCGAGCAGTAGTACTTCTCCAGCGGAAGTACCGCTCAGCCAAGCGGTAGTATCGCTTCTGCAAGACCTGTGCACATAACGGTTGGATTTGGGAAGACCTATTTAAGAGGGTCTTCTTCCCCAATAGTTTTCAACTCTTGAGCTCGTGTTCTTCCCCCATTGTTGACCTTCTTCGAGCTTTCTAACTCTCAATCCATCCAATGATTCTTGCTAGTTCTTGAGGGAAATGATAGAGGAGATCTGGATCCACATTTCCAGCAACCATTTTCTCCTCTATGTGAGGGGGACTCCTTGGATTTAGATCTTGGAGTTCTTTGTGAGATCCTTGTTCTTCCTCTCATATTCCTCCATAGATTTTTGTTGTTGTGGAGGGATTTGGGTGTGAGGGACTTGACCACTTCGTGTGTTCTTTCCATTGCATTACTTGCCTCGGTTTGAGTTCTCCATGGTGATACGTGGAAGTGAAAAGTTGAGAAGCTTATTACTCTTGGGTGCTTGGTACCCTAGAGCTTGTTCTTCTTGGGTGCTTTGGCGTCCTAGAAGCTTGGTGGTGCCTCGGAGCTCAATCATTATGGTGTAAAGCTTTGGGAAAGTGTCGGGGTCTCCAATTAGGTTGTGGAGATTGCCCCGAGCATTTGAGGTCATCTCGGAGCCACGGTCCATTATGGTGAAGCTTCGTGGTGTTGTTGGGAGCCTCCAATTAAGTATTTGAGATTTCCTCAACCTTGTTTGTATGGGTTCGGTGACCATCCTCAAGGGTCCCTTAGTAGAATCACAGCATCTTGCATTGTGCGAGGGCATGAGGAGATTACGGTGGCCCTAGTGGCTTCTTGGGGAGCATTTTGCCTCCACACCGCTCCAAATGGAGATTAGCATCCACACGGGTGTGAACTTCGGGATACATCATCATCTCTGTGTGCCTCGGTTATCTCTGACCCGGGCCCTTTACTTATACAGTTTACTTTGTGATAGCCATATTGTTTCGTGTTATATATATTGCTATCACTTAGTTGGTTATCTTGCTTAGCATAATTTGTTGGTGCACATAGGTGAGCCTAGTTGCTTTAGGTTTTGCGCTTGACAAATTAAACATTAGTTTTATTCTATATTTGTTCAATCCTGGATCATAATTATTTTAAAGCACCTATTCACCCCCTCTTGGCGACATCCACGTCCTTTCACTAAGGCATGACGTCTTCACAAGTTCGTAGTTGGATCGTCAAAGTCTACTCCACGATAAACGATAGTCACATCCCATCGAAAGACATGGACAACTTTGCCTCTATCATGCTCCATAGACGTCTTGGTGTGGACGAACACGTCATTTATTACCATTGAAAGAATAAAACTGTTAAATTTTGAAATAATCAAAGAAATTGTTAGCACCCATACCAAAGTATAGTAGGTGATTTCATATGGGCAGATTTCACCACAAGAAACTTAATCAACTGAGCGCCCTTGCTAAATTTTTAGTCATGAAAGAAAATATTGGATGTAGAAAGTACCTCTTGCTAAAAGAATACACCTACAACATAAAATCTTATAAGAATCTCAACGGAAAAATAAGAAGATAGAGCTTGGTTTGTTTGTTCGAACAAATGGAACGAAGGCGGAGCTAAATATAGGACCTTTTTGTTGTCCACCTACCATGCATAATAGAACTTACACCTGACGTATGATCATATCAAGCTCCTACATGGATGCAACTAATTTAGAAAAACTCGTTACATGCTTTACCATACCTGGTCTCCTCAGGTGATAAAATCGAATCCGTCAAAAAGTTCAATCTAGCTCCTCTCCCATTTGTCCCCTTTTTGTCGCCCAACGTCGTGAGACGTGAGGCGGAGGGGAGGGATCACCTTCTCCAGTATTTTGTCCAGTAGATTTTTAGTTCATGGTGACGTCGTTCTGATGGTGTCTATGATGTCATCTCAACTAATAGTTCTCCAATGCTAATCCAGTCTCGGTTGCGCTTGATTCAATGTTGTTGAGGAGCCTTGAAGTTTTTTCAACCTCTTGTTCGTCATGGACAATTGGTTGATTATCTTTGTTGTGTTTCAACGTGGTTGAATGTGCATCGGCTACGGCAACATCCTTTTCTTCGACAACCACTTAGTTCAAGCCTTTGTGAGCAAAATTTCCACTTTGCCTCATGCTACTAAAGCGGTTGCTAGCCTAGAACGTGTTGAACGCGATAGACAATCTCCGTCATATGCAGCGGTCCACTATTATGGTGATTCAATGAAGTTTGTTCCTCGGTGGGTCTTTGTAGATACTTCAGCGGTTAGATTTCTCAATGTTATACATTGCTAGTATGAGCTATAGTAGTATAATGACAACAAATGAAGCCGTGGCTTTGGCATGCATTTTAAGGCATATAGTCATTGTCATCTTTGTGTTTGTGGCAGTTAACCATATCAATTTATATCCAATGTTTTGTTGATCTAATATAAATCATATTTAGTTTTAAAAAGCTATGAACAACTCTTTTACCTTGGTCAATCGTCGAACTCGAACAAGACAATGTGATGCAAAGAATGAGCTCAATGACATTGAGGTCGGCGAGGACAAAGGTGGTGAGGCAAGTGGGAGTGACAAAGATGGTGCGGGTCAATTATTTAAGATGTTTGATGTTGCATGGGTTCTTTTCATGTTGCAGCCAATGTGTATTATTCTTGTTGGATACACAATTATGTACGTTCGTGTTGCAATTCTTTGAGTTCTTGTTTACACAGATTGCACGCTTGGTGCATATGGTGACGCGGTGTTATTGCCAAAGCGCATTCTTTATGTTTTAAACTACCCACTTTATTTAACATTACACGTTGTTTCACCATTTTTCAAGAATTTTTCCTTCATTTGAAGAGAAAAGTGCTCACATTTACAACACCACACTAGGGCCAGTTCTTATGGCAGCTTAAAAAATAAGCGGCCTCCTTCCCAACTTTTTCCATAAACCGCCTCTCTTATTCGTTGGGGCTTGTAAACTAGTTATGTCATAACTAGTTTAGAAGTCTCAACAAATTTAGAAGGCTTTTAAGCTGGGAAGAGGTAGCTTATTTTTTAAGCCACCCAAAAGAACTAGCCCCGTCATTGGATCTAGTATAATTTATTAATGTGTGCTATTTTATTTTACACAACAAACAACATACTCTTGTAAATAATATTGGTCAAACGGTCACCCTTTTTTTGTGACAAGGTCAAATGTCACTTTGGATACTATGTCATTGTTTTTTTCTTGTGAAATTATCAACGGGATAGGGGAGATATTGTAAAATTGCTTACATTTTTCGTCGAAAGGTGAATTTTATTGACTCAAAATGAAGCATCAAGGAGATGCAAATACATTTTGATAAATGCTAATAATTTGTATTGCATGTTTTTTTCTCTCAACATTTGTTGAACAATCCTTTCACCAAACTCATCTTTTTTTGCGGGTACCAAACTCATCTTTTTAATAGTAATTTTTTTGCTGGAATTTTTTTTAATAGTATGCTGATCTTTTTAATCATTTTTTATGTGGCAAGTTTTTTATTACAGTTTTTTCGGTTAAACCATGGGTGCAATGATATGCAACCATGGTTCGTTGCTACATGTTAGGAGTCTGCGTTTATATATTTTCCATAAAAAATAAAATAGAATCCATTTTTTTGTGGGGAACAAAATACTCTCTGGTTTTTGAATATATATCTTTCTAGAGATTTCACTAGAAGACTACATGCTGATGTATATAGACATATTTTAGAGTGTAGATTCACTTATTTTGCTTCGTATATAGTCTCGTAGTGAAATATTTAAAAAGACTTATATTTAGAAACAGAAGGAAGGGAGTAGAATGCATTGACCTCACGTACATGCCTGCATGTTTTTTTTTTTGCGAGTATCCGTACATGTATGGAGTATGCGTACATGCTGACATGTATGGAGTATGCGTACGCTAATTGGGTGTTGACCGGTCGCATCGATCGTCTATACCGGCCGGCTGCTCCTCCAACACGCTTAAAATTTCTGCTCCCGTTTGATGTTTGACCATAGATCAATCAATCGTGCACGGGGAACCCCGTCGGTGTGACGGTCGGTGGCGCATGCATGCATGCATGCGACTAGCCCCCACAGCGTCGGCAAGGGAAACGTGAAGCTAAAATTCGATTTCGATCGTGTGCTTCTACTTTCTATAATGCCTTGCCTTTACGAGTCAGAACTCGGAACAAAGGGGTATTCCGATTAGCTACAAAAATAAGAACTTTTGAACTGGCGGGGAATCAGTCACCTGTCATTAGCACGACGCCTTATTTGACTCTTTTTCCCTTTACGGGACACGCAATATTCTTGTCGATCTTCACAAAGTCTTCCGGAAGATCATCCAAAACGAATTCCAGAGGTCATACCCCCGACGAAAGAAGAGTAAATATATGCGACGCGCGCACGTAGATATTGCATCCAAACGAACCATGACCACATTACCGGCTTTTAAGGGAACCAGCATAGAGAGCAATCAAGATTCAAGTCGATCTGATGACTATGAAGAAGGTTTGTGGATTTGCCCGCAAAAGTAAGACTTTTTCAGCGGTGGGAAAAGACACACTAGCTAGGATTCGCCGACAGCCGACAGGAGTGTAGCACCTGCACTAAATCGAGGGACAACATCACTGTTCTGATCCATATTGTGTAAAGAATTCACAGAAGGAACATGTCACGAAAAGATTTCACGTTTTGATCATTTTAAAAAACCCTGACGTTTCAAATCACTTATCAAACGCCATACTATTGAGGCGTTTCTAGCCTTCAGTGCAACGCATGTCTGTTGTGACGTTTACGACCACCTTAGAGCAACTCTAGCATACCCCCCAAAATCTGGACCTGCAAAACGCGTTTGCGGTTTCACTTAAATCTCATTTACGGGTCAAAAATGAACGTGCCCGAACAGAAACCGTAAATGAAACTGCATAATTTAAAAATATAGTTTCGCGGAAAGTTCATACTACATACTACATACTACATCAGTGCGAGCTCAGTCCTCCTCGTCGGAGCAGCCGAGGTCGATGTACATCGCCTTCTACTCCTCACGGATGCGCCGCCTTGGCGGCGATGTTGGCCTCGACCGCCTGCCGCCACTTGAGGTCTTCGATCTCCTCGTCGTGGCGTCGGCGCTCCGCCTCCTCGTGCAAGTTGCGCTCGGCAATGGCGGCCGCAACCGCGTCCATGTCGGCGACGAAGTCCTCCGGCCTGACGACTCCGCGGCGGCCGAGCTCCTCGGGCTCCTCCTTGACGGCGACTGATACGTCTCCAACGTATCTATAATTTTTGATGGTTTCATGCTATTATCTTGTCAAACTTTGAATGCTTTGTATGCCTTTTATATCTTTTTTGGGACTAACTTATTAACTCAGTGCCAAGTGCCAGTTCCTGTTTTTTTTCGTGTTTTTGACCCCTTTCAGAGGAGGATTTTAAACGGAGTCCAAACGGAACGAAACTTCTAAAAAAAATCCGAAACAAAAGACGATGGGGGAACTTGAGAACCAAGGCAGGGGCACCAGGGACCCCACAAGCCCCCTAACCGCGGCCAGGGGGACTGCGCCTACCAGGCTTGTGGGCTCCGTGGGCCACCTCTGCCCTAGGTCTTTCGCCTATATATTCTCAAAAATTCCAGAAAAAAATCAAGAGGTCATCGAAATTACTCTTCCGCCGCCGCAAGCTTCTGTCTCCGCAAGATCCCATCTCGGGCACGTTCTGGTGCCCTGCCGGAGGGGGATTCGGATACGGAGGCCTTCTTCATCAACACCATGACCTCTCCGATGATGCGTGAGTAGTTCACCATAGACCTAAGGGTCCATAGCTAGTAGCTAGATGGCTTTCTCTCTCTCTTGGAACTTCAATACAAAGTTCTCCATGATCTTCATGGAGATCTATTCGATGTAATCTTCTTTTGCGGTGTGTTTGTTGAGATCCGATGAATTATGGATTTATGATCAGATTATCTGTGAATCTTATTTGAGTTTCTTCTGATCTCTCTTATGCATGATTTCATATCCTTGTAATTCTCTTCGAGTTGTGGGTTTTGTTTGGCCAGCTTGATCTATGATTCTTGCAATGGGAGAAGTGCTTGGTTTGGGTTCATACCGTGCGGTGACCTCACCCAGTGACAGAAGGGGTAGCGAGGCACGCATCGTGTTATTGCCATCAAGGGTAAAAAGATGGGGTTTTCATTATTGGTTTGAATTTATCCCTCTACATCATGTTATCTTGCTTAAGGCGTTACTCTGTTCGTCATGAACTCAATACACTAGATGCAAGCTGGATAGCAGTCGATGTGTGGAGTTATAGTAGTAGATGCAGAAAGTATCGGTCTACTTGTCTCGGACGTGATGCCTATATGTATGTTCATTCCCTTAGATATCGTCATGACTTTGCGCGTTTCTATCAATTGCTCGACACTAATTTGTTCACCCACCGTATTATTTGCTATTTTGAGAGAAGCCTCTAGTGAACACTATGGCCCCCGGGTCTACTTTACACCATATTTTCAGGCTTGCTCTTTTACTTCGTTGCACTTTCCGCCTTCATATCTCACTTTGCAATCAATCTTGAAGGGATTGACAACCCCTTTATAGCGTTAGGTGCAAGCTCTTTTATGTTTGCGCAGGTACTCTGGACTTGACGAGATTCTCCTACTGGATTTATACCTTGGTTCTCAAACTGAGGGAAATACTTACTGCTCCTGTGCTGCATCACCCTTTCCTCTTCAAGGGAAAACCCAACGCAAGCAAGTCTCCATCAACGTGTCAATTTCTGACGCTGTTCTTTGAGAAGTAGCAGCGACGATGTCCTCTGGCTCCTCCGACCACTGCCTCATCACAAGGAGAAGGCGTGCGGAAGAGGAGGAGCTCGCGGCCGAGGACGAGCCCACGGTGACCTGCCGACGGTCGTACACCTCCGTCTCCCGGACGCGGAAGCTCGCCGGCAGCGACATGCCGCGGTTGGTCAACCTCCGGGCCCCGCGCTTCCTCGCGGCGTCCAACCGGACGCGTCGCTCGCGCTCCGGGTCTCTTCCGCCGCCGGATCTACTACTGGAGCCGCGTCCGGAGCTCCACATTGCGGCTGGAGGCAGGGGAGGTCGTCGCAGGCGGCGAGAAATGTGTGGAAGGGGTGGGGAATCCCGGGGGCTCGGCGGCGGCTGGGATAGGGTTTCGACCCGCAAACGTGCCGCGGAACCGTAGATATAGTGGTCGGGGCGTGCGTTTTGTGGAACGCGACAACAAAATTTACGGGCCGGGCGAGTATGCGGGCTCTATTCTGGCCGGAAAAATGGGCCTAACCCGCATACTCGCCAGACTTTTACGGGTTTGCCTCTTTTGCGGGGTCTGCTAGAGTAGCTCTTAGAAACGCCAAGCACCCTGGCGTTTCTAGGGGCCATATCTGCCCAGCCCGACCCCGTCGCCCGCCAAAAACCTATTCTTCCACCTCTATCGTTCGAGCTTGGGCGAAAAAGTCCCCCCTCCTCCTCCAGATCCTCCTTCGATCTCCCTCCTCCCTCAACCATTTTGTGGGTTCTTTGGGACAAACTGAAGAAGACTCCAATTAGTTTTTGCACTACCTTTGTATTTGTGTAGTTTTTTTTTGCACTACGTGTAACGTATGTTTTGAAGTAAAATCTATTTTGTGATGGTTAATGCATAGGTTTTTGACAATAGGTGTAGTTTTTGGTGGCTCTAGTTATAACCTAGGTTTTCTTCATATTATTGGCGCTAGGTTTATGCCTAGGTTTTGTTCATATTATTGGCACTAGGTGAATTCCTAGGTTTAGTTCATATTATTGGCACTAGGTGAATGCCTAGGTTTTGTACATATTATTAACACTAGGTGAATGCCTAGCTTTTTGGCACTAGGTGTAGTGTGATTGTTTTTGACACTAGGCTAATACCTAAAAGAATTTTGTTCATAATATGTAGGATGTTTCAGCCGGATATATATCCGGGCGTTGATGATTTCTACGAGCAGAAGTATCGTGCGGTGCTAGTGGAAAGAGGAGAGGTAATTATGCTGGTCTTGATGACTATGTTTCTATATTCCATGATTTTCAAATTGTGATAAGTTGAGACAACTAACAAATTATGCGTTTGTTTGTTTAGGTTCCTCTACTACTTCGTTTGAGGGGGCACAACCCGAATGAATCTCTCTTATATGACCCTCGGTACGAGCCTTATTTTAGAAGAATGGGTCTTCTTCAGTTTGTGCTCAACTTTAAAGGCACACCACCATGGTTGAACGCCAAGGCCCTTACCGCCCTTACGGACCGTTGGAGGCCGGAGACACACTCTTTTCACCTTCCTCTTGGTGAGATGACCATAACTGTGGAGGATATTGCTATGATCACCGGGATTCCGATAGAGGGCAGGGCTCTTACAGGGAAGGTTAGGTCCGATGGATGGTGACAACGGGTTGCAGCATTGGTTGGTGTTGAACCCGAGCCATGGACTCATGAAACCAGGAAAAATCCTAGGCCATTCGGTGTGTTATTCTCTTGGATGCTAGTCCGAATGTTGTGGAGAGGTTCGCCAGGGCTTACCTCTGGAATCTTTTGACCCGAGTGGTGTTTCCGGATGGCACGGGGGACACAACCTCGTGGATGTTTTTGGATCCTCTTCGTGACTGAGATGTTAAGTGGAGTTGGGGTTCGGCGGCACTAGCCTTCTTGTACCGCCAGGTACGGCTTAATATCATGCATTTTCATTTTATTCAATGGTTATATGATGCATTTTCATTATATTAAATGGGTATATGTTGCACTTTCATTTTATTAAATATGTAGTTGGATGGAGCATGTATGAGGAGTAAGACGACGTCCACTCTTGGAGGTTTCGTTTGGCCTCTACAGGTTTGGATGTGGGAGCGTATCCCTGTTGGCCGTAACCTTAGCCTTCCTCTGGAAGAACCTTGGAGGTACCCGTTTGACGGAGATGAGGAGCGGTACCCCACTATTGCACACACATGGGCTAATGTCCAATGGACGAGTATCGCAGCTATGGGGAGGTATAAGGCATATATAAGTGAGCTTGACATGTTGACTTATGAACAGGTAATTAGCCAAATGCTTTAGCAACTTTCCTAAAAAAATTCATGGATGGTCGAGTGACTTGTTGTGATGTAGGTCAATTGGAGATCGTACACGATACTTAGGCAATTCCCTCTGAGCAACATGTGCCTTCGTGACCAACATCTTTGGCGTGTGCGGTGCCCCATGGTATGCTTTTTTGCGGTGGAGTGGCATCTTCCTCATCGTGTTTCAAAGCAGTTCGGAGTCCAACAACGCAGCCCGCGGATCACGTCGAGACAAGTGTGGTACTACATAAGTGAGTTTTTTGTGCTCAACTTTTGATCAATGTCTAACACGAGAAAATGGAATTGATGTATTATTCTATTGCTTTGTAGGACAAACCGGCAAACCAATAAGAGTTTCATCAATTGGGAGGAGCACCACATTATGTGGGTGGACATGTAGAATGCTCAGAGGAATGCTCGAGTTAAAACTGATCAAACACCAGACACTCACGAGGTGGCATATTTAAGGCATTTGGAGTGGATGCGTCAAGAGTACAGAGTTATCCACAAGGGTGCTTGGACTCGTTCAGATTGCTTGGACTTATTGCCAAGTGAGGCTATTGATATTGTGTTCAACAATTCTATTAGGGATACAGTTGGAGCGCATATTGACTATGGCCCTCTCCATGACCGAGTGGTACGTCCCTCCTTTGAAATACGAGCATGTGTCATTTATTCGTGGGTGGTGTGTCATATATGTTTTATCCAGGGCACGGAGCTATGGAGATGCATCAATGATAGTAACGTGGTGCTTGGTTGTGCCCTAGGTCCATAAACAGACGGGCTTGTTAGAACTACTCTGCAGGTTAGATGCCTTGTTAACCTTTGTTTTATTTGTCGTACCTCTGTTAGCATATTAACATGTCAATTTATTTTCATTGTGCAGAAGGTCGCCAATCGATGCCGCACACTAGCCTCTTTAGTGTCTTGCCACGGTGTTTCATCCACCGATGTGAGGGCACATGCGCAGTATAGAATGGATGTGCAGTCTTCCGCTCGTCCATCTTCCAGCCGTCCACAGGCTTCTTCCGCTCGTCCGTCTTCTAGCCGACCACGTGCTTCTTCTATCCGGGCACATATCGAGGAAGTTGAAGAAGAAGAGGAGACAGACAACAAGGCCGTGGATCCGAACTTCATTGAGTTTGGGGCTTCGCGGATGGAAGACGCTCCGCAACCAAGTCAACCAACTCAATCGACGGAAGAAACACGTCGAGCTAGCTCAAGGAACATCCAACGTCCTGGCCGGCAGAACACTCCAGAGGGCTACGTCACTAAGGGCAAGATGGCTGCGAAGATAGGGAGGAAATGAAGTATGAACTATTAGTGTCATGTCATGCTAGTATGAACTTGTCTTATGGTGTTTTATTTAGTTTGAAGTTTGAAGTATGAACTTGGCTTATGGAGTTTTATGTAGTTTGAAGTATGAACTATGAACTTGGCTTATGGAGTTTTATGAACTAGTGAACTTGTCATGTTAACATTATCGAAACAATTGGCTCGCTGCATGTCTGACTTCTCTTTTTGAAAGTCTAGCCACTCGGCAACCTTCTTCAGATAAATCTCATTGGGAGGCTTCTCACTCTCAGCAATCAACTTGTCGATTTCATCGGAGTGCTTCAGAAAATACTCATTGAGCTTGTTGAATGTATATTCCGCTATTGCAGTCACCGACAACTGACGGGCACCCTTCAATACAAAGTTGAAGCACTCAACAAGATTGCTTGTCATGTCGCCATATTTCATGCCTCCTTCGTCAGATGCCCGTCACCACTTGTGTCTCTCATCAATATTCTTTTCTAGGAACTCTTTCCCACGTTAATTTGCCTTCTCATAGATTTTGTTCAATCGTTTCGTGAACGACTCAACGGAAAAGGCCACACATGCGGAGTTAAGATGCTTCGCGAGATATTTGTTCTTACAAGCCGTGTAAAAAGAACTATTATGATAGCAAGCACCGTGACATGTCTTATGAGCTTGATGACTTCGTCTATCTCAAGGTGTCGCTTATGAAGGGCATGCAACGCTTTGGCATCAAAGGCAAGCTTGCGCCTCGTTTCGTGGGCCCGTTCAGAGTTGTTGGCAAGAGAGGCGACCTTGCGTACCAGCTTGAGCTCCCGTCAAACTTTGCAAATGTGCATGATGTGTTCCATGTTTCTCAGCGCCGGAGGTGCTTCAAGACCCCCGAGCGCACTGTTCATCTTCAAGACATCGACCTTCAGCCTGACCTATCTTATCGTGAGCATCCAGTTGCGGTTCTCGAGGCGACTGAGCGCAAGACCCGCAACAAGACTGTCAAATTTCTCAAAATGCAATGGTCACACCATTCCGATAAAGAGGCTACTTGGGAACGCGAGGATCACCTCCGTTCTGAATTTCCGGAGTTCTTTCAGGCGTAGATCTCGGGGCGAGATCTTTTTGTAGTGTGGGAGAGTTTGTAATGCCCCAAGTGTGTAACCTTCCCTTTTTGGAACCTTCCCATGTGGGTCCACCTTGTCATGGACACGAGAGCTCAATGCATGTATGATTTCATGTGATGTCACCTTGTTTAATTCTTCCTTGCATGCATGCATTCCATATCATTCCATGTCTTGGTTTGAGACTTTCTGAATTCATGTGTTGTTTGATGTTATTGGGATTGTTGGAATTATGCCCTAGAGGCAATAATAAATGTATAGTTATTATTATAATTCCTGTATCAAGATAATAGTTTATTATCCATGCTATAATTGTATTGAATGAAGACTCATTTACATGTGTGGATACATAGACAAAACACCGTCCCTAGCATGCCTCTAGTTGGCTAGCCAGTTGATCGATGATAGTCAGTGTCTTCTGATTATGAACAAGGTGTTGTTGCTTGATAACTGGATCACGTCATTGGGAGAATCACGTGATGGACTAGACCCAAACTAATAGACGTAGCATGTTGATCGTGTCATTTTGTTGCTACTGTTTTCTGCATGTCAAGTATTTATTCCTATGACCATGAGATCATATAACTCACTGACACCGGAGGAATGCTTTGTGTGTATCAAACGTCGCAACGTAACTGGGTGACTATAAAGATGCTCTACAGGTATCTCCGAAGGTGTTAGTTGAGTTAGTATGGATCAAGACTGGGATTTGTCACTCCGTGTGACGGAGAGGTATCTCGGGGCCCACTCGGTAATACAACATCACACACAAGCCTTGCAAGCAATGTAACTTAGTGTAAGTTGCGGGATCTTGTATTACGGAACGAGTAAAGAGACTTGCCGGTAAACGAGATTGAAATAGGTATGCGGATACTGACGATCGAATCTCGGGCAAGTAACATACCGAAGGACAAAGGGAATGACATACGGGATTATACGAATCCTTGGCACTGAGGTTCAAATGATAAGATCTTCGTAGAATATGTAGGATCCAATATGGGCATCCAGGTCCCGCTATTGGATATTGACCGAGGAGTCTCTCGGGTCATGTCTACATAGTTCTCGAACCCGCAGGGTCTGCACACTTAAGGTTCGACGTTGTTTTATGCGTATTTGAGTTATATGGTTGGTTACCGAATGTTGTTCGGAGTCCCGGATGAGATCACGGACGTCACGAGGGTTTCCGGAATGGTCCGGAAACGAAGATTGATATATAGGATGACCTCATTTGATTACCGGAAGGTTTTCGGAGATACCGGGAATGTACCGGGAATGACGAATGGGTTCCGGGGGTTCACCGAAGGGGGGCAACCCACTCCGGGGAAGCCCATAGGTATTTGGGGGGGTCACACCAGCCCTTAGTGGGCTGGTGGGACAGCCCACCAAATCCTATGCGCCAAGGAAGAAAAATCAAAGAAAGAAAAAAAAGGAGGGGAAGTGGGAAGGGGGAAGGACTCCCTCCCACCAAACCAAGTAGGACTCGGTTTGGGGGGGGAGAGTCCTCCCCCCTGGCTCGGCCGACCCCTTGGGGTTCCCTTGGACCCCAAGGCAAGGTCCCCCTCCCTCCTCCTATATATATGGGGCTTTTAGGGCAGATTTGAGACGACTTTCTCACGGCTGCCCGACCACATACCTCCATAGTTTTTCCTCTAGATCCTGTTTCTGCGGAGCTCGGGCGGAGCCCTGCTGAGACAAGATCATCACCAACCTCCGGAGCGCCGTCACGCTGCCGGAGAACTCTTCTACCTCTCCGTCTCTCTTGCTGGATCAAGAAGTCCGAGATCATCGTCGAGCTGTACGTGTGCTGAACGCGGAGGTGCCGTCCGTTCGGTACTAGATCGTGGGACTGATCGCGGGATTGTTCGCGGGGCGGATCGAGGGACGTGAGGACGTTCCACTACATCAACCGCGATCTCTAATCGCTTCTGCTGTACGATCTACAAGGGTACGTAGATCACTCATCCCCTCTCGTAGATGGACATCACCATGATAGGTCTTCGTGCGTGTAGGAAAATTTTTGTTTCCCATGCGACGTTCCTCAACAGTGGTATCAGAGCTAGGTTCATGCGTAGATGTCTTCTCGAGTAGAACACAAAAGGTTTTGTGGGCGGTGATGTGCGTTTTTCTGCCCTCCTTAGTCTTTTCTTGATTCCGCGGTATTGTTGGATTGAAGCGGCTTGGACCGACATTACTCGTACGCTTACGAGAGACTGGTTTCATCGTTACGAGTAACCCCCTTTGCTCAAAGATGACTGGCAAGTGACGGTTTCTCCAACTTTAGTTGAATCGGATTTGACCGAGGAGGTCCTTGGATGAGGTTAAATAGCAACTCATATATCTCCGTTGTGGTGTTTGCGTAAGTAAGATGCGATCCTACTAGATACCCTTGGTCACCACGTAAAACATGCAACAACAAAATTAGAGGACGTCTAACTTGTTTTTGCAGGGTATGATTGTGATGTGATATGGCCAATGATGTGATGTGATATATTGGATGTATGAGATGATCATATTGTAATAGAAATATCGACTTGCACGTCGATGGTACGGCAACCGGCAGGAGCCATAGGGTTGTCTTTATACTAACATATGTGCTTGCAGATGCGTTTACTATTTTGCTAGGATGTAGCTTTAGTAGTGATAGCATAAGTAGCACGACAACCCCGATGGCGACACGTTGATGGAGATCATGATGATGGAGATCATGGTGTGGCGCCGGTGACAAGAAGATCGTGCCGGTGCTTTGGTGATGGAGATCAAGAAGCACGTGATGATGGCCATATCATGTCACTTATGAATTGCATGTGATGTTAATCCTTTTATGCACCTTATTTTGCTTAGAACGACGGTAGCATTATGAGGTGATCTCTCACTAAAATTTCAAGACGAAATTGTGTTCTCCCCGACTGTGCACCGTTGCTACAGTTCGTCGTTTCGAGACACCACGTGATGATCGGGTGTGATAGACTCAACGTTCACATACAACGGGTGCAAAACAGTTGCGCACGCGGAACACTCGGGTTAAGCCTGACGAGCCTAGCATGTGCAGACATGGCCTCGGAACACATGAGACCGAAAGGTCGATCATGAATCATATAGATGATGTGATTAGCATAGGGATGCTTACCACTGAAACTACTCCCGACTCACGTGATGATCGGACTTGGGATAGTGTAGGTGGATCATGAACCACTCAAATGACTAGAGAGATGTACTTTTTGAGTGGGAGTTTAGCATATAATTTGATTAAGTTGAACTCTAATTATCTTGAACATAGTCTAAGTCCACTTTGAATATATTTGTGTTGTAGATCATGGCTCACGCAAGTGTCATCCTCAATTTTAATACGTTCCTAGAGAAAGCTAAGTTGAAAGATGATGGAAGCAACTTTGTAGACTGGGCTCGTAATCTTAAGCTAATCTTACAAGCTGGAAAGAAGGATTATGTCCTTAATGCTGCGCTAGGAGATGAACCACCCGCTACGGCTGATCAGGATGTTAAGAACGCTTGGTTAGCACGTAAGGAGGACTACTCGATAGTTCAATGTGCAGTCTTGTATGGCTTAGAACCGGGACTTCAACGTCGCTTTGAGCGTCATGGAGCATTTGAGATGTTCCAGGAGTTGAAGTTTATCTTTCAGAAGAACGCCCGGATCGAGAGGTATGAGACCTCCGATAAATTCTATGCGTGCAAGATGGAGGAAAACTCGTCTGTCAGTGAACATGTGCTCAAAATGTCTGGGTACTCAAACCGTCTAGCTGAACTGGGGATTGAACTCCCGCAAGAAGCTATCACTGACAGAATCCTCCAATCACTGCCGCCAAGCTATAAAGGCTTTGTGTTGAACTACAACATGCAAGGGATGAACAAGTCTCCCGGCGAGTTGTTTGCGATGCTGAAAGTCGCAGAGTCTGAACTCCGTAAAGAACATCAAGTGTTGATGGTAAGCAAGACCACTAGTTTCAAGAGAAACGGCAAAGGCAAGAAGGGCAATTCGAAGAAGAGCGGCAAGCCTGTTGCCAATCCGCCGAAGAAACCCAAGGATGGACCTAAGCCTGAAACAGAGTGCTTCTATTGCAAGGGTATGGGTCACTGGAAGTGCAATTGCCCCAAGTATCTGGCGGATAAGAAGGCGGGCAAAGAAAAATCAGGTATATTTGATATACATGTTATTGATGTGTACTTAACCAGCTCTCGTAGTAGTGCCTGGGTATTCGATACCGGTTCTGTTGCTCACATTTGCAACTCGAAGCAGGAACTGCGGAATAGACGGAGGCTGGCGAAAGACGATGTGACGATGCGTGTAGGAAACGGTTCCAAGGTTGATGCAATCGCCGTCGGCACAGTGTCACTTCAACTGCCATCGGGATCAGTGATGAACTTAAATCATTGTTATTTAGTGCCTGCGTTGAGCATGAACATTATATCTGGATCTTGTTTATTGCGAGACGGTTACTCTTTTAAGTCTGAGAATAATGGTTGTTCTATTTCTATGAGTAACATCTTTTATGGTCATGCACCGAATGTGAGAGGATTGTTCATATTGAATCTTGATAGAGATACGCATATACATAACATTGAGACCAAAAGAGTTAGAGTTAACAATGATAGCACCATATTTTTGTGGCACTGCCGCTTGGGTCATATTGGTGTAAAGCGCATGAAGAAACTCCATGCTGATGGACTTTTGGAGTCACTTGACTTTGATTCACTTGACACGTGCGAACCATGCCTCATGGGCAAGATTACTAAGACTCCGTTCTCCGGAACAATGGAGCGTGCAAGTGACTGGTTGGAAATAGTACATACCAATGTGTGTGGTCCAATGAGCGTGGAGGCACGCGGCGGATATCGTTATTTTCTCACCTTCACTGACGATCTAAGTAGATATGGTTATGTCTACTTGATGAAGCACAAGTCTGAAACATTTGAAAAGTTCAAACAATTTCAGAGTGAAGTGGAAAATCATCGTAACAAGAAGATCAAGTTCCTACGGTCTGATCGTGGGGGTGAATATCTGAGTTTCGAGTTTGGTACTCACTTAAGACAATGTGGAATTGTTTCGCAGTTAACACCGCCTGGAACACCACAGCGTAATGGTGTGTCCGAACGTCGTAATCGTACTTTGTTAGAGATGGTGCGATCTATGATGTCTCTTACTGATTTGCCATTATCTTTTTGGGGTTATGCATTACAAACAGCTGCATTCACTTTAAATAGGGCACCATCAAAATCCGTTGAGACGACACCATACGAACTGTGGTATGGCAAAAGACCAAAGTTGTCGTTTCTTAAAGTTTGGGGATGTGATGCTTATGTCAAAAAGCTTCAGCCTGAAAAGCTGGAACCCAAAGCGGAAAAGTGCGTCTTCATAGGTTACCCAAAAGAGACAGTTGGGTACACCTTCTATCTCAAATCCGAGGGCAAAGTGTTTGTTGCTAAGAACGGAACTTTTCTCGAGAAGGAGTTTCTCTCGAGAGAATTGAGTGGGAGGAAGATAGAACTTGACGAGGTTGTCGAACCTCTCATCCCTCTGGATGGTGGCGCAGGGCAGGGGGAAACCTCTGTCATTGCGATGCCGGTTGAGGAGGAAGTTAATGATGATGATCATGAAACTCCAGTTCAAGTTTCTGTTGAACCACGTAGGTCGACGAGATCACGCGCTGCTCCAGAGTGGTACGGTAATCCCGTCTTATCAATCATGTTGTTAGACAACAATGAACCTGCAAATTATGAAGAAGCAATGGTGGGGCCAGATTCCAACAAATGGCTAGAAGCCATGAAATCCGAGATAGGATCCATGTATGAGAACAAAGTGTGGACTTTGGAGATACTGCCTGAGGGCCGCAAGGCTATTCAGAACAAATGGATCTTTAAGAAGAAGACGGACGCTGACGGTAATGTGACCGTTTATAAAGCTCGACTTGTGGCAAAGGGTTTTTCACAAGTTCGAGGAATTGACTACGATGAGACTTTCTCTCCCGTAGCGATGCTTAAGTCCGTCAGAATCATGTTAGCAATAGCTGCATTTTTCGATTATGAAATTTGGCAGATGGATGTCAAAACGGCGTTCCTTAACGGTTTCCTTAAGGAAGAGTTGTATATGATGCAACCCGAAGGTTTTGTCGATCCTAAAAATGCTGACAAGGTGTGCAAGCTCCAGCGATCCATTTATGGACTGGTGCAAGCATCTCGGAGTTGGAACAAACGCTTTGATGAGGTGATCAAAGCATTTGGGTTTATACAAGTGGTTGGAGAATCTTGTATTTACAAGAAAGTGAGTGGGAGCTCTGTGGCGTTTCTAATATTATATGTGGATGACATATTACTGATTGGAAACAACGTAGAGCTTTTGGAGAGCATAAAAGGTTACTTGAATAAAAGTTTCTCTATGAAGGACCTAGGAGAAGCTGCTTACATTCTAGGCATTAAGATCTATAGGGATAGATCAAAACGCCTGATAGGGCTTTCACAAAGCACATACCTTGATAAAGTTTTGAAGAGGTTCAAAATGGAACAGTCCAAGAAAGGGTTCTTGCCAGTGTTACAAGGTACGAGATTGAGTAAGACTCAGTGCCCAGCAACTGATGAAGATAGAGAGCATATGCGCTCCGTCCCCTATGCTTCAGCCATAGGCTCTATCATGTATGCAATGCTGTGCACTAGACCGGATGTTAGCCTAGCCATAAGTATGGCAGGTAGGTTCCAGAGTAATCCAGGAGTGGATCATTGGACGGCGGTCAAGAATATCCTAAAGTACCTGAAAAGGACTAAGGAGATGTTTCTCGTGTATGGAGGTGACGAAGAGCTCGCCGTAAAAGGTTACGTCGATGCAAGCTTTGACACAGATCCGGACGACTCTAAGTCGCAAACCGGATACGTATTTATTCTTAATGGGGGTGCAGTAAGCTGGTGCAGTTCCAAGCAAAGCGTCGTAGCAGATTCTACATGTGAAGCGGAGTACATGGCTGCCTCGGAGGCGGCTAAGGAGGGTGTCTGGATGAAGCAGTTCATGACGGATCTTGGAGTGGTGCCAAGTGCACTGGATCCAATAACCTTGTTCTGTGACAACACTGGTGCCATTGCCTTAGCAAAGGAACCAAGGTTTCACAAGAAGACCAGACACATCAAACGACGCTTCAACCTCATCCGCGACTACGTCGAGGAGGAGGACGTAAATATATGCAAAGTGCACACGGATCTGAATATAGCAGACCCGCTGACTAAGCCTCTTCCACGGCCAAAACATGATCGACACCAGAACTATATGGGTGTTAGATTTATTACAATGTAATTCACATGGTGATGTGAGGGCTAGATTATTGACTCTAGTGCAAGTGGGAGACTGTTGGAATTATGCCCTAGAGGCAATAATAAATGTATAGTTATTATTATAATTCCTGTATCAAGATAATAGTTTATTATCCATGCTATAATTGTATTGAATGAAGACTCATTTACATGTGTGGATACATAGACAAAACACCGTCCCTAGCATGCCTCTAGTTGGCTAGCCAGTTGATCGATGATAGTCAGTGTCTTCTGATTATGAACAAGGTGTTGTTGCTTGATAACTGGATCACGTCATTGGGAGAATCACGTGATGGACTAGACCCAAACTAATAGACGTAGCATGTTGATCGTGTCATTTTGTTGCTACTGTTTTCTGCATGTCAAGTATTTATTCCTATGACCATGAGATCATATAACTCACTGACACCGGAGGAATGCTTTGTGTGTATCAAACGTCGCAACGTAACTGGGTGACTATAAAGATGCTCTACAGGTATCTCCGAAGGTGTTAGTTGAGTTAGTATGGATCAAGACTGGGATTTGTCACTCCGTGTGACGGAGAGGTATCTCGGGGCCCACTCGGTAATACAACATCACACACAAGCCTTGCAAGCAATGTAACTTAGTGTAAGTTGCGGGATCTTGTATTACGGAACGAGTAAAGAGACTTGCCGGTAAACGAGATTGAAATAGGTATGCGGATACTGACGATCGAATCTCGGGCAAGTAACATACCGAAGGACAAAGGGAATGACATACGGGATTATACGAATCCTTGGCACTGAGGTTCAAACGATAAGATCTTCTTAGAATATGTAGGATCCTATATGGGCATCCAGGTCCCGCTATTGGATATTGACCGAGGAGTCTCTCGGGTCATGTCTACATAGTTCTCGAACCCGCAGGGTCTGCACACTTAAGGTTCGACGTTGTTTTATGCGTATTTGAGTTATATGGTTGGTTACCGAATGTTGTTCGGAGTCCCGGATGAGATCAGGGACGTCACGAGGGTTTCCGGAATGGTCCGGAAACGAAGATTGATATATAGGATGACCTCATTTGATTACCGGAAGGTTTTCGGAGATACCGGGAATGTACCGGGAATGACGAATGGGTTCCGGGGGTTCACCGGAGGGGGGCAACCCACTCCGGGGAAGCCCATAGGTATTTGGGGGGGTCACACCAGCCCTTAGTGGGCTGGTGGGACAGCCCACCAAATCCTATGCGCCAAGGAAGAAAAATCAAAGAAAGAAAAAAAAAAAGGAGGGGAAGTGGGAAGGGGGAAGGACTCCCTCCCACCAAACCAAGTAGGACTCGGTTTGGGGGGGGGAGAGTCCTCCCCCCTGGCTCGGCCGACCCCTTGGGGTTCCCTTGGACCCCAAGGCAAGGTCCCCCTCCCTCCTCCTATATATATGGGGCTTTTAGGGCAGATTTGAGACGACTTGCTCACGGCTGCCCGACCACATACCTCCATAGTTTTTCCTCTAGATCCTGTTTCTGCGGAGCTCGGGCGGAGCCCTGCTGAGACAAGATCATCACCAACCTCCGGAGCGCCGTCACGCTGCCGGAGAACTCTTCTACCTCTCCGTCTCTCTTGCTGGATCAAGAAGTCCGAGATCATCGTCGAGCTGTACGTGTGCTAAACGCGGAGGTGCCGTCCGTTCGGTACTAGATCGTGGGACTGATCGCGGGATTGTTCGCGGGGCGGATCGAGGGACGTGAGGACGTTCCACTACATCAACCGCGATCTCTAATCGCTTCTGCTGTACGATCTACAAGGGTACGTAGATCACTCATCCCCTCTCGTAGATGGACATCACCATGATAGGTCTTCGTGCGCGTAGGAAAAATTTTGTTTCCCATGCGACGTTTCCCAACAGGGATGTGTGTATGATGTGGAGGTAGGTGATAGTAGGAAGTGCTTTGTGGTTGCATAGGTTTCAAAACCATCTTCCCCCCTCTCTATTTCATCTCAAGGTCAAGTTTCACTTGAACCTTTTCTGTTTTAAAAATGTCCCTGATTTAGCTCTTGTTTGTGGTGTATTTGTGATGTGAAATTGCTATTTTGAAAACATGTTTTAAAGGTGCAATTAATTACAAAACAGATCAAACAAATGCTGTTTTGTAAATATTTATTTTCCCCTAATATTTATTTTCCATTTTATTCAAATAGGCCATGATTTATCATGACCAACGGTGTGCTAGTTTTATTTTTAGCACTTATAGTTTTCTTTGTGCTTTTATCTCTTTCTCTGGTTTATTTCTATTAGAAAAACCCCCAGGGATTTCTTTCCTTCTATTCTGCGCCACCCTGTGGGCTTGCTCCCACACGCCGACCCACTCCCTCCTCTCTCTCGCGCAGTAGCCCGCAGCGCGTCCCTCTTCTTCCTCCTTTCCAGCTCGACACCTGGGCCCACTCGTCAGTGTCCCAGTGTTGTTCCCCTCTGCTTTCCACCGGAGCTCCCTCGCACACATGGCCGCGTCGCGTCCCTCTCCTCCTCCTTTCGCCTATTTAATCCCCTTGGCATCCGTGCCAAAGCTAGGGTTCCTCCTCCTCCGCCGCCACTTCTTCCCCATCTCCCTCTCTCTCTGTCGACGACCTCAGGTAAGAGGAGCGGTGCTTCTGCCATGGCCGACCCGTGAAGGAGCTTGTCGCCGTTGTTGCTATGCCTTTGCTTCATCTCCAAGGTTTCGTTGAGCTCGCGGGATCTCCAGGGAGTCCATTCCCGGTGCAAGCACGGCAAGATCGGCCCTCCTTCCCCTGCTTCGTCGATGACCCCTTCCGCTCCGACAACCATCCACGATGCGGCTTCCTCCTCTTCTTTCGCTGCGTCCTCTCCGGCAGGATCGACTTCTTCCTCCGTTGGGTGAGCAGAGCGTTCCTCCCCCCTTCCCTGTCTTCGATCGAGCGTAGGATCCATGGGTTGGTCACCGTGTTGTTCCCTGTCGCCGGAGCCGCCGCGCAGCATGGTCCCGTACCTGTAGGCCTTCCAAGGCAAGATAGGTGTAGAAATGGAACCGTGGGTGCCAGGGCATCCTTCCATCGACGAGCCATTGGCCGATTTAGCCTGTGTCGCCAGCGTTGTGGCTCCCCTGTTCCGGCCACTGTGGGTGAGCAGTGGATCCCGAAGGGGATGCTCAAAAGAGCAGAGTCCCCTTCTCTATCAGACTTCGAAGCGTAGCGCAGTGGTAGGCTGGTTTTGGTGCAAGCAGGAGGTTGCGGGTTCGATTCCCCCCTCGGCACCCTTTTGTTTTTAATTCTTTCGGCACAGTAGCCAACAGAGAGCATTCCCTGCTCTCTTGCCTTTATCTGTCAAGCAAGTGCATCTCAGCCCAGTGGTGTGTTGCAGTGTTGTGCACCAGGAGGTTCAGGGTTCGATCCCTTCCTCCTCCTTCTATTTTTATGTGTTGTGCATCTATTTTTCTTGTGTTGTTGCACCTTGGATTGTGTAGTAGTTGTTGTGGTGTGCCTCACACCATGAGGGTAATTTATCTTCCCTCACAACAACATTATGTGCCTAGTATATTTGATGTTTGTGAGTAGATGCCCATGTTTGGGAGATGAGCCTTGTGTTATGTGTTCTAGTTGATAAGTGTGCATGAGAGGCTTGAGGTGTGTGGTGTTGTAGTGCTTGTACCCCCCTTTTGTTGCACAAGTGTTTGTATTGTGTGTGTGGGAGTGTGTATGGAGGTGGTAGATATGTGTGTGATGGCACACATACAAGTGGTGCATTGTGGTGCATGTGTGTGTGTATCTCACACACATGAACAAGAGTTCATGTTGCACTTGGTGATGTGGGTGTGTGTAGGTGCTTTGGAGTTAGAGATGTGAGTGTGTAGTAGTGTGGGTGTGTGTGGGTTCACCCCCACCTACTAAGGCAAGTGTGCACCATCACATGTCCATATGTGAGTGTGTGCATACTCTCTTTGGTAGTGTAGGTGATTATATGTTTTGCTTGTTCTTGTGGTGGTGTGGTGGTGTGCCAAGGCACATGGGCATGAGGTCTACCCCTCATGTGCCCCATTGAAGTTGTGTGAGAGTGCATATGCTTGTGTAGACATAGCTCTAGTGAATAGTACATGTGATGATGCACTATTCACTACATATGATTTTATGTAGTTTTTCTTTTCTAGTTTGTGCTCATTTGTTCCAAGCAAGTGCATAGGTATTATATATGTTTTTGGGGTAGAATCATCCCAGGAATCCATTGGTGAAGTCATTTTTGCCTTTGGAACATTTGCCTTTGGTTCCATCTCTATACTTGTTATGCTAGATTACGTTTCCTTTGTCATATGCTCGCTGCCTACCACTGAAATAATTGCCTCCTGATATGCCATGTAACCAAACACTTATCCCTTCCTAGCAAATCTTGAATGGCTAAGTAGGCCTTGCTAAGCTTCTAACGTTAGCGTTTCTAGTTGCAGGTGCATTTGTCTCGTGTGATAACATGAGTTTAATATCATTATGCTAAATATGTTATTTAATTAAAGCACCTATATACTTGGTAAATAAGGGAAGGCATAGCCTTTTGCCGGGTGTTTTGTTCCGTTATTGCCGCCTTAGTTACCAGCTACCGGTGTTTGATTCCATAAAGATCGCTCCTAACACGTTCGGGGTTGTTATGGGGACCCCTCGATAAATCGCATAGTGTTAAGACTTGTCCGGCAGGACCCAACATTGGTGTTAATTTTGCTAATCGCTTAATAATAATCTGCATAGGGAATAGCTACCCCGAGGAATTTGATCAACAACCCGGGCCAGTGCTCCTCATGAGTGTTGGTCCAACCCAGAGCAGCTTATTACGCTCCCCGGGGCAACTCGGTGTTTTGGCGTGGTAACCATCGCTCATCCGGCGTGTCCTGAGAGTGAGATACACGGATCTTATTAGGGTCGTTGACACGTCAGGAGATCCTGCTAGTCTTGTCTTACCTTAGCGCTATATCTTGCGTATAGGAATCCCAGTGAAGCTTTGGTTCTCCCCAGAGTTGAGGTTTTCCTCTAAGGAATCCGACGAGATCACGAGATTCGTGATAGAGGATTACTTTGCGGCCCGTGTACGTTTTGATGGACTAGTTGGAGCACCCCTGTAGGGTTTAATCTTTCCGAAAGCCGTGCCCGCGGTTATGTGGCAACTTGGAATATTTGTTAACATCCGGTAATAGATAACTTAAACATAAGCTAATAAAATTGCCAACTGTGTGCGTAACCGTGACTGTCCCCTTCGAAGATCTCTCTTCGATCGGGAACACGGTGGGGTTATGATTGACGTAAGTAGGTGTTCAGGATCACTTAGTGATCATCTATTATCGACCGCTAGAATAGACCACCTTCATACATGTTCTACATAAGTTAGCCACCATATAGAACTTAGGATGCTGCAACCTAAATACTCCACCTTTCCAACCTAATAACTTGACTAGTTCTGGCACCGAGGTCATAGATTGCTGAGTCCCCGTGGCTCGAAGATTCCTTGACAACACCAACAGGTTCATGTACCCCCGAGACAGGTGATCCCAACGGCACGCAGCTGGTGTGGCAGTACGATGAGGAGAACGACCACCTGTACGTGAACTATCCAGAAGATTGAGGCGTGGTCGTGATCGTGGGCAAGCATGCAGGGTAGCATAGTCATTTCTCATGTTTTGTAGTCCGTAGCGGAAGTACCTTGTTTGGATGCGTGATGTAACTCTCATATATTTATGAGATGGCAATTGAATCCCTTATTGTCATTCTGTTGATATTATAAATGTGCTATGTTACCATGTTTGCGAAACGCTTAGATGCGCTTCTTTCCAATTCGGGGTCTCGTTCCCCAAATCGGAAAGGACTGCATCTTAGTCGTTACAATTTGGTAATCAGAGCCTTACGACCATAGGAGCCTTTGTGTGATCGTACTTGGCCGAGTCGAGTCTAGTAAAATGTTTTGAATCTTTGTTATATCGGAGAGTGGGATTCTTTTTTCTCCTCTTCCATGCTCTGGTGAGGTTCCCGACTTAGGAAATTCTAATTCTACTCCTCTTCTCGCTCAAAAAAATTTTAGGATCACGCGGGTATTTGTGAAATCTATATGATTTCGATGTGACGGAGTTCAGTCTTGGTGCCTCCTGTCTGCTTTGGTTTCTTCCGGGGAGTTGAGCTCCAGGGAATTCTTGTGCACATCGCCATCTTTCAGATTTCTTAGTATCTAAGAACGAAGGATGTTCGTTATTGCTTCAATACTAGTAGTGGCGAGATAACCCCGATGTCCCCAGTACTGGTGCAGATTGTTCGGGAGTACTGCCATACTTTGTATCGTTGTGATCACGAGGGTTTGTTGTAGATGAAGGTCCGAGATTCTGGTTGTGTGTTGACGGATGTGATACAGGTGACGGGTTAGTATAGGAGTTGTGTGATATTACTCCTTGTATCCGTGTACCAGATTGCATGACCAGATATTTTGGGAATTCATAGGTGGGATATCAAGTAGTATCTTATAGGACTATCTTCCTACAGATGCATGATGTGAGGTTGGGATTCGATGTTCAATGGGTGTGTTTGTTCACGGTCATCTTACAGCGGTTCTCGCTGTGTCTTAAAGAGTCCTTGTAGCTCGCTATGACTCGGGGATACTTCATATGTCGTGTGCACTACCTTGCACAGGATGGCTACTGTAAATTTGAGCCCGTGCGATCTTATCCACGAAGATATCGGATGGAATCTCGATCATATGTTTGTTCCGAGCACTTCTAGCTGATACTTGTTTGCAAGTGGTCTTAATCAGACTTTTGTCGACCGTCACTTTGAGAAAGCATTCTTACTATTTTGTTAGAGTGCAATTGCTATATTCCTGTTCAGATATTCCTGTCATTTTGATTCAGCTTTACCTTCAATTTATTCTGTGGGCTAATGTGTTGTCCGTCTTCAGGATGGCTCCACCAACTCGTCAGAACCCAGGGCTTGAGGATGTGCCGCCACCACCTCCTCCTCTGGAGAATCCTCCGCCGCCGCTGCCGCCTCCTCCTACTGAGGCTTGGCAAGCGGTGATGGTTGCTACTAATGCAAACACCCAGATGCTGCTACAGTTGTTGCAAGAGAGAGCTAATCAGCAGCGAGGCAATTTCCAGCAATGTGGCAATCAGTTTGCTAATCTGAGTCAGTTCGTGTCGAATCAGCCGAAGACTTTCACTTCTTGTGACCAGCCATTTGATGCTGAGGATTGGATCCGTGATATGAACAAGCATTTTGAGTGTAGCAATGTTCGTCCTGAGGATTTTGTGAAATTTGCAACTTTCCAGCTGAAGGGGCAAGCATCTATCTGGTGGCAACAGTTGAAGGATTCCAGAGGCGCTAGAGTGATCACTTGGGATGAGTTCTGCTGTGACTTCAGATCCCAGTACATTCCTTCCAACTTCATGGAGGAAATGCGTGAGAAGTTCATGCGCTTGAAGCAGGGTGGCAATTCCGTGTACAAGTACAACGTTGAGTTCCACGAGCTAGCCCGATACGCCTTGCAGGATAGCCCTGATCAGAAGAGCAAGATTTATCTATTCAGGGGTGGTTTGATAG
This sequence comes from Hordeum vulgare subsp. vulgare, assembly GCF_904849725.1. Classification (NCBI taxonomy): domain Eukaryota; kingdom Viridiplantae; phylum Streptophyta; class Magnoliopsida; order Poales; family Poaceae; genus Hordeum; species Hordeum vulgare. The sequence continues at coordinate 112,522,286 of NC_058522.1, read as the reverse complement.
AAGATTTGCAGTTAGCTCTTCCTTTGCACGATCCTGAGGAGTTCGACAAGTTCTACAACTTAGCTCTCAGAGCAGAGGCAGCCTTGCTCAGGGTGGAGAATTCTAAGAAGCGCTTCAGAGATTCCAGCTCTTCCTCTACTCAGGTGGTTTAGAAGCAACAGAAGTTTTGGGTGTCTCCTCCTCCTCCTTGGCACTCGCAGCAGCTCAAGCATTCTGGTGGCCGTGGTTCTTGTCAAGTTCAACCCGAGATCAGCTCAAGTCAACATGGTGAACGCAGCTGAGGCAGAAAACTCGTCAGATGTGATCATGGGTAACCTCCTCGTCAATGATATTCCTGCTAAAGTGTTATTTGATTCTGGTGCATCGCATTGCTTCATCTCCAAGCCTTTCATTTCTAAGCATGATATTCCTACAATTCATTTGGATAGTCCCTTCCGTGTGGTTTCTCCGGGATGCGCATGATTTCTCACATGTTGGTTCCGGATGCTTCTGTCAAGATAGGCAGTTATTCTTTTCTGGCGTCTCCTATTTTCTTGGGCAATTCCGACAGTGATTTGATCCTTGGTATGGACTGGCTGGCCATGAACAAGGCATCGATTGATTGTGAAGCTAAAGAAGTGAAGCTTGCCCACTCTTCGGAGGACGTGATTATATTCGCGGCACGCGATGATACAATCCTTCTGTTCTCTTTGAATGAAAAGGGTGAGATTAATCCTATATCGCAAGTCCCAGTGGTCTGCGAATATGAAGATGTGTTTCAAGAAGAGCTGCCAGGCATGCCTCCGCACCGAGAAGTTGAATTTTTGATTGAGCTTGAGCCAGGCACCAAGCTAGTGTGCAAACGGCCGTACAAATTGGGTCCAGAAGAATTGAAGGAACTTAAGAGGCAACTCGATGAGTAGGAGCGTTTGGGTCTGATCAGACCGAGCTCGTCTCCGTGGGGCTGTGGAGTTCTGTTTGTCAAGAAGAAGGATGGCATGGACTGACTGTGTGTCGATTACCTTCCATTGAACAAGAAGACAATCAGGAACAAATATCCACTTCCGAACATAACTGAGTTGTTCGAACAGTTGAAAGGTGCTAAGGTCTTCTCCAAGCTCGATCTCAGAATGGGCTATCATCAAATTCGCATTCGCGAAGAAGATATTCCGAAGACTGCCTTCAGGACTATTTTTGACTCGTATGAGTATACGGTCATGTCTTTTGGTCTGGCTAATGCTCCTCTGACATTCTGTTGATTGATGAACTGCATATTCTCTCCGTTCAAGAATGACTTTGTCTTGCTCTACCTCGACGACATTCTGGTCTTTTCTGAAACTGAGGAAGAACATGAAGAACATCTGAGATTGGTGCTTGATAAGCTGAGAGAGTACAAATTGTATGCCAAGTTTTCCAAGTGTGAGTTCTGGCTGAAAGAAGTCGTCTATCTTGGTCACATTATCTGTGCCGAGGGCATCAAGGTTGATCCGTCCAAGGTTCAGGATATTGTTGAATGGGAACCTCCGCAGAATGTGAAGCGGCTTCGAAGCTTTCTCGGGCTTGCAGGCTATTGCAGAAGGTTCGTTGAGAAATTCTCCAAGATTGCGAAGCCGCTCTCAAGTCTTCTTCAAAAAGGCGTGAAGTATGCTTGGTCTCCAGAGTGTCAGTTGGCCTTGGACACACTCAAAGAGAAGCTCACCTCCACTCCAGTCTTGGTTCCTCCGGATGATTCCAAGCCTTACCAGGTGTTCTATGACGCTTCTCTCCAGGGTCTTGGTGCAGTTCTGATGCAAGAGAAGAACGTGATTGCTTATACCTCCACGCACTTGAAGCCATCGGAGAAGAACTATCATGTGCATGATCTTGAGCTAGCAGCTGTGGTACATGCTCTGATGACTTGGAGACACCTCTTGTTGGAACGAAAGGTTGAAGTGTTCAACGATCACAAGAGTCTCAAGTACATCTTCACTCAGCCTAACCTGAATCTTCGGCAAACACGTTGGATGGAAATGCTCCAGGATTTTAATCCGAGTGTTGAGTACACGCCAGGAAAAGCTAATTTCGTGGCAGATGCCTTGAGCAGGAAGGCGTACTACAATACTCTCATTATGCAACCTCTCCAGCCTGGCCTTTGTGAGTCTTTCAGGAAGCTCAACCTTCAGTTAGTACCTCAGGGATTTCTTGCAAACCTTCAGATCTCTCCTACCTTGGAAGATCAGGTCAGAGCAACACAACTTCTTGATGCAATGGTGAAGAAAGTCAAGATTGGTGTGGCAAAGAGTCTTCCCAAGTATAAGTGCTTCAGTGTTGATGCCAGAGACACGTTGTTCTTCGAGGATCGTCTTGTCGTCCCGAAAGGTGATCTGAGAAAGGTAATCATGGAAGAAGCTCATAATTCTCTGCTCTCTATTCATCCTGGAAGCTCCAAGATGTATCAGGACTTGAAGCAGACCTTCTGGTGGACTCGTATGAAGCGTGAGATTGCTCGATTCGTAAATGAATGTGATGTATGTCGAAGGGTGAAAGCAGAGCATCAACGTCCAGCAGGTCTTTTGCATCCTTTGCCCATTCCCAAGTGGAAGTTCGATCACATTGATATGGATTTCGTCACCGGGTTTCCGAAGTCCAAGAAGGGTAATGAATCCATTTCCGCAGCTTAGCTTGCAGAGTTGTACACCTCCAGGATTGTGTCTTTGCACGGCGTGCCTATGATGATCTCTTTGAATCGCGGAAGTATCTTCAATTCCAAGTTCTGGGTCTCTTTTCAGTCTGCGATGGGCACGAAGATCCGCTTCAGCACAACGTTTCATCCTGAGACTAGTGGGCAAGTGGAGCGAGTCAATCAAGTTCTTGAGGATATGGTGAGAGCCTGTGTTATCTCTTTTGGTATGAAGTGCGAGGATTGTCTACCTTTTGCGGAGTTCTGTATAACAATAGTTATCAAGCTAGTTCTAGCAAGGCTCCGTTTGAAATTCTCTATGGAAGGAAGTGTCGTACCCCGCTCAACTGGTCCGAGACCGGCGAGCGTCAGATCCTTGGAGGTGTGTCGGGTCATTCGCGACAATCTCAGAGCAGCTCAGTCCCGTCAGAAGAGCTATTATGATAGCAAGCACCGTGACATGTCGTACGAGCTTGATGACTTCGTCTATCTCAAGGTGTCGCCTATGAAGGGTATGCAACGCTTTGGCATCAAAGGCAAGCTTGCGCCTCGTTTCATGGGCCCGCTCAGAGTTGTTGCCAAGAGAGGTGACCTTGCGTACCAGCTTGAGTTCCCATCAAACTTTGCAAATGTGCAGCATGTGTTCCATGTTTCTCAGCTCTGGAGGTGTTTCAAGACCCCCGAGCGCACAGTTCATCTTCAAGACATCGACCTTCAGCCTGAGCTATCTTATCGTCAGCATCCAGTTGCGGTTCTCGAGGCGACTGAGCGCAAGACCCGCAACAAGACTGTCAAATTTCTCAAAATGCAATGGTCACACCATTCCGATAAAGAGGCTACTTGGGAATGCGAGGATCACCTCCGTTCTGAATTTCCGGAGTTCTTTCAGGCATAGATCTCGGGGCGAGATCTTTTTGTAGTGTGGGAGACTTTGTAATGCCCCAAGTGTGTGACCTTCCCTTTTTGTAACCTTCCCATGTGGGTCCACCTTGTCATGGACATGAGAGCTCAATGCATGTATGATTTCATGTGATGTCACCTTGTTTAATTCTTCCTTGCATGCATGCATTCCATATCATTCCATGTCTTGGTTTGAGACTTTGTGAATTCATGTGTTGTTTGATGTGATGTGGGATGTGTGTATGATGTGGAGGTAGGTGACAGTAGGAAGTGCTTTGTGGTTGCATAGGTTTCAAAACCATCTTCCCCCCCTCTCTATTTCATCTCAAGGTCAAGTTTAACTTGAACCTTTTCTGTTTCAAAAATGTCCCTAATTTAGCTCTTGTTTGTGGTGTATTTGTGATGTGAAATTGCTATTTTGAAAACATGTTTTAAAGGTGCAAATAATTACAAAATAGATCAAACAAATGCTGTTTTGTAAATATTTATTTTCCCTTAATATTTCTTTTTATTTTATTCAAATAGGCCATGATTTATCATGACCAGGGGTGTGCTAGTTTTATTTTTAGCACTTATAGTTTTCTTTGTGCTTTTATCTCTTTCTCTTGTTTATTTCTATTAGCAAAACCCCCAGGGTTTTCTTTCCTTCTATTCTGCGCCACCCTGTCGGCTTCCTCCCACAGGCTGGCCCACTCCCTCCTCTTTGTTGCCCAGTAGCCCGCAGTGCGGCCCTCTTCTTCCTCCTTTCCAGCTCGACACTTGGGCCCACTCGTTAGTGTCCCAGTGTCGTTCCCCTCTGCTTTCCACCGGAGCTCCCTCGCGCACATTGGCCGCGCTGCGTCCCTCTCCTCCTCCTTTCCCCTATTTAATCCCCCTTGGCGTTTGTGCCAAAGGAAGGGTTCCTCCTCCGCCGCCGCCACTTCTTCCCCAGCTCCCTCTCTCTATGTCGACGACCTCAGGTAAGAGGAGCGGTGCTTCCGCCATGGCCGACCCGTGAAGGAGCTTGTCACCGTTGTTGCTGTGCCTCTGCTTCATCTCCATGGATTCGTCGAGCTCGCGGGATCTCCAGGGAGTCCAGTCCCGATGCAAGGACGGCAAGATCGGCCCTCCTTCCCCTGCTTCGTCGACAACCACTTCCACTCCGACAACCATCCCCGATGCGGCTTCCTCCTCTTCTTCCCCTGCGTCCTCTCCAGCATGATTGGCTTCTTCGTCCGTTGGGTGAGCAGAGCCTTCCTCCCCCCTTCCCTGTCTTCGATCGAGCATAGGATCCATGGGTTGGTCGCCGTGCTGTTTGATACATCTCAAACGTATCTATAATTTTTGATGGTTTCACGCTGTTATCTTGTCAACTTTGGATGTTTTGTTTACCTTTTATATCTTTTTGGGACTAACTTATTAACTCAGTGCCAAGTGCAAGTTCCTATTTTTTCTTTGTTTTTGACTCTTTTCAAATCTGATTTTGGAACGGACTCCAAACGGAATAAAATCCCCGAAATAATTTTTTCCAGAACGGAAGAAGATCGGGAGGCTTGAGGTCCAAGCAAGTGGGCCCACAGGGGGGCCCACAAGACCTGTTGCCGCGGCTAGGGGGGGAGGCCGCGGCAACCAAGCTTGTGGCCCCCCTGGCGCTCCCTAGCCCTAGGTCTTTGGCCTATAAATTCCCTAAAAATCGAGAAAAAATGAGGGCATCCACGAAAACACTTTTCCGCCGCTGCAAGCTTCCGTTTCCGCGAGATCTCATCTGGAAACCCTTCCCGGTGCCCTGCCGGAGGGGACTTTGGAGTTGGAGGGCTTCTTCATCAACATCATCGCCCCTCCAATGACTCGTGAGTAGTTCACTTCAGACTTACAGGTCCATAGTTAGTAGCTAGATGGCTTCTTCTCTCTCTTGGATCTTCAATACAAAGTTCTCCATGATCTTCATGGAGATCTATCTGATGTAATCCTCTTTGGCGGTGTGTTTGTCGAGATCCGATGAATTGTGGATTTGTGATCAGATTATCTATGATATATATTAGAGTCTTTGCTGATTTCTTATATGCATGATTTGATATCCTTGTAAGTCTCTCCGAGTCTTGGGTTTTGTTTGGCCAACTAGATCTATCATTCATGCAATGGGAGAAGTGCTTGGTTTTGGGTTCATACCGTGTGGTGACCTTTCCCAATGACAGAAGGGGCAACAAGGCAGGCATCATGTTGTTGCCATCAAGGGTAACAAGATGGGCTTTTATCGTAGATATGAGATTGTCCATCTACATCATGTCATCTTGCTTAAGGCGTTACTCTGTTCTCATGAACTTAATACACTACATGCATGCTGCATAGCGGTCGACGTGTGGAGTAATACTAGTAGATGCAGAAAGTATCGGTCTACTTGTTTTGGACGTGATGCCTATAGATATAATCATTGCCATAGATAACGTCACGACTTTGCGCGGTTCTATCAGTTGCTCGACAGTAATTCGTTCACCCACCGTCTACTTGCTTTCATGAGAGAAGCCACTAGTGAACACTATGGCCCCCGGGTCTATTCACACCTATCGTTTCCACTTTCGCTATTACTTTGCTTTGTTTCTTTGTTGGTTTCAGTTCTCACTTGGCAAACAATCTATAAGGGATTGACAACCCCTTCATAGCGCTGGGTGCAAGCTCTTTGTGTTTGCGCAGGTACTTGTGATATTCCTTCACTGGATCGATACCTTGGTTCCCAAAACTGAGGGAAATACTTACCGCCGCTGTGCTACATCACCCTTTCCGCTTCGAGGGAACACCAACACAAGGCTCCAAGGACACGGGGTAATCCTTTGCATATTTGCCAATGAAGTCCCTAAAGGCGTAGCCGTAGCAGAAGGATTCCTGGTGCCGTTGCTGAGGAGTATCAAGACAAGAATAGTCCCCCGTCAGCACGCTTGTTTCTGGCGCCGTTGGAAGATCTTTTGTTGCATTAGCAGAAGTATTTCTGGCGCTGTTGCTGGGGAAGGAGAGATCAAGTCAAGATCTATCCAAGTAGGTGTCACAAACTCATCTCTTGCATTTACCTTTTTTGCCAGTTGCCTCTCGTTTTCCTCTCCCCCACTTCACCAATTTGCCTTTTTGTTTGCCTTTTTTCGTTTGCCCTTTTTTCTCGCTTGCTTTCTATTCGCTTGTGTGCCATGTTCCTTCATTGTGCTTGCATCTTCGCTTGCTGAAAATCTAGTGATATGGATCCTCATCCACTTGCTAATCTATTTAAGAGATCCAATTATGTTGATCCAATTGCTAGTGAGTTGAGTGCACTTGACTATCTTTATGGAGTTTTGCTTGAGATGCGTGAATCTGAAAATTGTGAGGAAGAAATTTATGAAGTGATTCTCGAGGGCTCCTTGGATGAAAAGCATGATTGCAATGGTTTCACTATAAATTCTATTAGTGACAATCATGCTAAAAATATGCAAAACCCTAAGCTTAGGGATGCTAGTTTTGCTATGACCAGTACTTATTGCAATAATCATGATTGGGGTGATGATCTTTCTTATGATTTTGAAAATTTGTTCACACCTCATGATGAATATGATATTTGCAATAATATTGAAAGTGGGTTTAGAGAATTCATTACTTTGGTTGATGATAATCCCACTATTTTTGAAGAGCGTCAACTTTGCATGCATGTGGATCATGAAAAGAATATCCTATGTGATAGTTACATTGTTGAATTCATTCATGATGCTACTGAAAATTACTATGAGAGAGGATCATATGCTTCTACTTATTGCAATAGTATCAGCTTCCTCTCCATGTGTTGAAATTTTTGAAGCTATGCTTGTTTTGCCTTCCTATGCTAGTTGATTCTTGCTCTAACAAGTTGTTTGTTCATAAAATCGATATGCATAGGAAGTGTGTTAGACTTAAATGTGCTAGCCATATGCTCCATGATGCTCTCGTTGTGTTTCAATCCTTACCTTTTATGTGAGCATCATTGAAATCAATGCCTAGCTAAGGGCGTTAAACAATAGCGCTTGTTGGGAGGCAACCAACGAATCTATCCTTTTTGTTTCTGTTTTGTGTTTTCCACACTTTCATAATTCTGTTATGATTGTGTTTTTTGTGTTTCTTTTTGCGTTTGTGCCAAGCAAAACCGTTATGATTAGTCTTGGGGATGATCGTTTGGTCATGCTGGAAAAGACAGAAACTTTCTGTTCACGAAACGAATTTTTTTTCTGTAAGAGCTTTTGAGTTGATTCTTTTTTCTGCTGATTGCTATGGAAATTCTTCAGACTATCGTAATTTTTCAGAATTTTTGAAGTATCAGAAGTATACACATTTCTACAGACTGGTCTGCTGTTAACAGATTCTGTTTTTGTTGAGTTGGTTGCTTATTTTGATGAAACTATGGATAGTATAGGGGGGTATTAGCCATGGAAGATTGAAAATACAGTAACCCAACATCAACATAAGTAGAATTTAAGTTTGCTACAGTACCTAAGGAAGTGGTGGTTTGCTTTCTTATACTAATGTTATCACGAGTTTCTGTTTAAGTTTCGTGTTGTGAAGTTTTCAAGTTTTGGGTGAAGTTCTTATGGACAAAAAGATAAAGAGTGGCAAGAGCTCAAGCTTGGGGATGCCCAAGGCACCCCAAGTTGATTCAAGGATGTCGTAAAAGCCTAAGCTTGGGGATGCCCCGGGAAGGCATCCCCTCTTTCGTCTTTAATCCATCGGTAACGTTACTTGGGGCTATATTTTTATTCACCACATGCTATGTGTTTTTCTTGGAGCGTCTTGTATCGTAGGAGTCTTTTATTTTTTTTGTGTCACAATCATCCTTGCTGCACACCTAGAGAGAGAGACATGCACTCACCGTGATTTTGTCGAGCTTCAGTTATATCCTTTGGTAGACAATTCAGCTCACATGTGCTTCACTTATATCTTTTGAGATAGTTGCTTTTTGTCTATGTGCTTCACTTATATCATTTAGAGCACGGCGGTGTGTGGCTTGGTAGTTGATCTATGCTATGAAAGTAGTCTCAAAAGGGGTAGTTATCCAAAGGGATACGAAAACTTCCACCTTCATGTGCATTGAATAGTTAGAGAAGTTTGATTCATCTCAACTAGTTTTGAGTTGTGGTTATGGTAATATTGAAGTTATATTAGTAAGATGTTGTGGATCTAGAAATGCTTGTGTTGAAGTTAGTGATTCCCGTAGCATGCACGTATGGTGAACCGCTATGTGATGAAGTCTGAGCATGATTAGTCTATTGATTGTCATCCTTTGTGTGGCGGTCGAGATCGCGCGATGGTTTATACCTACCAACCCTTCCCCTAGGAGTATGCGTTGAATGCTTTGTTTCGATTACTACTAAAACTTTTGCAACAAGTGTATGAGTTCTTCATGACTATTGTTGAGTCCATGGTTTAGATGCACTTTCGCCTTCCACCATCACTATCTTCTTTAGTGTTGTGCAACTTTCGCCGGTGCACAAAACCCACTGTTAGCCTCCCTCAAAACAGCCACCATACCTACCTACTATGGATTTTTCAAAGTCATTCCGAGATATATTGCCATGCAACTACCACCATGACATGCGCCACCACGTCTACATTTCCATTGCATGATCGTAAGATAGCTAGCATGATGTTTCCATTGATGTCTATGCCAGGCTAGATCATTGTCACGGTACACTACCGAGGGCATTCCATATAGAGTCATCATTGTTCTAAGTTTTGAGTTGTAAGTGTGATGATCATCATTGATGGAGCATTGTCCCATGTGAGGAAATAAAAGAGGCCAGCGAAGCCCATTTACAAAAACAGGCCAAATATGCCCACCAAAATAAAAAAAGAGGCCAAAGAGCCCATCCAAAAAAAAGAGAGAGAAAAAGAGAAAAGGGACAATGCTACCACCTATCCACACTTGTGCATATTAAGCACCATGATCTTCATGATTGAGAGTCTCTCGTTTTGTCACCACCATATAGCTAGTGGGAAATTTTCATTATATAACTTGGCTTGTATATTCCAATGATAGGCTTCCTCAAATTTGCCTTAGGTCTTGTGAGCAAGCAAGTTGGATGCACACCCACTAGTTTTCTTTAAGAGCAATCACATACTCTTAGCTCTAGTGCATCATTTGTATGGCAATCCCTACTCATTCACATTGATATCTATTGATGAGCATCTCCACAGCTCATTGATATGCCTAGTTAATGTGACCATCTTCTCCTTGTTTGTCTTGCAACCTCCACCACACCCCACACCACTTATAGTGCTAAAACCATGGCTCACGCTCATGTATTGCGTGAGAGTCAAAAAAGTTTGAGAAGGTAAAGGTGTGAAAACAATTACTTGGCCAATACCGGGGTTGTGCATGATTTAAATTCGTTGTGCGATGATGATAGAGCATAGCCAGACTATATGATTTTGTAGGGATAACTTTCTTTTGGCCTTGTTATTTTGAAAGTTCATGATTACCTTGCTAGTTTGCTTGAATTATTATTGTTTCCACGTCAATAGCAAACTATTGTTTTGAATCTAATGGATTTGAACATTCACGTCACGTAAGACGAGTTACAAAGGACATCTATGCTAGGTAGCATGAAAGCATCAAAAATTCATTCTTTATCACTTCCCTACTCGAGGACGAGCAGGAGTTAAGCTTGGGGATGCTTGATACGTCTCTAATGTATCTATAATTTTTTATGGTTTCACGCTGTTATCTTGTCAACTCTGGATGTTTTGTTTACCTTTTATATCTTTTTTGGGACTAACTTGTTAACTCAGTGCCAAGTGCAAGTTCCTGTTTTTTCTGCGTTTTTGACTCTTTTCAGATCTGATTTTGGAACGGAGTCCAAACGCAATAAAATCCCCGAAATAAATTTTTCCAGAACGAAAGAAGATCGGGAGGCCGGAGGGCCAAGCAAGTGGGCCCACAGGGTGCCCACAAGCCCTGTTGCCGCGGCCAGGGGGAGGCCGCGGCAACCAAGCTTGTGGCCCCCCTGGCGCTCCCCTGCCCTAGGTCTTTGCCCTATAAATTCCCTAAAATCCAGAAAAAATCAGGGCATCCACGAAAACACTTTTCCGCCGCCGCAAGCTTCCGTTTCCGCGAGATCTCATTTGAAGACCCTTCCCGGTGCCCTGTCGGAGGGGACTTTCGAGTTGTAGGGCTTCTTCATCAACATCATCGCACCTCCAATGACTCGTGAGAAGTTCACTTCAGACCTACGGGTCCGTAGTTAGTAGCTAGATGGCTTCTTCTCTCTCTTGGATCTTCAATACAAAGTTCTCCATGATCTTCATGGAGATCTATCCGATGTAATCCTCTTTGGCGGTGTGTTTGTCGAGATCCGATGAATTGTGGATTTGTGATCAGATTATCTATGATATATATTAGAGTCTTTGCTGATTTCTTATATGCATGATTTGATATCCTTGTAAGTCTCTGCGAGTCTTGGGTTTTGTTTGTCCAACTAGATCTATCATTATTGCAATGGGAGAAGTGCTTGGTTTTGGGTTCATACCGTGTGGTGACCTTTCCCAGTGATAGAAGGGGCAGCAAGGCACGCATCATGTTGTTGCCATCAAGGGTAACAAGATGGGCTTTTATCGTAGATATGAGATTGTCCATGTACATCATGTCATCTTGCTTAAGGCGTTACTCTGTTCTCATGAACTTAATACACTAGATGCATGCTGGATAGCGGTCGACATGTGGAGTAATAGTAGTAGATGCAAAAAGTACCGGTCTACTTGTTTTGGACGTGATGCCTATAGATATAATCATTGCCAAAGATAACGTCACGACTTTGCGCGGTTCTATCAATTGCTCGACAATAATTCGTTCACCCACCGTCTATTTGCTTTCATGAGAGAAGCCACTAGAAAACACTACGGCCCCCGAGTCTATTCACACCTATCGTTTCCACTTTCGCTTTTACTTTGCTTTGTTTCTTTGTTGCTTTCAGTTCTCACTTGGCAAACAATCTATAAGGGATTGACAACCCCTTCATAGCCTTGGGTGCAAGCTCTTTGTGTTTGTGCAGGTACTTGTGATATTCCTTCACTGGATCGATACCTTGGTTCTCAAAACTGAGGGAAATACTTACCGCCGCTGTGCTACATCACCCTTTCCGCTTCGAGGGAACACCAACGCCAGGCTCCAAGGCCACGAGGGAATCCTTTGCATATTTGCCAAGGAAGTCCCTAAAGGTGTAGCCGTAGCAGAAGGATTCATGGTGCCGTTGCTGAGGAGTATCAAGACAAGAATAGTCTCCCGTCAGCATGCTTGTTTCTGGCGCCGTTGGAAGGTCTTTTGTTGCAGTAGCACTATTCCCTGTCGCCGGAGCCGCAGCGCAGCGTGGTCCCATAGTTGTAGGCCTTCCCAAGGCACGATAGGTGTAGAAATGGAACCGTTGGTGCCAGCGCATCCTTCCATCAACGAGCCGTTGGCCGATTTAGCCTTTGTCGCCGGTGTTGTGGCTCCCCTGTTCTGGCCACCGTGGGTCAGCAGTGGATCCCGAAGGGGATGCTCAAAAGAGGAGAGTCCCCTTCTCTATCATACTTCGATGAGTAGCGAAGTGGTAGGCTGGTTTTGGTGCAAGCAGGAGCTTGCGGGTTCGATTCCCCCCTCAGCACCCTTTTGTTTTTAGTTCTTTCGGCACAGTAGCCAGCAGAGAGCATTCCCTGCTCTCTTGCCTTTATTTGTCGAGCAAGTGCATCTCAGCCCAGTGGTGTGTTGCAATGTTGTGCACCAGGAGGTTCAGGGTTCGATCCCTTCCTCCTCCTTCTATTTTTTTGTGTTGTGCATCTATTTTTCTTGTGCTCTTGCACCTTGGATTGTGTAGTAGTTGTTGTGGTGTGCCTCACACCATGAGGGTAATTTATCTTCCCTCACAACAGCATTATGTGCCTAGTATATTTGATGTTTGTGAGTAGATGCCCATGTATGGGAGATGAGCCTTGTGTTATGTGCTCTAGTTGATAAGTGTGCATGAGAGGCTTGAGGTGTGTGGTGTTGTAGTGCTTGCACCCCCCTTTTGTTGCACAAGTGTTTGTATTGTGTGTGTGGGAGTGCGTATGGAGGTGGTAGATATGTGTGTGATGGCACACATACAAGTGGTGCATTGTGGTGCATGTGTGTGTGTATCTCACACACATGAACAAGAGTTCATGTTGCACTTGGTGATGTGGGTGTGTGTAGGTGATTTGGAGTTAGATATGTGAGTGTGTAGTAGTATGGGTGTGTGTGGGTTCACCCCCACCTACTAAGGCAAGTGTGCACCATCACATGTCCATATGTGAGTGTGTGCATACTCTCTTTGGTAGTGTAGGTGATTATATGTTGTGCTTGTTCTTGTGGTGGTGTGGTGGTGTGCCAAGGCACATGGGAATGAGGTCTACCCCTCATGTGCCCCATTGAAGTTGTGTGAGAGTTCATATGCTTGTGTAGACATAGCTCTAGTGAATAGTACATGTGATGATGCACTATTCACAACATATGATTTTATGTAGTTTTTCTTTTCTAGTTTGTGCTCATTTGTTCCAAGCAAGTGCATAGGTATTATATATGTTTTGGGTATAGAATCATCCCAGGAATCCATTGGTGAAGTCATTTTTGCCTTTGGAACATTTTCTGGAGATGACATATTTCAGATTTGTTCTATGTTTGGAGCTTGGTTCCATGAGATGTGGTGAGCCCAAGGGTTTGATACTTGGTTGTGGTAGTTAAGGGTGACCCCCTCTACCACTTGTTGCTTTTGTTTCATGCTTAGGAAGTCATATGTGTAAGTGGTGCCCATTCAAAGTAGGCATGTGGCTGAAATTCCAAATTAGTGAAAATCTAAGATATTCACTAAGTTTGAGAATCTGTTTATATTTTCTTCTCCTGTTGATGAGCTTGTGCAGGTCAATGTGTTGTGATTCAGCCTTAGCTTTCAACTGAAAAGTTGAAGCTTATGTGTTTGTCTAGGTCCCTGTAAATTTTCATTCCATTTGGAGTCCTGTAGATATTGTTTTGGCAGCTGCGAAAATGCTTATGTGTAACTTTCACTAAGTCCCAAAATGCAGCTGCCAAAGCATAAACACATAGTGAGAATCTGGAATTTTCACTAAGTCCCTGAAATCTGATATTTTTGGGCAAGTTAGCAGCTGTGTAACTTTCTGTGTGAAACTCCTTTATGTGATATTTTTGCTTGTGCTTGTAGTACTCTTGGATAGATACTGCCACATATCTTATTTGGCATGCTTAGGTGGTTGTAGGTGCTTTGCATGTAGCTCTCAGAATGCTATGATGTTGTTTATGGCAGATTGTGTAGTTTTGGGATTTTGATGTTTGTGAGTGCATAATTGATGGTGTGGTGATATTATTTGCACCACCCCATCCATGGTGGTTTGTTTTATGTCTCGTCAACCTGGAAGCACCAGAGTTATGCCATTGGGGTGTGTTGTGATGAATTTCACACGTAGCACTTCATATCTTGTTTCGTTGTTTCCCGTTGATCCGTAGCTCCGTTTGTAATGTTTTTATATGGTTTTGCATCATTTTCACGTGACGCATCTGATCATGTCATTCTCATGCATGTCAAGATAGCTAAGTGGTCATTTCTGTCCAGGGACATGTATTTTACTTCTCATGCTTGTGTTAGTGATAGAAATAGAGATGCATGTTCATTTTCATCTCATGCATCATGTGCTTGTTGCATCTTGAGGTGATGTTGTTCATTGTATGTTATCTTAATGTTGGGTAGCACCGGGATCGGAGAACGAGTACGTGGATTCGGGAGAGTACGCGCAGGACGAACAAGAGCAGTTCCAAGCCGAGGATATCACAGGCAAGATGATATGACCTTGATTCCATCTCTAGACTTGTTATGCTGGATTACGTTTTCTTTGTCATATGCTCGTTGCCTACCACTGAAATAATTGCCTCCTGATATGCCATGAAACCAAACACTTATCCCTTCCTAGCAAATCTTGAATGGCTAAGTAGGCCTTGCTAAGCTTCTAATGTTAGCGTTGCTAGTTGCAGGTGCATTTGTCTCGTGTGATAACATGAGTTTGATATCATTTGCTAAATCTATTATTTAATTAAAGCACCTATATACTTGGTAAATAACAGAAGGCCTAGCCTTTTGCCGGGTGTTTGTTCCGTTATTGCCGCCTTAGTTACCAGCTACCGGTGTTTGATTCCATAATGATCGCTCCTAACACGTTCGGGGTTGTTATGGGGACCCCCTCGATAAATCGCGTAGTGTAAAGACTTGTCCGGCAGGACCCAACATTGGTAGTGTAGTGTAAAGACTGTAGCCTTATCTGCAAGGCTAACATCACAAAACAAGGGAACTTTATGATCCCTACCGGTGATTTTTCTATATGACACCGCTTCTTTCTCTGTGAATCCATCCTCGTCCAACTCATTCACCGGGCCTTCATCATCCGACTCATCCACACAAGCACGCTGATAAACAATGTCAGGATCCATGTCATCATGCCTTACTTGAGCCTCTACGTCACCAACAATGTTGTGCTGCCTCTCATACTCTTCGTCGGAGTCATGACCATCATCTTTGATCGGTGCACTACCTCCGAACTCATATTGTGGATACTAATTGGCTTCCACTTCAACTTTATGCTCAACAATAGGTGGCACACTACTAATCGGGATCAAATCATGTACTAAGGGTTGGTTCAAGTCAACATGAAAAGAGGAGCCCTAACCACCTTACTTGCAAACACTTCGAGTGACTTGACTACCGAGGATGCATCAACCTCCTTGTATGTAAACCAATGCAAATTGGACTTGATACGCATTGTCTACATTTGACACTTGTGTGCCGACCCAACATCATATCTTCCTAATAATTCTACTTGGTCACTTGGATCAACCCACTTCAATCTTATCCGCGTTTCTTCCACATCCTCTTCATAAGTAGGACTCTGAAGAAATATCTACTCTTCCTCATACTTGTCAACAATATCAACATCCATGAAGGCATCTTTGTCAACATAATGAATACTCACAACCTTGTCCATCTAAAAAATGGAACAAAAGTACCAATGCTAAATATACCACATTCCTCATAAAACAACAAAAAACATCTATGTCCATCCAAATTAAGCATAACCCAAACCCAAACCCTAACCCTAAATATTAACAATAACCATAAGCCAAACCCTATCCCTAACCCTATATCTTAACAATAAGCATAACCCAACCAATACAATGCAACATTATTGAACAACTATAATCATTAGTATACACTAAGAACATCACATTTTGGAACTAGGGTTAGAAAACAAATGAACAAAATACCACCCAAATACACAAATCCAACCAATCAAAATTTGGGAGATGAAGGAGATTACCTCAAGCAACGGAAATGACACCGGATCCACGGACCAAATGAATCATTTTGGAAGGATTTGAGAGGGGACAAGTGGGGAGAAAATGTGAAAAAGGGGATGCAGCTCGGGGGAGAGGTGGAGGAGAAGAGAGTGAGTGGAATGGTGTCCTGGTGGGGGAGGGTGGGCTCAAATAAATATCTCAGGAAGAAAAGCCATGCCTCCTGGCGTTTCAACCCTATGTAGAAACACCATAGGGTAACGGTGTTGCACCCCAGCGGAAACGCTGGTTAGACTGGCGTTGCACACAAAGAGAAACACTACTTAGCATGGCGTTTCAGTGTTGGCATGCAATGCCACGGTTTATGGCGTTTCTAAAGGTCAAAACGTGAAATCTTTTCGGTGCGAGTTCGTTCTGTGAATTCTTTACATAACGTGGGTCAGAACAGTGATTTTGTCCCTAAATCGAGCTCAATCACATGTAGTAGAAGGTCTTGTTTGTTGCTTGATATTTTCAACAAGGTAGTACATCTATTAAGGAATGGTCATCTATTAAGGCTCCATCAGCAAAACAAAAGAAACCCCTAGTCCTGGATCGGAAACCTCCGTCTACATCACCATTCAATACGTATTTATTACCTCCTTATTATAGGCCAAACTACCTGAGTACTTGGTCCAATGTGAGTCCCTGCTCAAGCAACACAACAAACTAATATGTGTAATGTATGCACCTGTAAACTAATACTCCTTCCGTCCCATAATATAAAAGTGTTTTTAAAACTACTAATAGTATCAAAAACACTCTTATATTATGAAACGAAAGGAGTAGTAATACAACCTCCATTCGAAAATAACTATGGTCTCTTTAGTTCAAAGTCACGTTGGTAGAAACTACGGTTCTACCGGGTCTTGGCCAGAGGTTGTAGGGGAAGGAGGGGATCGGCTGTGGTCGCTGATGCAGGGGCGTCGTCTCGCACGGATGGGGGCGGCGGCGCGATGGAAGAGGCGTCTAGGGTTAGGGCACCGACTCCTAGTTGGAGTCGATCAAAATAGATTGATCTTTGCTTAATCTCAAAAGTCCTGATTACATGACTATATATAAGTTCCCTAGGCTATAATAAACTGGGCTAAGCCCCTAATATTATTAAGATAACTAGGTCAGTTTTGCTAACTGGGCCTCTGGTCATAAAATTTCTCCCCGCCTGCGCAAACAACTCGTCCTCGAGCTGGACGTCTAGAAAATGTTGGAGGAACTCCTTGAGCTGCTCCCAAGCTGCCTTCGGAGGGTTGAGCTAGTCCGAAGTACGTCGTGCATCGAGGCATGGAATGACACCGGCGCATTGGAGAGACCAAAAGGCATCACCAAAAACTCGAAGTGACCATGATGGTAGCTAGAACGCAAGTCGGGCGTAGGGAATAAGCGTGGCCCTGGTGGCTCTTCCCGAAGCTCGCCCGCGATCGGTATAGGAAAATTGACCCGCGTCGTCGTGGTAGTGATAGCACGGTAATCGAGGCAGAACCGCCACGAGCCCTCGGGCTTGTGAACAAGGAGCACCGGTAAAAGGTCGCCGTGCCGCTGCAGGAGATGAGCCAACAGGGGCGGTTCGGAGGCAGCTATGGCGGGTCGACTGCTGAGAGGGAACTACTGGAGAAGTGCCACCCTCGTCCTTCCACTGCACCATGCGCCCTTGACGCCAGGAAGTCATGGCCAGTGCATCAAAGTCCCAAAGCATGGGTCCGAGCGTCCGCAAGAAGTCGACGCCGAGGATGAAGTCATAGTCTCCCAAGTCGATGCCGACGCAAGTGATGGCGAAGGACTCGTCGCCGATGAGGATGGGAACCTGCTGCGCAATTCCATGGCAGCAGAGACAGTCACCATTAGCCACGGTAACTCGGAGTTGCTCGCCGCCCGTCGACTCGAGGGCCAGGCGACGCATAGTAGACGCGGGCAGGAAGTTGTGCGTAGAGCCCGTGTCCAGGAGAGCTAAGAGGCGCTCCCCATTAACCATCACTGGCAACAACATCGTTGTTTCCGCTCGTATGCCGGCAAGGGCATGGAGGGAGACCACGAAAGCGGTGGGTGACACCCGGGCCGCCGCCTTGGAAAGCTTGGAGGGAGTTGTATCCACTGCGACATAGTCGGCTGCCTCTAGGTAGAAGAGGCACGGGCAGACGTGGCCTCGCACGTAGGGCTCATCGCAGTTGAAACATAACCCCTATCGACGACGCTCGCATTGTTCGGCCGGGGTTAGCCGACGGAACGGTCGAGTTGCTGCCGTGGCGGGAGTCCCGCTTGCCGGCTGGTCAGGCCGGCTGGGTGCAGACATAGCCGGCTGATAACCCACAAGTATAGGGGATCGTAACAGTTTTCGAGGGTAGAGTATTCAACCCAAATTTATTGATTTGACTCAAGGGGAAGCCAAAGAATATTCTCAAGTATTAGCAGTTGAGTTGTCAATTCAACCACACCCGAAAGACTTAGTATCTGCAGCAAAGTATCAGTAGCAAGGTAGTATGATAGCATAAGTAGCAACAGTAACCAGTAGCAGCAAAGTGACAGCAGTAGTAGCAACAGAGTAACAGTAGCAGCAGTGACAGCAGTAGCGGCAAACTAACGTAGCAAGGACCAGTAGGAAAAACTCGTAGGCATTGGATCAGTGATGGATGATTATGCCGGATTCTATTCATCATGTAACAGTTATAACACAGAGAGATAAGTAACTAGCTCCAGTTCGTCAATCTAATGTAGGCATGTATTCCGTATATACTCATACGTGCTTAGGGAAAAGAACTTGCATGACATCTATGGTCCATCCCTCCCGTGGCAGCGGGGTCCTAATGGAACCTACGGGATATTAAGGTTCTCCTTTTAATAAAGAACGGACCAACGCATTAACACTTAGTGAATACATGAACTCCTCATACTATGGTCGTCTCCGGGAGTGGTTCCGGCTATTGTCACTCCGGGGTTGCCGGGTCATAACACATAGTAGGTGACTACAACTTGCAAGATAGGATCGAGAACACACATATATTGGCGACAACATAATAGGTTCAGATCTGAAATCATGGTACTCGGGCCCTAGTGACAAGCACTAAGCATGGCAAAGTAGTAGCAACATCAATATCAGAACATAGTGGATACTAGGGATCAATTCCCGTCAAAACTAACTCGATTACATGATAGATCTCATCCAACCCATCACCGTCCAGCAAGCCTACAATGAGATTACTCATGAACGGTGAAGAGCATCATGGAATTGGCGATGAAGGAAGGTTGATGATGACGATGGCGACGATCTCGTCTCTTTGGAGCCTAGAACGGACTCCAGATCTGCCCTCCAGATGAAGAACACGAGGTGGCGGCGCCTCCGTATCATAAAACGCGATGAAGTCTTCTCCTTGATTTTTTTCCGGGCGAGACGGACTAAATAGAGCTGAGATTGGAGGCGGTGGAGCATTGTGGGCCCCACAAGCCTGCCAGGGGGGCCCGCGCCTGGTGGGCTTGTGGGCTCACAGCTCCACCTCCTCCGCTGATTCTTGTGCCAGTATTTTTCATAAATTCCAGAAAAATTCTCCGTAAATTTCAGGTCATTCCGAGAACTTTTATTTCTGCGCAAAAACAACACCATGGCAATTCTGCTGAAAACAGCGTCAGTCCGGGTTAGTTCCATTCAAATCATGCAAATTAGAGTCCAAAACAAGGGCAAAAGAGTTCGGAAAAGTAGATACAACGGAGACGTATCACCGGCTGAGGGGGTGGGTGGGGTGCGTGGGCCGGGAACGCCTGCTGCATAGCCACCGCCCGCTGTTCGAATGCGCGGGCATAGTACATGGCGGTCTGGATGTCCTGCGGTCCCCGAGTCTCCACGTCCACGCGGATATGATCTGGTAGACCGCCGACGAAGAGCTCGGCCCGCTCACGTGCCGTCACGCTGGTCGCGTGGCATGCCAGGGCTTGGAAGAAGTCGGCGAAGTCCTGCACCGTGGAGGTGAAAGGGAGGGCCTAGCTCCGCCAGCTGGCTCCCGCCTATCGACGGCCCGAAGCGAAGGAGATAGAGCTCGCGAAAGCGCTCCCATGGGGGCTTGCCACCCTCGTCCTGCTCGAGGGCGTAGTACCACGTCTGCGTGGCGCCTCGGAGGTGATATGAGGCGAGCCAGGTGCGGTCCGATGCGAGTGTGGTTTCCCCCGAAAGAACTGCTCACACTGATTAAGCCAGTTGAGGGGGTCCTCGGTGTCGTAGGTGGCGAAGTCTAGTTTGGCGAAGCGCAGCGGTGTCTGAGTATGACCGCCGTGGCCGTACGAGTCGGCGGTGTGGAGCAGCATGGGGGGCGGCGCCGGGTCGGTGGACGCATAGGTTCCCCCATGAAACGGCTGCCCATCGAGGCCGACGTAGGGACCCGCGGAGCTGGAGGGCCCGCCGTACTGCAGGGCGGGCGCCGGCTGCGGGGACGACCCGGCCAACCAGGCCGCAAGCGGTGACGGCGAAGGCGGGAACCGGACCTGGTAGATCGGGATACCCACCGGCGTGGTCGTAGCAGGCCCGGAGTGGATCGGCGGGGGGCCTGCAGGTGCAATGGCTGCTGCAGGGGGGAGATCATCGATCGTACTTTTCCGCCGCCGCAAGCTTCTGTCTCCGCAAGATCCCATCTGGGGCACGTTCTGGTGCCCTGCCGGAGGGAGGATTTGTACACGGAGGGTTTCTCCATCAACACCATGACCTCTCTGATAATGCGTGAGTAGTTCACCATAGACCTACGGGTCCATAGTTAGTAACTACATGGCTTCTTCTCTCTCTTGGATTTTCAATACAAAGTTCTCCATGATCTTCATGGAGATCTATCCGATGTAATCTTCTTTTGCGGTGTGTTTGTCGAGATCCGATGAATTGTGGTTTTATGATCAGATTATCTATGAATCTTATTCGAGTTTCTTCTGATCTCTCTTATGCATGACTTCATATCCTTGTAATTCTCTTCGAGTTGTGGGTTTTGTCTGGCCAACTAGATCTATGATTCTTGCAATGGGAGAAGTGCTTGGTTTTGGGTTCATACCGTGCGGTGACCTCACCCAGTGACAGAAGGGGTAGCGAGGCACGCATCGTGTTGTTGCCATCAAGGGTAAAAAGATGGGGTTTTCATCATTGGTTTGAGATTATCCCCCTACATCATGTCATCTTGCTTAAGGCGTTACTCTGTTCGTCATGAACTCAATACACTAGATGCATGATGGATAGCGGTCGATGTGTGGAGTAATAGTAGTAGATGCAAAAAGTATCAGTCTACTTGTCTCGGACGTGATGCCTATATGTATGATCATTGCCTTAGATATCGTCATGACTTTGCGCGGTTCTATCAATTGCTCGGGAGTAATTTGTTCACCCACCATAACACTTGCTATTTCGAGAGAAGCCTCTAGTGTCAATCTGGCTTTGTTGCACTTTCCCAGGGTCTACTCCACACCATATTTTAAGCCTTACACATTTTACTTCGTTGCACATTCCGCCTTTAGATCTCACTTTGCAAACAATCTTGATGGGGATTTACAACCCCTTTGAAGCATTGGTTGCAAGCTTGTTTGTGTTTGCGCAGGTACTCTGGACTTGACGAGACCCTCCTTCTCGATCGATACCTTGGTTCTCAAACTAAGGGAAATACTTACTGCTCCTGTGCTGCATCACCCTTTCCTCTTCAAGCGAAAAACCAACGCAAGCCCAGCCTCTCTCAACGTGTCAATTTCTCGCGCTGTTGTCTGTGGGATAGCAGAAGAATTTTTGGCGCCGTTGCCGGGGAGGAAGATCAAGTCAAGAACTCATCCAAGTAGGTGTCACAAACTCATCTCTTGCATTTACTTTGTTTGCCAGTTGCCTCTCGTTTTCCTCTCCCCCACTTCACCAATTTGCCTTTTTCATTTGCCTTTTCGTTCGCCCTTTTCTCTCGCTTGCTTTCTGCTCGTCTGTGTGGGATAGTCTATCGTGATGGCTAGATCCACCACTTCAAATGATACTCCTGAGAGCGAAGTCCTCAATTTCAAACAAATTGAGGAAGAAAACCTAAAGGACGCTTGGTATAGGATTTGCAACGCTGAGAGTAGATCTACTCATAAGCAATCCACTACCGTCTTGCTTCGCAGTTTTTATGTGGGTGTTTCTCCTTGGAATAGGTATATTCTTGACACCATCATAGGTGGAAATTTCTTGGGTAGCCATACCGTTGATTCTTACGGAGCTGTGATAAATTTGGTAGGCTCACCCCCACTCTTGGTTAATGGAACTACCTTAACTCTGGAACATGTGATGCGTAGGTTGGACGTTATTGAAAATAAGGTTGCTACGATTGAACTCATTGAGAATTTGGATAAAAAGATCCACAATCAAATCACTCAGTACAGATCCAAGGTGAGAATGGTTTTGAAAAATTTAAAGGAGAAGGAACCCACACTTAACGAAAAGTTGTGTCATGATTCCGCTAGGATTGGCAAACTAGAGGATGTTATAACCAACCTGGGTTCCGCTTTTGCCGTTGTGCAGAATACTCCAAATTTTGCCCACAATAAAATCACCAATTCTGTTTTTGTTCCTAAAAGTAGTGGTGAATCTTCTAGCAAGACAGATGAAAACCTTAAGATGATGAGGGCCACTTATGGTTTGATCACCAAAGACGACGATACGTGATTCTATCGCTTCTATGCCTAGCTAAGGGCGTTAAACAATGGCGCTTGTTGGGAGGCAACCCAACGAATTTATCTTTTTCTTTTTGTTTTTTTGCGTCCACCCTTTCATAATTCTGTTGTGATTGTGTTTTTTGTGTTTCTTTTTTTGTTTGAGCCAAGCAAAGCCTTTATGACTAGTCTTGGTAATGGTTGTTTGATCCTGCTGAAAAAAGACAGAAACTTTTTGCTCATTAGATGATTTTTCATTTTTATTAAGAAAGAGATTTTGAGTTGATTCTTTTTGCTGCTGATTTATATAATTTTTTCCCAGGCCTTCGTAATTTTTCAGTTTTTTTGAGGTACCAGAAGTATACGAAGTATACAGATTACTACAGGCTGGTCTATTTTTGACAGATTCTGTTTTTGTTAAGTTGGTTGCTTGTTTTGATGAAACTATGGTTAGTATCGGGGGTTACTAGCCATGGAAAAGTGAAATACAGTAGCCCATCATCAATATAGATGGAATTCAAGTTTGCTACAGTACCAAAAGAAGTGGTAGTTTGTTTTCTTGTGCTAATGTTATCACAAGTTTCTGTTTAAGTTTTGTGTTGTGAAGTTTTCAAGTTTTGGGTGATGTTCTCATGGAAAAAGATATAAGGAGTGGAAAGAGCTCAAGCTTGGGGATTCCCAAGGAATCCCAAGCCAAATTCAAGGACACCAAAAAGCCTAAGCTTGGGGATGCCCCAGGAAGGCATCCCCTTTTTCGTCTTCAATCCATCGGTAACATTACTTGGAGCTATATTTTTATTCACCACATGATATGTGTTTTGCTTGGAGCGTCTTGTATCTTAGGAGTCTTTTCTTTTTGTTGTCTCACAATCATCCTTGCTGCACACCTTTTTGAGAGAGAGAGACATGCACTCATCGTGATTTTGCTAGAATGCTCATAGTGCTTCACTTATATCTTTTCAGCTAGATACTTTTGCTCTTGTGCTTCACTTATATCTTTTGAGCTAGACACTTTTGCTCTTGTGCTTCACTTATATCTTTAGAGCACGGCGGTGCGTGATTTGGTAGTTGGCTTATGCTATGAAAGTAGTCCCAAATGTGCTAGGTACCCAAAGAGGATGCAAAAACCTCCATCTTCATGTGCATTGAATGGAAAGAGAAGTTTCGATTCCTCTCAACTAGTTTTGAGACGTGGATTCGGTAATATTAAGAGTTATGTTAGTAGGGTGTTGTGAATCTAGAGATACTTGTGTTGAAGTTAGTGATTCCCGTAGCATGCACGTAGGGTGAACCGATATGTTAGGAAGTCGGAGCATAATTGATCTATTGATTGTCATCCTTTGTGTTGAGGTCGTGATCGTGCGATGGTTTACACCTACCAACCCTTCCCCTCGGAGTATGCATTTAGCACTTTGTTTCGATTACTAATAAAAACTTTCGCAACAAGTATGTGAGTTCTTCATGACTAATGTGAGCCCAAGGTATAGATGCACTTTCACCTTCCACCATTGCTAGCCTCTCTAGTGCCGCGCAATTCTCGCTGGTGCACATACCCACCAAATTCCTTCCTCAAAACAGCCACCATATCTACCTACTATGGCATTTTCATAGGCATTCCGAGATATATTGCCATGCAACTCCCACTGTTCCGTCTCATGACTTGTGCCGTCACTCTCATATTGCCATTGAATGATCGTAAGATAGCTAGCGATATGTTTCAACGTCATACGCTATGCTAGATCGTTGCACATCCCGGTACACTGCCAGAGCCATTTCCTATGGAGTCATCATCGTTGTGATCTTTGAGCTGTGACTAAATAAAAGTGTGATGATCATCATTATTAGAGCATTGTCCCATGTGAAAAAGAGAGGCCAAAGATCCCAAAAAGAGAGAGAGAGAAAAAAAGAGAGGCCTAAGAGCCCAAATGAAAAAAAGAGAAAAAGAGAGAAGGGACAATGCTACTATCTTTTTCCACACTTGTGCTTCATGTTAGCACCATGTTCTTCATGATTGAGAGCTTCTTGCTTTGTCACTACCATATGCTAGTGGGAATCTTCATTTTATAACTTGGCTTGTATATTCCAATGATGGGCTTCCTCAAAATTGCCCTAGGTCTTCGTGAGCAAGCAAGTTGGATGCACACCCACTAGTTTCCCTTTTGAGCTATCACATACTTTTAGCTCTAGTGCATCCTTTGTATGGCAATCCCTACTCATTCACATTGATATCTATTAATGGGCATCTCCATAGCCTATTCCAGGGTTGTGCATGATTTACATTAGTTGTGTGAGGATGATGGAGCATAGCCAAACTATATGATTTTGTAGGGATAACTTTCTTTGTCCTTGTTATTTTGAAAGTTCATGATTACTTTGCTAGTTTGCTTGAAGTATTACTGTTTTCATGTCAATAGCAAACTATTGTTTTGAATCTTACGGATCTGAACATTCATGTCACGTGAAAGAAGTTGCAAAGGACAACTATGCTAGGTAGCATTCCACATCAAAAATTCATTCTTTATCACTTCCCTATTCGAGGACAAGCAGGAGTTAAGCTTGGGGATGCTTGATACGTCTCCAACGTATCTATAATTTTTGATGGTTTCATGCTATTATCTTGTCAAACATTGGATGTTTTGCATGCCTTTTATATATTTTTTGGGACTAACTTATTAACTCAGTGCCAAGTGCCAGTTCCTGCTTTTTCCATGTTTTTGACCCTTTCAGAGGAGATTTTGAAACGGAGTCCAAACGGAAGAAAATCCCTGAAAAGATTTTTTCTGGAATGGAAAAGATCGGGAAGCTTGGGAGCCAAGGCAGGGGAGCCCAAGGGGCCCCACAAGCCCCCACCCCGCAGCCAGGGGGCCGCGCCATCCAGGCTTGTGGGCCCCCTGGACGCCCTTTGCCCTAGGTCTTTCGCCTATATATTCGAACAAATGCCAGAAACAACCGGGAGACCATCGATCGTACTTTTCCGCCGCCGCAAGCTTTTGTCTCCGCAAGATCCCATCTGGGGCACGTTCTGGTGCCCTGCCGGAGGGGGGATTCGGACACGGAGGGCTTCTCCAGCAACACCATGACCTCTCTGATGATGCGTGAGTAGTTCACCATAGACCTACGGGTCCATAATTAGTAACTAGATGGCTTCTTCTCTCTCTTGGATCTTCAATACAAAGTTCACCATGATCTTCATGGAGATCTATCCGATGCAATCTTATTTTGCGGTGTGTTTGTCGAGATCCGATAAATTGTGGATTTATGATCAGATTATCTATGAATCTTATTTGAGTTTCTTCTGATCTCTCTTATGCATGATTTCATATCCTTGTAATTCTCTTCGAGTTGTGGGTTTTGTCTGTCCAACTAGATCTATGATTCTTGCAATGGGAGAAGTCCTTGGTTTTGGGTTCATACCATGCGGTGACCTCACCCAGTGACAGAAGGGGTAGCGAGGCACGCATCGTGTTGTTGCCATCAAGGGTAAAAAGATGAGGTTTTCATCATTGGTTTGAGATTATCCCTCTACATCATATCATCTTGCTTAAGGCGTTACTCTGTTCGTCATGAACTCAATACACTAGATGCATGCTGGATAGCGGTCGATGTGTGGAGTAATAGTAGTAGATGCAGAAAGCATCGGTCTACTTGTCTCGGACGTGATGCCTATATGTATGATCATTGCCTTAGATATCGTCATGACTTTGCATGGTTCAATCAATTGCTCGGCAGTAATTTGTTCACCCACCGTAACACTTGCTATTTGGAGAGAAGCCTCTAGTGAACACTAAGGCCCCCAAGGTCTACTCCACACCATATTTTGAGACTTACACTGTTTACTTCGTTGCACTTTCCGCTTTCAGGTCTCACTTTGCAACCAATCTTGAAGGGATTGACAACCCCTTTGAAGCGTTGGGTGCAAGCTTGTTTGTGTTTGCGCAGGTACTCTGGACTTGACGAGACCCTCCTTCTGGATCGATACCTTGGGTCTCAAACTGAGGGAAATACTTACTGCTCCTGTGCTGCATTACCCTTTCCTCTTCATGGGAAAAACCAACGCAAGCCCATCCTCTGTCAACGTGTCAATTTCTGGCGCTGTAGTCTGTGGGATAGCAGTGACTTCCTCCGGTGTGAAGACGGTGGGAACCGGAGCGGCGGAGGTGACCGACACCAGTAGAAGGGGTGCCGGCCGTGGTGGCCAGCGGGGTGGTGGTGGCGGTCGGCAGCGGGAGGGTTGAGGTGGGCGGCGGCGAAGACGTGATCGCACCGAAGCTACCTGATATGAAACTGGTAGAAATTAGGGTTCTACTGGGTCTTGGCCGGAGGTTGTAGAGGAAGGAGGGGATCGGCTGTGGTCGCCGGCGCAGGGGCGCCGTCTCGCATGGATGGGGGCGGAGGCGCGATGGAAGAGGCGGCTAGGGTTAGGGCACCGGCTCCTAGCTGGAGCCAATCAAAATAGATTGATCTTTCCTTAATATCAAAAGTGTTGATTTCATGACTATATATAAGTTCCCTAGGCTAATAAACTGCGCTAAGCCCCTAATATTATTAAGATAACTGGGCCAGTTTTGCTAATTGGGCCTGTGATCACACACGTTAGTTATTTTTAAATGGAGAGAATAGTTAAAATCTACTCGTGCATTTCGAGGTCGAAAAAATATATTCTTTTTTCATTTTCAAGTGGCACGGTCATGTCAAGCGAATCCGTATCTCTCAAAGAAAGAAAAAATGCGTTTTTTGGTTTCCAAGAGGCATGGCCATACCTCTTATGAAGAAACATGCCCCTTGAGAAGAAAAAAAGAGTTTCAAAACATTGTTAGAAATTTGAAACACCGAAAAAACCCTCGGGAAAAAGTATTTAAAAGCAGAAAACGCGTGTGAAGAAATAAAAACAAAGTCTGAAAGAAACGCCCAGAGTGAAACACGTGACAACGATTAAAAATGCGCCTGATGGGGTTGTAGTCCCAGGGTAGGGTCATAGCCGGCGACGGTCCACTCGGAGCATCATCCAGTCGGCGACGGTCCACTCGGAGCATATCTAACGTGCCGACTGGAATCCACTATGTACATCGTAACCTCCCAGGAGGGTAACGGTCATACGTTTTCATACACAATAACTAGCATTTAAGGCTTACGTTACCAGTAACGCCAGCATTTACTCGCCACTACTCCACCCGTGTCCACCGGACCATTGTGAAGGGCAACGCACTCTATATAAGCCGTCCTTCACCACTGGTACAGGGATTGGCACTTGCTGTAATCCCTGAATACACTGGACACAAAGCTCCCAAGAGCACTGAGACGTAAGGCTTTTACCTCCACCGTAGAGGGGCCTGAACTCATACATCCTCGCCGTAGCTAAGGCTCTGCCCATATATTTTGCACCCCGTACTTCTACTGTCAGACTTATACCCACGACAGTTGGCGCCCACCGTGGGGCAGGCGTCTAAGCGACTTCCGGCGAGTTTGCGATTTGTGACATCCTCGACTTTTGCTAAGTAAATATTGTAATTAAGCTACAGTGATCACCCGCAAGTGATGCCACATCATCGAGAATTACCGTCGTTGACCCGCATTGAATTTCTATCCGGATTCAGAAATTGAAAACAAAAGATAATTATATTTATAAATTCATATTAACTATTAAAGAAAGAAAGTATTAAAAATAATAATGATAAAAGAAAAGAAAAGAAAAGAAATTAAAAAGAAAGAAAAGGGAAATTAGAAAGAAGAAATAATAGAAAAAGAAAAAAACAAAACAAAACAAAAGAAAAAGAAAAAAAGAAAAGGAACACCCCCTGGCCGATTGGGCCCAAGTGGCCCAGCCGAGCCGGCCCACCCTGCACCCCCCTCAAACCCTAGGGCGAGGGATCCCCCCTGCCTCGCTCCCTCCCCTCCCAATCGCGCCGCCGCTGCCAGGGGCTCCCCTCCCCACCTAATCCCGCTCGCCTGGCCCCTCCCCACCTCTCGTAACCCCCCTCCCCACGAGAGACTCCTCTCTCTCTCAGTTCCCTCCCGCACGACCCCATCTGCCCCCCACGACCGAGAATCCCCAGATCTCGCCCCTCCCCACCTCTCGTTCTCTCCCCACCGAGGCCCTCCTCTCCACCTCGCTTCCACCCCGGCCGGCGAGCTCACCCCACCGCCGGCCTCTCCCTCCACCGACCCTCCCCCGTCGGCCTCCCAGTCCCTCCCCACGCATCACCCTCCACCGCCGGTTCCCTTACCGGCCAGCGAGCCTCCCCATCTCGGCCCCTTCAACCGCCAGCCAAGCCCCTCCCCTACATCTCCACCTCCCTCTCGGCCCCAACCCCCCCCCCCCCCCCCGTCGGCCTTCCTCCCGCGCGGTCCAGGAGGGACCGGGCAGGGAGACACCTCCACCTCACCGGATCCGGCCGGCCTCACCTCGGCTGGCCCCGTCCTTCAACACCGCCCCCTCCGGGAGGGCCTCTTCCTCGCCGGCACGTCCTCACCGGCACCACCGTCATCACCGCGCCATGACCTCTGCCTTCCCGCGAACTCCGGCTTCACCGGGCCGTCTCATCAACATTGGTGAGCCCCTCCTCGGGCTCCTCCCACCATCTTGTTTTCCTCGCCGTCCCGGTTCTGTTCCGGAAAACGGGGCTCCGATCCGTCGACGTTTGACTGCGGTAGGAGGAGATGAAGTTGGCTCTCTTCTATGTTGAGAAAGTTAACACAAACTCTCTGTTGTGTGTTAACAGAGAGAGATGGGAGTGTTGAGAGTTAAAAGAAAATAAAACAAATGATGTATTCCGTATATATGTATGTATTTATGTATGAGATGCGATGTATGTATTTGCGTATATAGATATTTGGGGGAATACGATATTTGCATGATTATGTATCTGTGAAAAATAATCGAGTATTTGGCCTACGGTCACTTACCGGTGGGGCCAACGCACCCGCTGTCTATGACAGGGAGGCCCCACGCGATAATTAAAAAATAAAGATAATGTTAATGTTTTTATTAAATAAATAAATAGATATATTAGTTAAATTAATTAATTGGATAACTAGAATAATTAGAGTATGACACGTGGGTCCCCCACTAAATTAATCTGATTAATTAATATTTAATCTTAATTAAAACTTGTGCCTATGATGTTCGGGACCTGCTGGTCAGTTGACCAGTCAAATGTTGATGTCAGCATGCCATCATGCTGATGTCATAATAGATTTTTATTAAATTTATCAAATCTGTTTTTAATTCCTAATTATTGAATAAAACTTTAAAAATAAATATTGAATAATCCGTAAGTCAGATCAAAATATTTTCAACATGAAAGTTGATCAACAGAACGAGACGAACCCGGATACACGGCCCGTTCGTTTGTCACGCGTCCCTAGCTTAGCAAACATGGAACATTTCCAGCGTTTCCAGTATAACCTGTAGTAGCCCGAGACCCGGAAAATATCGTCAGATATTCTTCCGACCCGTCTATGACGGATGTTGCTGCGTTAGCTCATGTCTAGCCTGCATCTTGCCATGTCATGCTTTGTGTTGCACCGTTGCTATTATTTATTGTTTCTTCCCCCTCTTCTTACCGGTAGACCCCGAGACTAACGCTGCTGCCGCGTACATCTACGACCCTGCCGATCAGTCCTTTGCCACAGAGCAGCAAGGCAAGCAAACCCCCTTGATCATTCCTATATCGCCTATGTCTTTCTTCCTACTGCTTGCATTAGTATTCTGCTACTGTTGTAGTTAGCTCCTGTATCTGATGCATAGCCTATTTTTGATGAACTGCTACTTTCAGTCCTGTACTTTAAATATGCTTAGTATAGGTGGAGCTGTCATCCCCTCTGACCCTGTAGTTCAGTTGTCCCGCTTGTTTTCAAATCTCGATCCCTGATCGACGAGCCAGACCCGACACAGCACATACACCCCTTCGTTGTACGACGCTACAGAGATACTATCGGGTACTGAGGGTGACACCTCGCTAAGTACTCGTGATGATATCTCTGTAGTATAGCTAGTCGGTCGTGGTTATCGAGGGTGATTCCTCTTTCACCATTCCCGACGATGCCTCTGTCGTGCAACCCCTCAGGTGTGGGACCCTCGAGGGTGATTCCTCTAAGCCCACCTTGACGGGTACATCGTTCGGAATCCAACGAGGGTGATACCTCGGATTCCCCCCGATGTTACAACCACACAGTTACTCGACCTTGTTACTGGGATCTTTGGTGATTAGTTGTAAGACAGGTGGATTCCCGTGAGACTGTGTTGTTGGTCTAACTAAAATGTAAATGGATTTGGGTATTTGATCTGGGTTGGTCGGAGACCTTTTCGCACTAACCGTCTACGCGAGAAGAATTATGGGTACTCGGCATCACGGTATCAGCCGAAGCTTTTCAGATGTGAGCAATCGTAGTGGCGCGCGCCCGAGTGGTCCCGAGATGCATTGCGCTTGTGATTGAGGGATGCTAGGACTGACGTCGGCCGCCCTCGCATCGTGCAGGAGCGCGGAGGGGAACTGGGCCCATGAATCCTTTGCGCTTAGGATTTAGACCAGTGGGCTGACCTCTCTGATTAGTCTTAGGTAGGGCTGTGACGTGTCTATATTCCGAGGCCGGGCAGGACCCAGAAAAGTATGTCCGGCCAGAGTGTTATCGAGCGTGACGGGACATGTGGTGCACCCCTGCAGGGATGAAATTAACTATTCGGATAGCCGTGTCCACGGTTACACGACGACTTGGAGTTGTGCCCCGATCTTATACAACTACAATGGTTACTTAATTGGAATTAGTTTGCCTCGGGATTGCTTCCTTGCAGGGAGTCGAGGGAGGATCTTTAGTCGTGACCTCACTTTAATATTGCTGCAACAATATGACTATTATTGTTTTACCCCCTGTTCTACTCTCGTCTATTGCAGCAAGACCCTGAAGATGCAAGTCTTCTATAGGACTAGGCCTTCTCTCTTTATTCTCGCATTGCTGCAGTCAGTACACATATAACCCCCCCTTCTTTGATACTGATGCATAATTAGATTAGTTCTGATGTAAGACTTGCGAGTACTTTGGATGAGTACTCACCGCTGCTTTGCTCCCCCCCTTGTCTCATTGATCCGTTTGCTGCGACCAGTTGCTGGAGCCCAGGAGATGGAGGTCCCCGCCGCCGACGACTACTACCCCGACGGTGCCTACTACTACGTGGAGGCCGCTGATGATCAGGAGTAGTTAGGAGGTTCCCAGGCAGGAGGCCTCGCCTCGTTCGATCGTTGTATGTTTTGTGCTAGCCTTCTCTAAGGCACCCCATTTTTTATGTCTATACTCAGATATTGTTGCTTCCGCTGACTCGTGTGTTTATCGAGCTTCCGTATTCTAGCCCTCGAGGCCCCTGGCTTGTAATATGAAGCTGATGTTATTTTATTTGTGTCTAGAGTTGTGTTGTGATATCTTTCCGTGAGTCCTTGGGTTTGATCGTACGCATTTGCGTGTATGGTTAGCGTACGATTAAATCGAGGGCGTCACAAGTTGGTATCAGAGCCGACTGCATGTAGGTAGCCCCCTTTCCAACTCCTTGGCCGAAGTTGAGTCTAGTGTTTGAAAAACTTTACTAACAATGATGTTGTGGCTTACGGGCCCACATCTCAATTGGGTGGTATTAGTATCTTTTACTCCTTTCCTATACTCTCGGCTCTACTCTCTCTTCTCCTTCGGGTCAAAGATTTTACTAACTCTAACATTAGGTTCTTGAATCACATCGACCCGGAGCGCTGGACTATCTACTCTTTCTCCTGAATATGTATTACACACACTGTCATTTGACATCCATCAATCTTATTTCAGATGCGTCCCGCAAGACAGCACGTGCGCCTGACATAGGCCACTGAGACGACTGGGTTCCCGACCATTTTGGTCGACCTCCTGACCAGGCTGGAATATCGCTGGTACCCCGAGTACACTGTGTTCGAGGATTTTCACGAGTACAACCAGTACCAGTACCAGGCTGAGGTTCGCATCTTCGACCAGAGGGGCGGCGAGACCCTCGAGCACCACGTGTTCTGTGGTATTGGAGTGTCGGTCGAGATAGCCGTCCATGATGTGGCCTACATCGCCATCACCCATCTCCGTGGAGCGTACCCTCACCTGGAGGAGAGCCCTTTCAGATACATCCCGCATGCTCCTGCTGGGGATGAGACTGGGTCTGATCTCACTGCCTACGCTTCTGACGTTCGGGAGTGCTGCGACCGTTCCTACATCGCTGTCTGCGCCCCCTACGTGACGCGTCGCTACGACGTGCGGGTTCTGGTGCAGTACACTGAGGCAATGGATCGTGCTTTCCGAGCTCTGACTGTGGAGCTGTATGCTACGCGCGCTCGTCTTTACGACGCGTTCACAGAGCTACCATCAGCTCTCGAGTGGACTGATGTTGGGGGTAGAACCCCTGCACTTGGACCTCAGCTCCTCAACTGGATGCGGTACCCTCACCAGAGTCACAACGGGACACACGGTCCTGTCCCTACCTTCTATCACCGCCAGCTACCAGGATTCGATCGTCCTCTCCGACGTTGATGTAGCCTTATCGCTACATCTCGTTGTGGTACTCTTCCACCGCGTGCCTGCGCGCCGCCTAGTGAGTCCAGGGTATCATCTAATGCGTCCGGGCTATCGCCAAATTTCGAATTTGTAATCGTTAGTCTATAATCGAACTTATGTATGGGTCTGTATGTCGAACTCAACTACTATGGAGTATCTATCGCATTTCCCTTTCATTATGCTTAATTACTTCATGAATGCGTGCGATGCCTTTGCAATTACTTTAAGCTAAACTACCCCTGTTAAATATTTAACAGGATGGTTAGACCAGCTGGCCGCCCGCGTGCCCCTGCCAACGATGCACCACCCCCGCCTCCTGAGTATATGGCAGGGATGATCCAACAGTTTGAGCTGAACCGCCAGTTTATGCAAGGGCTCATGGATCAGTTCCAAAGGCCGAACATGAACCAACCGCAAGGCGTGACACTGCAAGACTTCTGCCGCCTCAACCCTGCGATCTACTGCAGCTCAACTCAGCCTCTTGATGCTGATGACTGGCTCCGTGACATTTCTTATGAGCTAGAGTCTGCCAATGTGCCCCTGGCGAGCTATGTCAACTTTGCCGCCTACTTTCTGAAGGGTCCCGCTGCTCAATGGTGGGACAGCCATAGGCGCTCTCAGCCCGATGGAACTATCATCACTTGGGCAGAGTTCAAGGCTGCTTTCCATGCTCGATACATTCCCAGGGAATCATGGACCGGAAGAAGCGTGAGTTCCGCAACTTGGTCCAGGGCAACAAGACTGTGGATGCTTATCAGCGGGAATTTCTGGAATTATCTCGCTATGCTGAAGAAGACATTGCGACTGATGCACGCAGGCAGGAGAAGTTCCGTGAAGGCCTCCACCCTGATATCAAGCTGACACTCCTCGTTCAGGACTATGCTGATTTCGCCACCCTGGTGAACAAGGCTATTCAGGTTGAGACTAGTTTGCAGGAATACAAAGATAGCAGCAAGCGCAACCGTGACATGGGCTCATCTTCGGGCTCGTCTACACAGAAGCGGAAGATCTGGATTCCCAACAACATGTACCATGCACCTGCTCCTGCTCCGAGGCCGTCCTATGCTGCACCTCGCCTGCCTCGTCCACCACCTAGGCCGCCGAGGCTTCCAGCTCCACCGCCTTGAGTTCCTCCTTCCCGTCCTGAGGACGGGCTGTGCTTCAAGTCTGGCCGTCCAGGTCACCGTGCTAGAGACTGCACGCAGAATCCGAATCAGCTGACACTTCCCGCAACTGGCAGTGGCAACAACCAGAACTGCAACTTCAACGCTAAGCCTGCTTATGTTCGTGGTCAGGCCAACAACATTGATATGGGTCAAGCTCAAGACCAGCCTGCTACCGTGATGGGTACACTTCTCGTTAACTCAGTACCTGCTTCTGTATTGTTTGATACAGGAGCATCGCATTCCTTTATGTCGGAAAGTTTTGCATTCATGCATGGCATTAAGTACGAAGAGATGAACGTCCCAATAGTGGTAAACACCCCCTCGGGCCAATGCCGACCCTCCATGGTCTGCTCCAATGTCCCCATTGAAATTGAAGGATTGGAATTATTTGCCTCTCCCATGTTATTAAGTTCTTCCAACATTGATCTCATACTGGGGATGGACTGGTTGAAAGCTCATACGGCATCGGTCGTTTGTGCCACCAAGACCGTCCACCTCCTACACCCTTCAGATGAATTAATAAGCTACCATGCTCATCTCATCCGTAATGCTGAGGCACGGCTGTATGCTTTGAATGCATTAAATGCATCGCCTCTTGAAGGGATTGAAAACATTCCAGTCGTCCGAGAATTCCAAGATGTCTTTCCAGAAGAACTTCCGGGGATTCCCCCTGCTTGAGTTGTCGAGTTTGTCATTGACTTGGTACCCGGTACCACTCCTATTGCCAAGCGCCCTTATAAAATGCCACCACATGAACTCCTTGAACTTAAGCAAGAAATTGACAACTCGCTCCGTCTGGGTTTCATCCGTCCGAGTTCCTCTGCTTGGGGAGCACCTTCTCTCTTTGTTAAGAAGAAGGATGGGACAAATCGATTGGTTCAAGACTATCGTCCTATCAACCAGGCCACTATTCAAAACAAATATCCTCTCCCTCGGATAAATGATTTGTATGATCAACTTGCTGGTTCCACCGTCTTCTCTAAGCTCGACTTGAGTTTGGGATACCACCAGATCCGTGTTCGCAAGGAGGATATTCCAAAGACCGCTTTTGTTACTCGATATGGATCATATGAGTACACCGTCATGTCCTTCGGCTTAACCAATGCACCGGCAACCTTCTCTCGATTGATGAATTATATATTCATGGACTACCTCGACAAATTTGTCGTGGTATATCTGGATGATATTCTGGTGTTTTCGAAGAACAAAGAAGAGCATGCTGAACATCTTCGTCTTGTACTGGATAAGCTTCGGGAGCATAAACTCTATGCGAAGTATTCCAAATGTGAATTCTCGCTAGACGAAGTGACTTACCTTGGTCATGTGATTTCCAAGGATGGTATGGTCAACCCCGAACAAATTCAAGCTATTCTTGACTGGACTCCTCCGAAGAATGTCAAGCAAGTCAGAAGTTTTCTCGGGCTCGCCAGCTATTGCCGTCGATTCATCGAGAACTTCTCCAAGATTGCGAAGCCCTTAACTAATCTGCTTCACAAAGGTGTTAAGTATGAGTGGACTGATAAATGTCAGGAAAGTTTCCAGGCACTCAAGGACAAACTGACGTCCGCTCCAGTACTTGCTCCTCCAGATACGAAAAGGGATTTCGTCATATACTGTGATGCTTCTCGCCAAGGAATAGGTTGTGTCCTAATGTAGGATCGCAAGGTGATCGCTTATGCTTCACGTCAACTGCATGCTCATGAAGAGAACTACCCAGTTCATGATCTCGAGCTTGCTGCAGTCATTCATGCATTAAAGGAATGGCGACAATACCTTGTCGGTAATCGCTGTGAAATCTACACCGACCATCAAAGTCTGAAGTACTTGTTCACTCAACCGGAGCTGAACCTACGTCAACAAAGATGGATGGAGAGTATAGCAGATTTTGACTGTAGTATATCATATACCCCTGGCAAGGCTAACGTAATGGCTGATGCCTTGAGTCGCAAGTCGTACTGCAACCACCTCCAGGTTCATCAGGTTCACGATCGTCTGCAAGAGGAATTCCGTAAGCTGAACCTCCACATTGTTCCTCAGGGTTACCTTGTTCCCCCTCCTGAAGAGTGTCAAAAGATGAACCTTCGTGTTGTTAATCAGGGCTCCCTCAGTAACCTAGTGGTTGAGCCAGATCTTGTGAGCTCCATAAAGAATCTGCAAGACTTTGACGATGATGTCGACAGGATTAAGAGCTATATTGCGAAGGGTAAACCCTCCTTTTTCACTGTTGATGAAGATGGCGACTTGTATTTCAAGGGTCGCCTATTCGTCCCAAATAAGAAGGAAAATCTCAGGATGACTGGGAAGGTGATGGAAGAAGCTCATGACACACCATTGCCTATTCACCCGGGTAGTACCAAGATGTACCAAGACATCTGGCAATGATTCTGGTGGCCCAATATGAAACAAGACATTGCACGCTATGTGGCAGAATGTGATATATGCCGGCGTATCAAAGCAGAGCACCAAAAGGCTGCTGGGACTCTGCAACCTATCTCTATTCCTGAGTGGAAATGGGACCATGTTGAAATGGACTTTGTCACTGGTTTTCCCAGATCTCAGAAAGGTAATGATGCTATTCTTGTTGTCATTGATCGACTGTCCAAAGTTGCACATTTCCTGGCCGTGAAAGAAACGATTAATGCTAGTTAGCTGGCAGATCTTTATATGTCAAGAGTTGTTTCACTTCACGGTATTCCGTTGGTAATCAGTTCGGACCGTGGCAGCTTGTTCACTTCAAAATTCTGGGAAAGTTTTCAGAAGGCTATGGGGACTCATCTGTCCTTCAGCACTGCATTTCATTCTCAATCTGAGGGACAAGTTGAACGAGTCAACCAAATTCTCGAGGACATGCTTCGAGCTTGTGTCATTTCTTTCGGTAAGAAATGGGAGGAATCTCTCCCGTATGCCGAGTTCTCTTACAACAATAGCTATCAAGCTAGTCTGAAGATGGCCCCTTTCGAAGTATTGTATGGGCGAAGGTGTCGAACTCCTCTGAATTGGTCAGAAACTGGGGAACGATCACTCTTCGGTCCGGATATTATTCAACATGCCGAAGATCAAGTCCGCATTATTCATGAGAATCTGAAGGCTGCTCAGTCTCGTCAGAAGAGTCAGTATGACCGTCATCATCAAGATATGGTCTATCAACCTGGCGAAAAGGCTTATCTTCGTGTCACACCAATGAGAGGTGCACACCGCTTCGGAATCAAGGGAAAGTTAGCTCCTCGTTATATTGGTCCTTTCACTGTTCCCGAAAGGCGTGGAAGAGTGGCTTATCAATTGGAACTGCCGGCGAACCTTTCTCAGGTTCACGATGTCTTCCATGTTTCTCAGCTCCGTCGCTGCTTCAAGGACCCTATTCGAGCAGTGGATCATGATATGCTTGAGCTACAACAAGACCTCTCTTATAAAGAGCATCCGGTCCGCATTCTCGACCAAGCTAAACGTAAGACTCGTCGCAAGGTCACCAAGTTCCTTAAGGTGCAGTGGTCAAATCACTCTGAAGATGAAGCCACTTGGGAACGTGAGGATCATCTTCGTGATGAATACCCCGGGCTCTTTCCCTCTACCTCTTAATTCTCGGGACGAGAATTCTTGTTAGTAAGGGAGAATTGTGACATCCTTGACTTTTGCTAAGTAAATATTGTAATTAAGCTACAGTGATCACCCGCAAGTGATGCCACATCATCGAGAATTACCGTCGTTGACCCGCATTGAATTTCTATCCGGATTCAGAAATTCAAAACAAAAGATAATTATATTTATAAATTCATATTAACTATTAAAGAAAGAAAGTATTAAAAATAATAATGATAAAAGAAAAGAAAAGAAATTAAAAAAAGAAAAGGGAAATTAGAAAGAAGAAATAATAGAAAAAGAAAAAAAAGAAAAAAAGAAAAAAAAGAAAAAAA
This sequence comes from Hordeum vulgare subsp. vulgare, assembly GCF_904849725.1. NCBI lineage: Eukaryota > Viridiplantae > Streptophyta > Magnoliopsida > Poales > Poaceae > Hordeum > Hordeum vulgare. Next base: position 112,484,141 of record NC_058522.1, on the reverse strand, counting down.
AAGAAAAGGAAACCCCCCCTGGCCGACTGGGCCCAAGTGGCCCAGCCGAGCCGGCCAACCCCGCACCCCCCTCAAACCCTAGGGCGAGGGATCCCCCCTGCCTCGCTCCCTCCCCTCCCAATCGTGCCGCCGCCACGGGCTCCCCTCCCCACCTAATCCCGCTCACCTGGCCCCTCCCCACCTCTCGTAACCCCCCCTCCCCACGAGAGACTCCACTCTCTCTCGGTTCGCTCCCGCACGACCCCATCTCCCCCCCACGACCGAGAACCCCCAGATCTCCCCCCTCCCCACCTCTCGTTCTCTCCCCACCGAGGCCCTCTTCTCCATCTCGCCCCCACCCCGGCCGGCGAGCTCCCCCCACCGCCGGCCTCTCCCTCCACCGACCCTCCCCCGTCAGCCTCCCAGTCCCTCCCCATGCATTACCCTCCACCGCCGGTTCCCTCACCGGCCGGCAAGCCTCCCCATCTCGGCCCCTTCAACCGCCGGCCGAGCCCCTCCCCTACATCTCCACCTCCCTCTCGGCCCCAACCCCCCGCGCCCCCCCCCCCCCGTCGGCCTTCCTCCCGCTCGGTCCAGGAGGGACCGGGCAGGGAGACACCTCCACCTCGCCGGATCCGGCCGACCTCACCTCGGCCGGCCCCCTCCTTCAACGCCGCCCCCCTCCGGGAGGGCCTCTTCCTCATCGGCACGTTCTCACCGGCACCATCGTCATCACCGCGCCATCACCACTGTCACCTCCGCCTTCCTGCGAACTCCGGCTTCACCGGGCCGTCTCATCCACGTTGGTGAGCCCCTCCTCGGGCTCCTCCCACCATCTTGTTCTCCTCGTCGTCCCGGTTCTGTTCCGGCAAACGGGGCTCCGATCCGTCGACGTTTGACTCCGGTAGGAGGAGATGAAGTTGGCTCTCTTCTATGTTGAGAAAGTTAACAGAGACTCTGTGTTGTGTGTTAACAGAGAGAGATGGGAGTGTTGAGAGTTAAAAGAAAATAAAACAAATGATGTATTCCGTATATATGTATGTATGTATGAGATGCGATGTACGTATTTGCGTATATAGATATTTGGGGGAATACGATATTTGCATGATTATGTATCTGTGAAAAATAATCGAGTATTTGGCCTAAGGTCACTTACCGGTGGGGCCAATGCACCCGCTCTCTATGACAGGGAGGCCCCACGCGATAATTAAAAAATAAAGATAATGTTAATGTTTTTATTAAATAAATAAGTAGATATATTAGTTAAATTAATTAATTGGATAATTAGAATAATTAGAGTATGACACGTGGGTCCCCCACTAAATTAATCTGATTAATTAATATTTAATCTTAATTAAAACTTGTGTCTATGACGTTCGGGACCCGCTGGTCAGTTGACCAGTCAAATGTTGATGTCAGCATGCCATCATGCTGATGTCATAATAGCTTTTTATTAAATTATTCAAATATGTTATTAATTCCTAATTATTGAATAAAACTTTAAAAATTAATATTAAATAATCCGTAAGTCAGATCAAAATATTTTCAACATGAAAGTTGATCAACAGAACGAGACGAACCCGGATACACAGCCCGTTCGTCTGTCATGCGTCCCTAGCTTAGCAAACATCGAACATTCCATCGTTTCCAGTATAACTGGTAGTAGCCCGAGACCCGGAAAATATCGTCAGATATTCTTCCGACCCGTCTATGACGGATGTTGCTGCGTTAGCTCATGTCTATCCTGCATCTTGCCATGTCATGCTTTGTGTTGCACCATTGCTATTATTTATTGTTTCTTCCCCCTCTTCTTACCGGTAGACCCCGAGACTGACGCTGCTGCCGGGTACATCTATGACCCTGCCGATCAATCCTTTGCCACAGAGCAGCAAGGCAAGCAAACCCCCTTGATCATTCCTATATTGCCTATGTCTTTCTTCCTACTGCTTGCATTAGTATTTTGCTACTGTTGTAGTTAGCTCCTATATCTGATGCATAGCCTATTTTTGATGAACTGCTACTTTCAGTCATGTACTTCAAATATGCTTAGTATAGGTGGAGCAGTCATCCCCTCTTACCCTGTAGTTCAGTTGTCCCGCTTATTTTCAAATCTCGATCCCTGATCGACGAGCCAGACCCGACACAGCACATACACCCCTTCGTTGTACGACGCTACAGAGATACTATCGGGTACCGAGGGTGACACCTCGCTAAGTACTCCTGATGATATCTCTGTAGTATAGCTAGTCGGTCGTGGTTATCGAGGGTGATTCCTCTTTCACCATTCCCGACGATGCCTCTGTCGTGCAACCCCTCAGGTGTGGGACCCTCGAGGGTGATTCCTCTAAGCCCACCTTGACGGGTACATCGTTCGGAATCCAACGAGGGTGATACCTCGGATTCCCCCCGATGTTACAACCACACAGTTACTCGACCTTGTTACTGGGATCTTTGGTGATTAGTTGTAAGACGGGTGGATTCCCGTGAGACTGTGTTGTTGGTCTAACTAAAATGTTAATGGATTTGGGTATTTGATCAGGGTTGGTCGGAGACCTTTTCGCACTAACCGGCTACGCGGGAAGAATTATGGGTACTCGGCGTCGCGGTATCAGCCGAAGCTTTTCAGATGTCAGCAATCGTAGTGGCACGCGCCCGAGTGGTCCCGAGATGCATTGCGCTTGTGATTAAGGGATGCTAGGACTGACGTCGGCCGCCCTCGCATCGTGCAGGAGCGCGGAGGGGAACTGGGCCCATGAACCCTTTGCGCTTAGGATTTAGACCGGCGGGCTGACCTCTCTGATTAGTCTTAGGTGGGGCTGCGACATGTCGATATTCCGAGGCCGGGCAGGACCCAGAAAAGCATGTCCGGCCAGAGTGTTATCGACCGTGACGGGATATGTGGTGCACCCTTGCAGGGATGAAATTAACTATTCGGATAGCCGTGTCCACGGTTACAGGACGACTTGGAGATGTGCCCCGATCTTATACAACTACAATGGTTACTTAATTGGAATTAGTTTTCCTCGGGATTGCTTCCTCGCAGGGAGTCGAGGGAGGATCTTTAGGCGTGACCTCACTTTAATATTGCTGCAACAATATGACTATTATTGTTTTACGCCCTGTTCTACTCTCGTCTATTGCTGGAAGAACCTGAAGATGCAAGTCTTCGATAGGACTAGGCCTTCTCTCTTTATTCTCGCATTGCTGCAGTCAGTCCACATATAACCCCCCTTCTTTGATACTGATGCATAATTTGATTAGTTCTGATGTAAGACTTGAGAGTACTTTGGATGAGTACTCACCACTGCTTTGCTCCCCCCTTGTCCCCTTGATCCGTTTGCTGCGACCAGATGCTAGAGCCCAGGAGATGGAGGTCCCCGCCGCCGACGACTGCTACCCCGATGGTGCCTACTACTATGTGGAGGCCGCTGATGATCAGGAGTAGTTAGGAGGTTCCCAGGCAGGAGGCCTCTCCTCGTTCGATCGTTGTATCTTTTGTGCTAGACTTCTCTAAGGCACCCCATGTTTTATGTCTGTACTCAGATATTGTTGCTTTCGCTGACTCGTGTGTTTATCGAGCTTCCGTATTCTAGCCCTCGAGGCCCCTGGCTTGTAATGTGAAGCTGATGTTATTTTATTTGTGTCTAGAGTTGTGTTGTGATATCTTCCCGTGAGTCCTTGGGTTTGATCGTACGCATTTGCGTGTATGGTTAGCGTACGATTAAATCGAGGGCATCACACGATTTCATCTTTTCGTCATGTCATCCAGCGGAGATATGTGCATGGGTCATGAGATCCTCTTCGATGCACTCTCCTTCATCGCCGATGATTCGGCATGGCTTCAGGATGCACCCCTCGACATCGAGACGCTTCCGAGTCGCGGGGCTACGCACTTCCGTGCCAGTTCTTGCGGCGTTCTTCTTCTCCAGCCATCGACCCCGGTGTCGATCTTCGCCCCCGTCACGCGCCGCAACAAGCGATCCGGTCGTTCGCGGCTCCAGCGTTGGGTGCGACACGCCCTAGCGCGACAAAACATGTCCTCTCAAGTGGCGGTGCTCGAATCGGTTGTGGTCCCGCGGTCATCCCAGTGCTTGGAGTCAGTTCCGACTGAACTACCTTCCGAGTATCAGGGTCACGGGCCTGCAGCCGAAGTACTCATGGCCGATTCCCACGGAAGTCCCTCCGGGACTGGTCGGAACAAGCGTGAGACTGGAGAATCATCTGGCGCTCGTCGTCAGCACCCTCGTTCTTCCAGTCGACGCGCTCGCCAAAGCAACGTCTAGGTGTTCCACACACCCATCCTCAACTTGGCTGCAGCCACCAGGATCGCTGATTCTCTCCAGCCGACTGATTTGGAGGCTGGTAGAGGAATCGAGCACATCCGTGCCTTGTTACATACGGCGCAACAGCAAAACTCGGGGGTCTCCCAGTCGCACAACAAGACCCACAACAGTTCCGTTCAAGCGAACACACATCGGTCAGTTTTCAGTCCCGCCTCTCACCAGCGTCGCAGAGGGGGCAGCCTCTGGAACGATCGTTCCAGGGACCAGAGTCAGAATCCGCTTTCCATTCGGTCTCATCCCGAAGATCGTCGTCGTTCGCGTACTCCTCCGCGGAGTGGGCCTTACGGACCCCGGCATTACGATGATCATCGTTCGGGCGGTGACGCGCATGATCAAAGGCCTGATGCAAGAGGGTATATCACTCAGAAGAAGGTTGATAGAAGCCGAGCCCACCGTGATGGTCATGATAGAGATCATCCGAGTGGAAGCAGGACCGTTGTTTCTGGTCCCGAGTGTTTCAGTCGGGCCATTCGCTCGGCTGACATCCCTCCCAACTTCCGATTGGCGACGGGAATTAGCAAATTCACAGAAGAGTCCAAACCAGAAACTTGGTTAGACGACTATAGAGTGGCGGTCTAGATCGGTGGCGGAGATGACCATGTCGCCATGAAACATCTCCCACTGATGCTCGACAGTTCGGCTCGAGCTTGGCTAAACCAGTAGCTCCATCAAGCATTTACAGTTGGGCAGATCTATCCCGAGTCTTCATCAGGACCTTCGAGGGTACGTGCAAACGCCCTGCTGGTCTCACAGAGCTTTAGCACTGTGTCCAGAAGCAAAACGAGCCCTTGCGTGATTTCATCCAGCACTAGACAACCCTCTACCACACGGTGGAGAATCTTACAGAACACCAAGCAGTCTGCGCCTTCAAGGCAGGCGTTCGGTACAGAGATCTATACCTGAAGTTTGGTCGGACAGGCGACATCTCCATGAGCAAGATGATGGAGATAGCCGCGCGCTATGCGAATGGTGAAGAGGAGGACCGCATACGTAGCGGCAAGCATAAGCCAGTCGCCGACGGAGATGGGAGCAGCAGTCGGAAGCAGAAACAGAAAGCCCAATCTACTCCGCAAGCAGAGGCGGCAGTCGTTACAAACGCTAAGTCCAAAGGCAAGGGGAAACCATAGTACACCCCCAAGAAGAAACAGTCAGGAAATTCCATCCTAGATCAACCGTGTCCAATCCACACGAAGACGGATGAAGAAGGCAATGTCATATTGCCGAAACATACCACTCGGCAGTGTCGCCTCCTGATCCAAGGATTCGGAGAAGGACAGCCGAGTGAGAAAGACACCGAGCAAGATGATGAGGACAAGGGGGATCCGTTCCCTCAAGTCCATGCAACGTTAATGATTTTTGCTGATGTAGAAAGAAAAAGTCGATGGAAGTTGGTCAACAGGGAGGTAAACATGGCAACCCCATCCACTCCCACGTTCCTCAAGTGGTCACAGACTGCAATTACTTTTGATCAGTCAGACCACCCAGCACACGTACCCACCCCAGGGAGGCAAGCTCTGGTCGTTGACCCGGTGGTGGAAGGAGTTAGGCTGCGCAAAGTCCTCATGGACGGCGGCAGCGGCTTGAATATCATGTACGCCGATACTTTCAAGGGAATGGGCATTCCGATGTCCAGACTTAGCGAGAGCAGTATGCAATTCCATGGAGTCGTCCCAGGAAGAAAGGCCAAATCACTCGGCCAGATTGCGTTGGATGTCGTTTTCGGCTCTAACAAGAACTTCCGCAAAGAGAAGTTAACATTCGAGGTGGTAGACTTCCCGAGTGCATACCATGCCATTCTTGGTCGTCCGGCATACGTATGTTTCATGGCCCGTCCATGTTACGTATATTTGAAGCTGGAGATGCCTGGTCCCAAAGGCGTGATTACTGTCACAGGCAATCGGCAGTGGGCCAAGGAGTGTCTGCACCAGGGGTCGAGAATTGCAGACCATCAGATGGATGTACTCGAGTTGGATGAGTACAAGAAGATTGCCGACCCCGCCGACCTAATGCGTTCAAAGAAGCCAGCTTCCGAGTCCGCATTCCAGTCGGCGGGAGACACGAAGAAAGTAAGCATCCACCCGACGGATGCCACCGCCGCCCCAACAAACATCTCCACCACCCTTGATCCAAAATAGGAAGCCGAGCTCATCCAATTCCTCCGTGAGAACTGGGACATTTTTGCATGGAAGCCTGCTGACATGCCAGGTGTACCCAGGGAGTTGGTTGAGCACCGACTGCATGTGGATCCTGCCGCTCGGCCCGTCCGAGAAGGCCTGCGTCGGTCCGCCGCGCACAAGAGAAAAGCAATCGGAGAGGAGGTAGCTAAACTTCTAGCAGCCAACTTCATTCGCGAGGTACACCACTCCGAGTGGCTCGCTAATGTTATCATGGTTCCCAAGAAGGACAAGTCTCTCCGTATGTCCATCGATTTCAAGCACCTTAATAAGGTATGTTCGAAAGACCACTTCCCGCTCCCCCGCATTGATCAAATCGTTGATTCGACTACGGGTTGCGAGCGCTTATCCTTCCTTGATGCCTATTCGGGCTATCATCAGATCCGTCTGTATGGTCGAGATGAATTAAAAACATCTTTCATCACCCCATTCGGGTGTTTCTGTTACATCACTATGTCATTCGGTTTGAAAAATGCAGGAGCAACTTTTATGCGAATGATCCAAAAATGCCTCCTTGACCAGATTGGTCGAAATGTGGAGGCATATATGGATGATATCGTAGTCAAGTCACGCAAAGGTTCCAACCTGCTGACTGACTTGGCAGAAACATTCGCCAACCTACGTAGGTACGATATCAAGCTCAACCCAGCCAAGTGTTCATTCGGCGTTCCCAGCGGGAAGTTACTCGGTTTCTTTGTTTCCGAACAAGGGATCGATGTCAACCCCGAAAAGATTGGGACCATTGTTCGAATGGAGCGGCCAGTAAGAGTACATGACGTACAAAAGCTCACAGGTTGCCTAGCGGCTTTGAGCAGGTTTATCGCTCGACTCGGCGAGAAGGCGTTACCTCTGTACCGACTCATGAAGAAGTCGGATACCTTTGAGTGGACAGACGAAGCCCAAACCGCATTCGACGACCTCAAGGCACTGCTTTCCACGCAGCCGGTTCTTACTACCCCGCTCAGTAAAGAACCCCTTCTTCTGTACATCGCGGCTACAAATCAAGTTGTCAGCACCGTTCTGACAGTCGAACGCGAAGAAGAAGGCAAAGCGTACAAGGTTTAGCGGCCAGTATATTATGTTTCCGAAGTCCTGGCTCCTTCCAAGCAGAGGTATCCCCATTATCAGAAGCTTATTTATGGGATCTACATGACTGCAAAGAAGGTGGCTCATTATTTCCAAGACCACTCGGTATCTGTCATATCTGATGCTCCGTTGTCGGAAATTCTCCACAATCAGGACGCATCAGGCCGAGTGGCAAAGTGGGCAATGGAGATGCTATACTGCGACATCAAGTTCGAAGCCAAGAAAGCTATAAAGTCTCAAGATCTTGCTGACTTCATAGCAGAATGGGTAGACAACAGCAACCGACTCACATCTACTCGGCTCATTGGACCATGTTCTTTGATGGGTCCAAGATGTTGAATGGCTCCGGCGCCGGCGTAGTGCTCATATCCCCGAAAGGTGATAAACTCAAGTATGTGTTGCAGATCCATTTTGATTCTTCCAACAACGAAGCAGAGTATGAAGCTCTCCTTTACGGGTTGCGCATGGCCATCACACTCGGCGTCCGTCGCCTGATGGTCTATGGCGACTTAGATCTAGTGGTTAATCAAGTAATGAAGGAGTGGGATGTAAGGAACCCCACCATGACTGCATACTGCAACGCAATAAGAAAGCTCGAAAAGAAGTTCGAAGGTCTGGAACTTCACCATGTTCCCCGACTGAAAAACCAAGCAACAGATGAATTGGCAAAACTTGGATCCACACGGAGACCTGTCCCGAGTGATGTCTGCCTCGAGCACCTACACCTCCCCTCGGTAAAAGAAGATTCTTTTACAGAGGAACCTGTGCAACCAAAGAGCTCAACAGATCAGACTAAAGTTGAGGTTCCCGCTGTGGTTGACCTGGTCATGGAGATTCTAGCTGTCATTCCCGAATGGACTGTGCCATTTATTGCGTACATCCTGAGGCAAGAGTTACCGAAAGACGAGGTCGAAGCTAGGAAGATCGTTCGCAGGTCGAAGTCCTTCACCGTCGTTGATGACCAGTTATACAGAGAAAGTGTTTCACGCGTCCTTCAGCGGTGTATCTCTCCTGAGGAGGGTCGGTTAATTTTGGAAGAAATTCACTCGGGAACCTGCGGCCATCATGCCTCCTCAAGGGCAATCATCGCCAAAGCATTCAGAGCTGGTTTCTTCTGGTTGCAGGTGAATGAAATGGCAAAAGATATAGTCGACCATTGCGAAGGTTGTCAGTTCTATTCAAACAAGTCCCACAAGCCAGCGTCCGTGCTGAAGACAATTCCCCTTTCTTGGCCATTCGCCGTGTGGGGATTAGATACAGTCGGACCATTCAGAACAGGCCAATGAGGATTCACCCATCTGCTCGTAGCAGTCGACAAGTTTACCAAGTGGATTGAAGCCAAGCCAATCAAGAAGCTTGACGCCCTTACGGCCATCAAATTTATCATAGACAACATCGCCAGATACGGGGTTCCACACAGCATAATCACCGACAATGGCACAAACTTTGACTCGGACGAGTTCAAAGGTTTTTGCGCAGGCCAAGGTATCCGAGTGGATTTTGCATCTGTTGCGCACCCCCAAACAAATGGACAAGCGGGGCGGGCGAATGGACTCATTCTTCAAGTGTTGAAGCCTCGATTCCTACGGGAAATTGGACATGCCGCCAGCGCATGGGTCACCGAGCTGCCTTTGGTGCTATGGGGCCTCCGAACAACTCTGAATAGATCGACAGGACGATCCCCGTTTTTCCTCGTTTATGGAGCAGAGGCAGTCCTTCCGAGTGACTTGCTTCACAACTCTCCACGAGTCGAACTCTTCTCCGAAGCCGAAGCAGAGCAAGCCAGGCAAGACGGAGTAGACATTTTAGAAGAGGAGCGCGAGATGGCATTGATCCGTTCAGCAATTTATCAGCAAGATCTGCAGCGATTTTATGCGCGGCACGTCAGGAGCCGCACGTTCCAAGCAGGCAACCTGGTGCTCCGAGTGGATCAACAGAGACCACACAAGTTGGCTCCCGCCTGGGAAGGACCGTTCATCATTTCTAAGGTGCTGAACAACAGAGCGTATCGACTCTACAACCTCGACAGGGAGACGGACGAGCCGCGAGTATGGAATGGAGATCTACTGAAGCGCTTCTACACATAACCGCCGACAGAGACAATGTAAAGAACAAATGTCATCAAAGTAATACAAAGCGGATTAACTCCTTGCCGATTCAAAATTCTTCCGCGTTTGCAGACTTCGGTCTAAAAAGCTAACTCCGAGTGTGCACCAAAAGTCACACTCGGAGACTTAGCTGCGACCCAGAGTCGCCTAAGTAAACAACTTGCTCCGAGTGTGCACTAAAAGTCACACTCGGGGACTTAGCTGAGACACAGAGTCGCCTAAGTAAACAACTTGCTCCGAGTGTGCACCAAAAGTCACACTCGGGGACTTAGCTACGACCCAGAGTCGCCTAAGTAAACAACTCGCTCCGAGTGTGCACCAAAAGTCACACTCGGGGACTTAGCTGCGACCCAGAGTCGCCTAAGTAAACAACTTGCTCCGAGTGTGCACCAAAAGGCGCACTCGGGGACTTAGCTGCGAACCAGAGTTGCCTAAGTAAACAACTCGCTCTGAGTGTGCACCAAAAGTCACACTCGGGGACTTAGCTGCGACCCAGAGTTGCCTAAGTAAACAACTTGCTCCGAGTGTGCACCAAAAGTCACACTCGGGGACTTAGCTGCGACCCAGAGTCGCCTAAGTAAACAACTTGCTCCGAGTGTGCACCAAAAGTCACACTCGGGGATTTAGCTGCGACCCAGAGTCGCCTAAGTAAACAACTTGCTCCGAGTGTGCACCAAAAGTCACACTCGGGGACTTAGCTGCGACCCAGAGTCGCCTAAGTAAACAACTTGCTCCGAGTGTGCACCAAAAGTCACACTCGGGGACTTAGCTGCGACCCAGAGTCGCCTAAGTAAACAACTTGCTCCGAGTGTGGATTTAAAGTCACACTCGGGGACTTAGCTGCGACCCAGCGTCGCCTAAGCAAACAACTTGCTCCGAGTGTGCATTTCAAGTCACACTCGAGGACTTAGCTGCGAACCAGAGCTGCCTAATAAAGAGCTTCCTCCGAGTGGGCACACAAGTTACACTCGGAGGCATAGCTGAGTCCCTAAACAAAAACCACGAGCCAAAATCGTGTCAAAAAAACTCAGCGAAAGAAGAGCAAAAGATCTGGTTCGAATTCAAACCGAGTTCAACGATCAGTCGGCTCGGTGTGAATCAAGTTTATCCACACTGAGCCACGAATGTACCGGCCAACAGCAGTGGCCAAAGTTTAATACAAACTCCACTCGGCATACCGAGGTAAATGCGCGTTCAGCATAAAGTCAATCAAGCATCGCCGGGGCTGGCAGGCTCCACGAAGGTGTCGAGGTCTATTCCATCTGCAATCCGATTGGCCGTGTCGAGGAAGGTCTCCATGAACTCTTCAAATCGAAGCTTCTTGGTGTTGGCGACCTGCAACGTCTTCAGCTTCTCTTCACGGGCTTCCTTACAATGCACTCGGACTAGAGACAGCGCCACGTCCGCGCCACACCGAGCGGCAGACTTCTTCCATGCCTGCACTCTGCCTGGAACATCCTCCAGTCGAGTCATCAACCCCTCTATCTCATTCCGGGAGTCATCTTCAGGCCACAGCTCTTTGTCAATTCGGCCGACAACTTCTCTCAGGCGACCAACAAAAGGACCCACCTTGTTAAGGCGGGAATTCAGTTGGAACATGTCCCGGTTAGCTTCATCACCGAGTGGAACATTCGGTTGCCCAAGCGCCGGTTCAATTTCGGCGGTCTCGGCTTCAACGTCCTGACAAAAATATGCAAAGAAAAGACTGGGAGAAAATAAGCGCGGAGTGAACTCCAAAGTCAAAGAGCACAATGCAAGCAACTTACCACCAAGCAGTGCGACCATCTTCTTCGCCCAGTCGCCGACATATTTCTCCTGCGCTTTGCATCGAGCGTTCATTGACTTCAGCTGGCCCACCCATTCAGATCTCTCCTTCTTCATATTTTCTAACTCGGCTAACAGTGCCTTGTTAGTCTCCCGAGATTCCTCCAAAGATATCTCTCGTTCAGCGAGAGCCTTCTTCATGCCAACCATATCATTCGCAGCTACCTCCAAGTCGGCAGCAAGTTGAGTCTTCTCAACCATCAGAGCAGTATAGGCTGATCCCACTTCACAAGTCTTCTGTCAAAGAGACACAAAGGGAGGATCAGCCAGATTCAACAAGGAAAAAGTCTCGACAGATATGACAAAACAATCAAAACTCAAGATTCTTCAGACCCCTGCCGATGCAAGCAATCGACAGCGGTCTCGGGGACTACACCGAGTGGGTTCACTGAGAGTGTCCCCACTAGTATGAAGCTCGAACAGGTCGTTCCCATTGAGCTCCATAGAAAACCAACAACACTATGAGACTACTATTACTTGAACCGAGTAACACTACTCTCGAGGACTACACCCAGTGGGTGCACTCGGCGTGCCCCCACTGGTACCATTCGGGCAGATCAGCTCTGAACTGTCGAGATTATGGAAAATACATATAAAGACAACTGCCGGTGCAAACACTCGGCAGAAGTCTCGGGGACTACACCCACTGGGTTCACTCAGAGTGAACCCACTGGAAAATTAACCTACTGTATCCGAGTATCTCGCCAAAACCCCCAGTGGGCACCAAGAGGAATGTAAACACTTACTAGCTCACTTACTCGGATATCATCCCGAAGCTCCAAGCTCTTCTTGTACAGGGACGCAACGGAGTCATATGCTCCCTTGGCTTCGCCCACCATCAGCTCCACTTGTACCATGGCGTCCTTGGCGGCTCCTACTTGATCTTCCGGGAGGCGTCGGGCATCATAGTGAACAGTCGACGGACCCGGCGCGGCAGAAGGCGCCCTAGGCATCCTGAGCTCCCTGGGCATCCCGAGCTCTGCTCCAGTCGGTTCCGCCGTGAAGGCCACCGTCTCAGTCGGCGGCACGCTCATGGCGGGGCTGGCAGCAGGTTGGATAACCCCAGGGATAGGCGCCAAAGCTGGTTCCGACCCCCTTTGGTCGTCTTCGTCCAGATGGATCACCTCCGAAGGAAGCCCGTCTGAACAAAATAAAAATACAGAAAAAGATCAAGATCAAAGACAACACTCGCGAAATGGTAATACAGCTCTCGGGGTCGTGACAACGTACCTTGTTGGGACGTGGCGGCGTCATCAGTGTCCATAGGATCGTCACCCTGACGCGGCAGAGAGGTGGCGGAGGTAGCAGCTCTGTTGAGTGAAATCCATTCGACGGGTAAACATGAATTCCCAAAAAGAAGAGTCCAATCGGATACTGAAGGAAGATGGAAGAGCAAAGATACTTACTCTGAGGCGACCAGAACAGCGATCCTCATCCGGGGCAAAGCTTTCTGAGGTTTAGACCCGCTGGGTTTAGCCACCTTGGACGGCTGATCCACGGGCTCGGCAGAAGAACCCCTGGTTCTCTTCACACTCCGAGCACTCGGGGCTACGGGAGGAGCCGGCGGAACAGCGGGGTCATGACGGTGCATGGTTCGGCGTTCTGGTGGTGAGGGTGACGAGCTCTGCTCTTCACTCTCCTCCTCCTCCTCTTCTGTTTCCTCCTCCGTCTCCCTACTGTCAGAGACGTACACGGCACTACCCGCGCTACCCTCCATGCTGCCTTCTTCTTCCTCGACCGGATCCCCACTTGAGACTGCAGAATGCCAGTTCGTCCACTCCTGCACAAAACACAGTCGGCAACGTCAGTCGGCGAGACAAGAAAAGCAATAAAACTGAGAAGGTTAAAAGCACTCGACAACATGTACTCACCTCATTCAGAGGAGGATTTTGGGCGCGGAAGGCCTTCACCCGCCGAGCACCCACGGGGTTATCACATGTGCCCGTGATGCCGCGGACCCACGCACCCACGGTCTCCTCGCTCACGTCTTCAGGATGGGACCGAGTGGTATCCGAAGGCCCCGTGTAATGCCACATTGCGTGGTCTCGGGCCTGGAGCGGCTAGATGCGTCGACCCAGAAAAGTCTCCAACAGGTCCATGCCGGTGACTCCGTTCCGGACGACGGTTATGAGCGCGTCGATCAAAGGCTGGATCTGGGCTGTTTCTCCCTTAGAGAGTGCTAGCTTCCTGGGAGGGCCCGGACGGTCTAAACTAAAGGGTGGTAACCCACTCGGAGCATTCGGGCAGGCAATGTCCTGGCAATAGAACCAGGACGATTGCTAGTTCCTAACCGACTCGGATAGCTGAAGGGAGGGATAACTACTTTTTGTTTTCTTCTGAAATCCTAAACCCACGTACAGCTGGAGGATGTGTGTCTTACCATCAGACTGGCTAAGTTTCTTAACCGTTTGAGATCTAGCAGAGAAAACATATTTGAAGAGCCCCCAGTGGGGACGACGTCCTATCAAGCACTCGTAGAGGGTGATGAATGCGGAAAGATGAGCTATCGCATTCGGCGGAAAGTGATGGAGCTGCGCCCGAAGTAGTTCATAATACCTCGGAAGAAAGGATGGGGAGGCAGGGAGAAACTTCTGGCCACGTGGCTGAGCAGCAGGACGCGCTCCCCCTCCCTCGACGCCGGCTCCATCTCGCCTTCCAGCAGCCTCCAAGACTTATCGACGACCATGCCGTGCTCCACCAGCTCCAGCACGTCGGTCTTCCTCACCGTGGAGGGGAGGAAGCCCCCTGGATCCAGCCCACCGGCAACGCCCGCTTCCGCCGCTGAGTGGAGGCCGCCCCCTTCTTCTTCTTCTTCGCCTCAAGCTTGCTGGTCTGCCCCTTCGTCATGGCGAGGGTGACGGATCCGCAAAGGAGGAGGGGAAGGAGGTGGCTAGAGGTGTGCAGGGAGTTGCGGGGAGGCGAGATCAATGGGAGGAAGACGAGCAGCGCAACAGGAAGGTCCGCCAGGAAGGCTTTAAAAGGCCTCCGACTAAGTCACCTACAGGTGGGCCCAAGATCTTATACTCCCAACCGGCTGCTGCAAGATTACTGGAGAAGATCGCGGCGTGGTAATCGAGGAGGCGAAATCTACTCGATGGCGATGACGTCATCCCCGCTGAGCGTACGGCAAACAAAATTTGAGAATCCCAGAAAATCCGGTGCTGTCAGTATGACCGGTCTCGTCGAAAGATTCCGCGGAAGCAATCGGTCCCTCACAGTTTGTTTCACTTGCATATTCACTCGGATCACTAGCCGCAAAGATAAAATGGATCGAGGCAGACAACGCTAAGATCACCTCAATACCAGTCGACTCCAAACTCCGGACATCAGTTCATCGTTCCAGCCCCGATCCATTCGGGGACTAATGATGAGGTTATAGTCCCAGGGTAGGGTCACAGGTCTGCCCTATAGGTCCTACCCAAGGACTACCCTTCATAGGGGACAAGGCCCTTAGATAGTTCCGACTGAACTAAGGACGCCCCCATCATCCAGTCGGCGACGGTCCACTCGGAGCATATCTAACGTGCCGACTGGAATCCACTTTGTACATCGTAACCTCCCAAGAGGGCAACGGTCATACGTTTTCATACACCATAACTAGCATTTAAGGCTTACGTTACCAGTAACGCCAGCATTTATTCGCCACTACTCCACCCCTGTCCACCGGACCATTGTGAAGGGCAGTGCACTCTATATAAGCCGCCCTTCACCACTGGTACACGGGTTGGCACTTGCTGTAATCCCTTAATACACTCGACACAAAGCTCCCAAGAGCACTGAGATGTAGGGCTTTTACCTCCACCGTAGAGGGGCCTGAACTCATACATCCTCGCCGTAGCTAAGGCTCTGCCCATATACTTTCGTACCCCGTACTTCTACTGTCAGACTTATACTCACGACAGCGCCAAATGACAATACCTGAAAATGATCCTTGGGAGGCTTCCGAAGAAACGCTCCTTAGGATAGTTGGGATATATTCCTTCCCGGAAAAAAAAGTTGAATATATTCCTTGCTTATTGCAAGCATAGCATAGATCTAACCCACAACAACCATGTGTTTGGGCCGGGCAACTGGCTTTTTGGGTCATTCAACTCTGTTTTCTTTCTTTATTTCTCTCTGGTTTACTTGTTTTTTCCTATGTTTTTGTCGTGAGTTTTCTTCCATTATTGTTGTTGCTTTTTGTGTGTTTTTCGCTTTTCTTGCATCGGTTTTTATTATTTTAATTGTTTTAAGTTGATTTCTTTGTATTTCATCGGTATTTCTTTTTTTTCATTATGCTTCGTCTATTTTGTTTTTCCTTTTTTATTTGCTATACTCTAATTTTCTTGGTTTTCACCGATTACCTTTTTCCAATGTATATCTACTTTTTCTATTACGGACGGACATTTTTAGTGTACACATGGAACATTTTGTTGACATGTATTGAATATTTTTCGAATATAGGATATACATTTTTGTCTTCTCAAATACATGTTTTAAACACGTTTTTGAATATGTGGTCACAACTTTTAAATATAGTGAACATTTCTGAAATGTAATTAAACATTTCGTTCATACACATTGTATATTTTTGGTATAAATCAAGAACATTTTTATACATGTCTTGCATTTCAAAATTCATGATTAACATTTTTAAATTATGTTTTATGAGTACTTTTTCCATACACGTTGACCCTTTTACGTTTATATTTAGAACATTTTTACACACATTTAACATTTTCAATACACGTTCTACATTTTTCATATACATAAGAACCTTTTCAATACTTTTTTAATATAGTTGACATTGATGATTAACAATTCTTTGAAGATTATTTATTTCATGACTATTTTGTGTACATATCAAAAGTACTTTTAGCATCTTGAAAATACTATATGATTAACATTTTTATGACAGACAAGCTTGTTTTAAAATAGAACTAGTAAAACAACACAAGATTTAACTACATATATACTTAATAGAAAACCAAAACAAAAAGATAAAAGAGCTTGCCCGACATGATTTGATCCTTTATTAAATCTCAATGCTTATTGGGATAAATGATTAAATAGGGCAAAACAGAAAACCACACATGGCGCCTAAAAGGAAGGGAAGAAGCCGCCTTCGTGAGGGAATAAGCTTTCCCCTTGTGTTTCCCCTTCTCGTGAATGACCCTGAATGCTCGGAAATATTCACGGCGATGATTAATATTTCAAAGAATGGTAGCATAGCGACCTGGAGTTTTCGTTTCAATTGTCGTCACAACCTCGATGCAGTCTAAGGCAATACATATGGAGTCTACAAGTAAATCAACAAGAAGGACCCAAGCCTAGTTAATATCATGTGCTTCTAGCATCGGTGGATCGACGAGGCCATCGAAAACGATTGCAGAGGCGCCAAGATATTGGGATAAAATCACTGTTCTGATCCTTTTTAATAAAGTATAGCACAAAATAAACTCCGTCTAAAAAAATTTCATGATTTGACCCTTTTAGAAACGTCACAACCCGTCGCGTTTCTGCTGTACGTAGAAACGTCAGTCCATCTTGACGTTTCTGCTCCGTATCCAAACGCCTAACTAGCTAGCGTCTGTAGCAGAGTAAGAAACGCCACAAGTAATGACGATCCCACTCCTTACCCAAACGCCAACGTACCTGGTGTTTGAATGCGGTGAGGCTCAAGTCCGTGAGCGTCAGGTGAATGAAGCCCGGCGTCGCTGCTACGGGGTGGAGGGTGGTGGCCGAGCACGGTGGAAGAACAGGCACACCGACGGCATGTGCCCGGCCCGATCACCAAAGCTAGGCTGACACTACTACGCGGGTAATACCATGCACCCTTCCTTCCTCTCTCTCTCTCTTCGCTTCTCTCTCGTCTCCCTCCCACCCTTCCTCTATCTCTCTTCGCTTCACATGCTCGTGAGGCTAGGCTACGACAGCTAGCACAACTAGCGTAGCATGCAGCTAGAGCTACAGCTATAGCCAGCATAGGCTTTTTTACATATGCATGCGTTGCATAGGCTTTTTCACATAGCTAGCATTGGCTTTTTCACATAGAAATGCATGCGTTGACCAGGTCGCATGCAGGTGTAACAGGCAGTAGGCATGGCTACCCAGCAACGCCATTCTCAATGGCGTTTGCCGCCTGGGTAGCAACGCCAGCCCCTTTGGTGTTTTTATGTGAGCTGCAACGCGAACTAATTAGGCGTGTGAATTTGAAACAGAAATGTCATGGTAGACTGACGTTGCTATATGCAGCAGCAACGCCACGGGTTGTGACATTTCTAAAAAGGATCAGATCGTCAAATAGTTTTGTACAGAGTTCATTTTGTGTTATAGTTTGAGATTAAGGTCAGAACGGTGAAAAGTCCAAGATATTGTCCTTGATTTTTTCCTATAGACAGTCGCTGTCGCGCTTCGGTTCCCAGTTTCAGAGACGATGCCGTCGGTGCTGATTTTGGCTTCGTGCTCAACCAGAGCTAACCAACTAGTACTTGGCAAAGCAGTTGCATGTATGTAATGTATAATCAATAGCTGCATGTAATGTCCCTCGCGTCTCTCGTGTCGCTCTCGCGGGCGGCGGCGGGAAACCCTAGCCTCCACCCCCCCGGCCTCCTACACCATCCCTCTCCTCGTCGCCGCCAGGCAAAGCCCGGTGCGCGTCGGCAGCGTCGGGTCCCTTCTCCCCCTCCCGGCATGCGGCTGTAGCGCGAGATGCGGCGACGCGGCGGAGTCTTGATGCTGATGCGGCGAGGGTGCGTCGGGCGGTGCGGCGGCCAGACGGCGGAGCGATCGGGTGGCCAGGCCATGGCGGCTGCGCGAGGGGTTGGCTCCGGGGCGGCGGCGCAGGCATGGATCCATTGCGGATCTGGTCCTGCAGGCGCGGTCTCGGCCTCCCATGTTCGGCCGTGTGAGCGGCGGGAAGGTGGTGGGCGACAGATGTGGCGGCGGGTCTCGTTGGATGCTGGTGGCCATGGTGATGCTCGTCCTCGACCACGATCTACTCCGATCTGCAGCGGATCCGACCCCTGATGGCTTCTCGCTGTTCTTGGGTGAAGGCGGATCCCCTTCCTTCCAGCCATCCCAGGAGCTCAGGTGAAAACCTCAGATCCCCTTGTTCCAAGCGACGACGACACCGCGGTGGCGTGCTCCTTCCTAAAGGTGTTGCTCGGGGGTTGTTCAAGCGGTGCTGGAGGTGGCGGCGGTTCGGTGGCGGCGCATTTTGTCCAGCTTCATCTTGGAGGCCGCGGCGGCATCGACGCCGCTCGTCTGGTGGAGCAACTGCCAGTTGCAGTTTGCGTCATCAGGCTCGGGATGCTCCGGAGGAAACTCTAGATCTGGGTCTTCCTGGATCGGACGATGATGATGTTCTATCGCCTTCCTTCCTAGGGGCGTCGTTTTGGAGCAAGTGCTGGCTGGAGGGATGGTGGAGCGGTGCTTCATCTAACATATTGATGGCGGTGGATATCGGCGGCGTGGCGCTGTGCGGACTCGGCGTCCGATGCATGAAGATGGACTCGCGCAGGAGGAGGTAGGTGTTTGGCGTCATGGTGACGTCGATCGCAGAGTGGCTAGACAAGACAGAAGCCTCAATATCTGCTGTGAAGACGGACCGGTGGAAGATGGCGGCGACAGCACACGAGTGTGTGTGACCGGTTTGTGCCCCAGACCCAGTATGTGGCTCGACTGGGGCTGCCGGCTTTTGATGTTAAGCTTACGTGAGTGGCCTGGGTAGGGGCCCAGCTAACACCCCTACATCATATGAATAGAGGCCGGGGGTCATCCTCCTTTTCTAAAAAAATGCATGTCGCTGAACCTTACATTCGTGCCCCTCGGTATTGCATGCATGTCTCATGTGTGTGTTGACGGGATGTAGTAGCACCATCTCCAATTCTTCCGAGAATTTTGTGACAAAAATCATGTGCTATAGGGGCTCTGGAATTGGTCATCATGCATAGCCTGCCTCCTAGCCCATCGGATAGCCCACATGATGACCAAAACTCGTGTGAGATCCACCGAGGGGAGTGTGTCCAATAACCAAAAAAGTCATAGCTTAGCATCTTCCATCCGGTTTGAAATGATAACCTCCGTTAGCTCCTCATGATCATCCGCTAGATCCCAAACACACCTGTCCTTCCGACAATCAAAAAGGAAGTGTCGCGCTCGATATGTCCGTGCACTTTTTACAAACTCTTTGCGTCCCGCCTGGCCCATAGACATTTAGGACAGTAAAACTAAACCAAGTCCCAGCCCTCTCACGACTTGGGCATTCCTGACCATCCATTCACGTGATTTAAACGATTTCAGTCATCAGATGGATTCGTGGGCCGACTGTCCTAAAGGGCTGCTACTCTGGAGGAAAAACCGAAGCCCTCTGGTTACCCAGGCCTATTTTTAGCCAAATTAGTTAACTCAAACACGTCCACCAGCGCTATGGGAAGAGGCCGACTGATCCATCACCGTGAGAGAGGAGAGGTGAGTCGACGCGGATGGTTGCCCTCAGTGACCTTTCATTCTCTCGCTCGCCAATTGCGAACCTGGACATGCCGCCGCCCCCTCCCCGCCATCCATATTCCTCTTCAACATGGGGATCACGATCCCCTCCCCGTGGTCTCCTCCGACCGCTCCTCTCCACATCACGGCTATGTTTCCATGGGTAGCGCGCTACAGACCAGATCATGTGGAGGTCCGCCACCGACCCAAGACAGCAGATCATGCCAAGGTCCACCACCACCAAGGTCTCCCTTTCCCTAAGAGGAATCATTTAAGTTCCCAACCATCAAGGTCTACCTCCTCGTCCGCCGGCGTCATCTCAGTACGCCGCCAAGGTCCTCCTCATGATCCTCTGCCACCTCCTCAGGCCCGACCATGCCCCGTGCGGAAGGTGTCCATGTTCACCTAGCAGTTGCCATCCTCCTCCTAGCTTCGGTCTGGAGTCCTCGCATGCGCCATCGCAGGAACAAACCTCGCTCTACCACCCGGCTGGAAGGTAAGGGATGATATTTGGCTTTGTGCCGATTCGGCTGGGCATTCCTCTGTTTTGGATGGACTCGCTATCTCTTTCGAGGTGTTCAAATGGCTGTTGGACATGTTGTTCATCTTAGCTCACATGTTTATTCTACATATGTTTTGTAGCAGAATATAATGATAATAAAAGAAAATTTTCAAGAACCTGAAGTTGTCAAACGCGAGTACCTGAATTTTGATCCAAATGAAAATCTTGTACAGTACGTTGTTGTTGGAAATATGCCCTAGAGGCAATGATAAATAGTTATTATTTTATTTCTTGTTTAAAGATAATCGTTTATTATCCATGTTATAATTGTATTGAATGAAAACATAGTTACATGTGTGGATACATAGACAAAACAATGTCCCTAGCAAACCTCTAGTTGGCTAACCAGTTCATCAATGATAGTCAAGGTTTTCTGGCTATGCGCAAGTGTTGTCACTTGATAACTAGATCACATCATTAGGAGAATCATGTGATGGACTAGACCCAAACTATGAACGTAGCATATTGATCGTGTCGTTTTATTGCTATTGTTTTCTGCGTGTCAAATATTTGTTCCTATGACCATGAGATCATATAACTCACTGGCACCGGAGGAATACCTTGTGTGCATCAAACGTCACAACGTAACCGGGTGACTATAAAGGTGCTCTACAGGTATCTCCGAAGGTGTTCGTTGAGTTAGTATGGATCAAGACTGAGATTTGTCACTCCGTGTGACGGAGAGGTATCTCAGGGCCCACTCGGTAATACAAAATCACACACAAGCCTTGCAAGCAATGTGACTAAGTGTAAGTCATGGGATCTTGTATTACAGAACGAGTAAAGAGACTTGTCGGTAACGAGATTGAAATAGGTATGTGATACCGTCTCCGTCGTATCTACTTTTCCGAACTCTTTTGCCCTTGTTTTGGACTCTAATTTGCATGATTTGAATTGAACTAACCCGGACCGACGTTGTTTTCAGCAGAATTGCATGGTGTTGTTTTTGTGCAGAAATAAAAGTTCTCGGAATATCCTGAAAATTTACGGAGAATTTTTCTGGAATAAAAGAAAAATACCTGCACAAAGATCCACCGGAGGGGGCGTGCTAGTGGGCCACACCCCTAGGTCGCGCCGTGCAGGCTTGTGGAGCCCACGTTGCACCACCGCCCCCAATCTCAGCTCTATATCTTCCGTTTCGCCTGGAAAAAAATCAGAGAGAAGGTTTCATCATGTTTTGCGATACGAAGGTGCCGCCACATCCTGTTCTTCATCTGGACGGCAGATCTGGAGTCCGTTTCGGGCTCCGGAAAGGGGAAATCATCGCCATCATCATCATCAACCTTTCTCCATCGACAATTCCATGATGCTCTTCATCGTTCGTGAGTAATCTCATTGTAGGCTTACTAGACGGTGATGAGTTGGATGAGATCTATCATGTAATCGAGTTAGTTCTTGATGGGGATTGATCCCTAGCATCCTCAATTTTCTAGATTGATGTTGCTACTACTTGGCTATGCTTAATTCTTGTCACTAGGGCCCGAGTGCCATGATTTCAGATCTGAACCTATTATGTTGTCGCCAATATATGTGTGTTTTAGATCCTACCTTGCGAGTTGTAGTCACCTACTATGTGTTATGACCCAGCAACCCCGGAGTGAAAATAGGCGGAACCACTCCATGAGATGACCATAGTATGAGGAGTCCATGTATTCACCGCGTGTTAATGCGTTGGTCCGGTTCTTTATTAAAAGGAGAACCTTAATATCCCATAGTTTCCATTAGGACCCCGCTGCCACGGGAGGGATGGACAATAGATGTCATGCAAGTTATTTTCCCTAAGCATGTATGACTACATACGGAATACATGCCTACATTAGATTGACGAACGGGAGCTAGTTACATATATCTCCGTGTTATAGCTGTTACATGATGAATCATATCCGTCATACTCATCCATCCCTGATCCACTGCTTACGATTCTTTTACTACTGGTCCTCGCTACGTTACTTTGTCTAGGCTTGTCCCTTGCTACAAAAGGTATTGGGCCATTCTGCTGCAACTGATGTCACTTTGCTGCTACTGTTGTTACTTTGCTGCTGCTGCTACTGCTGTTACTTGCTACTCCGCTGCTACTTGTTGCAACACCTTTTTGTGGAGCCATTGCCAGGGAAGAATAGTTCCCCGTCCACGTGCTACCTACTGGCGCCATTGATACAACAATTAGGAATAGTATGTCGTCAACAGATCGTTTCTGGCACCGTTGCTATCATACTACTTTGCTACTGATACTTTGCTTGTAGACACTAAACTTTCAGGTGAGGTTGAATCTGACGAACTCAGCTGCTAATACTTGAGAATATTCTTTCACTTCCCTTGTGTGAACCAACAAATTTGGGTTGAATACTCTACCCTTGAAAACTGCTGCGATCCCATACGCTTGTGGGTTATCAAAGGCTTTTTCTGGCACCATTGCCGGGGAAGCACAACTATATTCTCTGAGTCACTTGGGATTGACGTCTACTGATCACTATGAGGAATCTGAAAGATCCAAGAACTAAAATCCTGCCTTCCAGTACGAGGAGAGGTAAGGAACTGCCATCTAGCTCTACACTTGATTCACCTTCAGTTTGGAGTAAGTTTGCGACATCACCTCCTGCTAGAAATCTTGATATGTCGCCTGTGCTTGATGATGCTATGCTTGATACTATGTGTGATGATGCTATGCTTGATACTATGCCTGATGATGCTATGCTTGATACTGCTTTGCCACTAGGTGCATTCCTTGATGCACAAATTGCTAGAGTTGCTGCTAGACGTGATGATACTTCTGAAACTGCTGATACTATTGAAGTAGAACCTGCTACTATGCCTGAATTGCCTGTTATGCCTGATACGCGCTATGTTATGGAGGGAGAGATAGCTGAGGATTTTCTTGCGTGTAAGGATAGCTATGATGTTGAGAAACTACAGCGCAAGTGGAAAGAAAAATCTCTGAACGCTAGGATGAAATATGACCGGAAGTTTGCTACTTCGCCTATCTTTGTGACCGATAAGGATTATGAATTCTCTGTCGAACCTGAGTTAATCACTCTGGTCGAATCTGATCCTTTTCACGGTTATGAGTCTCAAACGGTTGTAGCCCATCTTACCAAACTGCATGATATAGCCACCCTATTCACTAGTGAGGAAAAGATCCGCCACTACTACATGCTCAAGCTGTTTCCTTTCTCGCTAAAGGACGATGCTAAGACCTGGTTCACTTCTCTTGCTCCTGGTTGTGTGCATAGTCCCCAGGATATGGTCTACTACTTCTCTGAAAAATATTTCCCTGCCCATAAGAAGCAAGCTGCCTTGCGGGAAATATACAACTTTGCTCAAGCTGAAGAAGAGAGTCTCCCACAAGCTTGGGGGAGGCTCATCCAGCTACTGAATGCTTTGCCTGACCACCCTCTTGAGAAGAATGAAATACTTGATATCTTCTATAATAGACTTACCGATGCTTCCAAAGACCACCTAGATAGTTGTGCCAGTAGTGTTTTTAGGGAACGAACTGTAGAACAAGTTGAGATTCTACTGAATAACATCTTGTGCAATGAGAATGCTTGGACTATTCCCGAACCACCTCCTAAGACAACTCCAAATAAAATAGGAATTCTATTCCTCAGTCCTGAAGATATGCAAGAAGCCAAGAAATCTATGTGAGAGAAAGGCATTAAATCTGAAGATGTCAAAAATCTACCACCTATCGAAGATATCCATGGTCTCAATAACCAAATACATGTAGTAGAAGTAAATTCTCTGCGTAGGTTTGATGAGAGTGATATTCCTTTTGATAAACCTGCTAGCTTATGCTTGGATGAATTTAATAACTTTGTTGCCAAACAACAGAGTTTCAAAGATTATGTTAGCACACAATTGGAAAAGAATGCTCGTATGCTTAGTCATTTAAGGGCTTGTGTGGACAGAAACGTCAATGATCTTAAACTTCTGAGTAAACATGCTTCTATGGTTACTACTCAGGTAGAACAAGTACTTAAAGCTCAAAATGACTTGCTCAATGAGTTGAACGACAATTCTGTTAGAGTCGTTACTAGAGGCGTAGAATGACCCAGGAACCTTTGTATCCTGAGGGTCATCCGAAGAGAATTGAACAAGATTCTCAAGGAGTTAGCACTGATGCACCTAGTCATCCTAGAAAGAAGAAGAAAGATGATAGGAACCTCCACGTTAGCAACCATGTTGCTGCTACACCTGAGAGTCCAAACGGTGCCTTTGTCTCTGATGCTGAAACGCAATCTGGTGATGAACATGAGCCTAATGATAATATCAATAGTGATGTTCACAATGATGCTCAACCTAGAAATGAAAAGGATGTGGAGATTGAACCTGTTGATCTTGATAACCCACGGCCTAAGAATAAGAGATACGATAAGAATGACTTCGCTGCTAGGAAGCACGGTAAAGAAAGGGAACCATGGGTTCAGAAACCTATGCCCTTTCCTCCCAAACCATCCAAGAAAAAGGATGATGAGGATTTTGAGCGCTTCGTTGAGATGATCAGACCTGTCTTTCTGCAAATGCGTTTGACGGATATGCTCAAGATGTCTCCGTATGCTAAGTACATGAAAGATATTGTGACTAATAAGAGGAGGATACCTGAGGTTGAGATTTCCACCATGCTTGCCAATTACACTTTCAAGGGTGGAACTCCTAAGAAACTAGGTGATCCCGGTGTGTCCACTGTACATTGCTCCATTAAAGGCAACTATGTTAGAACTGCATTATGCAACCTTGGAGCTGGTGTTAGTGTTATGCCTCTCTCTCTTTATCGTAGACTTGAACTGGATAAGTTGACACCCACTGAAATCTCTCTGCAAATGGCCGACAAATCAACTGCTTTCCCTATCGGCATTTGCGAGGATGTGCCTGTTGTGGTTGCTGACACCACCATCTTCACAGACTTTGTTATCTTGGATATTCCCGAGGACGATGCCATGGCTGTCATCCTCGGAAGACCGTTTTTAAACACTGCAGGGGCTGTTATAGATTGAAATAAAGGCAATGTCACTTTCCATGTCAACGGTAATGAGCATACGGTGCACTTTCCGAAGAAACAATATCGAGTACATTGCATCAATGCTATCGAAAAAACTTCATCGATTCTTATTGGGAGCTTTGAATGCCCTATTCCTCGTGTCAAGATGAAGTATGATTTTCTTGTTGGGGAGATACACATCCCCATTGAGGTGACCTAGTGACTATTCAAAAATTCTCCGTTCTCTTTTGCGATTCGAAAAAGTTTTGTCGAGGGGATTTGATCAACCCCACTGACGGATTTCTTTCGATGAACATGAAATGGATGAATCGAGGAGTCACAAACCTTTGTTCTAAGCTTTCACTTTAGGTTGCTTAGAAGAAAAATGATAGATTTAGTTTAGTTTTCCCTGTTTTCTGTTTTAGCGTCCGGTAGAAAAGTACCCCAAAAATAAAAGTTCTCCGAACGCTGTGAAAATCAAGTATGATTTTTTCTGGATTTTTTGAAAAATACTGGGACAAAGAGTCTGTCTCGGGGCCACACCAGTGGGCCACAAGCCCTAGGGGCGCGGGCACCCCCCTAGTCGCGCCACCCAGGTTTGTGGGGCCCACAGGCACCCCCTCCACTCATTCTTGCTCTCATCCGCTTCTCCTACCTCCAGAAAAAATCGTTTCGCAGCTCAAACCCGTGTTCTTGCTCCTCTTGCTGGGACTTTCTATCTCTTTGCTCAAATCACCATTCTCCGAACTGTTTTGGGGAAATTACTCCTTGGTAAGTGACTCCTCCATTGGTCCAATTAGTTTTTGCTCTAGTGCCTTATACTCCGTGTATTTTTGCTGCCTTGGTGACCATGTTCTTGAGCTTTGTATGTTGATTCTAGCTGGTCCCAAGTAGTTTTGATGCGTAATTTGGCCTCTAGGCACTTGTTGGAGTAGTTGCTACTAGTTTAGTTGAACCTTGTTCACCTTTCCTTTGGGTCACTGAAAATTTTAGAAAAGGAAGATGTTCAGGAGAAACTTTCATGGTGGTTCTTCAAGCAAGAGAGGTCCCCGTCTCGCGATTCGGGAGCCTGATCCTTACCAACCTAGGGACGCGCAGCTACAACCTTGTGAATGGCATTCTGATGAATTTATGATTGAGGTAGGTTTCAAAGACGAGTTTGATGCACTTGTTCGCAATGTCGGACTCGAAGAATTCATCTCCGATAAATGTGAACAGTATGTTGCTCTCGCTGCCTCTGTTGTTCGTAGATTCAAATTTTCAGCTGGCCATGAAACATCGGTACTATTTGATCTCTATGATAAATCGTATACCATGGATTTAGAGGATTTTAATAGAATTTGCAAAATACCTACTTGGGGTAGCCTCAGTGATCCTCCTAAATCTTCGATTAGAGATTTTTGCACTGGTATTACGGTTGGAGAAACTAGAGACATTATGCAGGCTTCCATGGGGAGTATTCATTTTCCTGCCTTGCATTACTTTGCCCTCTTCATAGGCAGATGCATTAATGGCAAGATTGAGCATTGTCACCTCTGCGCACCCGACCTTAGTATCCTTAAGAGCGCAGTGACGGGTGACAAAAGCTTCAACATGGGAGCTATTATAGCAATGAGGCTGAATAAGAATGCTATTGAAGGGGATTTGTTTGGTGGGATCTATGCCACTCGCATAGCAAATTTTCTTGGAGTACCCATCCGCGAAGGAGATCCCCCGCTCCATACAGCTTTCCTTGACCGCGTCGCTTTGACACGCTACCAATTCCTTGAGAGGGATGATGAATCCCTCCTATACCGTTTGATATTTAACCGGCAGCGTGTTTTCCATATTACCCTTCCTGCTCCTGCCTTCTTTGACTTTCAGGTAAAACGGAAATATTACATAACCAGGGGAGAGGCAGAGGAGTATGAGAGGGAGGCAAATGCTGCTCGTCTCCGTGAGGCATCTATTCAGGCAGTGGCTACAGCGCTCCCGTATAACCCCCACTATGATTTTGGGTTTCGCCAGGACCATCCTTGGGAGTAGACCAAGTTAGGCCAAAAGCCTAAGCTTGGGGGAGTACGTGTTCTCACCGACTTCACATTCTTGCTTATGCTTTCACTTTGTTAGCCGGTGTTCACACTTTGCCACTGTATCATCCATGATAGTTTATTTTCTTTTTCTCGTTTTCTTTTTGTGTGTCTGTCTATTTTGAGAAAAACCAAAAAGATTTTCTTTTTCTTCTTTTGCTTGTTGGGAGCTTTCCCGTGTAGATAATTTTCTTTTTCTTTGGGTCAAGGTAGAAGATATTGGTTACAATGTTTAGTGGCTCTTGCATGCATACCTGTTTAGCTTTCAAAGAGCCATATTACTTTGTCTTCTCCTTTGTGTTTGCCTGCAGATTCCAGCTTTAGTCCAATGCACGAGCACGCTTATTATTGTTCACATCGTTCGATCGTGCAAGTGAAAGGCAATATTGACGATATATGATGAAGTGACTGAGCCTGGAAAAGCTGGTATGACCTCCATCTATTTTGTTTTTGTAAATATGACTGGCTCATTGTTCCTAGTTCAACTTTGTTGTGAGAGAAACATGTTTGCAATGACAACTTAGAGATCATAGTTGCTTATGCCATGCTTACTTAGCTAGGAGCTTATAATGGTTTGTCTTGGTTGCTAACATGAATGTTGAGATGACCATAATGTAGTATCATAGGATGGTATCCTCCTTTGAATGTTTCAAGTGGCTTGACTTGGCGCATGTTCACGCATGTAGTTGAAACAAAATCAACATAGCCTCTATGATGTTAATGTTCATGGTGATTTATGTCCTACCCATGCTTGCACTCAATGCTAGTTAATCTCAATGCATTTTGATAACTGTTGTCGCTCTCTAGTTGGTTGCTTCCCAGTCTTTTGCTAGCCTTCACTTGTACTAAGAGGGAATAATGCTTGTGCATCCACTTCCATAACCCAAAGTTGTGCCATATGAGTCCACCATACCTAACTATGTGTGGTATCTACCTGCCATTCCAAGTAAATTTGCATGTGCCACTCTCTAAACCTTCAAGAAATAATATGTTTTGCATGCCCGAACCGCTCATGTGGTGACAGGGGGCTATTGGTATCTTCTATGCTAGGCGTGTTATCCTCGATATGTGTTTATTCACTATCATTCACGAGAAAGGGGCCGGTAATTGGAATTCCCAGTTTCATGCTCAAATCGAAAAGATAATTGCAAACAAAACTCCCCCGGGATTGATGTTGGTATGGACGGTACCCGAGGATTCGGCTAGCTGTGGAGTGTGATTGATTGGTGGTTGGGGGAGTCAAAACTTTACTTTTCTGTTTGAGAACCGCCTATAGCATGTGTAGCATGGAAGATGTTGAGAACTCTTAGTCATTGCGTTGACAATGAAAGCATGCCACCCAAAATTATTATCTCAGTTTTCAAAGCTTGAGCTCTGGCGCCTATGCAAATCAATGCTTCCCTCTGCGAAGGGCCTGTCTATTTATGTTCCTATTGAGTCATCCTCCTCTTACAAAAGCACCAATTAGAGAGCACCTCTGTCATTTTTATGCTTTGCTTTTAACTGTGTTGAGTATGACTATGATTGGATCTTCATTGCCTTGAATTACAATGTTTAGTCAGCCCTTGGTCTTTGAAGGTGCTTTGCATTTATGTTTTGCGGTCTCAGAAAGAGCTAGCGAGATACCATCTGTTCGCACTGCTTCATGTTCTTTTGATTGAAGTGTTGACATTTGAGGCTTATTATTATATGCTCGCTAGTTGATTATGCCATTGATATGAGTTTACCGTGAAACCTAGATGTCATTTGCTTATGTGGTTTTCTTGTGATCTTGCTGAAACTCTGGATATGAGTTAGACATAGTTGCAACAACAAGATCAAACAGAGTTCTTCAAAGTTTTTCTTTTGTCTCTTTCAGTTTGTCAACTGAATTGCTTGAGGACAAGCAAGGCTTTAAGCTTGGGGGAGTTGATACGTCTCCGTCGTATCTACTTTTCCAAACTCTTTTGCCCTTGTTTTGGACTCTAATTTGCATGATTTGAATGGAACTAACCCGGACTGACACTCTTTTCAGTAGAATTGCCATGGTGTTGTTTTTGTGCCGAAATAAAAGTTCTCGGAATGTCCTGAAAATTTACGAAGATTTTTTTCTGGAATAAAAGAAAAATACCTGCGCAAAGATCCACCGGAGGGGGCGTGCCAGTGGGCCACAAGCCCACAGGCCACGGCCACCCCCCTAGGCCGCGCCGTGCAGCCTTGTGGGGCCCACGTGGCACCACCGCCCCCAATCTCAGCTCTATATCTTCTGTTTCGCCTGGAAAAAAATCAGAGAGAAGGTTTCATCTCGTTATGCGATACGGAGACGCCGCCACATCATGTTCTTCATGTGGATGGCAGATCTGGAGTCTGTTTCGGGCTCCTGAGAGGGGAAATCATCGCCATCGTCATCATCAACTTTTCTCCATCGACAATTCCATGATTCTCTTCATCGTTCGTGAGTAATCTGATTGTAGGCTTGCTGGACGGTGATGAGTTGGATGAGATCTATCATGTAATCGAGTTAGTTCTTGACAGGGATTGATCCCTAGTATCCACTATCTTCTAGATTGATGTTGCTACTACTTGGCTATGCTTAATGCTTGTCACTAGGGCCCGAGTGCCATAATTTCAGATTTAAACCTATTATGTTGTCGCCAATATATGTGTGTTTTAGATCCTATCTTGCAAGTTGTAGTCGCCTACTATGTGTTATGAGCCTGCAACCCCGGAGCGACAATAGCCGGAACCACTCCCGGAGATGACCATAGTATGAGGAGTTCATGTATTCACTACGTGTTAATGCGTTGGTCCGGTTCTTTATTAAAAGGAGAACCTTAATATCCCGTATTTTCCATTAGGACCCCGCTGTCACGGGAGGGATGGACAATAGATGTCATGCAAGTTCTTTTCCCTAAGCACGTATGACTACATACGGAATACATGCCTACATTAGATTGACGAACGGGAGCTAGTTACATATCTCTCCGTGTTATAGTTGTTACATGATGAATCATATCCGTCATACTCATCCATCACCGATCCAGTGCCTACGAGTCTTTTATTACTGGTCCTCGCTACATTACTTTGTCTAGGCTTGTCCCTTGCTACAAAAGGGATTGGGCCACTCTGTTGCTACTGATGTCACTTTGCTGCTACTGTTGCTACTGCTCTTACTTTGCTGCTGCTGCTACTGTTGTTCCTTGCTACTCCACTACTACTTGTTGCAAGACCTTTTTCTGGAGCCGTTGCCCAGGAAGAATAGTTCCCCGTCCACGTGCTACCTACTGGCGCTATTGATACAACAGTTAGGAATAGTCTGTCATCAACATATTGTTTCTAGCACCGTTGCTATCATACTACTTTGCTACTGATACTTTGGTTGCAGACACTAATCTTTCAAGTGTGGTTGAATCTGACAAACTCAGCTGCTAATACTTGAGAATATTCTTTCGCTTCCCTTGTGTGAACCAACAAATTTGGGTTGAATACTCTACCCTCGAAAACTGCTGCGATCCCATACGCTTGTGGGTTATCAGTATGCGGAAACCGACGATCGAATCTCGGGCAAGTAACATACCGAAGGACAGAGGGAATGAAATACGGGATTATATGAATCCTTGACACTGAGGTTCAACCGATAAGATCTTTGGAGAATATGTAGGATCCAATATGGGCATCCAGGTCCCGCTATTGGATATTGACCGAGGAGTGCCTCGGGGCATGTCTACATAGTTCTCGAACCCGCAGGGTCTACACACTTAAGGTTCACTAATGTTTTAGTATAGTTGAGTTATATGTGTGGTTACCGAATGATGTTCGGATTCCCGGATGTGATCACGGACGTCACGAGGATTTCCGGAATGGTCCAGAAACGAAGATTGATATATAGGATGGTTTCATTTGGTTATCGAAAAGTTTCGGGCAATTTCGGCAGTGTACTCGGAGTGATGAATGGGTTCCGGGAGTTCACCGGGAGGGGCCCACCCACCCGGGAGTGAGCCCAAGGGCATAGGGTGGCGCCACAAGTCCCTAGTGGGCTTGTGGAGTCAGCCGAAGGGGCCCATGGCGCCACTTATAGAAATACCAAAAAGAAAAGAAAAAGAAAAGGAAAAAGGGGAGGTGGGAAGGAAGGAGTGGACTCCTCTCATAGATGGACATCACCATGATAGGTGTTCGTGTGCGTAGGAAAATTTGTGTTTCCCATGCAACGTTCCACAACAGTGGCATCATGAGCTAGGTTCATGCGTAGATGTTATCTCGAGTAGAACACAAAGGGTTTTGTGGACGGTGATGATCGATTTTCTGCCCTCCTTAGTCTTTTCTCGATTCGGCGGTATTGTTGGATTGAAGTGGCCCGGACCGATATTATTCGTACGCTTATGAAAGATTGGTTTCATCGATTGACATGCAACCTCGTTGCATAAAGATGACTGGTGGGTGTCGGTTTCTTCAACTTTAGTTGAATTGGTTTTGACTGAGGCGGTCCTTGGAGAGGTTAAATAGCAATTTGCATATCTCTGTTGTGGTTTTTGCGTAAGTAAGATGCGATCATACTAGATACCCATAGCAGCCACGTAAAACATGCAACAACAAATTAGAGGACGTCTAACTTGTTTTTGCAGGGTATGCTTGTGATATGATGTGGCCAATGACGTGATGTGATATATTGGATGTATGAGATGATCATTTTGTAATAGTTAATATCGACTTGCACGTCGACGGTACGGCAACCGGCAGGAGCCATAGGGTTGTCTTTAAACGAATGTTTGTGTTTGCAGATGCGTTTACTATATTACTAGGACGTAGCTTTAGTAGTAATAGCATAATTAGCATGACAACCTCGATGGCGACATGTTGATGGAGATCATGATGATGGAGATCATGGTGTGGCGCCGGTGACAAGAAAATCGTGCCGGTGCTTTGGTGATGGAGATCAAGAAGCACATGATGATGGCCATATCATGCCGCTTATGAATTGCATGTGATGTTAATCCTTTTATGCACCTTATTTTGCTTAGAACGATGGTAGCATTATGAGGTAATCTCTCACTAAAATTTCAAGAGGAAATTGTGTTCTCCCTGACTGTGCACTGTTGCTACAGTTTGCCGTTTCGAGACACCACGTGATGATCGGGTGTGATAGACTCAATGTTCACATACAACGGGTGCAAAACAGTTGCACACGCGGAACACTCGGGTTAAGCTTGACGAGCCTAGCATGTGCAGACATGGCCTCGGAATACATGAGACCGAAAGGTCGAGCATGAATCGTATAGTTGACATGATTAGCATAGAGATGCTTACCACTGAAACTATTCTCAACTCACGTGATGATCGGACTTGAGTTAGTGAATTTGGATCATGTACCACTCAAATGACTAGAGAGATGTACTTTTTGAGTGGGAGTTTAGCAAGTAATTTGATTAGTTAAACTCTAATTATCTTGAACATAGTCTAAGTCCACTTTGAAATGTTTGTGTACAGATCAATGGCTCACGCGACAGTCACCCTGAATTTTAATACGTTCCTAGAGAAAGCTAAGTTGAAAGATGATGGAAGCAACTTTGTAGACTGGGCTCGTAATCTTAAGTTGCTCCTGCAAGCTTGGAAGAAGGATTATGTCCTTAATGCTGCGTTAGGAGATGAACCACCCGCTACGGCTGATCAAGATGTTAAGAACACTTGGTTAACACGTAAGGAGGACTACTCAGTAGTTCAATGTGCAGTCTTGTATGGCTTAGAGCCGGGACTTTAACGTCGCTTTGAGCGTCATGGAGCATTTGAGATGTTCGAGGTGTTGAAGTTTATCTTTCAGAAGAACGCCCGGATCGAGAGGTATATGACCTTCGATAAATTCTATGCTTGCAAGATGGAGGAGAATTCGTCTCTCAGTGAACATGTGCTCAAAATGTCTGGGTACTCAAACCGTCTAGCTGAGCTGGGGATTGAACTCCCGCAAGAAGCTATCACTAACAGAATTCTTCAATCACTGCCACCAAGCTACAAGAGCTTTGTGTTGAACTATAACATGCAAGGGATGAACAAGTCACCCAGCGAGTAATTCGCAATGCTGAAAGTCGCAGAGTCAGAAGTCCATAAAGAGCATCAAGTGTTCATGGTGAATAAGACCACTAGTTTCAAGAGAAACAACAAAGGAAAGAAGGGTAATTCCAAGAAGAGCGGCAAGCCTGTTGCCAATCCAACGAAGAAACCCAAAGCTAGACCTAAGCCTAAAACGGAGTGTTATTATTGTAAGGGTATGGGTCACTCGAAGCGTAGCTGCCCCAAGTATTTGGCTAATAAGAAGGCGGCCAAGGAAAAATCAGGTATATTTGGTATACATGTTATTGATGCGTACTTAACCAGCTCTCATAGTAGTGCCTCGGTATTCGGTACCGGTTCTGTTGCTCATATTTGCAACTTGAAACAGGAACTGCGGAATAAGAGAAGGCTTGCGAAGGATGAAGTGACGATGCACGTGGGAAATGGTTCCAAGGTTGGTGCAATCGCCATCGGCACAGTTTCACTTCAGTTACCATCAAGATTAGTTATGAACTTAAATATTTGTTATTTAGTGCATGTGTTAAGCATGAACATTACATCTGGATCTTGTTTATTGCGAGACGGTTACTCGTTTAAGTCAGAGAATAATGGTTGTTCTATTTCTATGAGTAATATCTTTTATGGTCATGCTCCCAATGTGAGATGATTGTTCATATTGAATCTTGATAGAGATGATACACATATACATAACATTGAGACCAAAAGAGTTAGAGTTAAGAATGATAGCGCCATGTTTTTATGGCACTGCCGCTTAGGTCATATTGGTGTAAAGTGCATGAAGAAACTCCATTCTGATGGACTTTTGGAGTCACTTGACACGTGCGAACCATGCCTCATGGGCAAGATGACTAAGACTCCGTTCTCTGGAACAATGGAGCGTGCAAGTGACTTTTTGGAAATCATACATACCGATGTGTGCGGTCCGATGAGTGTGGAGGCGCTCGGCGGATATCGTTATTTTCTCACCTTCACTGACGATTTGAGTAGATATGGTTATGTCTACTTGATGAAGCACAAGTATGAAACGTTTTAGAAGTTCAAGCAATTTCAGAGTGAAGTTGAAAATCATCGTAACAAGAAGATCAAGTTCCTACGGTCTGATCGTGGGGGTGAATATTTGAGTTTCGAGTTTGGTGCTCACTTGAGACAATGTGGAATTGTTTCACAATTGACACCGCGTGGAACACCACAACGTAATGGTGTGTTCGAACGTCATAATCGTACTTTATTAGAGATGGTGCGATCTATGATGACTCTTACCGATTTGCCGTTATCGTTTTGGGGTTATGCATTACAGACAGTTGCATTCACTTTAAATAGGGCACCATCAAAATCCGTTGAGACAACACCATACGAACTGTGGTATGGCAAAACACCAAAATTGTCATTTCTTAAAGTTTGGGGATGTGATGCTTATGTCAAAAAGCTTCACCCTGAAAAGCTGGAACCCAAAGCAGAAAAGTGCGTCTTCATAGGTTACCCAAAAGAGACAGTTGGGTATACCTTCTATCTCAAATCCAAGGGCAAAGTGTTTGTTGCTAAAAACAGAGCTTTTCTTGAGAAGGAGTTTCTCTCGAAAGATTGAGTAGGAGGAAGATAGAACTTGATGAGGTTGTCGAACCTTTAATCCCTCTAGATGGTGGCGTAGGGCAAGGGGAAACCCCTGTTGCTGCGGCGCCGGTTGAGGAGGAAGTTGATGATGATCATCATGAAACTTCGGATCAAGTTCCTATCGGACCTCGCAGGTCGACAAGATCATGTACTGCTCCTAAGTGGTACGGTAATCCTGTCTTATCAATTATGTTGTTGGACAACAATGAACCTGCGAATTATGAAGAAGCAATGGTGGGCCCGGATTCCAACAAATGGGTGGAGGCCATGAAGTCCGAGATAGGATCCATGCACGAGAACAAAGTGTGGACTTTGGAAGTACTACCTAAAGGCCGCAAGGCTATTCATAACAAATGGATCTTTAAGAAGAAGACGGATGCAGACGGTAATGTGACAGTTTATAAAGCTCGACTTGTGGCAAAGGGTTTTTCACAAGTTCAAGGAGTTGACTACGATGAAACTTTCTCACCGGTAGCGATGCTTAAGTCCGTCCGAATCATGTTAGCAATAGATGTCTTTTACGATTATGAAATCTAGCAGATGGATGTCAAAACGGTGTTCCTTAACGGTTTTCTTAAGGAAGAGTTGTATATGATGCAACCCGAAGGTTTTGTCGATCCGAAGAATGCTAACAAAGTATGCAAGCTCCAGCGATCCATTTATTGACTGGTGCAAGAATCTCGGAGTTGGAATAAGCGCTTTGATGAGGTGATCAAAGCATTTGGGTTTATACAAGTGGTTGGAGAATCTTGTATTTACAAGAAAGTGAGTGGGAGCTCTGTGGCATTTCTAATATTATATGTGGATGACATATTGCTGATTGGAAACAACGTGGAGCTTTTGGAGAGCATAAAGGATTACTTGAATAAAAGTTTTTCTATGAAGGACCTAGGAGAAGTTGCTTACATTCTAGGCATTAAGATCTATAGGGATAGATCGAAACGCCTAATAGGACTTTCACAAAGCCCATACCTTGATAAAGTTTTGAAGAAGTTCAAAATGGATCAGTCCAAGAAAGGGTTCTTGCCAGTATTACAAGGTATAAAATTGAGTGAGACTCAGTGCCCAGCAACTGTGGAAGATAGAGAACAAATGAGTTCTGTCCCCTACGCTTCAGCCGTAGGTTCTATCATGTATGCAATGCTGTGCACTAGACCAAACGTCAGCTTGGCCATAAGTATGGCACGCAGGTTTCAGAGTAATTCAGGAGTGGATCACTGGATGTCGGTCAAGAATATTCTGAAGTACCTGAAAAGGACTAAGGAAATGTTTCTCGTTTATGGAGGTGACAAAGAGCTCGTCGTAAAAGGTTACGTCGACGCAAGTTTTGACACCGATCCGGATGACTCTAAGTCGCAAACCGGATACATATTTATTCTTAATGGGGGTGCAGTAAGCTGGTGCAGTTCCAAGCAGAGCGTCGTAGCAGATTCTACATGTGAAGCGGAGTACATGACTGCCTCGGAGGCAGCAAAGGAGGGTGTCTGGATGAAGCAGTTCATGACAGATCTTGGAGTTGTGCCGAGCGCACTAGATCCATTAACTTTGTTATGTGGCAACACTTGTGCCATTGCCTTAGGAAAGGAACCAAGGTTTCACAAGAAGACCAGACACATCAAACGACGCTTCAACCTCATCCGTGACTATGTCGAAGGAGAGGACGTGAATATTTGCAAAGTTCACACGGATCTGAATGTAGCAGACCCGCTGACTAATCCTCTTCCACGGGCAAAACATGATCAACACCAGAACTGTATGGGTGTTCGATTTATTACAATGTAAATCGCATGGCGATGTGAGGACTAGATTATTGACTCTAGTGCAAGTGGGAGACTGTTGGAAATATGCCCTAGAGGCAATCATAAATAGTTATTATTATATTTCCTGTTTAAAGATAATCGTTTATTATCCATGCTATAATTGTATTGAATGAAAACATAGATACATGTGTGGATACATAGAGAAAACAATGTCCCTAGCAAGCCTCTAGTTGGCTAGCCAGTTGATCAATGATAGTCAAGGTTTTCTGGCTATGTGCAAGTGTTGTCACTTGATAACTAGATCACATCATTAGGAGAATCATGTGATGGACTAGACCCAAACTATGAACGTAGCATATTGACCGTGTCGTTTTATTGCTATTGTTTTCTGCGTGTCAAGTATTTGTTCCTATGACCATGAGATCATATAACTCACTGGCATCAGAGGAATACCTTGTGTGCATCAAACGTCACAACGTAACTGGGTGACTATAAAGGTGCTCTAGAGGTATCTCCGAAGGTGTCCGTTGAGTTAGTATGGATCAAGACTGGGATTTGTCACTCCATGTGATGGAGAGGTATCTCGGGGACCACTCGGTAATACAACATCACACACAAGCCTTGGAAGCAATGTGACTAAGTGTAAGTCACGGGATCTTGTATTACAGAACGAGTAAAGAGACTTGTCGGTAACGAGATTGAAATAGGTATGCAGATACCGACGATCGAATCTCGGGCAAGAAACATACCGAAGGACAAAGGGAATGACATACGGGATTAAATGAATCCTTGAAACTGAGGTTCAACCGATAAGATCTTTGGAAAATATGTAGGATCCAATATGGGCATCCAGGTCCCGCTATTGGATATTGACCGAGGAGTGCCTCGGGGCATGTCTACATAGTTCTCGAACACGCAGGGTCTCCACACTTAAGGTTCGGCGATATTTTAGTATAGTTGAGTTATATGTGTGGTTACCGAATGATGTTCGGAGTCCCGGATGAGATCACGGACGTCACGAGGGTTTCTGGAATG
Organism: Hordeum vulgare subsp. vulgare; assembly: GCF_904849725.1. Taxonomy (NCBI): domain Eukaryota; kingdom Viridiplantae; phylum Streptophyta; class Magnoliopsida; order Poales; family Poaceae; genus Hordeum; species Hordeum vulgare. The sequence continues at coordinate 112,446,101 of NC_058522.1, read as the reverse complement.
GTCCGGAAACGAAGATTGATATATAGGATGGTTTCATTTGGTTATCGGAAAGTTTCGGGCAATTCCGGCAATGTACCCGGAGTGACGAATGGGTTCCGGGAGTTCACCGCGAGGGGCCCACCCACCCGGCAGTGAGCCCAAGGGCATAGGGTGGCGCCACAAGTCCCTAGTGGGCTGGTGGAGTCAGCCTAAGGGGCCCATCGCGCCACTTATAGAAATACCAAAAAGAAAAGAAAAAAGAAAAGGAAAAAGGGGAGGTGGAAAGGAAGGAGTGGACTCCTTCCCCCAAACCGAATTGGGGTGGGAGTCCACCTCCCCCTTGGACGGCGCACCCCTTGAGGGCTTGGCCCTCAAGGCAAGCCTCCTCCCCCTCCCTCCTATATATAGTGGCCTTTTAGGGCTGATTTGAGACAACTTTTTCCACATGCAACTCAACCCTAAACCACATAGTTCCACCTCTAGATCGGATTTCTGCGGAGCTCGGGCGGAGCCCTGCAGGAGTAGATCATCACCACCACCGGAGCGTCGTCACGCTACCAGAGAACTCATCTACTTCTCTGTCTTGCTTGCTGGATCAAGAAGGCCGAGATCATCGTCTAGTTGTACGTGTGCTGAATGCGGAGGTGCCGTCCGTTCGACACTAGATCGGAACGGATCGTGGGACGGATCGCGGGACGGTTCGTGGGACGGTTCGTGGGGTGGATCGAGGGACGTGAAGACGTTCCACTACATCAACCGCGTTTCTTAACGCTTCCTGCTGTGCGATCAACAAGGGTACGTAGATCCCAATCTCCTCTCGTAGATGGACATCACCATGATAGGTTTTCGTGTGCGTAGGAAATTTTTTGTTTCTCATGCAACGTTCCCCAACAGTTGTATCAAGTTCTTGTGATTTATTACCCAAAGATTCCCTATATGGATGTCCTGGACTGATTGCTTAACTGGTTCCTTGCAGAGTCATTCGGGGAGAACGAGCTCCTCAAGGAACCTTTTTTCGCATCTTGTGCTCACTGAAATCCATGGTAGTGGTAGGATTGATTGGTAGAGCTCGCAACTCATCCATGTTGGAGGTTCGTGCTATTTTTGAGTTTGTGCTAGAATTGAGTCAGTTGGCGTCTTGGTGTCGTCGAGCTTAAGTCCTAGGCCGCGTATGTAGGAACAAGACTGTAAGGTGCGACGAGAAGTAGCACCAGGCGGGTGATCTTGAGGAGGATTTGTTGCTTCCCTCCACCGAGAGAGTATCACCCATGTAGAAGGAGGCCTTTATCCTCCATTTGTCCATGGCATTTCTTATTTTTTAACTAAATTCTAATGTCCGAACCCCATTCTGCTTAGTTGACTTCTCCCTTGCTGCGGATTCACCTTCCTACCTTTCTTTGTTGAACTAACTAATTCTAAGTTCTTGCTACATTTTCCGTTCCTTCCAAATTTGGTGCAGGGCTGTCAGTGTAGGGATTGGCGACTGGTTCTACTCGATTAGCTCAAGGAATGCAAGAGCTGTCGATCTCCATGACTAACTTTCAGGTTAGTATTGGTAGTCAAATGAATTTCCATGCAAGATCTTCGTATTTTCTTCTAATGGATGATGTGGAATTGGAGCGGAAGTAGAGCATTTTGATCTCCTATTCTCATATCATATGGATGTTTATGAGTCGGATTGTGTATGGAAGTATATGAAGCTGAATGGAAGTATGGGGTATGTTCTCTAAATTTTTTTCTAATGCATTACATTGTATGGATCTAAATTTTTGAGCCTCTAGCAGCACTGCTTGGTATCCTTTTGATTTGCATTTATGCCATCATGCCATTATTACTCTATGCTCTGAAAATCAAGTGCACTGATCTGCAGTTTTAGTTTACATTAATGACATTGTGCCATGATACTAGCATATGCTTTGCAACTTGTGGACAAACCAGAGTTAAAACAAAAATATATGTGACTAGGATCTATTATACTACAATTCAAGAAACTACCATCCGAGCCATCTGGTATTTAGGGTTTAGTAGAATGTTCTCATAACTTTGTAGTGAGTGATATTATTTACTAAGGATTCTTTTATAGAGGCTATATTTACTAGCATGTTATCAGCAATCCACTTTGTGGATAAGTTATCATTCCTTGGTTCAACTTTTGTTGATTGTTCAAGACAAATGGTTTATTTTAGATGGGTTTGGCAAAATAAATAAATGAACATATGCATATGTTGTGATTCTCTCATATGCTTGCCTCATGTGCAGCATAATGATGTCATCAATTAACTTCCTCATATTTCTGTTGGCCTAATGATTTTTTTTCATTACAAGTAAATTTCAAAACATCGATGTAATTGGTCCCTGCCATGTTCACTTTTCGATAAAAAATAGAATGTTCAGCTGCAAATAGAATGTTTATGATGATGAAACTTGTGGTATAATTGTCCTGAGTGGGATTGTTGCATGGCATCACAATGATCAAGAAAGTGGTCGTAGGTATGGTAAAAAAATGTACTGTCATCACTTCTACTAGCGGATAGGCTCAAGTCTTTGCCTTTGGAAAGTCGTTTATTTCCAATTGTTCTGTTTCTTAGTTCCAAATAATGTTTACTTACTCGAAATATACTCCCTCCATTCTAGAATATAAGGTGTACTGGTTCCATGCAAGTTAACCATTTGAATGTTTGGCCAGGATTATAGAATAAAATAATGACATCTTCAATACCTAATAGATAAAATGTGAAGCTACTTTTCATGATGATCAAATGATACACATTTTATATTCTAGATACTGATATATTTTTCTGATAACTCGGTTAAACATGCACTCGTTTGAACTTTGAAAAAACAAATACACCTTATATAAAGGAACAGAGGGAGTAATATAATTAGTACTTATAAGTCAGGATGCAACTTTAATGCTAGCTTCTAATTAGTAGTTGCAACCATCATCCCACTTCAATGAAATCATGCTTATATTTTTCTACAAAAACAAGAGATAATAGAGACAAAATAAGTTTGTACAGAATTTTCATTAACATGATAACTTCATGACAAACAAGCACATCTTTGTTGAAGACCTAATATGGCGTTCCTTCGAACTAATTATAGTATAAAGAAGAGAAAATTCCAAAGTAAAATCCTAACATTCAACATTCACACCAAACTTAAGAGGAGCCATATGATGTTTCTTCGAACTAATTATACTGTAAATGCACATTATAAAAAGCATATTCATTTTCTTCTTCTTAAGAGGAGTCGTATATGTTCTAACTGATGTGATATCTTTCCAGTTTACCGCACTCAAATGAGCTAGGGTAATAGCAGGCTTGAAGGCTGCAAACACTAAACTACTAAAGGGGAATTTGTCTGAGTACATGCAATACTATGTTCTTATGCTAGTGCTTTTCTCTCTTTTGTGCTGTTTCCTTTTGTTGGGATTGCTTCATAATTAATTATAAATTCGTTGTAATCCAGTTGAGAAGTGCCCAATTTGACCGAGAGGAGGCTAAACTTGACAAGGACATACCATGACTTTCTCGTGTGGACCCTATGTTTGCACACACCTTTTGACCAGCATTAGCGATTCTCCAAGTTTAACATATACATGCTCACTCTTGGGGTTGTTATTCTGTTAGGTTACATAGACGAGGACTGGATGTACACTATATTTGATGAATATTTTCTAATAATTTTTTAATTTATGCCATCGGATATCTCATGCCCATCAATTATTGTAGCTCCTATACCGGAAGCATCTGTGCAGGGTGACGGGATAACCAATTAACTAATTTATCGACCAATTAATTGAAAAATTTGCCTATTTATACCTACTCGGCACCCAAACGATATGGTACCAGTTATAGGTATTGTGAACATTGGTCATGATGCGCCAATAGCGGTTGAAGATCCACTTGGTTTCAAGCAAGTTGTTGGGGCTGCACCATAGCGCTACATCCTTAGGCCTTTTAGCGGCGTTGTGTGTTTATGCATGTTGTCCCGTAGAATTGACTTTGCACTTTAGGTGCAAAAAAGGAGGCTAGACTCCTATACAAGTTTGAAATTTGTTGCAAGCAACTGTTTTAAATATTGTAGCAGGGCATATGCCGTAGCTTGGTCTAGATCTATGGATTGGTAAAGTGGTTTCTAAAACACACCGAGGTTTAACTTATGAGCTAAATTGTAAAATTATGGCTAAATGCTACAAATATCTACAAATTCCCATCATTCTATTGCCAAAATTGACGGACGCAGCAACGCGTGTCATCAAAGATCTAGTAACCTAACATGGACGAGCGTTCTTTCCATCCAGCTTTAAACACCCCTTGAGCTCCTCGGCGTCCACGCGCTCCCTGCTCATGGGTCGACCCAAGAAAGAATACAAGCGCTCAATGAGTACTATGGTTCGCTGGATCGCGTTGCTGATCACAATTGATCACTTGACTAGTCAATCGTTCACAGTGTAGAAAAGTATGAAAAAATTATATGGTAGTAGCAAAAATTAAAATTTGTAAATAAAACAAAATGTATGGATTTTTAGAAAAAGTTCACAAATTTCAAAAAAGTTCATCAAATATGATCTTTTAAACAAAATATATGATGTTTTAAACAAAATATAAAAACATTCACAATTTTGAAGACAAATAATCAAAATTTAAAAAATAACAATTTTGGGGAAAAGTCATAAAAAAGGAAAAAAAAATACACAGTACTCCATCAGTCCTAAAATAAGTGTCTCAACCTTAGTACAACTTTAAACTAGAACTAGTATAATGTTAAGACACTTATTTTAAAATGAAGGGAGTATTTAAGAAGCAATTCATCGAATTTAAAAAAGTTCACCGAATTAAAGAAACATCGATTTGGGGAAAAATATTCGATTTTAAAAAGTTCAAAAACAAGGAAACAAAGTCATCATTTAAAAAAACATATTGAATACGAAATAACAAATTGTACAATTTGAAAAGGAGAAGAACGTAAGAACGTTATGAAAGAAAATAGAAAGCGTTGAAACCTCTGGTAGAAACGCGAAAAAAACACACAGAAAAACAAATGGCCGGATTACCTTGGGCCTAGTGTACATGGAGTGTGCGCCCTGTACGGACCACCCTTTAAGCGGGCTTAAACTGCTGTTTAGGGAATGCCATAGTAGTGCCCGCGAAAGCGCACAGGGGACGACCGACCAAGCTATGAAGTGGATCGGCTCACGTGGCGTACGTGCCAGTCTCGGTAACCAGATTTTTACTGTTTTCCTTGTGATTCCTCATTTTGATTTCCTATTTTTTTTCCTTTTATAAATAAACAAGAAAAATAAAAAATGTGTAAAAAAAATCTAAAGATCTGGTTTTTCAAATTTTCTTCATGTTTGTCCGAAAATGATCAAAATTTTAAGAAATATGAAGATTTTTAATATGTGTTCGAATTTTAAAAATATATTCAAAATTTTAAAAAAATTATAAGAGGCTCGGGAATTTCAAGTCTTGTTTACAATTGTCAAACATTTATAAATATTAATCTTTTTAAATAAAATGTTCACATTTCCTTTATTTTTTTCAAAATTCTGGAATTTGTTTCATTTTAAAAAATGTCGTATTTTGGGGTGGGGGGGAGGGGGTTCTGAAAATTTATATTTTTCTCATTTATAAAAATGTTCACAAAATTCAGAAGGATATTCGCGTTTTCAAAAAATTATCATTTTATTGAAATTGTTTGCATTATTTATCTGCGCTAGAGTGAATCAAGGGTGCTACATTGAATTAATATAGTGAGCCGGGGCTACAGTAATGGCTATCGCGAACGGGCACTAGAGTGCTGCACGCTAGTGTACTGCTTCGAGCCACAATTGTGGCAAGGAGCATACAATGGGGCTCTTGAGAAAGCAGAGATGTACACATCTTTTATTTTGGCTAATCACGTGTATCATTAACCACAAACAAGGAGGATGCAAAGCATCCATGCAAAACCGAAGTGGAGAGGTACCATGTGTCTGCACAAGTATATAGAAAACCACTCCTAAAAAAGAAAATTTAAAGGAGTCCTTGGGTCATCTTGCAACTGCCATCGCCGCCACTAGCCATCGCTGGACTTGGAGGAGAGCCATAGCCCAAAAGGGAGGTGTTCTTCAATGAATAAGGCATCATCGAGAAGACCTTTGTCGCTGTGGCGCGTTGATTGGGATCATCCTTAGCCTCCTTGAGTCCCGAAGCCAACATCAGGCATCAATTTGTCAAGGCCAAGCGCACTGGTAATTAATTGCCGCATAGGGAGTTAGCGCTATCCGAGGAGTAATTCAACATAATACAGGGGGCCAGTGCTACTGGTGTTGGTCCCAAACATAGCCACTTCCGGGGCCATCCGGGGTAACTCGGGGGATTTCTATCCAGCCATCATACGTATTGCTCATCCGCCGTGTCCTGAGAATGAGATACGCGGCTCCTATCGGGATCGTCGACACGTCGGGCGGCCTTGCTGGACTTGTTTTACCTTTCTCGAGCGTCTTGTGCGAGGGATTCCGAGGATACTTTGGCTATCTCGAGGTTGAGGTTTTCCAATAGGAACCCGAGGAGATCACGGGTTTTCCCTGATCGAGGTTATTCCGTCGCAGCGTGTGGAAGTTTGTGATGGACTATTTGGAGCATCCCTGTAGGGTTAAATCTTTCGGAAAGTCGTATCCGCAGTTATGTGGCAACTTGGAAACTTTGTTTAACATCCGGTTCTAGATAAACTAAAGTAAATTAATTAAAAACTTGCCAACTTTGTGCGTAACCGCGACTGTCTCTTCTCATGAGTTCTCCATCCGGAAGAGGACACGGTGGGGTTATGTCTGACGTAAGTAGGTGTTCAGGATCATTCATTTGATCATCATTAGTCACGTCTGATATGTATAGATCATTGCCCTCTTATTCTTGTACTCGTAAGTTAGCCACCTCAAATAAATGCTTAGTCGCTTGCTGCAGCCTTCCCACTAAACCATACCTCACACATTAAGTTTTGCTAGTCTTGATACCTTTGGAAATGAGATTGCCGAGTCCGTGTGGCTCACAGATTAGTACAACACCAGTTGTAGGTACATGTAAAGAGTTACTTTGACATGAGCGCGATGATTGTACTATTTGGAGTTTCCTTCTTCTTCTTCTTCGTCGATCTAGAATGGGTTCCATGCCGACAACCTGGGATAGTGAAAGTGCGTTATATCGACTAGAGGGGGGTAAATAGGAGATTTTTAGAATTTCATCACTGAGGAAATTCCTCACTGATGACTAACTTGCAGCGGAAACAACAAAGAATCAGGAGTGCAAAGTATCACTACAACAATTTTCAAGGTGAACAATATGAAAAACAGTTTGCACAGTATGCAGGCACGGAGAAAACAGATGAGGATTAACTCGCGTGAAGAATTTGGGGTTGAGGAATTTCAGAGAAAGTCTTCAGCAAATTCTTCAAACAGTGACAGTGAAAATCATCAACGTACAATATGAGGAATTTATAGAGTTGAAGAAATAGAACCCATTTCATAGTGAAGATAGTTGTTGATGACCCAGTTCCAACTATTGTGACAGTTGTACATCTGGTTTGGAGCGACTTGGTATTGAAACCAAAAGACACACAATCCCGGGACATAGAGTCCCTACCGTATTCTCCTTGGCCTAGAACACATAGTCCTCGCCCAACACTCGTGGTAACTCTTCAGGGCAGACTTCTAAACCCTCACAAACTTGGTCACCTGGCGATCCACAATTGACTACTGGATTGCTCTAGACCATGACGCCTAACCGTCTAGAGGATGCACAATCCTCAAAGGTAAAAGGCTTCAGTTCCACACAGGAACAACTTCTTCAGTGATGCTCAATCACTTGGTTTTGGTTTGTGGTTTGGTGTTTGGGGTATTTCCTCACTGATGAATTACTCTTGAAGACTCTGAGGAATTTGGGTTGCTCTTATGACAAGTGTCAGTTTCCAACGGAGCAGCCAACCAGCTAATGGTTGTGGGGGGGGGGGGGGCGGTTATTTATAGCCTGGGAGCATCTCGACATGATTTGACATTAATGCCCTTAAATAATATGACCGTTGGTGTGGATAAGATCAGTGATGTGGCACGACTTGCGGTAAAGGTCGGGACCCTCAACTGTGAGAGTCCTCATGTCTCTCATATTCCTCACTTGAGGCTTTTTGTAGGATTAGGCTTGTGTTGAGCATCATGAGGAAATTCATTCTGACGTGTTACTTTGACCCCCTTTAACAGTACGGTGTTCCTATGACTCAAAAGTGAAGAAAATACAACAGACAGAAATAAATCTTCATGCTTCAAAAACTTCAGATTGTTTTTCTTCAGGACACACCAAATTCCTCATCTTCAATTTCTTCATGAGGAATATCAGTTTCATCGCAATTTTTTCGCGATTCAATTCTTCAGCTTCAGACCAACTTCTTCAGCCAAAGATATACATTTTTAGTGGTTGATATTCATTGAATATTTCAAACTCCTCAGCGACTTATAGATCCTGTGTACACTCATGAACACATTAGATACTTAACCTATAAGTCTTCAAACCACCAAAATCACCAAGGGGCACTAGATGCACTTACAATCTCCCCCTTTTTGGTGGTTGATGACAATTAGGTTAAGTCTTCAACGGGGATAAGAATATGAAGTGTAAATACTCATTTGAGGAATTTGAAATCAAGATTCAGAGAGACTCCCCCTGAAGATGTGCATATCTTGTGGATTTTGCTTTTCACATCAAATGCACATTGATGATTTATATCATGGAGATCTCCCCCCGAGTCTTGTAAAACATGCATACATACGACATATAGTATGAAGAAATTGAGGATGCATGATGACAAATGGTATCTGACGAATTCCAGCATGCGTGCATTAATATTTTGAGGAATAAGCATGCGAAGAAAAACGTTCAAAAGCGTGAGAGTACCATCGGGCTTAAGTTACAACTCATTACATAAAACACTTCACAAGAGCCAAGAGTTTGTAACTTAAATAAAGTTTATAAGCCCCAAAATATATCCCGCGTGAAGACTAACTCTCAGATTTCTCCCCCTTTGTCATCAAGTGACGAAAAGGGACAAAACTGAGGACTAACGCCCCGTGAAGACTTTCACTTCTTAGCAGTTGAGAAAGATGCGTGAGGATTCGTGGGAGCTGGCTTCCTCCTTGGACCATTCACAGTGTCTTGTTGGTCTTCATCTGATTCAGCAGTGCGGAATGAAGAAAACGAAATGTCCTCAAGGTCTGGAACTGGAATTGGCCTGAATTTTTTCTTTGGTGGCCATGACCAGTCGAAGTCCTGCGTAAACTCTAATTCTTCGAGTTCTGCTGAAGTCTTCAAATGAGCCAATGTGGCCCAGGTGCGATCAAAAACCTCATGAAGATAATGATGATTAAGCTTCACGGCATTCTGGGTCTCATTGAGGGTTTTCACAATGGCGCGGAACTAGCGTTTGACCCACTTGTGATTTCAATCTACCTTTTGAAGAAGACTGAGGAGAAGCTCTCTGGTATTCATAACCCTTGGAGCAACAGGACTTGGCGGCTGGGTTTCAGTGTCATCCCATGAGGAATATGCATCTGGCTCTCGGAACTGGCCATCAAGGGGCCGACTGCCTTCATCGATCACAGACTTTCCTTTTCCTTAAACAGGCTCAAAAGTCTTCTTGTTGACCCTTATTGGAGGCATATATACAAGGTGATTATTGAAATCAACGTGATAGTTGATGCCTGACATGCGTCCGATGAATCTCATGATTCATGGAGCGTAAATCTTCACGTCAAAATCGGACATAGCATTTTCCGCTAGTGTCCTCAAGAAGAAATCATGAGTGTTGATGGGAATGCCATGGATGATGTTGAAGAGGATATTCTTCATGATGCCTACGACATCTTCTTCATCATCATGTCCCTTGATTGGCGCAAGAACACTGCAGAGGATTCTATAAACAGTCCTGGGTTCATACTTCAGCTCATGGACCATGAAGGTTGTTCTTGGTGGTTGCCCCTTGGCCAAAGGCTTCATGAGGACTTCCATCAGCTTATTCGGCAATTCCCGTTCATCATACATCTTCATGGCCTGCTATGAAGGAATTGACACAGGAAGTTCTCGCAGCAGCTCATTTGCAGGGGCCTTGAAGTGTGTGTGCTGCATCATCCAATCCAGCACCCAAGTGTTGATATCTGTTGGATCTCCAGAGATGTGCAAAGTTGCATAGAATTGAAGAACGATGTCGTTGTTCCAATCGCAGATATCAGAGCACAGAGGGAGCAGTCCTGCTTCACGAAGAACGTTGAGGATTGGGGCAAAGCAAGGAATTTCTTCAAGCTCAACATGAAGAATATGCCTGTGCTGAAATTTTTTGTTTCTTCCACAAAGCACAGATGCATAGTAGTTGAGCTAAGTCCTGGTCCAAAACTTCATATGCATGATGCGAGGCTTGTCATAAGGATTTTCTCCAATGAAATACATTCGTTCCTCAAAGAATGCTTCCTTCTGAAACTTTGGCCGCTTGGAGAAGGGCTAACGCTGCATCGGCTAAAGGTTTTTCTTCTTCCCTTGAGGGGAGACAATCATTGCAGTTTCTGGATTGATAACTACAAGAGCATTCTCTGGATTTGGCGCAGGGGCATTTTCTTTAGCATATTCCTCAGGATGAGGAATTTCATCTCCGTGTGCCTCAGGCTGAGGATCTTGCTTCGGGTGAGGAATGTCATCAACTTGAGCCTCTGGTTGAGGATTTTGCTCAGGAGGAGGAATCTCTTCATCCTGAGCCTCAGGTTGAGGGTTTTGCTAAGGATTTGGATTTTCTTCAGGCTGAGGATTTTCTCCTTGATTTTCCTCAGCTTGAGGGGTTTGCTTGGTGGGAGAGCCAAATTCTTCAGCTGGTGCAGCTGATCCTTGAGCAGGTTCTTCAGGAGGAATAAAGGTGTGAGGATTGTCATCAATCTGAATTTCTTTATCAGTGTGTTCCTCAGACACAACATTCTTCATTTCCTCATCAGTCATGTTCTCCTTGTCTTCGCTTTCGAAGGGAGTCATCTCATAGGATGGATCAATGTTGAGAGGCATAGGATCCAGAGGAGCATTTTCATCAAGAGATTTGAGGCGCTTGGCCTCAGTTGATTCTTCTGTTGAGGAAGCTTTTTCTCTTCTTAGCTTCCTTTTCAGCAGCTCTTGTTTTCTTCACGTATGATGCACACAGAGTCATTTTCTTCACCATTGAAGGTTTTTGTGAAGGCATTTTCTCTTCAGGAGGCGGAGTTGTATCCGTCCTGGCAGTTTCCTCAGCTGAGGCAGTTTCTTCAGCTGGGGCAGAGTCATCAGCTGACTTAGAAGCATCGGTTGGAGTAGTTTCATCAGGTGGAGTTTCCTTGGTGATTTCCTCAATAGCCGGTTCATCAGCACGGCTTTCTTGAGGAATTTCCTCACCAGGGGCAGTTTGTTCTTCCTCAATCTCAGGTTGTTGAGGTGTTGCTGGAGGGGCAGCCTTTTTGTTGTAATCATCAACTGCATTAGTAGCAAACTTGATGAAATTTTTCTTGAGACTTTGACGATCAGATAGCTTGGTGTACTTGTCAGTCAAAGTCTTCAATTCTGCATGAGTGGACACAAGTGCATCAGGCGTCAGACTGAGAAGATTCTATTTGAGGAATTTCTCCTTTTTCAGCTTCGCAGCCTTTGCTTGTTTGGCTTGCGTCACCTTCCAGTTGACCTCGTTGATGAAAGTGACCACCATGTGACTGATGCCTGGGGGAAGCTTCAAGTCATCGATAGGTGTGTTGGGGTCATCATACCATACATTGATGTAGTCTAAAAGGACTTTTGGGTCCATGGTCAGAGGAATGGAGCTGCCTGAAGCTTGTGCTACCCTCTCCTGCTTGTTTCTGATGATAGCATGTAGAGTCTCATCATCATATTCATCACTGCCTTTTGATGCAGAAGGGACTTTGATGATTTTGCCTGGGCTTGGTCTGGTTCCTCTCCCAGCAGTCACCTTAGTCTTCATTGGAGTTGGTGAAGACTTTGTCTCTGAGCTCGTTGCATAAGGAACAGAGGAGCTGGAGACAGTAGGTAGTTGCTTCACAATCTTCTTGTGTTTGGGCTTTGAAGCCTTTGGTGGTGTTGAGGGTTTTGGTGCGGATGCTGGTGCAACCTTCTGAAGCAATTTCTCTTGAGGCTTTGAAGCCTTTGGTTTCGGTGGCACATACTTCACTTGAGGAATGGCCGTGCCAGAAGTTTTAGTGGTAGAGGAGGTGGTTGCAGTAGCAGCAGCAGATTCTTCATAAAATTTTCTCACGACAGCTTCTGCCTGCTTCTGAAGCTTTGACAAGTGTTTTGTCTTTTCCTGAGGATAGTCATCAATCGTCTTGAGGCTTGAGGGGTGTGCATCCTGATAATCTTCGAGAGGAGGCCGTTTGCCAGGAGGCTTAAGAGCGAATTTCTTTGCGTACTTGGGAGTGACGAATCTGTATTCTTTCCACTCCTTCGCCCACCGGCGTTCTATCTTTTGAAGCCTTATATTCCTCTTAGGCATTGTCTCTTGCTCATCAGGTGTGCAGTATTCCACGTATATGTCATTAGGAATATCGATGGCAGTGTTCTGTTCAAGCTTCTTACCACCCTTTTGCTTCCTTTCATCTTCCATTTTCTTCAGCTGAGGCTTTTGCTGAGGAAATTGAACTCTTGAGGATTCTGATGAAGCTTGCAGATTTTCTTCAAGAAACGCTGCAAATGAGTTAAGTTGATGAGAACCTAGAGATTCATCAGCCGACATTTTGTACATGTGAACAGAGTATAGTTGCGAGGAATTTGGAGAGGTCATATGCGTTCTCAGATTTGATGAAATTAAAAAAAATTAAAGTTGAGGAATTTGACCAGTGGGTCGAGGAATTTGTCTAAGCAATCCGATCTTGGGTTCGAGAGTTGTACAGATTCGAAAATTTGCACAATTGAGGAATCTCATGAAGACTTTTAGATGCTTAGTGAAATTCATCAACAGGTGAGGAATGAGCAGTGTTTGAGGAATATAGACTGATAGACACTTGAGGAAAAACAAGTTTCACAAATCTACGGTAAAATAGTAGATCAAAAGGGGGCTGTAAAAATAGGGTTTTATTTACCCTATATAGCGTGCACGAAGAACGCAAGAAGAAGTAGCAGTAGATGCTCTTCGGTGCGAGTCCACTGCGCCCTAACTTGGCAACAGAGGTCAGCTACGGCGGCGGCGGACGAAGATGATCCGGTTCCGGCGTGGTTTTGGCGATGGAGAGGTCGAGGCAGTAAAGCTTTTCCTCGCCGGCGACGAAACTTCTAGCGGTGGCGCTACGGCTTTGCTGTAGAGGAGAGGAGGTCGAGAGAGAGAACGAAGAGTTTTGACCGGAGAGGGTAAGGACATATTTATAGCCGAGGTGAAAACTGTCTGGCCGATTCTTTCGGACCGAACTACCTCTATCCTTTTGTCTCCGCATGACACGTGTAGCAACCGTTTAAAGCGGTGGAGATCGTGCTTATCTGATCGTGGGAAGTGGGGTTCAGTTACTGTGTAACGATATAAAAATCATTTTTGAAGATTTGAGGATTTTGTTACAAAATCATCAGCTGACAAGGACGCAGTGAGGATTTTGAACAAAGTTTCAAGTAGAACGCATATGAAGAATTGAATAGACTTGGTGAGAGTAGCATAGAGGGAAAGTAGGGTCGGAGCACATTCACTTAGATGAAATATCAAATTGAAGGAATAGCTATAAGTGAATGCTGTTGAGGACTTTGAAATCACAGTCTATATATATATATATATCTAGGCAAATGAAAATCATCAAGTGTTTTTGAAGATTTTGATTAACTTGAGGATTTTGTGACAAAGCGTCATGATGATGAATTTCAGTTTTGAAGAAAGACAAGTTTGAAGAACAACTGCTTTGAAGAAAATCAACTTTTAAGAAATTCAGCTTTGAAGAAATTCAACTTGAAGAATTTCAAGTTGGGTGGTGGCGTGACCCACCATATAAGAATGTTGATTTCAGACGCCGCTTACAATTGTCGTAGGGCTGTGAGAATCAATTTCTTCGTTGATTTCCTCACACTAAGAGTGATATTCTTCATTAGTTGAAGAAAATCAATTCTTCGTGTGTTGCACATCTAAGTCATCAATTTTGCATAAGTGTTAGGATGTGTGCATGTTTTTACAAAACATTTGAAGATTCTAAAATATTTAGCTCACACCGCAACTTGCAAAACCTTTTCTCATCCAAGGGCATAGTGAAGATATCTGCGAGTTCATCATCAGTCTTCACATGGTCGATGAGGATATTGCCCTTGAGGACATGGTCCTGAAGAAAATGATGACGAATCTGGATGTGTTTAGTCTTCGAGTGCTGTACTGGGTTGTATGCAATCTTGATTGCACTCTCATTGTCGCAGTAGAGAGGCACATTCTTCATGTTGATGTCGTAGTCGTTGAGGGTTTGCTTCATCCATAGCAGTTGAGCACAACATGAACCAGCAACAATGTACTCAGCTTCGGCAGTAGAGAGTGAAACGCAGTTCTGCTTTTTTGAGGCCCAACAGACTAGTGATCTTCCGTGGAAATGACATGTGCCAGAGGTTGACTTGCGATCCACACGGTCACCAGCATTGTCAGAATCAGAATATCCCACAAGATGAAGATTTGAGCCCTTGGGGTACCATAATCCTAGTGTTGGTGTGTGAGCTAAGTATCAAAGAATATGCTTCACATCCTTATGGTGTGATTCCTTCGGTTTTGCTTGAAAACGTGCACACATGCAAACACTAAGCATTATATCTGGCCTAGATGCACACAAATACAGTAAAGAGCCAATCATGGAGCGATATACCTGCTGATCGAATTCTTTACCATATTGCTAGGCATTGGAGTCTTGGCACCCTTGCATTCATGCATGTTGAATTTCCTCAGAACATCCTTGAGGTATTTCTCTTGTGATATGAAGATTCCATTGCGTTGTTGACGAATTTGAAGACATAAGAAGAATTTGAGCCCCCCATCATAGACATCTGATATTCTTCACTCATCATGTAAGCAAATTCATCACTGTAACGTTTGTTAGTACAGCCAAATATGATGTCATATCTGGCACACAAATAGTTCATTATCATAGGATTTAGTGAAAAGAGTTGGATTGAGTAAACCAGGTTTGAAGCCTTTCTTCATGAGGAATTCCTTCAATGTATCATACGACGCCCGAGGGGCTTGCTTGAGACCATAGAGCGCCTTTTTAAGTCTGAAGACTTTGTCTGGATTCTTTGGATCCTCAAAACCTGGGGGCTGAGCAACATATACTTCTTACTCAAGCTTACCATTGAGGAATGCACTTTTCACATCCATTTGATATAATATAATGTTATGACGATTAGCATAAGCAAGTAGTATTCGAATAGCTTCAAGTCTAGCAACAGGTGCAAAAGTTTCATCGAAATCTATTCCTTCAACGTGTGTGTAGCCTTGGGCTACAAGTCGTGCCTTATTCCTCACCACTTGACTATCCTCATCTTGCTTGTTTCGGAAAATCCACTTGGTGCCGATGATATTATGCTTGCGAGCTCCCATACGTCATTCAGCTTGAATTGAAGAAGTTCGTCTTGCATGGCTTGGATCCACTCTGGTTCCATGAAAGCCTCAGCAACTTTTGAAGGTTCTGTGATAGACACAAAAGAAAAATCCCCACAAAAGTTAACTAAGTATGAAGCTTTTGAGCGAGTGAGAGGATCTGGTGCGTTGATGTCATCGAGGATTTTGTCAAGTTCTACTTCATTTGCAATCCTTGGATGAGCTGGTTGAGGATTTCGAGTGGGCTGAGGAATTAGTTCTGGAGCAATTCCCTCAGGAGCATCTTCTTGATTTTCATTAGTGCGAGGGATGATCTCTTCATCAATTTCCTAAGTGGGAACAATGTCTTCAGTTGCTTTGAGCTTTATTGCTCCCTCAGGAGACAACTTATCTGGATTAGGAGGCAATTGCTCTCTTTGTGAGCCATTAGTTTCATCCAACCGCACATCTACAGTCTCAACAACCTTGTTGTGATAGGTGTTGAAGACTCTCTAGGTGTGCGAGTCCTTTCCATAACCAAGCAAAAAACCCTCATGTGCCTTAGGTGCAAACTTTGAGCTATGGTGAGTATCTCTAATCCAGCATTTTGCACCGAAGACTTTGAAATAACTTAAATTGGGTTTCTTGTCAGTGAGGAGTTCATATGAGGTTTTCTTGAGGAATTTGTGAACATATACCTGCTTCGAGTTGCTCAACAATTAGCAATTGTCTTGCAATGGCCCACCAGCATGTGGGATCACGACAGTTTTCGAGGGTAGAGTATTCAACCCACATTTGTTGGTTCATCACGATGGGAGTGAAAGGATATTCTCCAGTATTAGCAGTTGAGTTGTCGGCTCAACGACACCTGAAAGATTAGTATCTGCAAGCAGGATATAAGCAGCAAAGGTAGTATGATAGCAACGGTGCTAGGAAAGAATCTGTTGACGACAGATTATTCCTAACTCAAGTATCAATGGCGCTAGTAAAGTATTGTAGCAGGTAGTAGCAGTGTAACGAGTAACAGCAGTGGCAAGGAACAGCAGTAGTGACAACAGTAGCAAGTAGCAACAGTAGCAAGTAATAACAACAGCAAGTAACAGTAGCAGCAAGAGTAGTGACGGCAGAGCAAGTAACAGTAGTAGCAACAGTAGTGGCAACAGTAGCAGGACAAAGCAAGTAACAGTAGCAGCAAGTAACAGTAGCAACAACAATAGTAACAGCAGCAGAGCAAAGCAAGTAACAATGGCAGTGGGACAAACTCGTAGGCAATGGACCGGTGATTTTTTGGATGACATTCATCATGCAACAGTTATAACAAGGAGAGATATGTGGCTAGCTGCCGTTTGTCAATGTGATGTAGGCATGCATTCCGTGTGTAGTCATACGTGCTTAGGGAAAAGAACTTGCATGACATCTATTGTCCATCCCTCCCGTGGCAGCGGGGTCCAAATGGATACTACGGGATATTAAGGTTCTCCTTTTAATAAAGAACCAGACCAACGCATTAGCACTTGGTGAACACATGAACTCCTCAAACTATGGTCATCACCGAGAGTGGTTCTGGTTATTGTCACTCCGGGGTTGCCGGATCATAACACATAGTAGGTAACTACAACTTGCAAGATCGGATCTAAAACACACATATATTGGTGAAAACATAATAATTTCAGATCTGAATTCATGGCACTCGGGCCCTAGTGACAAGCATTATGCATGGCAAAGTAGTAGCAACATCAATCTCAGAACATAGTGGATACTAGGCATCAATCCCCGTCAAAACTAACTTGATTACATGATAGATCTGATCCTACTCATCACCGCCCGGCGAGCCTACGAATAGATTACTCACGAACGATGGAGAGATTCATGGAATTGGAGAGGGAAGAAGGTTGATGATGACGATGGCGACGATCTCCTTGATCCGGAGCCCAAAACGGACTCCAGATCTGCCCTCCAGGGCAAGAACGGGATGTGGCGGCGCCTCTGGATCGTGAAACGCGATGAACTCCTCTCTCTTGATTTTTTACGGGACGAAAGGGAATAAATAGCGCTGGAATTGGGGGCGGCAGAGCCACGTGGGCCCCACAAGCCTCGTAGCCGCGACCAGGGGGGAGGCCGCGGCTACACGGCTTGTGGCCCACTGGCCCATCCCCTCCGATGGATCTTTGCGCAGGTATTTTTCATATTTTCCAAAAATATTCTCCGTTAATTTTTAGGACGTTCTGAGAACTTCCATTTCTGCACAAAAACAACACCATGACAATTCTGCTGAAAACAACGTTATTCCAGGTTAGTTCCATTCAAATCATGCAAATTAGAGTCCAAAACAAGGGCAAAATAGTTTGGAAAAGTAGATACGATGGAGACGTATCAACTCCCCCAAGCTTAAAACCTTGCTTGTCCTCAAGCAACTCAGTTGACAAACTGAAAGAGAAAGAAAAACTTTGAAAAACTCTGTTTGATCTTGTTGTTGCAACTATGTCTAACTCATAAACAGAATTTCAACAAGATCACAAGTTAACCAGATAAGCAAGTGACACATAGATCTCACGGTAAACTAATATCAATGGCATAATCAGCTAGCGAGCAAATAATAATGAGTTTCAGATACCAACAATTCAATCAAAACAAGCATGAAGCAATATGAATAGGTGGTATCTCGCTAGGTCTTTCTGAGACCGCAAAACATAAATGTAGAGCACTTTCAAAGATCAAGGGCTGACTAAACATTGTAATTCATAGCAACGAAGATCCAGTCATAGTCATACTCAATATCAATCAAAAGCAAAGCATCAATATCTTCCATGCTACTCATGCTATAGGCGGTTCCCAAACAGAAAAGTAAAGTTTTAACTCCCCCACCACCAATCAATCACACTCCACGGCTAGCCGAATCCTCGGGTACCGTCCATACTAACATCAAACCGGGGGGAGTCTTG